>NC_137973.1:49402007-50025757 GCF_963924665.1 Micromys minutus | reverse complement strand
AGAAAGACAAAAGGCCTGGGAACTGGAAGTGATTCTGGGAATTTTATTGGGACTATGGCTCTGGAAAGTGTATGCTACAAGACATAGAATGGTCTCATAAGGAAAAAATTGTGGAGATGTTGTAGTTCTAGGCAGTAATAAAATTCAAGACAAGATCGTGTGATTTCCCCAGGGGGAAGTGCTGTGGGGAAAAGTAGGATACGAGCAGGACACAGTGACAAGGGCCTTAACACAGCCCCTGTCAGCAGCTTTCCAGAAGCTGGCCCGGAAGACCAAAGAGCTTGAGAATGACAGATCAGAGGAAATAGGAATCTTCTGGTAGGAACAAGAAGCTTCTAAAATGAATCATGAGGCAAATATACTTTTAGAAAATTATTATACTATTATTGGAGTGCATTGTATCCTACATGAATTGTATCTAAATAAAACTACTTTTAATTTAAAAAGACTTTAAGCTGGAGGCATGGCTCATTGGCAATGCATGTTTAGCCTGCCTGAGGCCCTGGATTCAGTCCTCAGCACTGTGAAAGAAAACAGAAAACCGTGGGGGGAAGTGATGAAGGAAACTGAATGGGGTCAGGTACGTTTTGGACACATGAAGGGTGGCATTAAAACACAGTACAGAACAACACTGCTGAACTCAGACAAGCGCTGTCTGTCTTGGAATTTACCCAGAGGCCAGCTGGTATTCTGTGTGCATTGCCATCTCTACCACTGTCCTGGAACAATGGCTGCCTGAGATCGCCAGAACTTCCCCACAAACACATGCCAAGCCAATTTGGAGTTTTCAGAGCACAGTGTACGGGGCTCAGTGTCTAGTTTCAGGCTGAAATGAATTGGAATCTAAATTCTGCTTCAGATTGTGGGTGTGACTTTGGGTGAGTCTCTTTGTCACTCTTAGTCTCCATATTCAATGGGGGAGAGGACCAAAGAACCCAGTTTACAGTGTCATTGCAAGAATTAAATGATCTGAGAAAAGCAAATGTTTATAAAATGGCTGTCACATACTATCTGCTTAGTCATAAATTTGTTATAATTTTAAAATTAGGAAGGGAGGTAGCTAGATATTTCAATGCATTTTTAAAATTCATTCTCCAGCACTCTCTCCAAGTCATGGAAAGAGAGGGAGGGAGGGAGAGAGGGAGGTAGGGAGGGAGGGAGGGATGGAGGGAGGGAGGGAAAGAGGGAGAGAGGGAGGGATGGAGGGAGGGAGGGAATGGAGGGAGGGAATGGAGAGAATGGAGGGAGGGAGGGAGAGAGGGAGGGAGGGAGGGAGGGAATGGAGGGAATGGAGGGAGGGAGGGAGGGATGGACAGAAGGAGGGAGGAGAAAGATGGGGATGTGAAAGAGGAAGGGAGAAAGAGAGAAGAAAGAAATACTATGCTTTCAAACTCTCCTCCCTTCTCCCCCAACTAGTACTTCTCCAGTGACAAATACTCCTGCCTTTGGGTGAAATTAATTCTTGCTGACAAAACAAAATGTGACAGGAATAGCTATGTATGGACCCAAACACCTAGACCTAATGTAGAACAACTTCTTTGTTCTACATCACATCAGGCTCAGTACTATAAAATTGGCCTTTGTAAATTCATAGAAAAAAAATTTCTAAAATGGCATCATGTGAATTAAACATTAATAGGTCAACAAGTAGTTGATACCAAGGATTACAACTCTCTGAATTTGCAGACCTGTGTTTTAGCAGGCAGAGAGATACTCAGGTGTGTTTGAAATTACAATTTATAAAGTAATAAAAAATAATAGCTACTTACCAATGCACATGATTAATCCTCATTATTTCTTACAATCATAAAGTATTTACTAATAACAAAATTGGGCCTTATATGCTTTGGAGACATAAGAGACAATGATTAATTCAGGTGGGACACAAAAGTATCCTCTCAGCAAGGCTTACAAGGACTTATAAAGTTGTTTATAGGAATTCCAATTAACTACCTCATCTATGTATATTAACCAGAAATTATGGGATGGATTAAAGCAGAAAAAAAAAAAGACCCTCACATCTTTGAAAGGCTCACACAGAATCTCATTCCCTATGTAGTTGACCAAATTGTTAAAAATAAATAAATAAATAAAACAACCACCAGGTGATGTGGCAGGGAAGACACAGGATGAAACATGTTTTCTGAGGAGGCTGTTGGCTCCTCTGTAGGTAGACATTACCTAAATTAATACTCTTTTTCACATAACGAATGTCTGCAAAGAGCTACAATAAATTATTTTGTAACATTTCTGAGTGGAAAGTCGTCATTCCCACAAAAGTATATGAAATTACTAAAACCAAAGTAGCTTTTCATTGGGGCAAATATCTATTATCTCTGAAAATAGATATGTTCACAGGTAGACCTTGGCTATTATAGTTCTGAGTCAATTTTTTTAAGTACCACCAATTACCCAGAGGCAATTTTTCCTAGTTGGGAGATGTTGTAATTATTAAAAGGAAACAAACATTGCAACAGGGGAAAAGTTAGCTTCAGCTCAAAACACCATGCTCTTGGATGTCAAGACATAGAGACATTAAGGATGGATTGAACTGGAAGCTTCTTCCTTAATGAAGGAGGGATTGAACTGGAAGCTTCTTCCTTAATGACAGTGTTCATCACGATGTTCTGGGGAAAGAACTGTAACTGTAATCTCACTAAGCTATGGACCCTGCATGCTGTACTCCCATCTCAAAGACACAATGCGTTACTTGCACACTAATGGTTTGACTGTTACGAGGTGACCAACAGCTTTCTAGTTTGAATTTTTTGCTCTATAGAAGGCATGAATTTCATGTCTGACACTGTAACCTGGCCAGAGGTCTGTGGCTGGAAAAGTCATAGACCCTAGTGAGGAAGCTACTTCTGAATTTTTCTATGTGTAGATGAAATGTGCCTGTCAAATTGCCCTCTATATAGCTACGTTTAAGCCTACAGGTTAGTGTGTTTATCAGCATTGGTCAAAGGAGCTTCCTTTCAGAGTGGGTAGCAATTACTACAGAGACTAATAACTAGCTGGTCACAGTGCAAAGAACATGTGACTATTGAATGTTCAGCCCTGCACAGGACCTCTGTATATACTGCTCTGAGGCTCAAGGAGGGGGAGTTTACCAAATTTTAAAATTGTAAATAAAAATAGAATAAGTGGGGCTGAAGAGACAGCTTAGTGGCTGAAAGAACTTGCTGCTCTTGCAGAGGACACAGGTTCAGTTCCCAGCACCCAATGGAAACTTATAATTACTACCTGTAAATCCAGTTACAGGGAAGTCAGCATGCTCTTCCAGCCTCCAGAGGTAACACACACACACACACACACACACACACACACCACATATACATATCTGCTGGAACAATACACAAATGTAACATAAAACAAGTATTTCTCTAAACTTCACGGTTCTATAAATATGTAAAGAAAACTAGAATCTGACTCAGAAAGAACCCACGTTTTTAGAAACAAAACAAAAACAGCAAAAAGTAAAAATAAATAAATAAATAAATAAGTAAGTAAATAAATAAATAAATAAAAGATTCTCAAGTAGTATCTCTTCAGAAAACCCTGCCTTGGCATCTCCATCTAAATTAGATACATTCTACCAAAGTCACTGCCCCAGCTACTGACTCTGTGGAAGTTCCTGCTTTGTTTTCTCTGTAGCATTTAATTCAGTCTAATACCCCATCTGTGTCTAAAGTCTTTTGCCACAAATCTGAGGTCCAGGAGAGCAGACAATGGCTGTTTTCTCTTTGTTCCATCACTGTTCCTTGTCCAGACCCTGTTCATGGTAGACAGATAGTAAATCAACTGTGCCACAGCAGCAGCTTTAGGATACTAAGCAGAGAAAGCACTCACCTTGTGAACAGATGATCTCAGAACTTTCCTGTATTATTTGGCTCTGACAACCTTTAATTATTTTTTTACATTTATTTATTTTATGAGCATGAGTGTTTGGCCTGCATGCATGTCTTGGTACCATGTTCATTCCTGGTGCCCATGGAAGTCAGATGAGCATGTCAGATCCTCCAGTATTATATATACAAGTATACTCCACTGATATTATAGGAGGATAAAAATGGTAATGTGGGGGCTGGGAATTGAACTCAGGTCCTCTGCAAAGCAAGATGGCTCCAGTGAGCCATCTCTCCAGACCCACAGCAACATTTTTGAAACCGAAGTAATTTGACACTCCAATAGATTCATCATTTCCAGCTAACCACACAGGTACATGACCTACTGACCTACACATGGCACATGACCTACTGACACACAGATGGTAGGTAGAATGCATGCCCCATTACAGGTTTGTTCTCAAGCTACTTCCTTAGGGGTGAGATTGCTCTTTAGTACAAGAATTGACCACTCAAAAGAGTATGAGTGCTTAATTAAGCATACAACTCATTGAGATTATGGGAACTGTTTTCACCACTACACATATATATAATTCAAGTTGACTTAAATGCTTGGAGATGTGATAGACTAGTGAATACAGCTAGACTTGATTCTGATTTACCCTAAAAATAATAAACTTGTGATTAAGTAAGGGGATTTACTAAGTAGTGGGGACATGCGAAGTAATGACCAAGAAATCTATGCACATTTGGAGAAAAAGAGCAAATGAAACCAGCCATGATATGAGGTTAATTATGCATGCCGTTTGAGTCAGTACCTTGGCTACAAGCTCCAAATGTGTTAGCACTTCTTGGTTTGGCAGAAAGAACCAAGAGCTATTGACAAAAAATGAGAATAAAAGCTGCAGTGCATAATATTTTATCTTTTGATTACAAAGGCCACTGCCCAGTGTAAAGAACTTTCTTCAGGCCATAGTCCAAGACAGTCAGGAAAAGGATGAAGGATAAAACAAAAGTTGCAATTGCCTTTGACTTTATTGCTCCTAGTCGGGAAGAACATATCACCCCTAAAAGCCCCAGTCTTCTCTTTGGGTTCCAGGAGATTCCTATACTCTCTGCCAGTCTGTCCTCTGGTGATCTGTCATCTACTTGATCACACCCAGAACTCAGCAATGCTGGGAGAAGTCTCTTGTCCTCCTTTGTCTTTAAAGGCAACAATCTTGTACAGATTTTTTTTTGAGACTTTATATTTTATGTGTATAGGTGTTTTGCCTGCATGCATGTCTATTCACCATGTGTACACAGTGCCCATGGAACCCAGAAGACAGCATCAGATTCCTTAGACCTAAAGTTACAGATGGTTGTGAGCCACCGTGAGGGTGTGGGGATTATACCCCAGTTCTCTATAAAAATAGTCAGAGCTTAACAGTGAGCTGTCTCCCTGTCTCTTCTACTTAAGCTTTAATTACTCAACTTAGGAAGTCAGTTGTCTTCCTGTGGAAATCTGGAATGATACCCATGAAAGTATCCTCCCCAAAGATAAAAAAAATCAGTGTTGCCTACTCAAATACATGTCTTTTCAATGGTCTTCCACAATAAGAAGAATTTTCTATTCAGGATTCCTAGTAGGAGTTCCTAGAGCTCCTGAATCAAAAATACATATCATAGTTTTCTACCATTTTTGAATACTACCTGCCAGTCCATGGGTACAGCATGCCCTCAAATGATTCAAATTCTGCTTTCTTCTACTCGGCATGGCTTCACCCTTCTTTTCTTAAGACAAAATTCTGAGGTAGCATGAACTTGGTCTTCAAAGCAAATAAGAAAAAATATAAAAGCTCAGATAGTAACCCAAAGTCGTGTTTATTGAAGAACCTTACATAAAACAGAGAAAAAAACATGGGTGATTAATAAAAATAATAAGTGAACTAAAATCGATGGTTTAGATCAATACGAAAAGAAAAGGCTGGTTAGGAATCTGCTAGCATTTAGGACTTCTCTGTAGGAGTAAATATTTCTCCCAAGTAGAGGGGGGGGGCAATAGGCTGCCATGCAACATAAACTCTGTTAGCAAGAACATTTTGCTCTTTAGAATAAAGAACCTTGTAAATAAAGCTAAGCCCTGAGTTGTTGTTCCCCGAGGGAAGATCACATCTGCTTTGGGTGGAAAGCCAAGACTTAAGGGGGTAAGAAGGAGATCATCAATAAACAAATGCGCAGAACTGAATTGTCACATTCTTTTTGTGCATAAGCCCATCTTTATTTGATGACCTATGCTCGTAAGTCACTGCCTCTCTCCTTTATAAAGAACTTGGCATTTGGTGGCTGCCATTTGTAATTGTGTGTAAGGACCCTCTCTGTGCATATCACCTGCTGTGTGTCCATGTCGTCCATTTGTCTGTGTGTAGATATGTGCTGTGATCCCCACAGCCTTCCAAAGCTTATAAAACTATTCAAGAGATCTGACGAGCTTGCTCCCTTCAACAGCCCCAGGAGACTACTCCATTAAGCCATAGAGAGATGCACTTTCTCTCCTCTTCACACAGATGAACTGGCTCAGTTCAAAGAAGGAAGTGGGCTTGTCCTACTCCCTAAAAAGGCTGGTTTCCTGTGCTTCACCCCATCCACTTTCAAAGAGGAGTTGTAAACACAGTGGGGAGGTAAAGCGAGTTCGACAAGCACGAAATTGTCCAGTGAGGAACGCCTAGCAATAAAGTAACAGAGATGCTTATCTGGGTGGACCTGCTTCCCAGTTGAATTGCAGTTGTTATTCTACTCCGGAAGTGCCTTCTGTGGCTGCTTATGAAGCGGGCATCTTAACGGACCTCAGATCTCACGAATTCCAAGTTTCCGGATGGGAGGAGGTGGAGTGACCTTAGAAATTCCACAAAGAGGGAAATTTATATTTTGTTCTCAATTTTCCCTCCAGAAGGATTTTTATATGGGCACTTGAATTAAATATATTAAAAAAGATATTCTCATGGCTGAGATTTTAGAAATTGGGTGACACACAAGTGCTGAGAGCATAAACAGGCAGCTGCCACAGGTACTGTGGGGTGCCCTTCTAAGTCTTCAAATTCCAAGGGAAAGATGGGCTCTGCCTAAACTCTAAGGAAGTCCCTGCAGTTCTGTTTGTGGTAATTCTATTTCTTGGAGCTCAGTGCTGTTTAAAATCGCACCCCGCCCACACCACAGCATGGCTATATAATGTGATCCTTTCAGTCGTTGCCCTGAGAACACATTAAGCAATCTACCTCCCACACTTAGAATCTCACCAGAAAAGAAACCAGGACAGAAGGAGAAGAGGAGGAGGGAGAAGGAGAAAAAGGGGAAAGAAGGAAAATAAAGGGTCTGGATTCAAAAGAATTCTACTTTGTGTGATATATTCTATGAAGGAACAGCAGCAATGTTTGCTTCTATTTCAGAGTATAACTTCCCAGTGAAAATGATGAAGATTTTGAGGGAGAAGGATATAATTTTTAGGGTCCTTTCTGAAGGTCTGTACTAAGGCATATGCAATAAAAATTGCCAAAGCATTCATCTCTCTTAAGATAGACCCATTAAATATTTTGGAATTAAGCTTTCAGTTGGCATCTTTCAAAACACTTACATCCAAAAATCTTGGAGCTAGAATTACAATTGTCTGGAGCCCAATCTGTCAGTAAGCAAACCCTCAGCCCTCCTTCTTAACAGTGGAATGGGCTGAAGGGCAGACACATTGACAGCTGGTTCATTTCTTGCTTTGCCATGTAAATCCACTTTAACATAACTGGCTCACACACTGGCTTTAAAAGGATGGTGGTGCCTAGAAGCTGAACTAATTGGATAAGCTTATAGAATATTTCCATAATGACAGAGAACCAGACCCAACCTTCCAAGATTTCCAGTCAGTCTAATGGAAAATCTGCTGGACAAAGAGTGTTACCATTTAATGAACTGGCACTCTGCCCAAGTTGGCTTCAGTTTCCCCATGTTGGGAATAAGATCACTGGATAGCTTTTTGATCACAGAGAAGGATGAGTGTGCTCTTTCTCTTGAACCAGTCAGTATGGTCTTCTTGTATATATGTAAAGACATGCAGTCAGCAAGCATAAAAGCACTGAGTGAAAGATGAAGTACATTCTAGCTTGCTTTCTGTTGCTGTGAGGAAAGACTCGGACTGAAAATAATCTGATGGTGGAAACAGTTTACTGCCGCTTACATCTCCAAGTCACAACCTTTCATGGAGAGACATTTAGGCAGAAACAGGAAGGAAGAGCATGCAACCTTACCTCGTACTGAGGCACTCACTTCATGGCCAATAAAACATAACGGGAACCATGCAAGGTGATACTTGCTAGCTAAGTCACAGAGCAGAGTATACTCAGCTGATTAATAACCAAGATCAATCTCCCACAGACATGACCATGGGATGATCTGATCTAAGAAGTTCCTCAGTTGAGGCTCTCCTCTTAGAGACTCTAGGCTATGTCAAGTCAAATGTTAAAGTTAACCAGGACATGTGCTTCCAAAACTCGATGTACATTTCAAAGAATTTGGCTTGTGCAATATTATAATTAAATATTAACAATAGTAATTACGAAGTAGCCACTTGTAAAGTATGCTACTGCCCATCACCACATTTTTTTTAAAATTCTCACTCCTTTTGTTTCTTTTAAACAAGGTCTCTTTCCAGTGCCATAGCTGGCCTCAAACTCTCGGACTTTGTCTATCTCCTGAATGGTAAGATTAAAGGTGTGTACCACCAGGCCTGGCCTTTATTTAATCTTGATACAGAACTTCACGAGAGACTGAGTATCCCTGACATTTCACATATGAAGGAAAAGACAAGTTGGCACACAAGTGGTTTTCCCAGGTTCATCCATCCATTTTCTAAGTAAAAAGCATTGAAAGTGAACTTGTGTCTGATTCCCAAACCGCCTCCATCTACTAATTTTCTCGTAAAGAGGTCCAAGATTTTGATATGAGATTTGGGTGTCATTAAAAAAATCCATAGAGACTAACATTCCTATCATGTATGTGTATGCATGTACGGGTGTACATAGTACATAAGCAAATATATTAAACAGAGACATATTTTGAAAGCCACAGGCCTTATATAACAAATTGCTTTAATAACTCTGTATGTAACAACTTGGTAGTGTGTTACCCATGGTCTTCTTCAGAACCTGGAAAGATTATGTTGTCTATGAAGATCTCAGAAAGCAAGGGCTGTGGCTCTAATGTTCCCTTTGCCTCCCCCCACTGACACTCCTCATTCTCATCGTTAACTGTGATTTGTAGAAAGCCAAAACCTTTGAAGAGTCCAGCTGTCTCCTGTGCTAGGTTGAGCATGGCCCTGCCTCTACTTTGAATGACTTTTCTGCTTTCTTCAGTGTTTGCTGTCTTTCACACGCTTCTGTAGTCTTCAACAAAATGAGTTCACTGTCTCGTCTATCTTTGCTTGTAGCACACAACGTGTTGTTGCATAGACAAGAGATGGTTTATGAAGTGTGTGATGTGCAGATGGAAAAAAAAGAAGTGGTTGGAATTCAGAGTTGCCAGCTTCTGCTCAACCGTGCCATCCCTCACATTTTTGTATCCAGTTTCCAAATTGCTCACATGTGGGGTGGGAAAAAAAATGTTCCATGAAAATTCTTAGGGAATACAGTTATTTAAAGAATCCCCAAGTCCACTTTTGAGAGGTGCGTAGAGTCATAGAGTCGACAATTTGATCGAGGGGAAGCAGCTCCTCCATCATCTACCCCAGGTGCTCCGTTGGCGTTTATTAGCTCTATATAAATGCAGGGATGATGTTTTCGACATACCGTCAGCAAGTGTAAGTCAAGCTACAGGAAGAAAAATGAAAGTGGAATGTAAGATTGTTGTTAAAATAGGAAGGACTCCACTTAAAAATCATTTTTTGCAAATCTAGAACCAAAACTTCCAGCTATTCAAACATTAAAAAGTATAATCAGGTACTCTTCAAACTAAAACCATGACTTCTGGAGATAAAGGAGAAGAAATGACTTTTCAAGACCAACAACAAAAAGACTGGAGAGATTGTCTGGCCATTAAGATCACTGGTTGCTCTTGCAGAGGACAAAGGTTCAGTTCGAAGAACCCATAGAGTGATTCACAGCCACCTATAACTCCAATACTCTCTTCCAGACTCTGCCTGCACCAGGTACATGTGTGGTACACATACATACATGCAGGCAAATATTCATACACACAAAACTTCAATTCTTTAAGTAGTAAATTAATTTATTATTTATTTATGGACACTGGTGTTTTGTTCGCATGTGCATCTGTGTGAAGGTGTCAGATCTCCCAGAACTGGTTCCAGACTGTGTGAACTGCCATGTGTGTGCTAGAAACTGAACCTGGGTCCTCTGGAAGAACAGCCACTGCTCCTATCCATTGAGCCATCTCTCTAGCCCAAGACTAAAATATTTATTTTAAAAAACTATCTAACTTGACATAGAAGCAAATTAGGTAGTTAAGTTTTTAATTTTAGTTTAATTTATTAACTATAACATTCTTCAGTAATTTTAAAGTCTTTGTAGTTACTCAGCCAGAAGCAAAACAGAAACCCAACAAGTTTTTCACAGAGAGGCACTGAAATATAACTTATTGAACAGGAGACACACTACCAACCAATGTTCTGTATGGGTCTCACCCAGTGACAAAACGTAGGAGGAACAGAGATGCCCTTATCAGGGACAGCTTAATATGCTCTAACATACAACACAGTTCAGACTACATCTTATTTCATAAACCTTTTTTATAGTTCAAACATTTTAAATGTCACATTGGATTGGCTGGCTAAAAAATGAAAGTCTCAAGTGAAGGTATCATGGTGCACCAGCATTTTGGAAAACACCCAAGCCTGAAAACAATACTGAAGGTCGGGCAGCTTCCTTCCCTGCTAACATAGGAAGGAAAGTGAATAAGGCAAACGGTCCTCACTGAACGCTCCCACTCAAAACAAATACAGTTAGACTTGGACCAGGATGGTCCTTTTCATCTTCATCTTGGCTGTACACTGTACAAGGATCTGGTGTATAAGCGCTAAATTCATGGGAACTCTCAAATAGGCTACATAGTGCCATCTCATTTAGGTGGGCAGGGGAAGAGAAATAAATAAGAAATCATTTTCCCTTGGGTTGCAGGTTTATGGGGGAAGTTGCTATATAAGTTTTGTTTGTTAATGTTGTTGTTTTAAATCTGTGGTTATTTATAGAAGGGGGAAAACAGCTGCACCCTTTATCGCAACACAGTCAAACAATTGGTTTCATTAAATATCCTTTTCCACCAGTTGTTTGACCTCTAGGAAACATAGTCTGAAGTTATTAATAATGTTCAAAGAGAAAGCAGCCGGCTTAGCCAGACATAGTATTCTAATACAGCAGTCATTTTTAGTAATTAGTGTACCTTCAGAAAACCTGCTTTACTGACTAGTTACAGTCCATTTTCCAATAAATGTCTAGAAGGACGGTTGTGGACTGTGTCCAACCTTAAGAAGGTTGATTCACAAATCATCAGAAATGATGAAATTTGCACATCATACTTAACATATTATATTAGCTGTATGGTTTGTGTTGTTTAATCTTACAGTATGGCATCTCATTATGACTTTGCAAATAACAGAGTTGGGATGGAGTCTGACACTGAGATGGAGCTTTGGAACTAGGTGCTCCTAGACCTAAAAAATTCCACAGTTCATCATATCCATGACCTGTTTGTACTTTAATCCTTTTGAATGTTAATTTCCCAGGACATAGAAATTTTAGTACACAGCAGGATGGTTATGATTAACAATGGCGTATGTTGCAAAATCATTAGAAGGAAAAATTTTCTCATCTTTTTTTACTCAAAGAAATAGTAAATGACTGAGGTAATGACCAGGCTAATGACCCTGATTTGATTTGTGTGCAATATATACAGAAACAAATACCATACTGTACCCTACACATGCACAACTAGAATGTGTCTGTTAAAAATAGAGTGTTATAAACTCTCAGTATACTCAGTAGGCCTGGAAAGCATTTGATACATATTGAAATGTCCAATGAATCGGGAGACCCATCATTTGACAATGAATGGGATTTACTATCAAATCTTACCTAAGCATTTAGAATACAAACAAAAAGTCTTTATTATGTGGAAGTTATATTCCAGATAAAGAAGCTAGATAACAATGAAAGCACATTTTATGATGTAGAAAATAATAAAGGCTGTAATAAAAACAGAAAAATGAAATGAGGTATTAGGGTTTTTGGTAGTGGCAGTAAGATCTCAAGTGTTATGTTGGGTGATCAAGGTAGGACTCTTTAAGAGAAGATCATCAAGGAAAAGTAAAGGAATAAATCATAGAACCATGTGGGAATGTAAACTTCACTGAGACATAGTAGTCTGAAGCCTAGACAGATGTCTAAGCTGAGGGTATGAGTAAACTTAAGCATCTTGGTGTCTAACTGCCATAAACTCTGTAAGATAAATAGAGAATAGACACACACACACACACACAGAGAGAGAGAGAGAGAGAGAGAGAGAGAGAGAGAGAGAGAGAGAGAGAGAGGAATCAGCAAAAGAGACCAAAGGGATACCAGTAAAAGTGGGAACAAAGAGAGCATGATGTTGGATGGCCAGGAGAAAAAAAGAAAGAAAGGAAGGATGAACTCTACAGGATGCTGTGGACAGAGAGTCTGTACTGTGGACAGCACTGAAGTGTGTTTATGCTCTCAACCTTAAAGATCATATTACCTAGCAAAGAAATAAATAGTACTGTGTACCCTGGAGTAAAAATACACCAGAATCAGATCTCTCGTTGCATGTGGGGCTCCCCTAGTCACAGACCACTATACTCTTGCCAGCAGCAATTCTGTCCACTGGAGAAGGGCAGAGTCAAGGCTGCAGGCTAGTAAGAGTCAGGAAGGACAAAAAAGGATGGGTTGGCATGGAAACTGGTGTCCCGTGTTGTCTGAATGAGCGCAGTGTACAGAGAAAGTCCCTGAGTCACGGTTGTGGTCACATAAGCCTGCGGTGCCAGAAGAAGGCCGATGAGACCGAGGATCAGGAGGTGCACACTAGCCTGGGATCCATATCAAGTTCAAAGCCAGTCTAGGCTAAGGATAATCCATCCCAAGCAAAATCTATGAAGGAAAAAGTTCAAATTAACAAAAAATGTACAAGGAAACTAAGCAAGTATGGTGGTACCTGGCTCTGATCCCAGCACCAAAGGCTGACACAGGAAGACTGCCACAACCTCAAGGTGAGCCTGGGCCTTGAACAGCTTTGAGATACTGAGACTTTGTCTGAAGGGGAAAAAATTAACTTTTATCCTTAGATTTCCACCAATTTAGGTCTCTGGAAGCCTGAAAAAGTTACCTAACATAAAACCTAGTTTCAAAGGATTTTAGAGAAGATGAAACAACCACCTCAGGATGTGTGAAATTCCCTAGTGCTTTTATATATATATATATATATATATATATGTGTGTGTGTGTGTGTGTGTGTGTGTGTGTGTGTGTGTGCACGTGCACACGTGTGTGCTTAGGTATATATAATATTCAGTAATGTTATATATTAATATTATATATTAATGTATATTATACATTAATTACTATATATTTGTTTTAATTAATTAATATATAATTTATTTGCACTACATATGTTTTATATATATATTTATATACATATATATATATATAAAACCTAAACACGAAAGTTCCATTTAATTTATCCTTTCTATTCTTTCATCTTTGTCTATTCTATGTTGCTATAACAACTACCACAGACTGTATCAATTATAAACAACTAAAGTTTTATGGAGACTGAGTATTTCAAAGTCAAGAAGTTACATGGAAGGATATTTGGCTATACCATAAAGTGGTAGAAATTATCATATGGTAGAAAAGCAGAAGACAAGGAGAGAAACAGACAACCACTGCTTTCTTAACTAGCCTAAAATGTTCATAAAGATGCCCTTAAGACTAACCATCTCTCAAAAGTACACAATATGAATCAAATTGTCTTCTGCATTTTGAAAGTGATGTTTAAACCACACCAATGCTTTTCTCGCTTCTGTGTTCAGACCTTTGAGCAGGGATTGGAAAAGATCATCCAAAAACTGGCTCACCTAGGGATCCATCCCATATGCAGCCACTAAAACCACACACTATTGCTGATGCCAAATAGTGCTTCCTGGCAGGAATCTGATAGGGATGCCTCCTCAGAGGCTCTGTCAAAGCCATACTGATACGGAGGAGGATGCTTGCAGCTAACCATCAGACTGAACACGAAAACCCCAATGAAGGAGCTAGAGAAAGGACTAAAGGAGCTGAAAGGGTCTGCAACACCATGGGAAGAACAAAATGATCAACTAACCAAACTCACCACAGCTCCCAGGGACTAAAACACCACCCAATGAGTTCTTATGGAGAGACCCGTGGCCCCAGGTGCATATGCAGTAGGGGATAGCATTCTCTGGCATCAGTAAGAAGAGAGGACTTTGATCGTGCGAAGGCTCATTCTCCCAATGTTGGGGAATGCCAAATAGCTGAGGTTGGAGAGGGAGGATGGAAGAGGGAGCATCTTTATGGAAGCAATGGGGGTGGGGGAGATGAGATTGGTGAAAAGGGGATAATATCAGAAACGTAAATACAGAGAATATCCAATAAAAAGGGATTTGGAAAAATTCTGGGAATTTTATTTTTTAATAATCATCAGCAATATTTTAGTGCTTTACCATAGGCATTTGCTCCTAAAACCCATTTCCTACCTCCTTTTATTGTTGTGGAGGTTATTGTTGTTGTTGTTGTTGTTAGTGAGAAAATATTTCACCCAGTATATTTTCATCATATTTTTTCTCTAGTTCCTCCCAATGTCTCTACCCATTCAACTTTATGTTCTCTCTCTCTCTCTCTCTCTCTCTCTCTCTCTCTCTCTCTTCTCTCACTCACTCACTCACTCACTCGCTCATTCTCTTGCTCTTCAAAACAAACAAAAAGATACACACATGTGAAAAGCAAAACAACAATAGAGGGAAAAAATACGAAAAGCAAGCAATATGAAACAAAAGATGCACGAAATACCACTGAGTTTTTGTGTTGTCCACCTACTCCTGGACATAGAGACTGCCCTAAATTGTAACTGATAAACCCAGAGAGACTCACGAGAGAAAACTGATTTTGTATTTGCCAGCAGGTATCAATGGAAGATAGATAGCTTCTTACTTAGGAGTAGAAATACCTTTTCAATCCCCCGTTCCGTGCTGGGACATCTGGTTGAGCCTGTGCAGCTCTTATGTGTGCCTCTAGAGTCTCTGTGAGTTCATATGTACGTCAGCCCATTGTGTCTGGAAAACATATTCTTGGAGTCATCAAGAACTCTTGGACTGGCTCTTACAGTCTTTTCTCTTTCACTTTGATCTCTGAGTCTCAAGGTAAAGGGTTTGATAAAAGCATCCTATTTTGAACTCAGTGCTCTAAAGTCTCTCACTCTCTGCACGTGGTCCAGTCATGGATCTCTGTGTTAAACCCTATCTATTGTAAGAAGAAGCTTCTCCAATGTGGATTGAACAAGGCACTTCCTCTATTAGTACAACAGTTTGTCATTGGGAATCATTTTATTGCTATGTTCCTTTAGCAAATTAACAATATTAGGTTTTCCCCTTGGACCAGTGGTTTGCAACCTGTGAGTTGTAGCCCCCTTTAAGAGCCACATATCAGATATCCTTTATATCAAATATTTACATTATGATTTATAATAGTAGCAAAATTACAGTTATGAAATAACAATGAAGTAATTTTATGGTTGGGAGTCACCATCACCTGAGGGACTGTACTAAAGGTCCACAGCCTTAGGAAGGTTGAGAACCACAACTCTAGACTTGCTGAGGAATTTTAATCTAGCAACATAGGTGCTCTGATTATGTCCAAAGATCATCTAGGTATGTGTGATCAGGCTGGAATACAGAGACACCCTTAGTATACACATTTAACCCCAAACAATGTAGGTAAACTTGTAGAAAGAAGCAGCCGTGTTTAAAAGTGATATCTAATTGAGGGGCAGACAAAGTGATTAATCAGAGGAAGATTTGACAAAATGAGTCAGACATAGGACAGAATTCTACCAATTCTCATAAGAACAGCACAGGAGAGACAACTTAGGAGAGCAGCAGAGAAAGGGGGTGGTGGGAAGGTGAGAGTTCAGAAAGAGCTAAAAATGGTGAGCTTATTAGTCAGCAAGCCTCTGAGATGACAATTACAGCTGGCTTTTACATTGTAATGGGGTTACACTACTCTGAGGGAAGTATACGGTGTTAGCTTTCCTGTTTGGTTTTGTGATAGGACACACACATCTGGAGTTATGACATTTCAGGTGTTTTATTTCTTGGGTGTTTGTTTTGGTGTCTTTGTTGGGAGGTGCTCCATTCTTTGGTTGGAGTTGCCCGTTCTGAATCCTAGACAAGTGTGATGGCTGTGGTGTCTCTGGTAGAGAGTGGTCAGTGGTGACACAAATTAATACACATGGGCTGGAAGGAAAGCTGACAACTTTATTCTCCTGAAATATGAATCTGATCTTTTCTCTCCTACTTCCTCCCTTCATGTTCTGTGAACACTGGGCTCGCTGTATAGATATCTATTTTTGTCAGTCTGTCCAATACTTCTTTCTGCTCAAAGAAAAATTATCTCCTTTTGGACCTCTAACCATAGAAATGTCGTTCCCACTTTTAAGTCTGGCTTGGGGTAACTAACTTCCTTGCACCTCACTTGATCTCTGCCTTCTTCCATTCGCTTCACACTTGGGTCTGTACCAACTTTGGCAGTGCTCATGTGCTCTGTGAAAGGGGCCCAGCAGAGATTCCCAAATCACAGGCTAGTGCCAAGGCAAGGTAGTAAGGTCTCAAACAGTGTCCTAGTTACTGCTTCATCAGAGCAAGGCACATGGTGGCTGGCTTATCGGTGTGCTTTGCTTTGCTTTGCTGGTTTGTTTGTTTGTCCACTAACGTCTTCAAACACATATCTTAACTCTCCAGCCCGACAGTCAAACGCTTTGCAAGCAGAGGAACTGTTTCACATCTCTTATCCTCTAACTCTTTATCTCTAACTCCTAATTAAATATGTTCAACGTGCAATGTTCACCGTGAGCTCTTGTGTTTGAGGACTTGATCCCTGGTGGGGTGGTGTTCTTTGAGGAAGTGGGAGATCCTTTAAAATAGTGACAGGGCTAGCAGAGGTGGGTCTGTGATTCTTCAAGTTGCAGCAAGCCTGACAACAAGTTACTGCCACCCTAAATCAAGACATCTCATCCTCCGTGCCTTCCCTGCCATGATGATCCCTACCATTGTGAGCCCAAATAAACCTGTCTTTCTTTAAGATGCCTCATCCACGTGCTTCCAATGATAATGAGGAAGATAAAATTGTTAATAAAGTACAACGTTTAACTCATCATCCTCATTGACACTGATGAACAAACCACAGAAGATCTAGTTAAACTATCTTAATAAAATTATCGAGAGCAGAGGGAGGCCTTCTGCTACTCCGCAAAGGTCTCTGATCAGAACTACATACTTAACATTTAATGGATTCTAGCTCACTAGGTTATACTGCTTTATGAGATATAACTCTAGACATATTGTGATCCAGTTTTTCTCACCTACAGGTACTGTATATTTTATAAATCTATCTGAGATGTCTTTTCTTAATCCCAAAGCCCATAACCAACTGCTTGTTCAATTATGAATAATTAATTGACTTGGTGAAAACAGCTCTTGTTAACCATATTCACCCTCCTCACACCTCCATTTTCTATCCCCAATGTTTTTCCACATGTTTTTCTTTTTTCCTCAACTGATGGCTAATATTATATTTCCCCAGATCAAGAAACCCAAAGTAATCTAGAACCTTCACTTTCACTCATACCTTACATCCTTAAATACTTTTTTTTATTCTACCAAAAACTGAAACATACACGCAATTCTAACAATTCCAAGCACACATACTGTTATCACCTTAGACCAAGCCACTATCATCTCTCAGACAATTGCATTCTACCTGTCATCTTCCATCTTTGAATGACTCCTGTACTGAAATTTATTGGTGGCTGCTTATTCCACACAGAGTGAAAGCTGTAGTCTTCACCATGGCTCACTGTGTGGATTGAGAAATGTTGTGTTTCCAACTCTACCTCCTGTCATTACCCTTTCCTTGGCGCCCACCTCAAATGACACCAGACTGATGCTACATCATGCTAACTATAGGGCCTTTGCATGGACTTTACCTGATATGTTCTTGTACTTGATGCCTTTGTGGCTAACTCCCACTTCCCTTTAAGCTCTTATTTAAATGTTCCCCTCTTATCTAAGCTATCAAAACCACTTGGTTCTAAACTGAAATCTTCATTCTTCTCCATGTTCTTTTCTCTAAAGCAGTATCACTATTTCATAGATATCGAGGACAGAAAAATGACTGAACAAGAGTCTCGTTTACTGTTCTCTAAACTCCATCTCTGTGTTGGCATCTAAGCTATGTTTCCCAAGGCCAATCATTGACTGTAACAGAAACACTAACATGAGCTCATCCCTGAAGGACACACAACTTTGGCTCCAGCATTTTCAAGTGTCATGGCCAATGTTCCTTAGACAGCCCTGCAGAATCAGCTGCTCTCACAACATTCCCTCGGATTCCAGCTCTAGCCTTTTATGTTTACCTCCCAATTTTCTCTCATTTAGTCATTTTTTCATAATAAAGTTTTGTCCATATAGCCGTTCTTGGCATTTGAGTCTCAGAGAACCCAGAATAGATACAATCCCCTCATATATTGCACATATTTGGTTTTTATTGATGACTAGAATATAATTTTGTAAAGAAGAATTGTGTTTGCTTAAGAATCCCAAGCTAGCACAGTAATGCATGACGAGCACTCAATAAAGAAGTTCAGGAAAGCAAATATTTTAAAGCAAACTTTAAAAATATTATCAGTTTTAACAATATCAATTTTGTGAATGATTAAACACCCATCATCTCTCACAACTCTGCCTTTTCCTAAATCCCTCTCCTTGCCCTCCCTCCAGCCCCCGTAGAAAGACCTTTGCATTTTCCTACAGCAGGAATGAGATTTGGGCGATAAATTAATTGTAGGAAAAGATCTGGATTATTAGTTGGATAACTTCCCATTAGTTTTGGCAAGCAAATGCTGAATTCTGGCTGAGATGTTCATCTGCTTTCTTGTCCTTCACATCAGTCGGGGTCTGCAGATAAACAAAATCGGAAGCTTTGAAGATTTGATGGTTTGTTGTTATTGTTGTTTTGCTTCTTTGTTTGTTTGAACATCCATCAGATAATAAGCAAATTAGATTCCTTCCTAATTAATTCAGTTTCTTATTCTCTACTCCTAAATGTCTCTTGAGAATGAAAAAACAAAGTAACAACTTTTCTCAAGTATGATTTCAGACTCCTTTTCAAATATATTTTCAGTCACACATGAGGTGCGGTATGTGAATGTACACATGAGTGCAGGTACCTGCAAAAGCCTGTGGTATCAGATTTCCTGATTTCCAATGACAGGTGACGTGTGCCCCTGACATGGATGCTGGGAATCAAACTCAGTTCTTCTGGAAAGAAGTACTTGTTCTTAACCATTGAAAACAGACTTTTTTTATTTTAATTTTTTTAATTAGCTTACCAAGTAATGTATTTCCATACAAGGTCTTCAAACACAATTCCTTTTGATTTGTTCCCCACCTCCCCATTCCTTGTCCCCATTTCTCTGACACCCCATCTTTGCAGTACCCCTTCTTTTCCAGTACCCTCCCATTCCACTTAGCTTTAATTTCTTCCCCACACCATATAGTCATATGGAAGCTGTGGCTTGAGTAAGAATGACCTTCATGGGCTCATATATTTGAGTGCTTGGTCTGAAGTTGGTGGACTATTTTAGGAAGGATTAGGAGGTGTGGCCTTAATGGAGGGGGTGTGTCACTGGGAGAGGACTTTGAGGTTTCAAAAACCCATATCAGTCTCTGCCTTACTCTAATTTCCTACAGCCTGTGAATAAGATGTAAGTTCTCAGCTATTCCTCTAGCACCATGCCTGCCTGTTTCCATACTCCCCACCATGATAGTCATGAATTCACCCTTTGAAACCATAAGCAAGCCCCCAATAAATCTTTCATAAGTTGCTCTGGCTTTGATGTCTCTTCTCAGCAACAGAGCAGTAACCAAGGCAAAACCTTTCATATTTTCCTCATGCTTATCCATGTTGACTCCCATCTGTATTACACATATTTAACAGTTAGGGGCCACAATTACACAATTACAGAAAAATATGGTCATATGAGAGAAAGAACATTCAATATTTGTCTTTCTGAGCCTGGGTTACTTTACATGAAATAATGTTTTCTAGTTCCATCCATTTCCCTGCAAATTTCATAACTTTGTTATTCAGTTATCTAAAACTGAATAAAATACCACATTTTGTTTATCCATTCATCTGTTGACAGACATGGAAGCTGAATCCATGTTCTTGCTACTATGAAAGGAACTACATTAAGCGCAGATAGACAAGTGTCTTAATAGTGGGTATATCCTTAAGGTATATCCCCAGGAGTGGAACAGCTGGATCATATGGTAACCCTCCTTTATTTTTCACAAACCTCCCCACTGATTTCTACTGTGGCCACCCTATGCTGCATTCCCACCACCAGTGTCAGACATGTTTCCTCTTCCCCACATGTTTACCAGATGTGTTGCCATTTCTTTTCTGGATAGTGACGAGCTCCACTTTGCATTTCTCTGATGGCAAGAGATGTTAAACACCTTTTCAGATACACACTGTCCATGTATATTTCTTCTTGTGAATGACGTTTCCTTTGTCTAGGTCATCAGTCCACTCATCAAATGTCAACTTTATGTCTTTGATGCCTGATTTTTGCTGTTCTCTATATATTTTAGATAGCAACCCTTTGCGATTCCAGATTCTTGAAATCGATAAGCTTGCTCTTCAGGTGACTGGCTCAGGGTGTGGCCTCTGTGGTTGGGGAGATCCAAATAAAAGTAGGAAGCAATCTAAGGTCTATAAGTTTCTGTAGAATAGAATAGCACAGGGTTCTGCCTAAAGTTTCCCCATCCATCTGTAAGCATCTCAGGAGCTTGATAGAGGAAGATGCTGGGGTCCAACTCCCTCATAAAGACTGATTCAACCTTCACCCTGTGTCTCTCTTTGCCCTGTGCCCTTGGGCATTGCTTGATGAATGACTGTTACAAAGTCAGACAGCTGACATTCCCATCCTGGCTTTGCCACTTATTAGCCGTGTGGCAAATGATCTCCCTGAGCCTGTTGCCTCATTTTAAAATAGGAATAATAGCACCTATCACTCAACACCTCTAAGATAAATAAGGTAGACGCATTTGTCTGTGGACAAATATTAGCTACTACTATTACAAATGTCAAAAACACAAAGAAATGTATGCCATGTATTCCGTGTGGGGCTTGTCTATTTAACCTCCCTGCCTGAATGGTCATATTAAAGGGCTGATCGCATCCAAACGCATAATAACGTGGTGGATGGTAATTGGGGTTCACCACATCAAAATGCACTTAAAGAATGGGTAGGATAAAGAAAACAAAGTCGGGCGCAAAGCTTCCGGGCTCTGCTTTGACCTGAGTTTCACCGGGCTTCACTGCCTTCCTTCAAAGGGCTGGGACTGTCCACCCAGGGTTCCAGAATCTAAGCACATTTTTACAGGCTTGCTCCTTGCTCTTGCATAACCGCTGAGGTCAAAATGGGCACCTTCCGAAAAGGGGGTCCAGGGGGAAAAAAGGTGCTGCAGTTCCCAGACATCTAAGGATAGCACCAAGCGCACCCAGGGAGCCAGCGTTTGAATATCAGCTCCTCAACACCTTGTTTGCAAGACCTAAGTAAGATTCCAAGGTGGCAGGAGGCTGCTCTGGGGCTTTGAGAGGGAGCTGAGTTTGCTGCAAATATTGTACTCTAAGAGTTGTACTATTACCTAAAGCCAAGCAGAGGGACGATGAGATGACAAACAAGTGACTTAGCACTTTCTCTCTCTCTCTCTCTCTCTCTCTCTCTCTCTCTCTCTCTCTCTCTCTCTCTCTCTCTCTCTCTCTCTCTCTCTCTCCCTCCCCCTGCCCCTGCCCCTCCCTCCCTCCCTCCCTCCCCAGAGTGAGGTAAACTAAAGAGGTAACTTTAAACACACAGGCTCACAGGGAAACCCGGGCTGCCCAGACACTCAGCAGGACAGCTCCCTGTGCCACTCCTGGAAAATAATGACCTGGGTAAGGAACAGTTAATAAGAAAATGTGTCTCGCTAACCGTGCACAGTACAACAAAGAGCTGGCAGCCCCTGAAGGAAAAGGGCTTGTGCGGCTGCCGTTCAAACTTGTCAGTCAACTGGTGCCAGCAGCCTCAGCGTCTGCCTCCCCAGCACACCCTCATTACATGTGTCTGTCTGGCCTCATCTGCGCATCGGCTCAGAGCCGCTCCTGACAATTCGGAATTCTCTTCCTTTCTCCCCGGTGCAAGGAGCGGATTTCTCCCCCGGGCCTCTTCTGTCATCTCCAGCTCGTCTCCCCCAAGGACGCACCTTGATTTATGGTAGCTTGGGACTTCCTTCAGCGTCTGCCTGGTCTTGACCTCTAGAATGGAAGAAGCTGAGCTGGTGAAGGGAAGACTCCAGGCCATCACAGTAAGTCTGCATAGAGTTTTAAGTCATTAAGGTGGTTGCTTAGACCAACGGCACCAGCACTGTTGCTAGCTGTCTTTGCCTCCCAGTCCTCAAACTGGAGAAACAGACCAGAGCCTCCGTGAACTCTGTTTCTCTTAACCCTTGTGACCCTCCATGACACTGGGACTCCAGAACCTGAGAGCAAGGGAAATGATTCTGGATTTCACAGATGGTGTTTGCATTTTAAACGACAATCAAGAGTTGTTTGCTCTTTTGGTTTTCTGTGTGCGTTTTTTCTTTCTTTTTCTTTTTCTTTCTTTTTTTTCCCCTAAATAGTTTGTAAATTCGCCTCACCTTCTGTAGATATTTAAAGTTGTTTTTTTTTCCTTCAAATTCCTTCTGTCTGACAGATGTTTTTATAGATACCCAACTGGAATACTTTTCAAAGCAATGAATATAAGTCCCAAAAGTTCTTTTTAAAAAGGGGGAGAGGGAAATAAGACCAAAAAGAAGAAAATTTAAAACTTTTTTATTCATCGTATCAATGTATATTCCAGAAAAGCCTAGCTGAATTAAAGCAAAGCTAGGTATTTTTTTTTCAAGTGAAGTATTAAACCGGAGGAAAGTAGTGAAGGCGTGCATCAGAGTAATTCTCAGGGATCGGTTTTCCAGTACATTACAGACACGGCCCGAATAAGATGTCAATTCAGGAATGCCGTGCATGAGATGGATTTGGAAAAGATTTCCCTAATTCTGGGAAGAAAAGTACATTTGATGTTTGTTCTGGGAAGGAATCAAAGCAAGAAATTAATCACTTTTCTTAAATGATGCCATTCTTTCTCCTTTGCTTCCAAACTGCTGTATGTGACAAGAACCTGGAGGTCCCTGGCCTCTTATCCATCCTCATGAACTGTAACTTTTGATAGCACTTTTTGAGGAACAGCAACTTGGCAGATCCACACCCCTGTGTGTCACATTTTCTGACACTGAAATTAACTGTCAAAAAAGAAGTAAATATTTATTGAAAAACTGATGCTAAATTGAGGTAGATAGAAGGTTTTCCAAGTCTTTGCTCTTCAAATGCTCATAGTTAATTAAGTAAATTCTAATTTAGGTTTTGTTCACACACACACACACACACACACAGAGAGAGAGAGAGAGAGAGAGAGAGAGAGAGAGAGAGAGAGAGAATATAGCGTTTTTTTTTCCCTACCCTTAAAGGATAAATAAAAATAATAATAATTTCTTCACCAGTGAAAAGGAGTCAAGAGTCCACTGATAAGAATGGACACCTTTCTACAGAGAGTACTTTTTCATTTCTGAATTCTAATCACTGTGTTTTTCCTTTCATCTAAAGACCTTGGCCTGGGTTTTGTTTGTTTTGTTTTGTCGTTAAATCCAGTCACAGCTTCAGCTGTCCTCCTAGAAGGGACAGGAACTCCACTGTGCTCTGTTGTCCTTGGCATGGCCCTTTCACATCACAGCTGCTGGCTAAAGGTTATTTCACTGTGCCCTGTGCGTTGTTCAGAACTAGGTTCCATTTTCCCCGTAGCTTTATCTCCTGAATAACCAAGTGAGTGTACTCAGTGATGCACACACGTGCACCTTCCTCTGTGCCTATGCTATGGAACTAGGGAGCATCTTATTTGAAGGTCTTGTATATGGTTTGTGGCTTAGACCATTTAGTGACATAGTACGTGGTCCATGTAGATGGCAGAATATAGTCATTCAGAAAGCCAAGGAATTTTCGCTGAGGGTTCAGATGAAATTAGAAATAGACGGTGGGTCAGATGCCTTACAAAGAATGGAGTAGATAAGCAGGCTCTTGAATATAGCAATGTTTTCACTATTAAAATTAATAAACTTTTTTAAATTATCTCATGAGCCCGAACATATCCCATCAGTGTTAATTAAGTCTTTGAAGAACAGTCACAAAATGTAACTTGAAAGTAAAACTCTTGCCTAAAGCCTTTAGGGTAAAAACTGGCAACCGTTTATAGGAATGAATTTCATTAGCCTACGCCTCACAGGGCTCGGTCCCATTTGTCACCACCTAGAGGGGAAATGGAGTAGTTCCTCTGTGCCCATGGAAACAGCACAAGCACTCTTCTCCTGGACACCTGGGGAATGCCAGCTTTCTCCACCCTGGGCAAGGCCAGGAAGCCACCCCTGCTATTCATCTTCCTAGGAAAAGAAAACACCATACCCAGGGTGCTTTCAAGAGTTATCTCATTTTTGAAGGGCATTAAAATTACAAAAACTCAAAGGTAATCCTTTAACTGCTCTTCTACCCTGAAGTAATTTTTGTATATGTTGATGACAACAACACACGTTAGTTCCCTAAGACACCAAGATTCAGCAACACAGAGCCCTCGCTGTAGGACAAAAGCAACACATGCTGCAACTGCAAAAAGCTATTTGGTTTATTTTATTAAATCATGGTTCTTTAATTCCCAGCAATAAGATGAAATAAACTGTAAATATTGTGCTTATTCCACAGGGTTTCAAGTGGCTAAAAAGATATTCTTTTTACTACAAATAATTAAAAAAAAGAACCTTCATCTGCATATAATTTAGCTGAACCAAGTGACAACATTACTTTTAAAAATATTGTAACCCTGTGGCGATGCCATTCATTCCCCATACCAGTAAATTTAATTTTAAGATTATTCATAAGTTTACTCAATGATTTAAAGACAAGGAAGGCCAAATTATGAATGAGCTTAGGAAGAATTATTTGAAGAAGAGCACCGTAGTCTGGAAGCTCCAAACTGACTCTTTTATTTAATGGCTTCACATTCTGCCTTCATTGTAGAATCAATCACACACAACCCTATAGCAACTCCTCATTTGCTAAATTAATGACCAAAATACTCGTTAGTCAATGAGCTCCATTCCCAGCTGTAATTTGAAGACAGGGCAACTTACACTGATTAAATATTATACTTGGAACCTCAGTCATTTCTTGAGGCTATTTTCAAGTTAGTGTACATTTGACAAATAACTGATTGTTATACAGACAAGGGGCTGTTGAAATAAACTCTTAATAGACTTTTACCCGCTATGTTGCCGTGGGTGGCTTGACACTCACCATGTAGACTAGGCTGACCTTGAACTCACAAACATCCACCTGCTTGCCTCCAAAGTGTTGTGATTCAAGGCACCAGCACTCCCAACGTGAAGTTGGTATTTAGTGTTACTGGAAACAGTGATACCAAGTTCTCCATTACTCTGAGGGGTGTGGAAGAAGGCAGGTCAAACTGACACAGTTTACTGCAGAGCTACTCTCTGGAAGTAAACGCAGTCCACGGCGAAGAACAAAATTCGAATCTTGAGTGGGCTCCCAGGGAACAGAGATCCCCCTTTAGATGAGTAGCAGGTGTCAGCCCACCTCCCTTCCACAGGGAACTTATCTTCATTTCCCTTGGAATGTTGGAAAATACAACACTTAATATGGAAGTACTCAACTGGAAATGTTCCTACATCTTAACTATCTGGAAATTATAGACTTGTGAACACAGGCCATTTCTTGGAAATGTGATGAATTTTGAGAACCGTCAATTTGCAGAGAACAGACCAGATTAGGAGAAGAGGGGTAATGGGTTATGTTAGCTGGTATGTTGTTTCTTACTTAAAGGCTTAGCTTTGACGGTTAAAGATGTGCCTGTCAATTCATTTGTTCACACTTGTATTCAATTTGTGATTGTATATTGAGTTGTAAGCATTTAAACTGAAAGCTCTGGGTCATCGGGAGAGCGGGTGGAGTGGAAGAGGCGTGGGACTGCTAAAGAGGGTAGCACCTGGGCGCAAGCATGAAGGAGGTGGGCTGTGTCAAAAGTTAGACCCCAGTAGGAATCTGAAGCCAGAGCACCTGCCAAGACCTCCCTCCCTTTGGAAAGGGGCCACAGAACGTCATGACATGGTCATCTGAGCAACGGAGCCAGATCTGTGGGCCAAAGTTGCCCATGACGCAAAATAATAAGGCTTTCTCACACTTCCCTGGATCCACTCCTGATTTCCTTCCACTCCCAGTGAATATTTTCTTGACTTGTAAATACAAGAATTTAGGAGGCAAGAATTTCTTGCATAAACCAGAAGTCTCCCAATTTAAAAATAAAGCATATTGAAATCATAACATAATACTAATTCTCGATACCTCTTTAGTTCATAGTCCCCAGCCACTTGAATTCACCCTACATTTCTGTCAGTATTTGGGAATTGTCTAATTGTCAGCAAAGTATTTAATCTCCCAAAATCAGGACTTCCTGTTGAAATGTGCAGACTCCAGCACAGAACATGCAACGACCCAATATTTGAGACTTCAAGGCAGTGACACCAAAGCATTAGAACCAGAGCTGACCTTTTCCCGAGCACACTGTGATGTCACAGGCCACATGCCCAAGAAACCTTTCCTGTTTGTGCACTGCAGACCCAGCATATCCACCCTGTTCACTTTATCTATGCAGATGAAACAGTGAATCACTGAGCAAGCCAACCTGGTTATTGACTAACTGTATACCTCTTAATAGTGTTTGGGCTACTTGTGTAGCCTTGTGTAGATGTTTGAAGACTTGGTGTTTACAAACACCAAGTGTAAAGCACCATTGTTAAGCATACCTCTGAGTTAAGACGTAGCTACAAAGACAGTTCCAATCAGTCATGAGTGTGAAGACACGGCACTCTCTTAAGGAGACCCTATGCCAGAATGTCCAAACAATGAAGCTCTGAAGTTTTCCACAGTGCTGTACCAAGATTACATGCTTCTTCCAGAGAAGGAGAGGTTTCTTCAAACAATGTGTCAGGCCATCTCTCTTTGCCAAACATAACACCCACCAATACAGGAGGTCATGGGATGAGGTACAGTAATTTTGATAGCTCATTAAGGAAACTGGATTTTTTTTTTTTAAGAAGGTTTTTCCAATGTGCTACTAAATGATAAAGCTAATCTGTTAGATCATCCACTGACAGAATTTGTTGGACCTCACTGGAGGGTCTAAAGAAAAGTATGTTTCTTTAGAAAGCTATGACTAAAACAAACTTTAGTCTGAGTGTTTAACTACAGCCTAAACAAATGTCACATATTTCAGTGCTAATATTGAAACATATTTCTACTTTTCCATCTTCAAGTCTCAAACCATACTCATGATGGGTGTTTTGAGTGGGGCAAGAAAAGTCCCTGGTTGGTTCTGCACTGAGCAACATCTTCTAAGACAAATGATTTTCCATCCATTTGTATAGGCTCCTCCCACCTTCCTCTGCCATGAGCAGAAATGGGCAGTGACACTCTAGGGCCATCTCAGAAGCACTGGAGACTGTTTTACAAATGTCTGAAGGACTCAAAGTCAGTTCTCAAAAGTGGATACTGCTCCAACCTCTATTACCACCACCACCAGAACATCTTTGCATCTTTCAGCTACTCCAACAATTAACTCAACAGTAGCTGATATAAAATAACAAAATAATAATAATAATAATAATAATAATAATAATAATAATAATAATAATAACAAATAGTAAATACAATGGAGCTGTGGAAGGGCAAGTTAATCATGTGGCCTACTAAGAGATTTCGTTTTTTACTAAAGACCCAGCCAATTTTACCAGAGCCTTTTAATAATTCAAAGACTTGTGTTTGTTAACTGTCAATATTTGTGATGTCTCTGTTCATTAAAATAAACAAGGTTAGACAGAGAGGTGAAAGATCACCGTGCTAAAGTGTCAGGATGTACTGCAAGGTTGGGAAAGTAGATTTAAATTTGCAGAATACAATAAGGTTTGGGAAAGTGGAGCATTTGAATTTGTCCTGTTGGCAGTAGTAACAACTCAAAGCCCGACTTCCATGCTGACCTAAGAATGAAGAGGTTTGGGGGCTGGAAAGGTGGCTTGGCAGTTAAGACCACTGGCTGTTCTTTCAGAGAACTTGGGTTGGATTTCCAGAACCCATCTGGTGGCTCCCAACTATCTTGAATTCCCTTTCCAGAGGACCCAATGCTCTCTTCTAGCCCTTGCTAACACTATGCACATAGTCAGCAGACAATCAAACAAGCAAAACACCCATAGGTGGTTTTTTAAAGATACAAAAGAAAACATAAATAACAATAAAATAAAAATCAACCTATGTTATTCTTACAGTAAAGGGTAAACCTTAACTATGTGAAGGCACCATCATAGGACTGGAAAATCAGTGGTTTCCTTCTGCAGACTCTTCCCCTCTTTATCCATGCGCAGTTGCAGCATACTCAGCACTTCCGGTGTGGAGTGGCTATGGACGATCTTCCCTATCAGAACAACTCACTAGGTTTATTCCTTCTGTCCATCCACCTTGGCTTCAGCCACCGAGGCCACACAGTTTTACTTTATGATCTTTCAAGTTTCCTGGAAACAATTTTTTAATAATAAAATGCTAGTCCACTCTCCTTGAAAACTTGATACAGAAAGATATCTGGATAGTTTCACTTATATGTTTGTTGAATTTAGTTTCAGTTTTTCATCGGTCTTCTTTCAGAGCTCTGCTTCTTAAAAAAAAAAAAAAAAATCAGTTGGGAGATGCTAGCTGATTAAGTGTTGAGTAGTTCGTTTTAAACCCTCCCTGTCATGGGAGGGTTTGCTTGTAACCCCGGGGAAGTAGAAACAGGCAGATCCTGGAGGCTCACTGACAAGTCATCTCTAAGCCAATGAGATATCTTGTCTTAAAAATCAAGGCAGATGGAATCTGATTCTCAAGGACCTCTGGCCTTCATATGCGCATGCGCACGTGTGTACAACACACACACACACACACACACACACACACACACACACACACACACGTCAGTTTCAAATTAATATTCCTTTCTGTTAATATTTCCACACAAACTTTCAAAACAGCATGTTTGAATTCTTTTTTATTGCTGTGATAAAACTATCCGAGAAGCCAACTAAGAGAAGGAAGATCTATCACAGCTCCAAGGTTGAGGCATGTAGTCCTCTGGTGCTTGGCTCCATGCGCTTAGACAGAGAATCCTGAGGGCTGAAGAACTGAGAGGAAAGGACTGCGAACCCAAGCAGAGCCTTCACAGGCACCACCCCCAGTGGCCTGCCTCCTCTTCCAGGAGTGGAGACCTGTGGGTTGCAACCCCTGGAAGGTCAAATAACCTTTTCACAGGGGTCACCATAGACCATTGGAAAACACAGATATTTACATTATGATGCATAGCAGTAGCAAAATTACAATTATGAAGTAGTAACGAAAATAATTTTATGGCAGGAGGAAGTCACCACAATGTGAGAAACCATGCTAAAGGGCCGAAGCAGAAGAGGGTCCAGACCATTGCTCTAGCTAGTCTCATCTTCTGAAGCTCCCACCAACTCCCACATCAGCACCAGCAGCTGAGGTTACTGAGCAATCACACCAGGAACCCATGGGAAACATTTCATATCCACACCAGACTTTGTTTGAGGCCATAGGGAGACCACGAAATACTACATTTCTATGATCTAGGTGCCTTGGTTCCTGAGGCTTTTCATATACATTATATAAGTAATCATCGTCCCAACCTCATAGAGATCTGAGGAAAACTAATTAAATGAATGTGTTTATGTGTTTATGGCATTAAGTGGTTCCTGACACAAATACTTTTTTTTTTTTTTTTTTTTTTGGACTGCCATAATCCTCATTATCTCTGGATCTTGAAATAATTAAACCACACAGGGAGTAATTGAATTCACATACTAGGTAAACAGTAACATTAACTAAGCTACATCCTCACCCTAAGTCTTTACTTTACAGGATCAAATCCTGCCTCCTAGATATTCCTATCTAAACACAACATCCCATGTTTAAATAAGTCTCATGCTCCATTGTTGCCAGGGGACAGTCAATACGCTCTCAGTACTCTTAATTCACCTTTATACCTCTTCCAAAATTGGGACACTTTTCATTTTGTGTCTTTTGATATCTTTCACTTCACCCAAGACTGCATCCTCTTTCTAGTCATGTTATGAGTTTTTCTTCCCTCCGAAATGAAGACCACCAGAGGCTGAAGCCAGGGTCGCTCCTCTCAAGCATCAATTTCTCCTTATGTATTCATGTTCTGCTCTTTCTAGGATCAAGATCTCTCCTTAAAATGATAAACATAAAACCAAAATATGAGTGGAACAGTCTCATTTCATCTGTCATCTTAATACATGTTCCGAAGTATATATCCTCCCTATATGTCATTACTACCTCGGGATAAAAACCACACACACACACACACACACACACACCAGTTGTTCTGTAGTCCCGCCTGCATGAATCTGCCTGTATCTGAATTTTTGCAGTACTTATACTATTAAACATGGTCACTACCATTCTATTTTTACTTGCGGTTCTGGGAGGTCACTGGGAAAGGCCCCAGTTAGATAGTAAACTACTTAAATGGGCTTGTTCTGTTTGATCCGCAGCTTTTTTCTCTTCACTGCTGACACGGTTTTTTTATTGTGTTAGGTATTTTCATTTACATGTTACCCAGGTTTTGTGATCTGCCTTCCCTATCGGCGTGTTTGTTCCTTTTTCAAGAACTCTTTTCCAGTGCTGGAATCAGGACCCTGCAGGCTGGCCAAGTGCTCTCTGCCACTGTGCTATCCTCCGTCCACCTGGAGAATCTTTTAGATAAGTTTTCCCGAGCTTTCTTTAAGTTTACTTTCACTAAAATTCAGCAAACGTCTTCACTGAGTCATAATCTGTCCTTAAGAAACAAGTGTTTGCAGCTGCCTAGTACCCTCAAGGCTGTGGTTACTTAACTCATCTTCCGCCACCTCAGCTCATTGGTGGATTTTATATTCAAATAAGCAACTTCTACTGTTCTTCTTCTGATCCTGAGAGTGAAAATAACAACAAATGGGTCATGAGATCACAGGCTACTCCGCTTCTAGGAGATCGACTAACCAGATTCCCTTCCGGTTTCTTCAGATTCCCTTCCGGTTTCTTCAGATTCCCTTCCGGTTTCTTCAGATTCCCTTCCGGTTTTTTCAGATTCCCTTCCGGTTTCTTCAGGAAGGCACCACTAACATGCTCTTTCGTTTAAGTAGGATTTGTACAATCAACAGGATGCCTCTCTCTTTCTTTACTTTCACCTAAATTCACCTTAGTGTTATCACCCAGGCTTTTCCCTTCCTTCATGGAGACAAATGCTGAGAAGTGAATGGAGCCCAGGCCGGGAAATTCATGAGCTCTTCTTACTTATTTAAAAAAAAAAAAATGCTTATTATGCAAGTTGCCTTGGTATACCACCTAAGATAAACTCTTACTTTTCAAACAAAGTATTTGGACCATGTGAGCAATAAATCTCGTACAGCTTGCATTGCCACAGCAAAGTTATTGTTATGACTTCTTGCTCCTTGTAATCTGTTTATCTTCCAAGTGCTTCTTTAAGTCATGTGGTCCAATTCATCAAGTTTCATTATAAATAGCATCTGACTGAATCTAAAATTTCCTGAGCTTTGTAGAGGATTTTCCTCAGACTTCCTTTTCGAAAGGATAGGCATCGGTACAGAACACACCAAGTCCCCAGCACAAAGATTTATTTGCCCCAGAGGGACAAAGGTCAAGGGATATGAGACAAGGGAGAGGAAAGAAATGGGACAAGGGCAAGTGGAACAGGTCATTCACCCGGAAGGACAAAGGACTACCTCTGGACAGAGAGGAGACAGATGTGACCTATAGGCAAATGGCAGTTTATAAAGGAGAAAGAGGAAACCCCCTGTTAGAATGAGATTTAATTTTAATTGGGCATGTAAATTAGGGTAGCAAAAAAGAGGCTTTTGATTGCTGATTGCTCAACTTCAATACTTTGATAGCAAGATCTTAGTGGTTCACCTCAGGAGGGGGGATGTGGCTAAAAGGGGGGGGAGTAGACCTTGGTGGCTTGGATTAGGGAGAGGGAATTGGGAAGAAGGGTAAAAGACCAGACGGTTGGCATCATGTTGGCTTGCTCTGTCCTGCTAGAGCACTTCCATTCTCTCATAGGAAAGTGTCTATGACATACTCTGATCTGTCTCACAAAGCTTCCCCTCCATCTCTAGCTCAGAGTCTTCTTTTCATATCCCTTCATCTTCATCCCAAGCATCTAACACTGAGCTTCTCCATGTAGCCCCAGGGGAGCCTCCCACTTGATAGGAATCCCGAAGTCCTCTATCCTCCTGAAAATCCCATTTCTGTGAATGGATCTACCCTGCTCTGCACCTCAATGCTGTGTCCCGTGTGATCTTTGCCTCCCCCTTCCCCATATGTCTCAGAATCCATTCATTCTGCCTCTTCAGTCCAAGAGTTCACAGCCTTGTGGCAATAGTCTAGCCAGGTTTCCCTGAACTTCTCCCCCATGAAACAATGAGGCTGTGTTCGACTTGTAAAAATAGAAGTTGAACTGTTCTTTTTCCCCTGAAAAGTCTTCATGGCTTGTGATCTCAAACATAAATAAGTTCCAGGCCCTTGAGTCTCCAGTAGCAATCTGTTCTGTTCTTTTCATTTAAGCTTAGCTTATCACATGCTGCTTTGTATATAAAGATTTAGATTTTATATTTGCTGTTCCAAATGATGTCCTGTGTTCCCATTTCAGACTCTGGCTCACACTGAACGTTTGACTTGAGTGCCCTGTCTCCCCATTCTCTGGTCCCCAGCCGCCACCTTGGCTGGCCCAGAACCTCTCCTAATCACGTCAGTTAGAAGCTAAAAGCTCTTCCAAGTCTCTTTTCAACTTCATAGGACCTTCCTTTTGCCTAAGCAGTGACTGTCACTATGTTTTTCAAACTGCAGTTTCTTATAGAAACTATCTTTCTTTTTCATGAGAATGTAAGAGTCTTAGAAAAGGTCTCCACTTTTGAATTAGTTACCTAGTATAATGTGTATGTGTGTGTGTTTGTGTGTGTGTATGTGTGTGTGTGTGTGTGTGTGTGTGTGTGTAGTGTTTGTGTGAAACCAGCCACATGCATGCCACCATGCACATGTAGAGATCACAAGACAATTTTCAGGAGTCAGTCTCCTACTTCTACCTTGTTAAAGCAAGGGTCTATCCTGTCTCTGTCTCCCATCTCACCATAAAAGGCATGGAATTACAGAATGAGTGCTGTCACATCTGGCTTTTATTTTTAAGACAGGGTATATATATATATATATACCGAGAGAGAGAGAGAGAGAGAGAGAGAGAGAGAGAGACAGACAGACAGACAGACAGACAGACAGACAGACAGACAGAGAGGCTCATTCTGACCACGCTGTGCTCAAACTCACTTCAATCCTCCTGCCTCTGAATCCCAAGTGCTGGAATTAAAGAGATGGGTGCCATATATACACCTCGCCTGGCAACTTTCTTAGGGATGGGTAGGGTGGGGAGGTATTTGTCTGTGAAACCCTGGCTGTCCTGGAACTCACTGTGTAGACCAGACTAATCTCAAACCCGCAGAGATCTGTCTGCCTCAGCATCCCGTACTGGGATTAAAGGAGGGCACCATTATGCCCAGTCAGCCTATTTGTTTCTTTAGATGTGATTTCCAGAGATCAGACTTAATCCACCAAGCTTGCATACCAAATACATTTATGCAGTGAACCATCCAGCCAGCTCCTCAATAGTTTTGAAACACTGCAAAATGCCTACTGATATGAATATTACATTTGTGCATACGTATCTAAATACTGGATAAATTAATAATGATATAATAATATAAATCCTGCCTGAAAGAATCAATTACATATGAATATTACTGATTAATAATTAATCAATAGCATCTTTACAATATATCCTCAAGTATTATGCTTACTCTTTTGAAATTCAAGATTGGGTTAATATCTTTGTCTACTACACAAACATCATGACTTTCAGTTGCACAAAGTGAATAGATTAACTTTCAAAGTAAGAGGTGGTCTTTCACAGAGTTAAAATTTGTGGCTCTCGGCTGCTGAAATGAGCTAAGTAAAGTAGCCAAAACTCCAGGCAGTCACTCATAGGACAAAAGTCTAACTGATCAAAAAGTCTAATAGTACACTGATAATGTAATCAACAAGAAAAGCCATGAGGAATAGTCAAAACAATAAATGCCACATCTTATACTAGGAAAATTTGGGGAAGCAGGTAGCACTGGACACCTCAATTTTTCCTCCATGTTTAGTTGGAGAGGGTCTAACAAGCAGGTAACTTTCAGTACATTCTAGGTAGCTAGAATGATCTGTATAAAATTTAAAGTTGACTCACAGCATATTTGGCAACGTTAAAACCAAATTGTTCCCAGAGTATTTTTCAATAATGCTTATATATTACTATCAAACTTAGTAAAGGAATAATAATCTACTGCTCATTGACACCTTATAAGAAAAAATCGGAGCTGGAGAGATGGCTCAGTGGTTAAGAGCACTGACTGCTCTTAACCTGAGTTCAATTCCCAGCAACCACATGGTGGCTCACAACCATCTTTAATGGGATCTGATGCCCTCTTCTGGTGTGTCTGAAGACAGCTACAGTGCACTTATATAAGTAAAATAAATTTTGAAAAAAAAAAAAAAAAAACATTTCTGTCTTAAAATAGGATCATGCTTCTCACCTGATAGGAGAGAGGCATCACATTACCTCCAAGGAACAAAGCACTAGTATTCCCAAGTAACACTTGCATAATCCACATGTTCCCAAAACATTTAGAGGTTCTGCCTTTACCCCCAGTGTCCACTCCTGGATTACTAAGCCCTACAGAAAATCAGCAGAACCTGGCAGCTTTGGAGAGTAGGAAGACATCCCTGACTTCCACAGTCACTGAAGCACATGTCCTGTCTGTGAGAAGAGTGAGGAGTGTCACCCCTAAGGAACTAAACTAATAATGGGTCCCCCTCCTGATGCCCTGTCATGAGGCTCCCTTAATACATAGATTCTCAAGGCTTCAGAATACATAGAACGGAGACAATACGACTTGGATCAAGGAATTTCCTACAAGAAACACTACAGTGGTCCCTTTAAGAGAGCCAAAGTTGTCTGGGTTCAAATCCTGACTCCATCACTTGGTAGTTATAAGAATTTGAATAGTTACTCTCCCTCAAACATCCATTTCCCCTTTGGTAAAAAGTGATTATTATGATATGTCTTTGTTGTTATAACTTATTAGTCCCTATGGGGAGCTAAAATGTCTGGCCCAAACAAAATACTAATACTTGCTCACTGACAATAGAGAATTGGCTCGCAGAGTTTTTACAGAGTACTGTGACCAATGGCTGGACTACATACCTCCCCTCCCTCCCCCCCAAAAAACAAAAACTTAAAATTTTTAAAAGTGATTCTAAAGGCCCAAGTTTGTTTGCTGCCTAGCTATTTTTCCTAAAAACTACTGTTTATAAAAATTTCTAAAAGCAATGTTGATGAAATACCGTATTCTTCCTGCACACAAAGGAAAACCCAGTGCAGCAGCTGCGGAAGAACGGGATGTTTTTCTTCAACAAATGTACCTGAAGTTCCACATCAAAAATGAAGAGTTTTTAAACTTCAAAGGGCTCACATCAGGAAGCTGTGCATTTGTTTCAATAACGCTGCCAAATAGTCTCATAATCTTCCATCTGCGTTCGCTCCTGACTTGGCCTCAGTTTTTTTTTTTTTTTTTTTTTTTTCAGATGCCTTTGTTGACAACAAAATTTTATGCACTGAGAATTTTGAATTTTGAAAGCAGATTTAAGACAGACCCTTATAAATAAGATGGAGAATGATATCACCTCGGGGGTTTTTTGTTTTGTTTTGTTTTATAATGAGAAAATAAAGATTTTCATTTCCTTTTAACTTGGCTAATCAAATATATTGATTACAGCATTTGGGATCCATGAAAGTCAAGCATGAACCAGTTGAATGCTAAGTTATGGAGTTATTTATTTAGTATTCCTAAGCAGACACCTTGTGAGCACTGAGAACTTCCACAGCTCCTAGTTTGTCTGGTGTTCACATCTTATAAGGTGGGTATTTCCCCGTTTTGCAGACAGTCATTGCGGCACCATGGGACTTTATCTAATGACATGAAGCAGATAAAAGAAGCGTCAGAACCAACCCCAGCCAGCCTGTTTAGTGTGTGTGTGCTCTTTTTTAGTGAATAGAGCCTGTAAGCACTACTGTTCTGCACATTTGTTGAGGTAGAGGTTGTAAGGTTGTTCAATCGATTGGCCTCACAGTTCGTTCACTGAGGTACTGTGTTCAAATTTGATGAAAAATATATCTTGCCATAAATTATTCTTTGTCACCTCAGCTAATGGAGAAGAGCATTACCTAAGCTCTCTTTCTTCATTGTCTGCCTCTTACACAACGAGGAAGCTGCCCAACACTCTAGCTTTCTTACTCTTGCTATTCTGTTTTCTACCTGTGTAGGTCTTTCACCCAGCAATGTCTTCAGCCTGTGCCAGGAGATGTCTCCACTGGCCCTGTTTCAAAACTCCCTCCTCAAACTCACCTTCTTTCATTTCTTCTCTCCCTACTCTATTGTACCCGCCTAATGAGGAGGGGAGAAACGTCGCAAAGAGAAAGAAAGATGGCGAAACTCCCACTAAAACACATTTCTGTGATATTTCCTTAAGATGAATCTCTTTTGTCACTTTCCCCCACCACCATTGCCCCCAACTTCTTGCTCCTTTGTCAAAAAGCACACGTTTCCAGGGTGACTTCTTACCAAAGCCAAAATGTATGGCTGCCTAGCCCTTCGGGCAATAATGGCCTCCAGATCACATACCTGTCTACATTTTTAAAATAAATTATGCTTGGACTTTTCTTTCATTTTAGGATAAAAGAAAAATACAGGAAGAAATCTCACAGAAGCGTCTGAAAATAGAGGAAGAAAAACTGAAACACCAACATCTAAAGGTAACTAACATCCGTCTTCTTTCAGTGGTTTGGTGTTTAAAGAGCCTGCCACTGCTCACAAACCCACCACAGTAAAGATACTTCAGGAGAGGAAGAATTCCCAGGTCAGGTTAATCACCTTTCTAATCACCAGAGAAGAAGCCAGGAAGCTACTGAAATTTGCAAGTGTGAGTAATACCTTTCAGCAAACCTGGGGAAAGTTGGAAACACAGTCTTGTTGCTTCTGTGAGTTAGTGAAAAGTTCCCAAACCTTCCTCAGTAAACTTGAGAATTTGGCCCTGTTGCAGTCTTGTTTAACATCCCTGGGGACCGGATCCAGCTAGGAAGTTCCTTTTAGAATCAATGAAAGGCCAACCCTTCCCTAGGGGCTGCAGAGCAGACAGTGTCTCACCCGGTCAAGGATACTTGTGTTCCAAAGCTCCCTGCAACGAGTCCAATGCTGTTTGCATATGGTTGGGTTTCTATTTTATTTTGTTTTGACAGAACGTGAGATCATAACCATAAATAAATCTCCATTTGAAAACTCAGACTTTACATCTTCCACAGGGTGTGGTCATTTTGTAATTAAAGCATGTCGGCTTTCAACATTTTATTACGTAGTTTTAGCCAGAGGATCCAAGTAAAGGACAAACAGGAGCTCCTTGTGAATAGGCCCAAGCAGGAAACTGTTCTTATCTGGCAGGGTTGCTATCAATAGATCGAACAAATTCCCTCAATGAACAATGCCACACAGTCATAAGACCCACACGCTTAAACTTGCCAGATTCATCTAAATCCACTTTTGTTTTAATGGAAAAAGTATCAGCCTCAGAAATGACATATCATTCAGGATTCTGGTTAGCCTTGGTCCTCTGGATTCTGGTGACTCCTGTGCTCCCGTCAAAGAGACATTTCTGCTGTTTAATAAGTAGTTGAAAGTAACAATTAACTTGCTAGCCTTACAAAGTGTCACACTGAGTTTATGCTGAGTAGTAGACTCTCAAAAAATACAACATCTACCCCCAAGAAAAATCAATAAAATAAAAACAGAAATTAGCAATTCAAATGAAGTCAGTCAATTGTCGGACAATGTTTGAAACTGATACAGAATTATTTGTTTCTCTCCCTCTCTCCTTCCCCTCCCCCTTCCTCTTCCCTCCCAAACACACACATACACAATTTGGATCTTGCATTAAAGAGTTTCCTACTTCAGAATAAGCCAAAATACATCTCTGGAACTCAAGGACTACTACTACCCTTGCAGCATAGAAGGCCATGTAACTGGCAAGCTCACACACAGTAACAGGATGAGTGTAAATATTCCCTCAGCTTGTTTGAGGAAGAAAGTTTCACACAGGAAAAGATTGACCCATTCAAAGACCCATTTCTGAGGTGGCCTTTCTGACAGTACGTGCCAAAAACAGTCTCAACAAGAATACATAATCTTTCCTATTAATGTGCTTTCTGGAACCAAGGAAGGTGTGTCTTCTAAGGAACATTGTACCAGGCTTTGGACTGCTGTTCACTGTGGTGCACGTTCTATACTGTGCCATACGAGTGAGAGGCTAAACACTTGCCCTTGCCCGCTGCACACTCTGTCCCAGAGCCTGCCTGTACCTAAGGGAAGAGGTTTTCTTTTTTTTTTTTTTTTTTTCTGACCCAAGATGTTCTCCACTTTTCTTTAAGAACCCAAAAGGTCTTAAGAAATGAGGTGGAGAAGGAAATAGCATTTCCTAATTCAAGAAATTAAGATTAAATTTAAGAAGACAAGTTAAACAGTTCTGTTTTTATTTAGACTATGAACATTAATTGTGTAAACCGAGGTCATCAAATAAGGTTTTCATAAAGAGGTAGTGTTTAAGTAGAGCCTCAGATGATAAGCAGAATTTACAGACGCACCTTGTTTATAGGGTCTTTCAGTGAGCAGACATTGATGAGGTACCTCTTACTTTCAAGGTACTATACAAGACCACAAAACTATAACAAAGCTCGCTCTGTGTCTTTAAAATAACTAACATATGACTCATAATGACATTTGTCCCGTGGTCAACATTATACAGGGGGCATTGACTGCAGAGGGAATAAGGGCAAAGGGCAGATATTTCAACATTCTTCCAGGTTTGCAGAAACCGTTGACTAGTCCAACAGAAACCAGGCCCAATTCCAAAAACCAGGCTCAAGAATGTGCAAAAGTATGTTAAAAATCAATTTTATGCTATTTCGTCAAGTTATGAAAGTTCTATTGGTGTCATAGTTACCAGCCTATCTATGATCTTTTTCACCCAGTTGTTCCAGCTCCTATGACTCGTCACTGCTTCCCTGATTGCAAGCTCATTACTCCACAGTGGCTCATGTTAAATAGCATAGGCACAGAAGTTTGCAAGCTTCTCCTCCTTACAACATGAACACACGCACACACACACACACACACACAGAGAGAGAGGGGGGGGGGAGAAATACAACATATACCCCCAAGAAAAATCAATAAAATAAAAACAAAAATTAGCAATTTGAATGAAGTCAGTCAGTTGTCAAACAATGTTTGAGACTGATACAGAATTATTTGTTTCTCTCCCTCTCCCCCTTCCCCTCCCCCTTCCTCTTCCCTCCCAAACACTTCCCGTGTCCATTTATTAACATCCCAACCTATTAACTCTGAGATATGTGTGCTGTGAACCTCCTTGCCTATAATAAGATCCATCAGTAAAAACATAAAAACATAAAAAAGTCATAGGATTTCTTTTCTTTACTATAATTCCATCCACCTCATAGTAAGAAAAACTAATTTACCCCAAGTCTGCTGTAATTGCTGAGTGCAATGTAGTAACACTTCACACTTCGGGAAAACTTTCTGTAAAACCTGACAAGCATGGCTTGCATGTCACTGTCTCTCTTGTGGTTTCATTTAATTACTAGAGATTTTGGTTTCATTATCTGCCTTAGTGGTGATGGTGACTAGACCCAGGCCCTCAGACGCACTAGGCAAACAGCCTACCAGTGAGCAACATCATCAGCCCATACAGCTCTTGATTCTGAACTTCATTGTTGTGAAGTAGTTAACCTAGTGGTGTCACAAGATTACTGTGTGGCTCATCCAGCCTAGTGTCATCATACTGTGCCATCCGAGTATTTCTTAGATCAACAGGCAAGCCAGTGGTATGGTCTTATGATGATTCATAAGGGCTAGAACTTATGATGATTCATTAGGGTGGATTTGCATGTAAATAGGATTTAAGGGCAGAGAAGATGACTCACTTGGCAAAGGGCTTGCCAGAGAAGCACGGGGACCTAAGTGGCAATCTCCAGCACACATATTAAAAACCCAAGCATACCAGTGGGCACCTGTAACCCCAGCTCTGAGAAAGTGAAGACAGGGGTTGGCTGTCAACCAGTCTGGCCAAATCCTGTCTCAAAAGTAAGACAGAGAGCCAGCAAGATGACTTACTGGTAAAGCTGCTTACTGCCAAGCCTGGTGACCTACATTCCATCTTGGGACCCATAGAGTTGAGGGAGAAAATGCAAGTTGTCTTCTGACCTCCACATCGGGACTCAGGCAGATGCACCAACCCTGTACACAAAATAAATAAGTAAAACGTAATTTTAAAAATACCAAGGTGGAGAGTTAGAAAGGAAAACACTGGCAGTGATCTCTGACCTCCACATCTACCAGCGTCTATGTGCATGTGTAGTCATGGGCACAGGTATATGCACAGAAACTTGTACAACTACAGACCACGTGAGCAAGCATGCACACCCCAGGCAAACACAAGCCTATGTTACTATTATCCACAGTTTTGTAAACAGCCACTATTACAAAGGTCTAGATTACCTGAGAAAAGACTCTTTGTGGTATGTGTTACTTAGATGGCATGACTGAAAAAGTCTGAAAGGATCAATAAAACAAAATGATGGAGGGCTTTTTCTTCATCCGGTGGTCTCTAACCCATGGTCAAGAGCATCTATCTATAAGCTTCAGACCACCTTGTTTTGACATGATCTTTACATGATTGTAATAGTTATTTGTAATTATTATAGTATTGATTTGTTTTAGTTTTAAATAAGAGAAGGGCCAAGAAGTTTACAAAGAAGGGGAAATGCCAGATTTATTGAGCCAAGTCAGTGGGAAAAACTAATCTCCGTTAATATGTCCTCTGTTGCCAAGCATCAGACTTGCAAGCATTACAAAATTGGGGGAATTACTGGCGAATATAAGAACATATATTTATATTCCCTGACATTAGAAAAAAGCCTTGAGGGAAAAATGGCTCCTGGATGGAATGGGAAGTGGAAAAGAACACGAAGAAATGAAGAAGCAAAATCAACAAGACCAGCACCAGACCCAGATTCTAGAGCAGAGCATCCTCAGGTAATGCCCTCACTGGGGTATTTCTCAAATCAATCTCCTTCCCTAAAAGAGAGCTGGTGATCAGGAAAAGAACTGGGAAGTTCAAATATATGATGGGATTGTTAGTAATACCACAAAAAAAATGATGTCATAGGGGAAAGAAGTAAGGGAAGGATGTATGTGTGTTTGAATGGGTGCATGTATGTGTGTGTGTGTGTTTATATATGTGTTCAGGTATGCTCACACATGAGGAAGACAAATGTGAATGTTGGCATGTCTTCCTTGGTTGCTTCTCCCCTTATTTTTAAAATTTTAATATTGCTATTAATTTTTTGAGAATTTCATACAAATTCTTTTCATAATCACCCCTAAGTCCTTCCAGATAAACCTTTTTCTCCCTACTCCTAGAACTTCAATTGTTGTTGTTGTTGTTTAGTAAGCCATAGACCTTTATTGAAGCATGGTCAGCTTACCAGAAGCTACACATTTATAGAAACCTAGTTCTCCTTCTCACAGAAACCATCAATCACCCACAGCTCCCAGTTAAAAGTGTGGGCTCATGAACCCTTTCCCACCCTGTGCTAGAATGTTGACTGTCTTGATTTTGTGTAGATCTTGTGAATCAGTTTCTGTGTCCAACATGTCTTGGTGCTTGGAACCTGACTGGGGGTGGTGAGGGAATGAAGAAGGGACAGAGACACATGCACAGTGCCTGGGGTCAGGTGGGCCATGTGTGTTCTGAAGGAGCTACACCTACTGTGCAATAGCCTGGAACCTTAGCACATCTGTTATGGATGCAGAGAGGGAGAAGTTGACTAGTCTCAGTAGGAGGCATCTGTAGGCAAGTAGTCTCAGGAAGAGAAAGCTGCAAGTGCTGGTTTTTGCACACACTGATTAGTCATTTGTGAACACTCCATCATGGAGGAAGGTTCTTCTATTCCAAGCCTGACCTGTATGATGAAGGCTTTACCAGTTTCCCATAGGTCCTTGACATGGCTGTGTCAACTGTACCCATGCTCTCAGGTCTCCATCTTCCCTTTATACATTCTCTTTGGGTTTCCTCAGCTCCCCACAGGCAATCACAGCTGCTGTGTGCTCATAATCCTGTTGTGTCCAGAAGACACTGTCTAACATGAATCCTTCCACACCTTTGACTCTGAAAATCCTTCCATCCCCTCTGTCTTGGTCAATGTTTATATTGCTGTGATGAAACACCACAACCAAAACAACTTGGGGAGGAAAGGGTTTAATCGGCAGAGGAAAGGCTTACACTGCCAATATGTTGTTATAAGAAGTCAGGACAGGAACTCAAACAGGGCAGAAACCTGGAGGCAGGAAAGGATGAAGAGGCCATGGAAAGGTGCTACTTACTAGCTTGCTCCCCATGGCTTGCTTGCCCTGCTCTCTTATAAAACCTAAGACTACCAGCCTTAGATGGCACCACCCACATGGACTGGGACCTCCCCATTAATCATTAATTAAGAAAGTGCCCTATAGGCTTGCCAACCACTTGATCTTATGGACATATTTTCTTAATTGAGGTTTGCTCCCCTCAGATGAATTTTGCTTGTATCAAGTTGACATAGACTATCTAGCACACCCACTTCCCTGATGGTCCCTGGGTCTGACGAAGGGGATGTGATATAGATGTGCTGTTTGTGACTTGGTGTTCCATGGACACGTATTGTCTGCACTTTGACCAGTTCTGGGTGTCTGCATTAATCGCTATCTGTTCTACACAGAGATTTTTTTTCTAATATAGCCTGAGGTCTGCACTGGTCTATAGGTAGAGAGACATACATTTTGAAGGAAACTCAATACTGTACCAATTTTAAAAGAATACTAGTAGTTGATTCAATTATGAGGCCTGAGATTTTTTTTATCAGATTTTCAATACCAGGCATAAGGTTTCCCCTGTGGAACAGGCCATAATTCCAATCAGAAGATAGTTTGTCCATCCCTACTTTTTTCAAGACAGGATGTCACACAGAACTTAGATCTTGCAGCACCAGTCAGACTGCTTACCAGCAAGCTTCCTGACTCCCAAGTGTGAACCATCATGCTCAGCTTTTAAATAGATGCTGGGGAACCTGAACTCATGTCTTCATGTTTGTACAACAAGCATTTAACCACTAAGCTCTTTCCCTGATACCCGAAGATGAAATTTCTTGTGACTTAATCGCGACAGTAATTTAAAGTCCACACCTCTTTAAAATATAGGGAACTTCCAGGGCCTTACTAAGAAGAAGCCTGTGGGACAGGTCTGGCGGGGAGTGTGGTGTCTGAGTCTTCAGCAGGCCTGCTAGGACCACACTGTCTCCATGCTCACCAGATCTTACTAGTCCTAAAATGAACAATTCAGGAGAAAAGCCTTCGTATGCCAGATGACTTTCGCTGCACTTGTGCATTTACATGCATCTTACGTTTCATAAGTTAGACTGTCAGCTGAGCAACCTCACTAAGAAGGTTTTAAATGAACAACTACTAAAAGATAATGTAATTGAGATTTTTGGCTTCATTACCCCCCAACCCTGGTTGTTTGCTCAGTGTGCTTCTAAACAGTAGATAAAAAACATTTTCTTAAAAACCGAGAAATGGCCAGGACCAACTGCCTCCACAGTTGAACACTCCAGTCAAGCCTTGTACCTAGAGTCTAGCCAGAGTAAGCTCATGATTCTGATTCCCCAACCCAGAAAGAAGCCTTATCTCTAATGACTCCCAGGCTAATCCCTGTAAAGCTTCTCAGCCGTGCTGACACCTCCTTGCTTCCCTTCAGAACCCTTTCCCAGCCTTTCCAACATATCGAACACCTCCAGTGCCCCTTGTCCCTGATGATAGGTGAAGTGGCTATGTCCAGTCAGCCTCCAGGGACAGGTCAAGGCAGCAATCCTGCGTAATCCCAGAGTATTTGCTAGGATTCTCTGATTGCCTTTTAGCCTCGTCTGAATGCTCCAAGAAGCACATAGCTTCTAGCTGCCCTGATATGGCTGTCTAGATAAGGCCCCTGTCGGACCAAGAACTTTAAAGATGGGGAAGATGTTTAATGGGGTACAGAGGATTATACCATCCCCATTTGGTTTTAATAACCTTTAGAGAAAGACATCCATCACTTTTTGCGGTGATCAAAGGAAAAGCAGACGGACAGGTATTCCCTTGTCTAGTTCTCTCAGTGCCTACAAAATGTCACCAGCGACCTTTAGGGACTCAGACCTCACAGAAAGGTATTATCTCTCATAGGAAGTCGTTAGCCATGTCTGACCCTCTGTTCTTTCTCCCAAACCTGCCCAACGCACTTCTATTCTCTTTAGCAGGTTGTCACTTGTGTACCCAGCTGCTAGCATCTCGCTATAACTTAATTTTGGACTTCCACGATGCTGTTATGTGCCCCAGACTTATTTAGTCCACAGATATAAATAATAACATTAATAGTTCTTTAAAAATGACTTTATACAGTTTATGGAGTATTTGCCTAAACATGAGTTATTTTAATAGTCACAGCAATCCTAAAAACAACGTCATGTCAGATGAGAAAATGGGTTCAAAGAAAGTAAGGGACCTTATGCCTGGCGACGGACCCATGAGGGACAGGATCAGCTCTCTAAAGTCGGAGTTCTGCAGCTAGAAAAGAAAAAGAGAGCTTTCAGTAAAAGAGTTTGGAAGCAATGATACAGCTGATTATGGGCTAGTATAGAGATAATAAACAGTTTGTTGCAAAGAAACTATCCTAAAGAGGTGTATTAGCAAAGAATTAGTAAAGAATCTACGTCTTTGTTGGCCTTTAGAGGCATGTTTATCTTTTTTTTAAGGTGCAAGAACACACTGTTCTGAAACAAAATACGAGGGTGCATAGCCTTGTCTGTGTTTGAGCAGCCCCACAAATGCCCTCTATTATAAAGCTGTTGCCAAGCAGGTTCACCTGTCTGCAGGAGAGTTTATTCCTCTTTCTAAAGCTGCTAAATATTCAGCTGCATGTTTTTCAATTCAGTCTTCCACCCACGTGACTATCACAGTGCTTGAGGAGCCTTTGTGACCAATGAAATCAGGAGGCTCCTACTATCCCTCCACAATCAATAGAAGCGGGCAAACTAAGCAGCCAGGCCTCTTTCCCTGAGCAGAGAAAGAATCCAAGTGCTGCCTGGGATTTCTCACTTAGGTGGCTGCTTGGGAGTGACATTTGCTGCTCTGCCAGGCCCCTCACCAAAAGGATAAGAGTTAAATGGGGACATTAAAATAGAAATGACGCCATTGCCTCAGAGTTCGCAACAGGCCAGACCCTGCCTTTAGAGCACCCGTTCCTTCTATGTTCATGGTGACAGCTTGCCTTTGGCTTCTAAATCTCTTCTGCCACCCACAGAATTTGAGCTTAGCTAGTCTCCTTCCACCTCTCTCAGCCTCAGTTTCCTTGCATGTTGGGACAATTGGAGCCACCACAGGACTCTTGGGAATACATTGATTTCCCTTACATAGAGTAGGTGATCGATGTAAATATTGAGATATATATATATATATATATATATATATATATATATATATATATATATATATATATATCTTGAAGTAGCAAAGGATTTATTTGGCTTAGAGGTTACGGTTTATTGCAGGGGGAACAAGGGCAGAAAACTAGAGGCAGGGACTGACACAGTCTATGGAGGGACATGGTAACCTTGCTCAGCTACTGTTCTTACACAGCCCAAGTATACTTTTCATCAATGACCAGGAAATAAAAATTCCCCACAAATCAGTCTGATGAAGAAATTCCCCCAACTGAGTGTCCCCCTTCCCAAGTATGTCAAGGTGACAACCAAGATTATCTATCCATCACAGCAATGTGATGAACTGAGTTAAGATTCCCAGCATCCACGTAATAAGCCAGGCATGGCAGCCCATACCTGTAACCCTGGCAACATGGGCTGACACAAGTCAATGGGGAAGAGGCCCTTGCTGGCCTTCGAGTCTAGCAAATCAACAACTCCAGTTTCAGAGACCATTTTTCCAAAAAAACAGAGAAGCATCTAGGTAAGACATCTTAACATCAACCTCTGGCATTCATAAACACACATGCACATGCACACCCAAGTGTGCACAAACACACATACAGAGACAGAGAGACAGAAAGACAAAGAAAGACAGAGACAGAGACAGAAAAAGGCACAGAGAAATAATATATATTTTTTTTTAAAAAAAAAAAAAAGGTCTACATAAGGCTGAGTACAGCGCTGCTCACCTATAATCCCAGCACTTGGCAAAGGAGTACAGTTTAAAGCCAGTCAAGTTTTGGAGGCCAGTCTGGGCAACATTAGACCCTATCTCAAAAAAAAATTTTTTAAGTAAGAAAATTTCAGGAAAATTAGAATATTGTCTACCACTTTATCCAGGTGGGCCTATTATTTGACCACATTCTCTCACTTCTTGGAGTACAAAAAGGTTTTCTTTGTATAAGGAAGTACCACCAAGCTAAGATTCTTTCCATTTGGGAGTAACTGGTGAATATTCCCTATAGCTTAAAGTCTAAAGTGCTAATAGAATTCAGTTTCTCTACGACACTTACTATGCACCAAGCACTATACTGAGCACTTTGTATATATGTCATTAAATCTCACAACCACCTGTGAGGTAATTAACAAGTAGAAAAATTAACATTGATCAGGGCCAACACATCGCCTCACCACTGCATACCTAAAACGTTAACAGCTTAGGTTTTGATCTAAATCAAATTTCTAACCTTAACACTCACCTGAGCATTTGACATATCTGAAAGGGCTCGGCTCAAGGGTTCCCTAACTCACACACAACCTTGAAGTGGAGCCATGGCTTTTACTCATCCTTGTGTTCTTTCTTCCAAGGGGGAAGGGGACAACATTGCACAAACTAAGTGGGTTTCCATGGTTCCTGTCCCTCAATCACAATCCTAGCCCAGGAACGTACTACTGAGAAAGTATTTCCCTGGTTCCCTGATTAATGCCTGAGGAGGCTGTGTTCCCAGGAGAACACTGCTTACCACGGCCTCTAACCTACTTTGCTCAGAGTTTCAGTTTCCTTAAAGGATCCCTGCTCATTGTGGGACCTCTGAACGGTTTACTTTGTGATCTTTGACATGGATGTTCTGACCTCTTGGTCCAAACAGTCATGAGCACAGACATATGGGCTGGTATAGACACCCTATTTTGACACTTCACTGCTGACCTACACCCCACACTTAACATGAAATCCAGGAACACACACACACACACACACACACACATGTCTGCAAAGGAGTTGTGTTCCCAGAAAATTGTCATTATTCTCCTGGGTTCTTTCCTGCACCTGCCCTATAGTTCTCCATCACAGAAATTGCCTTCAATCAAGCTCCTCTCCAGACTCTCTTTACTTCTTGAATCGTGTCCAAAGACCTCTGACTTTAATTGGCACATGCAGAGTGCCTGACAGAAATGTCATAAGCATAAAATATAAAAGGTTAACTGCCAAGGAGAATGAGGCAAATGTACCGCATTCCCTTCGAGGAGGATAAGCTAAGCTACTTATGATTAAATGTTCTCTAAGAAAATTTTTTTTTATATTCCCAAGGACCCTTCTGACCTTTTGCCTTCTGTTAATAAGCTTTTGTTGGTGCCCAAATAGTTAGAAACTGCTCTCTGTATAGACTGGAGTTCGGGCAAAGGTACATGTGGAGTCTTGTATTTCTGTGTGACTTGACATCGTAAGAAAAGCCAAGAAGTGGGCTGTGACAACAGATAAAGCCACATCCCACAGGATTCAAAAAAGCTCTTCGCAACGGGAGAAAGAATATGAGACAATACATTCTGTTCAATATAACAGATTAACCCTTGGTTAGCTCAGAAGACAGAAGGGCAAGATTCAGTGACAAGAGGGAACCCAATCTATTGATGTCAAAATATAAAGTTCAGTTTGTCTATGTTGCTTAATGATCTTATTTATCTAACACGTACCTTCAAGGAACTAGCTCCTCATTGAATAAGCAAGAGATTTGGGTGTAAATAGCCCATTTTGGATGTTTCTGCCTTCCTATTGTGATCCAAATAAGTCTATCTCAGACCATATAGCAGGCAGGGACATAGTCAAGCTGTTCTCTGTGACAACCTAAGAGGGAGGAAAAGAAAAAGAGGGGGAGAAACCCACCACTTGTCTCTTTAACTAATGTTCTGTTGCCTAGGAACACTTAAGAAGTTATTCTGAGGCAGTTACATGAGTCAAGATCATTCCAAACATGTTTTTCACTCTCCATTTTTGACTAATTGCTTTACCAGATTTGTAATAGCTCATCTGCTGTTGTTTTTAATTTCTCAGATAGACTGATTAATTTTAATTTAGGATCCTTGGTTTTAACTCAACCAAATAAGCTCAGTAAAACCCAAATCTCAAAAACAAAAACAAAAAAGAAAGAAAGGCTGCTCATTCCACCAAATGCACACACACACACACACACACACACACACACACACACACACAGGCTCTGTGTACTAAGAATTGCTCTCAATACATAGATTAATAGACTAAAAACAGTGCTGGCTGGTAGAGGGGTTGATAGGTGAATGTATAGACTTTAAAATAGAATAGGGAATAACTTGAATAGTAGTGAACTGGGGGAAAGAACTCAGGGTTTTTCTTTTCAAAAACAAAAAAAATCACAAGCACACAATTATCTTTTGGTCAAGGGAAAGTCAGCTAGTAGCAGTGTGCAGAGTTCTGAGTTGTTGGTGGCATGTTTTTTAGATGTCACCATGGCTTTGCTTTCTTTCCCTCTGTTCATGCTTCTTTATTTTCTCAACCCATCCCCATGCCTTCTCTCTTGCCCATGCCTAGCAATCTCATTTCATGTGATCAGAAACAGAGACTGAATAATAAATTACCCATAATAAATACCTACCACAAGGGTATGTTGACAGGTAGATTAGAACAACCTCTAAGGGTCCTTCCATGATATCATTTTAGCCCGGTGATGCCAAATCCCAAGCACTATTCTGAGCCATTCTCCAAGGGCAGTCCCAACCTAGTTTCATACTTAAGGAAGGAAAGAGCAGAATGTTATAAATGTGGTAACACCCAGGCCTTTAGAAGGCTGACTGTAGCCCCACATGTTCTTAAGTCATTTCGCTGAATTTAATCTGAAGGTGACACTGGAGCTAAAAATCCCCAGAAAATGCATATACTTGTACTTGCCTCTCTTTAGATCCTTCAACTCTTCAAAGTGCTTTTACATTTATTTCCTCATACCAAATGGCATCCCATACCTTAAAACATAAATTTAAGAGCCTTTGCAAGAATGTGTAGACCTTTGTTTTAGATTAGTAAGAAAGCACAGAAAAGAGCAGGAGGTGAATTGTCTCCGAGGATCTATCCTTTAAGTCTTGGTGATAGAAAATAAAGTCTTCAAAAACAGAGATATTGCATTAGAGGAAAGCTCTGTGCTGCCATGGAAACCCAATTTTTCTATTTTTAAGGAATATTTAGCAATTCAAAGACAAACCATACCCAACACTTGCATGAACCATACCCACCCCTTTCAACAAATCCTTTTTCTGATATCAGACAAGTATTGCTGAGTTCATTTGGACCACCACAGTGAACTGACACCCCCCCCCCCGTTTAGTTATTAGATGTTATATTTAAATTAGAACTTATACTTCTTGGTCTTCAAATAATAAATACTCTCCTTAAAATTGTAAAAGTAACTTTTATTAGCCAGATGTAATTGTCATCTTGAAGGCTTACTGCAGAATAAGTTCACCCTTACTTGTTCTTTCTGAACTCTGGCTGTCTGACTCAACTCCAACTCAGTTGTTCTGTCTCAAACTCCTCTCCAAGCTGACTGATGCAAACTAGCTCTTCTCGGTTTCTCACCAAATTGCTCTTCTTGGCCTCAGAATAACTCTGGCAATTTGTTCTAATCTTCTGAATCCTTCTTATTCTCTGGCTTCAACTGCCTCTTCTGGCCTGCACTACAGGAATTGCACAAACTGAATGGAATTTGTGAACAAACACAACTGAACTCTACTGCACAAATGGCACTGGCTGAACAACCAATTCTCAACTGACTCTTCCTACACTGTTCTTAAATAGCCCCCTTCCTGTCTGTTCTCATGAGAGTTGGATACACCCTATCTCCAACTCACTCTGTCAAAACTCTGATTTGTCACCTTGTCTGCCCTTTCAATTAGACATCACTTTCAAACATGTTGCTTCCTTCCACAAATCAGCTTTATCTTCTTTGTTTGGGATTAAAGGTGTATACTAAGGTCTTTATTCCAGCCAGGGAGATTAAACGTATGTTGTGCCAACTAGATTATACAGACCCAGAAAGTCTTTGGATGTGACCCTTGCCAGAGAAGCTGTATTGCTGGATTTAAAAAAATCCTCTACATGAAATCAAGTAAGAACAATTAAAATTAAGAAACAAAGTAAAAATGGAGGTACATACAAAGTATAGAAGCTACTCTGTGACACCATTAATGACAGAAGTTAAGGGTTACAAGGTTCAAAAGCCAGTGACCATTTCTGAATGAAGAAAATTAATAGCTATGTAGATCCCTGAATATACTTTCCCACCTCATTGAATAGTTTCAAATGGCTTGTTTGCTAGAAATGATTTTCTCCCCCACCAACCCTCCTCCTCCTCCTTCTTATCCTTCTTCTCATCCTCCTTAGATAGGTAACATACTATGTAAAGCATGCTGATCTTAACATCTCAGACACTCACCCACTTCTGTTTCCCTAGTGCTGAGATTAAAAGCCACCATGCCTGACTCTCTCCTAAATTTTAACAACTGTAGTGGGGGTAGCTAAATCATGGCTGGGTGATCTTGAGTAAATTCACAGTATGTCAGCTGCAACAGTACTTGAAAGTCATTTGGGAAACTCAGAACACCTAAGCAGAGATCAAATCGAATTATTGTTGCAATTATTTTGCTCTTGTTAAGTGACTGGCAAATGCTACTGGATTATCCACATGCCTTAATTAAAATCTACACAGTTCATGTCTATCCTTCCAGACCATTTGAGAGACCTAACCAATTTCCTTTTGCCACACCAGCCTCCAGTGTGTGTCTCTTGGCATTAATTTAAAAATGACTTCTTTAATAACCTAGACATGGCATGGATAATTCTTTAAGAACCACTTTTGCTTCTTATATTCTTTGACACCGAATACTCTTAAAAATACAAAACCTTACTCTTATTGGGCTGGTAGACTTCTCTATGAACTCTCTCCTAACGTCATCTGTCTGAACAGCAGTGGCAAACCTTGGTAGTCTCATCAGCCCATCTAACAGTTGTGACTATTTACAGATTTTTATTAGAAGACCAGGCTCACACTTGCACAGACTGTCTGCATATGATTATAAATTATTTAGCTCTCTTAAACATCTGCTGTTTCCAGTCCTCAGCACACACGAACATTTGTTTCCATGCCGCTGGGCTGCCTCACAAGTTCTACTCATCTGAAAGCTGCATTGTGTTCCTTTCCCTATTCTTAAATGCTCGGGATTAGAGACAACAGATCCAGCTCCAGGCAAAACTGCATGTTCGCTATTATGAGTGCCCTTTTATTCTCTGACCCATAGCATGTGACTATTACACTGGTAGGTGGATCTTCAGCAATGCATGGCTTTACCTACATGTGTGTGCAATGTGCGTCATTTTTTGACATGCCTTTATGTCAGGTAAGCAAAACAAATAAATAGATTCTTAGTAAAGATGCTAAATATTTGATGAAAATTATTAGTGCTTAAATGTTAAAAATAAAATATTTTTTACAATCTTCTGTTTGAGTTGCTTATGTACCCTCAACTATATTTTTGTTTGCTTCTTTTTGAGAGTCGGGGGTCTCACATTATAGCCCAGGCCAGCCTTAAATTCATAATATTTTTTTTCTTTTCATCATGGGTGCTAGGATTACCAGCAACTGCCAGTGTACCTTGATCATAGTCTCAATTTTATTGGGAAAATCTAGTTTGGAACAACGTATCTTTAACCTTTGACCCATTACTAGTAACTAATGTCCCCAGTGGAGATGATCTGACTAAGGTTATCAATTGTATATAAACAAGAACACCCACTGAGTTTCCTGAGGGATTCACTCACAGGCTTTTATTTTAAAATAAATAAATTAGCTGGTAGTGGAGCACAGTTTTCATCCCAAGACTCAGGACGCAGAGGCAGGTGGGTCTGTGAGTTCAAGGCCAGGCTGTTCTTCAGAGAGAGCAAGTTCCAGGACAGTCAGAGCTACACAGAAAAACCCTGACTCAAAAAAAAAAAAAAAAAAAAAAAAAAAAAAAAAAAAAAAAAACCCAGAAATAATACAAATAAAATAATAATAAACTTCAAAATGTTCTTTATCCATCAAAAATGCTAGCCTTTTAATATTGACATGTTGTTAATTTTTTTCTAATTAAAAAGTAGCTAAGAAAAACCGTAGAAGCTGACCATATAAACCATCACTAGTAGAAAAGTCTTATTTTTCTTTTTCTGCTAACTACCCAAAATGCAAAATACTACTGAAGAATTCTTCAGCTCAATGACAGAAACTCGAAGTCTGCCTCATCTTGATTCACCCATGAAACTATTCAATGGTTAGTACACTAGCTCTCCTGATTTAAAGGAGCCAACCTAAATGCTGTTTATTATGAGATTTAAAGGTCTCACACATAAAAATCTTGACTGGTAAGCATTTAAAAAGAGAGGACATCAGTGTTCTGAGAGGCTGGAGAGACTCTGCTCCTTCCCATTTGATCCTTTACATATGCTTGGCAGTATACTCAAAGCTGCCCACAACTCACCCCGGCATTCCAGACTAGGTGGGAGAGATAAATAGAAGGCAAGCTGCTCTATTTTAAGAATATGATCTGAAAGCTATGGACACTTGCTAATATCCTACTGGGTGATAAAATTAGTCATGCACTCCGTCTAAATACACAAAAGAATGGACATCTAGTCTACCTTCACATATCCATCGAGGCATATGAAACTCATGGAAATGTATTACTAAAAAGAACAGAGGGATGGATTTGAGATCAAGTATAATAAGGCTATCACAATTCAAACCAGGCATGGCGGTGCACATCTATTATCCTGGTACTGGAAAGTGAAAAAGCAAGAGGATTATTGAAAGTTCAAGACCAGCTTGGTCTGTGTGCAAGTTCAGGCCAGACAGTTGACACACAGCAAGATCCTGACTTTTAATAAAGGAAAAGGAAAATCTCGATTAGGATGTCCTTTCTGCCAAATTTTACCTAAAGTCTTGATTACAAATACTCTGGCAAAGCTGATGATGTTGGGGAACTGTTATGTTTTTCTGCCTAGAATGGTATTTTTAAGGACGGAGGCTTAAGATGGAGGAGCTCTTAATAAGGACTAGTTACCCCTTTCTGTTCCTCAGTCTGCTGAAGTGGGTCATCGGTGACATCCCAGTGAAGAAGACAGCACTGGTAGCTGAGGCTATCCCACTCTTCACTATGTTACAATTAACAATAGCACATCCCTTTTTTTACTGCCAACCAAAATGAATGCTACATCTAAGTTGCAGATATCGATTTTCATTTTTAAGACTTATTTTCCACAGTGACTGAGTAAGAGCAAGCAGAGATTTGCTTTCAAATTCTATCCAGCCTCAGACCGCCTATGAGCCTCAGGATCAGTTGTATTTTTGTGCGCCCTGCTTGCTCATGTGTTCAGTGGAACTAGAAAGCTACTCATAGGTGGATATAAGAAATAATTAGGCCATAGTTAGTACTGGGTCAATATGAAACACATGTTGAACATTTTTCTAATCACTAACATATCCAGTACTGAAAAGTTTGGGTTATAAACTTTCGAATTGGACTAGTGGTTACTTTTTCTCCATGAGTTCTAGTCTGTTTGGCTCCTAATGGTAAACTCCCATCAAATTATTAGTTCTTGTTAGTGCCAAAAAAAAAAAAAAAAAGAAAAAGAAAAAAGAAAAAGATAAATGGACCCTTAGCTGTGGAAAAATTGCCTTCTGAAATAACCTCTTCTTGACATATCCAGAATGTAGGTGCAGTCTTTTTCTCTAAGACAAAAAAAAAAAAAAAAGTTTTCTTGTTGGAGTTAGATTGAGGCTATTATCTTCCAATCATTAAGGGAGGTTATTACCACAGAGTATGAAATGAAAGCCACCTGTCTTCACATAGGGAACTCTTAGAAATAGCCCTCTTTCCCCCATGAGCAAATAGGAAAGGAGAAGAAAGACTCTAATAATGGGTAGCACTGAGAATGCTTTCTCGTGTTCTCAACCTAAATTGGCACATGATGACTGAACACCATCTCTCGGAACTTAAGAGAGATACTGACTCATCCATTAGGTCCTACCTCACAGCCCAGAGGCACCAGAAAGGAGATTTTTGTTTCCTCTGTTGCCTCCCTCTCACCAAACTGACTCAGCAATTCAAGAAGTTCTGTCCCCAGTCTGAAAGGTTATCCTTCCTAAAGGCTAGAGAGCAGCACTTAAGGACACTCTAAGCCATCCACTGAGACACAGTCAGGCGAAGGTTGCAGTTAGCCCCATAAGCATTCCTGTATGATTTTCCCCTTTTAAAAAAATTAACTCTTATGTGTATTATGCATACACACCAATATGTGTATGTTAATATGTGCATATATAAGGATATGTATGTGCATATAAATGTATACATATGCACGTATATATAGCTTCTCAATATCTCAGTTATCTTTTTAGATTTACTTTCATTATTTTATGTCTATGTGTGTATAGATATATACCCTGTGCATGCCTTGTACTCAAAGAGGTCAGATAAGTCCATTGGATTCTTTGGAAGCAGAGTTACAAATGGTTGTGGATACTGTGAGGGTGAGAGGAGCTGAGCCCCTCTGTAAGAGAAACATGTGCTCATAACCATTGAGCCATCTCTCTAGTCCCTTAATTCTTCATTTATAATAGCCTATTTCTTCCTCTTTGAAAGATGTTTGGCCTGAGACTCTAAGGTAAATACTACATTGATTAACCTTTTAAAACAGAAATAAATATGTTTTAAATGGGGTGGGGTTGGCAGATAAATGCACACAAATGTATATTGAAAAGAAAAAAGAGAGAAGAGGCAATGGTGAAAATTTTAAAACACCAGTCGAGGTGATAAGCACATCTTTCCTAAGAGGCATAACAGGAAGATCACACTCCACCAGGCATCATCTTATGAGAAAATTGTTTCTGTGCACTGTGGGATATCTCACAGCATCCCCAGCCTCTGCTTAGTAGGCTCCAGTAGCACTCCGGTACCCAGCCAGGACGACCTAAAGGCATCTCCAGACTTCACAAACATCCCAGGGAGCACTGAGAACCACTCTACCTGCATGTTCAAGAAGAGGCTCTTGCCTTTTGGTTGTAACTCTATCATACAGCTTAATGATTCCCAAACACCTGATGTGTTGAAAATAGCAATTAGCAGACCACCTCCCTTTCTTTTGTTGGCCTTCTCTTGTTAGGCTTTTAGGGAGAGAGGGAGAAGAGGGGCTCAGGAGGAGTTGCAGAACCATCTTTCGAGTGAATGATTGATGGAAAAGCAAGCAATATGGCAGATGTCTAAAGTAAAGCAGAAGTCTCAGACCCACCAGAAAAAAATGAAGTGTCTACTCTTGAAGGTTGTCAAGGGAAGAGAAGATCTTTGACCAAGAAGAAGCAGGCTTAGTTAATACATAATCTATGGAACCATGATTCAGGTAGGAAAGCTGGTCATACAAGACATAAACTAAATATGGGACACACTTCTCTGTGTAGGATAGCAGAGCTTGTGGTAATGTGTGGAACATAGAATGTGACATTAGTCAAGCCATCATTGACCTCCTGGTAACAGGGATGGAGCAGTAACTGACTGTGTTCCCACCCTGCTTGTAGCCATCCCTGCCACATAGAGAGTCTGAGCTCTAGAGTCCTGCTGAATCCTAAGCAAGCGGAGCAACTATGAGAATTTCCAGTTCTTTATTCTTGGCCATTCTCCTTTAGATTCCAATCCTTTGGGAAGCTTTCGAATAAAAGAAAAAGTGAACCCCTAACATTTAATCTCTCCATGGTATCCATAAATAACAGACATAAGGGAGAAGTCAAGATGCAATAAGGAAACATCTGAGTTTTGTACTCGGTGGAAACTGTGAGAAGGTCTCTATAAGTGTTCTCCTCCTTCGAGAGGCTTCTAAGTAATTACCACCAAGATGTTTCCTTATCCTGGTTGAGACCAAAGAGATGAGAACCGAGGGAGGAGCATTGTTTTTTGTTTAGTTCTCACAAACATCGAGATGTATCATTAGACTGAAGTCTCCTGGTAATGTGACTTCCACCCTAAGCCTTGAGAAGCTTCACATTCATTAGAAAATACCATCCTGGTCAGCAAGCCTCCAGCCTCATATTCTTATCATATTATTCTAAAAGCATTCCATGTGACTCATATAGCATTATCTACCTTCTGCCTTTGCTTCAGAGAAAAACAATACCCAACACATGTCATGATTTGCAAGGATGACACTGGCCAGGCAGACTAAGAACTAAATCAAAAGAGAGGAAGATAGGAAGAAGGGAGCATCTGCTGTGCACTCTACTTGTTTCTGTTAAGTCCTGATGGGTACTTAGCATGGACCAGACCTTGGTATATTTTTAATTCATGTTTATTTACTTGTTAGAGTGCTAGGGAATCTACGAGTACTGCAGTGTGCCTGTGGAGGTCAGGGGTCAACCTGCAGGAGTCAGTTCTTCCTTCCATGGTATGGGACATAAGGATTGGATTCTGTCGTCAGAACTTGGTAGCACGAGCCTTCACTCTGGTGCCACCCTCAAGCCTGGAATTTTTACCTATCTCTTTCACTTTCTAAAAAGTTGATGTGGCCTGTATTTTTATGGATACAAAATAGGAACGCTACACACACAGACACACACATACACACACACACACTCACATGTGCACACACACACACACAACTGAAGTATTATATGGCACAAATAAAGGGGAAATAAATGAATGAATAATATAAATCATATGTGAACTGTAAACCTGACACATTTTACATCAGCTCTTTCATAGAACAACCCTGCCGGCCCATGTATTAATGCATTGTTTCCTACTAGAACATCAACCTCTCCAATTTTACTGTCAGATCAATACAGAACTCTTCTCTATAGAATAGTTCCTGGCACAGCGAATACACTAAATGAACATTTTCTTGCATGGACACATAAATAAAAGAAAACAAAGATTAGTCTCCCTCATTTCTACCCAGGTTCCCCTTTACACCCCATTCAACACACATATTGGGAAGAGAACCGTTAGGTGGGTAGGGAAAGGTTACAAAGATACAACGTGTTATAGAAAACCTTGGGAATCCTCTCAAGAATGGGCTCATGCCTGCCACCTGCCACCTGCCACCTGCCACATTCAACTGGCTTACACAAATAACCATATCATCTCAATCAGCCCCACCAAACATCTGAACAAAACAAGGCAGTTGTTATTCTCACTGTGCATGTTTCGAAAACTGAGTTTTTTTGGAAGTTAAAGAAATTGACTATAATGTGTAGCAAAGACCACAGAATCCAGATCTACCATTTTTAGTAGCTTTCCACCCTACCGGAGTAGAGCAACACATATTCATAATTCAGCACACATTTTATAATTCTGCTGATGGGAAAATGCTACCAGAGACCTGGAGAAATTCGTTTTAATGGCAGGTGTCTCCCAAGAAACCAGGGGTACTTTAATTCACTTGAAGTCGTATGATGTTCAAGAAAACATCCTCAGCTATAATGTATAATGTATAATGGCCTACAAATGACCACAGGCAGCATCAATAATCAGAGCTGGAGTTAAAGCAATAAATAGAATGGCCGAGACAATCACATCCAGAGATTTTTAATGGTGTGATAGTGGCCTAAGATTCTGGAGCAGCCAGAGCCATGGCTATCTTCACGAAGGAAGCCAAGCGAACTGACAATGATGTCAGCTGACATGAATATCCACAGCTGGCGTCTCTTGGGCCAGCTGTTACATCGAATCAGCAGTCCTCCGAGGCAGCTGATCTTCGAGTTCAGAGTTTCTGGCAAAGACTGCACGTGCTTCACGGCTGGAAGAGCCAGCCCTGGTAACTGCAGCTGTCAGGGTGTGTGGGATCATGCAGAGCAGAGGGTCCCAGAGTTCAGAGTTTGTGCAACAGTCCATGTGTGTCTCTTTCTCACTTCCTTTGCACGTTGTCAGGCTGTACATATCTATCACACCACAGGAAGTGTGACCGATACATTAGGATTTTGTCACTCTCTTTGCCCTACTCAGAAAAAAAACTGTCGTGTCTGATGTTAGCATGTACAAGGGCCAGGTGTGGTGGCACACTCCTTCAATCTCAGCACGCAGGAGGCTGAGGCCAACAGATGTCTGTAAGGCCTAGGCCAGCTTGGTCTTCATAGCGAGTTCAAATACAGCCAAACAGTTGATTGCCACACAGTGCGACTATGTCAGGTTTTATTGGTTTTTGTTGTTGTTGTTTGTTTTTTTGTTTTTTGTTTGGGCTGGGGAGGGTTATTTGAGACAGCATTTCTATGTATGTAGCCCTGGCTGTCCTGGAATTCACTCTGTAGACCAGGCTGGCCTCAAACTCACATCCCTCCCTCCCTGATTTTGAAACCACATTGTTTATATCTCAGGCTAGCCTAGAGCCTCAGTCTCCCTACCTCAGCCTCCAGAGCTCTGTAATCAAGCCTGTGCAGCCACATTCGCCTTAAGGAACCTCTTTATGACATAAATTGTTCTGGTTTGTGTGGAAGCAACCTTGGCCATTACAGCAAAGGCCAAAGTCGAATGCTTCACTAGCGTGCTAGTTAGCTTTCTCATCCCTGTGACAAATGAGCAACTTAAAACAGGAAGAATTTCTTGGGACCCAGGGCTTGGGGAGATGCCATCTGTAATGTCAGGGAGGGAACAGAAGCAGGAGCAGCAGATCACACTGAAGACAGAGAGGGAGGAAGAGAGAGGGAGGGAGGGCAGGGGAAGGAGGGAGAAGGACAGAGACAGAGAAAGAGAGAGAGAGGGAGGGAGGAGAGAGAGAGAGAGAGAGAGAGAGAGAGAGAGAGAGAGAGAGAGAGATACACCCAGTTAGCTCTTTCATTTATCTATCTGTATTTAGTCTGGGTCCTCAGTCCTTGCTATAGTTGGTTTCTTCATCTCAGTTAAGTCTCCCTGGAAAAGGCCTCACAGACAAGACCAATGGTATGCTCTATTAATGTCCTGGGGATGATTTATTCCAACTGGCCATCAAAACTAACCATTATACCCGAGAAGTCCCTATGTAAAACTAAATAAGATAAAACCAATCAGACTCGGATTAAAAACTGCCCAAGTGTTGGGAACCTTGTGTGCATTAGGTGTGGTACCCGACGGGAAGCTATGGTGCTCAGCTATTGCTACACGCTCCTAAATCTGCACATGAGAAAAATGCATCAGGGACCCCGCATATACCACAGTAAGCATTAAAAAGAAATCTCTCCTTTTTTCATGTCAGGCTTGAGAAAGAGATCCAAGATCTTGAAAAGGCAGAATTGCAGATCTCAGCCAATGAAGAGGCCATTCTCAAGAAGCTAAAGTCGATTGAGAGGACCACAGAAGACATAATCAGAGTGAGTGTAGCTCATCTTGAGACTGATTCCCTCAGAAGACTCCACAAACACTACACTTCACAATTTTTCAAAGTAGTTCTACACGCGTATTTTTATTTTTTTAAACTAAGCTCATCATGAAATCTTTTATCTTACAGTCCGTGAAGGTGGAAAAGGAAGAAATCCCAGAAGGTATGTTTTTCAGCAGCCTGTTTCATGTCGAAGCAAGGTAATTTTCATAAAGTCACTGGCTTTGTTTCACCATTATAAGTATCTTACATGTATTTTACAGAGTCAATCGAGGACATCTATGCTAATATTCCTGACCTTCCAAGTTCCTACATACCTTCCCGACTAAGAAAGGAAAGAAACGAAGAGCCAGATGACGAGCAAAACAGAAAAGGTATGTGAGAACCTGCATTCAAAAGCATGTTCATTGCAGGCGTCTTTAAGATTAGTGTGAGTGTTGTGTGTGTGTGTGTGTGTGATATGTATTATGTATGTATGTATTATTGTTATGTATGCTTGTATTGTATGTGTTATGTATGTATGTATTGTATGTGTTGTTTTATGTATGTGTTGTAAGTAGTGTGTGTGTGTGTGTGTGTGTGTGAGAGAGAGAGAGAGAGAGAGAGAGAGAGAGAGAGAGAGAGAGACTGTGGATACACACAGGCCACAGCATTCCTATAGAGGTCAGAGGACAACTTTCGAAGGTCAGTTCTCCCTTCCTCCCTTGTTTGAGGTAGGCTTTCTCTTGTGTCTGCCAGTGTACAGAATACTGCAGGCCATCTGGCCCAGAAGTTTCAAACCAGTTCTCCTGTCTCTGCATCCCGCCTCACCTAAGAACAGGTATATACCATCATATCTGGCTTATATTTTTAAAAAATGTTGGTTCTTAGGATTGAACTCAAGTCCTTGGACAGCAAATGTTTTTTCCCACTAAGCCGTATCCTTTGCCCCTCAATTTCAGATTTTATATAAGTCTTCACAACTTGATTATGTTTCCACTTGGGCAAAGGTCCACTGTACAAGTTCCCAGTTCCCAGGCTATGGGGCAGATCCTCAGGCTCTCGCAGTTGGGGCTAATGAAGGTGGAATACTCAATCCATGCATTTAGCTCCTGACCAAAATAGCCAGAAACAAGTGAGACAAGACCTGAGACAGGCAAGAAATGCTTTAAAACTTCTCTGCTCAAAAATCTCATCCAGTAGATATTGAGTAACTAAAATATTTTAAGTGAAAATGTCTTCTAGGGAAGGTTGGGCATTATTTATCTTCACAGGATAATGATTTTCATTTTTAAAAAAAAATGCTGTGAAACCTCTGGGAAAATGAAGGTTTGGCCAGAGAGGAAAACTTTGGATTTTAGAATTGAAGGAGAAGCTAATCTCTGTCTTCAGGGAGCAGTCTGTATTCGCTCAACAGATATTTAATGAATAAATACTATACACCATGCTCACTTAGGCACACCGTAGGCATTCACCAAATTAACCATTTGGGGAGTACAGTGCAGAGAACGGAGACAGGGCTGTGAGGCAGGGAGAAGGGTAAGCATCTTGCAGGTTTAATTGGGTACCCAGGGAAAGCCACAACAGAGGAGACAAGAAGTATAAGATGAGCTATAGGAAAGTACACCAAAAGCAAGCTCTGACATGTTCTAACGCTACTTAGAATGCTGTTCCCTCACCTGTTAAAATGCCTGCCATGAGGCTCTTGCCTGGGCCACGAGACAGACTTCAACCCTCTGCCCCTCTGAGTCCCCGTCCCCCTGTCCCTGTCTTCACCTTCCAGTGAAGTTTGCATTGCTCTCTGTTAAGCCATCCATCTACTTAGATGTGGTATTAAATGAGAAAGATAAAAGGGAGGTGGCTGGAGAGAAGGGTCAGCAATGAAGAACACCTGCTGCTCTTGCAGATGAGCCAGGTTCAATTCCCAGAAGCAACATGGCAGCTCACAAATATCTGTAGGCCAAGCCCCGGGGGCTCTGAAGCCCTTCTCTATCTTCCTCAGGGACCAGGCATATAAATGCTGCACAGATATACATGATGGCAAAATAATCATACATGTAAATTAAAGGGTTTCTTTTCGTTTTTACAAAGAGACAGAGCTGGGATTCTGCACTGCTCGTATCACATCTGAGCTTCCTCTGCGCTGTGGAGACCTCAGGGTACTTTACAGTGTCCGTAGGCAGCTCAACTTCCAGCAAGGATGTAGCTTAACAAATTGTACACTTCACCTGCTTCGGCCTACAGTGTGGGGTTCTTCCTAAGAGAAGAAGGGAGAATTTCTCCTTGATCAGTAAACAAAAGTGTGTAAGTCTGGCTGGTCACTTCTGTTGGTCTTGGTTCCCTGTGAATATACCAACTCTCCTACTGACTCCTTCAAATTATTTTTCCAAGATGCTAGACTTCCTAAGACAACATGTTATGCAGAGTCAGTTGTTTTAGAAATGATTGGTAAAAATAGAAAAAAAATTAAAGATGGTGTGTGTGTGTGTGTGTGTGTGTGTGTGTGTGTGTGTGTGTTAATAAGTTTATGTGAACCACATTCATTCAGGTTCCCTAGAGGAGCCAGAAGGATTCAGATTCCCTGGATATTGAGTTAAAGAGGTTACGGACCTCCTCGCATAGGCAGTAGGAATGTAGCTCAGGCTTTCTTGTAGATCCATCTCTCCAGCACCCAAATCAGGAGGATGTGTAGGGAGGGTTGGGTTTTTGAGACCGGTTTTCTTTGCGTATTCTTGGTTGTCCTAGAACTTGCTCTGTAGACCACGCTGTCCTTGAACTCACAGAGATTCACCTGCCTCTGCCTCCTGAGTGCTGGGATTAAAGGTGTGCACCACCACACCTGGGTTAGGAATTTTTAAATGTCATATAAAAGACTATCAAATGGTGTAAAGCTAAACAAATTAGTTTACGAGAGAAAAAGGGTTGCTAAAACGAGCATTAAATTTATCTTTTAACAGCTTTGTATGCTATGGAAATTAAAGTTGAAAAAGACTTGAGAACTGGAGAGAGCGTGGTTCTATCCTCAATACCTCTCCCATCAGACGACTTTAAAAGTACAGGAGTAAAGGTGTATGAGGACCGGCAGAAATCAGTCTACGCAGTCAGCTCCAACCAGAACACAACCTACAATGGCACCGATGGCCTTGCGCCTGTCGAAGTAGAGGATCTCCTAAGACAAGCCTCAGAGAGGAACACAAAATCACCCACAGAGTACCATGAGCCTGTGTATGCCAATCCATTTTGCAGGCCTATGACCCCACAGAGAGAAAGAGTCCTAAGCTCTGGACCAAATTTTCATGAAAAGATAATGATGAAAGCTAACGGACTAGGCACCCATGAAAATGAATCTGTGCATGATATGACCGACGGGCTCTCAGAGAGGAGAAGCAATGGTCTGACTCACACCAGCCCCACTCGGCCAACACCTCAGCCCCGATCGATGGTTCGGCAAGTGGAAGAAATGGTCCACACCCAGCAAAATAGGATGCCAAGTCCTTGGGAAGAATCCAACACCAAACAGAACGACTATGAAGTTTCTCCAGGGACCGAACGGAGCCCCAGCAGAGCAAGCCCTGGGAAATCAGAACCCCAGTGTTCCTCACCCACTTGTCAGGAGGAGGCAGATGTCAGATACAACATCGTTCACTCTCTGCCTTCCAATGTGGATGACACAGAACCTGTAACGATGATTTTCATGGGGTATCAGCAGGCAGATGATAACGAGGAAGAAAAGAAGCTTTTGACGGGCTACGACGGGGTCATCCATGCAGAACTAGTCGTGATTGATGACGAGGCAGAGGATGATGAAGGACAAGCTGAGAAGCCATCCTACCACCCCGTAGCTCCCTGCAGTCAGGTTTACCAGCCAGCCAAACCAACCCCACTTCCTAGGAAGAGATCGGAAGTTAGTCCTCTTGAAAACACAAGCCATAAATCTCCCCACAAAAATTCCATGTCTCTGAAAGAGCAAGAGGAACGTTTAGGCAGCCCTGCTGGGCGCGCTCCCCTGGGTGTTCCAGGAGCTGGAGATGGGACTGAGGATCCTTCTTTAACAGGTAATAAAAATGGCAAGGTTTGTCACTGCTGTTTACTCATGTGACAGTCTCCTCTGTTAATGAATGCACCACCTCATAAACTAATACACCCTGGACAGCTTTTATTAATCCGAATTGTTGTCAACAGAGCAAAGTAAGTCACACCAGAAGATAACGAAAGTGGAAAGTTCGTCTTGCTTTGTTTTAACATTGCATTGGCTGCCTTCAGCTACTGGAAATGTGTTTTCTAGGAGGGAGCAATGCCTTATGGGAATAACTGGGGTGGCTAATTAATGGGCTGATCATCAAAAACATAGTTTTCCGGCAGATTTCAATGACAACTACTTTCCTGTGCCTCTCTGTGACTTACATTTTACACATAAGTTAACGTGTAGCCTTAATTTTACAAGGAAGTAGAAGACACATACTATTTTCTTTGCGTTTTATTACTCTGCCATATCTCCTTTCTCTATACTTTTATAGGCTTATTAACTTTGGTTCTTTAATTTTCTACATTTTAAAATTTCTATCCTGCATCATTTATGACTCAATTTTTCATAGTCTTCTCCAATTTGGTATAGTTTTTTTTTTTTTTTCTATTTTCTATATAACTGCATTTCACATTCTCTATGACTTTTTATGGCTTTGTATCTCTTGAGCTATTTTAACACTGAATGAAAAATAACTCTAGCACTTTTTCTACAAGCTAACAGATCCTCAATTTCAAATTCCTTGTTATCACTCAGATGCAGAGAATTATCATTTATAAAAAATGAATAGGAATCTGACAAAACCGATTAGAATAACTAGGTTCATCTTGGTTAAAAACACAAATGCACAGTTTCTAAACATTAGAAACATAAAGAAATTTTAAATGTTGCTAATTGAAGAGTAACCATTAAAAAGCAATAGCTATTAAGTGCCAGCCATCCAAGAAAGTAAAACCTGATAGTTTTATAGCAGTGCGGCAGGACCTATATGACTCAAGATATTTCTTCCTCATCAAGCCATAAGTTCAGTCTTGTTTTGCTAATAACACCATAATAGGAACATTCTTCCATTCTTTTAAGTTTTTGAGTTAGGTGAACCCATCACAAGTTTAATCAAGAAATCTGAAGGATTTCTACCCTCTTGGGAAATGTCCCCACATGTGTCTCCCTCAGAGTCTGGAGTAATGTCCCCCACAATGGAAAGCAGCAGATACTAAGTTTCCTTCCTTTTGGAGAATTGGCTTTGTTTGCTGGACAAATGTTCCTTTTGAAATTCATTCTTAAGACAATGCATGTAACCTGGAGAAAAGGACCGCTCTGTTTATGAAGTATTGGCATGACGCACTGTAAAAGAAAACAAAAACAAAAACTCCCTGTTTTGATGTTGGGTTTTAGCCAGCTCCTCCAAACACCCCTGTTCCTTCTTCCCTGACCATATTACCACATTTACCTCAAGAAAAATGGCAGGAAGTGACTAACATTTCCAGACAACACTAATCATGCTACTGAAATAAAATTATGAAAACAGGAAAACCTATTCCAAAGTAACAATACAAAGTCTTGTGCTATCAGCCTAAGTATCTTGTGAAGAGAATGCTCCAAATTCCTTACCCTTCGCTGTTATATTCTTTTACATCTCTGCCTTCCAACGCATCACAAAGATTACAGAGTGGAGGTGTTAGTTTGAATGAGTTTTTAAAAATAAGTCAATCAGATTATAGTGCTTTCAGGGGCTGACTATGTGCATTGAGAACATAGCTACCTATGTACTTCAATTTCACAAGTACATTGTACTTTTCAACATCACACGTGCATGCATGCATGAATACATACATACACACATACATACATACATACACACACATACATACACACACATACATACACACACACATACATACACACACACATACATACATACATACACACATATATACACACATACATACACACACATACATACACACATACATACATACATACACACATACATACACACATACATACACACACATACATACACACATACATACATACATACACACATACACACATACATACACACACATACATACATACATACACACATACACACATACATACACACACATACATACACACATACATACATACATACACACATACATACACACACATACATACACACATACGTACATACACACACATACATACATACATACACACATACATACACACACATACATACATACACACACATACATACATACATACATACATACACATACATACAGAGAGAAATGCTACAATACTTAAAGACCCACAATTTAAGTCAATCCCTTTATTACAGTACAGAATTCCTGTTAAATACTAATAGTAATAGTAGACACAATTAAGAATTGTCTCTTTTTATTTGTTGTTAATTTGCTTATCAACATCTTATCTCAGGAACCTTTCATGGGAATGGGAAAGGACACAGTGGGTAAGAGCACTTCCTCTACAAAATAGGGAGTTTGAATTCCAACCACCCATATAAAAGCCTATAATGCCACTATTGCAGGAGCAGACACAGGCAGATCCAGCAGTCCATTGGCCACCCAGACTGGCTTCAACTGTGAGCTCAACTTCGGGGAAAGACTCTGTTCCAAGGCAACAAGGCATGGATTAATAGATAAGACCACCTGAAGTCCTGCTTTGGCCTCCTGTGTGCAGCATACATTCAGTGTGCGCATCAAGCACACACACACGCGCACACACACAAACACACACACACACACACACACGAACATACACACACACACACACACACACACACACACACACACACACACACACGGGGGAGAGAGAGAGAGTTTCTCACTTGAAAAAAATGTATGTAAGTGGAAACCAGTTCATCATGGATAGTCTAACCACAGTATATTTAGTAAAATTGTGAACACTGCAAAACATGGCAGAAATGTTTAGGTGATCGTAGACCTTGCTCTCTCTGGTAGACCTCACACACCTGTTCTTGCTCCAGCTCGGCTCTGTGATTGTAGAGGTGTCCGTGGTACTTTGTGATAAAGAGGCAGAAAAACTTTAGCTCGGGAGCTTTCACACACAGTTGATTCAGAAACAGCCAGTAGGGTTCAAGGGATACTGAGTGTAAAACACAAATCCCAAACCAAGTTTAAGCGGCTAAAACAATGTATCTGAGACCCGAGAAGAGCAGAAAAGAGGGGTCAAGAGGACTGAAGGCACACCATTTGGGGGAGCATTCTTGCACTGACTGGGCATGCTTGCCCGCTCTCCACACTTCCACCTGGAGTTATGACTACTGCCACAGGCTTGGAGAAAGGGATTCTGGTGGAGCTGACTTCCCTGCATGCCCTGGGACACAGGAGGGACTCTCTTTACAGACTCTCAAGATGGAGCATAACTGTAGGGAATAGGATTTAATCCCTACCTCAAAACAGACCTTTAAACAACCCCTCATCCCTGCTCTCTATCGGCACTGGTAATGCAAGGGGCCACAAAAGTCCCAGAGCAGACCCTCATGAGCCTTGCCTCCTGCCTGTTCTGAGGAGGGGCTGCAGGCTCCTGCTCAGAGGTTAACCACAGTGCCCATCCATCCTGCTGACTGGGCAAAGGAAATTCTCTCAAGACAGCCTGAACACAAAGAATAGTCTTGGTCTTGCTGTTAGAAGTGACTGTCTTCATCACTTTCAAGTGAAAGGGATTCTTTTAACCTCTGTCTCAGAGGGAGCACGGCAATGAGAGTGACCTCATGACAATGGCAGGGCCGCATGCCTCCCAAAGTTAGGGTCACTGCTCTGGTCGATGGGTAACTGATGTGTGGCATGGAGATGGAAAGAAGCATGTCTTCTTTTATTGTCACACTAAACCAAAATTGTACGATTAGCTAAATGGCCGTTCCTTGGGCCATTTTACAAACAAATGTAATATTACACAATTAATGTAATCATTTGCTCAATGCCTTGAAAGCATCTTACAACTTTTAGGACATGACTGAGGCAGCCATACTCAAAGGCCCTTAGTAAAAGGCATAATACCAGAACACTGAATGAGCATGATCAATTAATTCTACTGCATTTTTAAAATGCTTCCTCGTCAGTAGAACACACTCAAAGATACACCTGCCATTCAAAAGCATAACTATACATTGACGCTTAATTATTAATTCATCTCATTTCCTACATAGATTCAGTCCTTGTCATTGCATATCCAAAGATCAGAGAGACTTTGGACACCCAAGCTTAATGATATATTTTTTTAATTTTAATCACCAATCATATTTTAAGTTGAGTATCTTTTTGTTCAGTGATACAAAACTAAGGATATGCACAAAAGACAAACATTGACATAAAGTAGTAAATATATATACACATATATATGGGCTGTTAGTGCAAATACATACCATCAGCCTGTACTGTGTTTGCTCGGCTCATTTTTCTGACCTTTGTAGACATAGGTTCCTCCTAGTTCTGAACCTACGCCTGCCCTAAGTTAACCATAGCTCATTGTTTCTGCTGTCTCTTTATGCAACTAAAACAATGCTCACGCTGTTGGATAAAACCACCTGAGGTATGTTCTCAACTTTCCTACCTTCTATGAAATGGTCATTTAGAGTAAAAACTGTGATTCTTTTATAATTTGCTTTTTTTTTCTTTACTTTAATCTACAGCTTTAAGGATAAGGATGGCCAAGCTGGGGAAAAAGGTGATCTGAGAGCTGTGGTGCCCACCTGATTAACCTCTGAAGAAGAAGCCAAGAAATGCCTGAAAAACGTCTCTTCTGAATACTTTTATTTCTTGTTCTTAAAGTCCAAAACTGTATAATTATACCCATAGTAAACCACATAAATAAATAGTAGTCTTTATTTGTAAGGGGAAACCCCCCCCAAAAAAAAAAACTGGGGACAACAAATGCTAACTTTTCCAGTTACTTGACATGACTCAGTGGGGTCAGGGGAACCAGTATATTTTTATTGTATTGATACCAAAGCATTTCTAATAAGAGCTTGTTAAATTGAAGAATAAAGCTATTTAAAATACCTTGACTATCTTAACTGGCGTCGTAATGCTGCTGATGCAAAACTCATACACAGGTACACCTCATCCCGAGAGGTATTAGCCTTCCACACTGACAAGCATGCATCCTCTCAAAATCAGTAACTCCTTAAGGTAACTGCACGCTTGTGCCAAAGATGGATTTAGTTGGCTCAGCTGAGACTCTAATGAGATTGCACTCATCTACAAGGCACATATAACAGTTGTGCTTCTGCTCTGGGTGTGCTCGGGTTGGTTATCTTGCTAAAGTACAAGACATTCCAGAAGATAACAGGCTTTTTCATTTTTCCTCAAGTTCCATCCTCTCTTCAACTCAGTTCAGGGTGCAGTTAATGATTGCAGCTTGTGCCCCATATTCTCAAAGGGCACAAATCTGGTCCCGGTGAATAAGTTAGAATCTTCACATAAAAACAAGGAATAAGGGTTGGGGGTGTGGCTCAGCTGGTAAAAGTGATTGACTTGCAAGCACAAGCTCAACTCTCAGGTCCATGTAAAAATGTTGAGCGTGGTGGTGTTGGGGAGGGAAAGATGGGAGGATCCCTGGAGCACATTGGTCAGACAGCATGGCCTAATTGGTGAGCTCCAGGCCAATGAAAGGCCTTTCTCAAAGGAGGTAGATGATGTTTCTGAGGATGACACTCTAGATGGTTCTCCAGCCTCCACATACACACATTAGTGTGTATCTGCGCATGTGTACACAGGCATGCACACACACACACACACACACACACACACACACACACACAATGGACAGGCATATCATGCCATTCATAGGCATTCTTCCAAGACATTTGATCCTGATTTCAAAGAGAATAATCCTGTGCCAATGATTATCCTGTCTTTCATCTAACTTCCTCAAGATGGATGCCACATGGGACTGGCGAGATGGTTCAACAGTTAAAAGAACTGCCTCCTCTTCCAGAGGACCCGGGTTCAATTCCCAGAGCACACATGCTCTGTAACTCCAGTCTCGGAGTGGTGGGGAGAGGATTTCTCTTCCAACTTCTCTGGAATGTGTGTGATACACAGACATAAATATAAATGCAGGCCAAACACTCATGCACATAAAAATAAGTACATTTTTTTTAAAGATCTGTTCCACATATCTTCCCCTAGGCCTTCATACAAGTGTGTGTTACCCAAGTCCTCCACAGGGAATGATTGGCCTGTTTCCTCCCAGGACAGACTTTCTCTGCTGGGATGCTGTATAGTAAGGCATTCTCTTCCTTACTAGGCTAGAGGCAATATTAGGTAAAAACTGCAGGTTCTTGCAAAGATGGGGATTAGCCCATGAAGCATCTGTCCCACATGAGTTGTTTTTCAGAGGCCAGCTGTGCTTTGGCAGGACAGGGCTACTCTGCTAGTCCGAAAGGTACTGGACAATCTAAAGATTTACATTGCTGAGTTGCTCCTAGAAAATACCCTATTCAGTGTCCAAGGAACTCTTTCCTTTCCCGGTTCTGCCTTTAGCATAAGTGCCCTGGCAAATTATCCTCTCCTCTCCCTGCCACCTTCAAGATCCCTGTAGGAGTTTTATTTTAAAAACAGTCTGCAACACATGACATTAGGGATGCCTTGAAACCTCTCTGACTTCCTGGCATGCCTGAGTGGTTGGCTGATCTTGCCTGAATTCTTTTTCTTAAAGGTTTCCAAGCTAACTATCAAAAAGGAACCGACCTCAAATTACAGGTCAGTACAGGGCAATACATTTGTCTCAACCCATCCAGTTCAAAGCTGCTACAGAGTCTAATTCTTCTGGTTTATTTTACTCATCATCCCAATTCAAACACAACTGTGATTTCTGGAAACTGTCCCAGCACAGCCTACCAGTCCACTTACCACATTTATTGTCATCTGACCGGTGACTGGACCATCCTACTGGAACTAGTCATTTCTCTGAGGAAAAATCCCCAAAGGAGATATATGCAGAGAATATCCAATAAAAAAAAAGATGTGTATCCAGGAAATACTAATAATGTTAAATATTTTATTCATAATAGAAAAAAAAGACACTGGCAAAAATGGTCACGATGTAGTGCAGAACCAAGATAGTGCTGCATGCAGCAAGACTGACTCCAAAGAGAAATTTAACCACTGCATTGAACACCATCTAAAAATGTCTGCCTTAAGGGGAAGATGATGGAAGACAGACCCACAGTCTGCTCCCTCACTGAGGTCACTACTGTAAGGACTGACTCGCCCACACTTCTGAGCTGCAAATGCAGGAAAGTCACACATGCCCTGTAACCTTGTAGATGGTTCAGAGGGATGAAAAGACAGCACAGAGAGTGGCTGTAGGTATCCGTCTCTGCCTGCTCGGGGCTGTCCACTGTGGTTGTGGTACTGACCACACAGCAGCAGCAGCCACCCTCGATGTTAGCACGCAAACAATTTTCCCCGAACTCTGTTCCTTATCTCTAAAATGAGGTCAGTGGGTGGCTGTCACATGCCCTGCAGGGTTGTCTGAGGACTCGGCAGGTCAGTCACTGGACCATATCAAATGTCCCAGCAATGGTTAGATTTGGCTGAGAAGTCACACATTTAAGGCTCACACCACACCACCCCTCACTGTACACCTTCATGTCTCATGAGATTAGTACTTAAGTGAGAGAAGTGTTTAGTGAAGGGAAAATAGAACAAGAGATAAAGTTAGCCAGGTAGGACAACACAGCCTGTAGTCCTAGCAAGGCAGGAAGATCACAGGTCCAAGGCTAACCTGGACTGTCTGGTAAAAATGTCTCAAGTAATGCTTTTTTTTTTTTTAATTAAAGTAGGAGAGACAAAGATAATTTTTCTCAAGATATACTCAGTTGCTGTCTTAATTGGGTTTCCTGTTGTTGTGAAGAGACACCATGACCACAGCAACTCTTCTAAAGGTGAACATGTAATTGGGGCGGGCTTGTTAACACGGTGAAAAACATGGTGGCAGGAAGGCAGACATGGTACAGAGGAGAAGCTCACAGTTCATCTAGATCCACAGGCAGCAGGAAGAGAGGGACACAGGGCCCAACCCCAGGGACACACATCGTCCAGCAAGGCCACCCCTACGCTAAGAAAGCCACACCTCCTAAAGGTGCCACTCCCTGTGAACCTGGGGGGACAGTTTCTTTCAAACCACCACAGTTTGCTGCGGTTTTTTTTTTTAAAGAGGTATTTCCCACATTGACATTTTTTTGCTAAAATATCTATGTGCTTTTTAAGTGCTGACCTAAATACAAATGGAGTCTCTGGTTTCATTCATCTATATTCAACCAGCCGAGACCACATTTTACCCCCAGTTGCTAATACTAAACCTTTGTCACAAAAAACACAGATCAAGTAAGGGTGGACCTTCCAAAAACCAAAACTTACTGGGCTCTATCTGTCTATATCTCTGTGTCTCTCTTGATGTCTTTCTGTCTGTCTCTCTTCTGTGTGTATGTCTATCTCTCTTTGTCTCTGTGTGTGCATGTGTGTGTCTGTTTGTCTCTATCTCTCTACATACCTAGTCTGAACTGTGATTGACTTCATATATTATCATTGTACATTTGCTACAGTCAGTGAGTGCTGCATAGCACACTGTTACTAGGGTCCCATAGCTCATTCAGATAGCCTTGGTATTTGTATAATATCCTTTTATATTTCAGAATCCCATCTAAAAATCCAGTTACCCTTGGCTGCCTCTTGGCCATGATCATTGATTCAGATTGCACCTGTTTTGATGATGCTAACAATTCCGTATTTTGTAAGATATTTATCTACTATTTTATTTTCTGGGGTGTGTGTTATGTTTGTGTGTGTGTGTGTGTGTAGATTTTCATCATGTATCAAGGGCACGTTCTTTCATAATGATTGACCATTGTACCATTGCTGATGTTTGTTTGTGTGTGTGTGTGTGTGTGTGTGTGTGTGTGTGTGTGTATGTGTGTGTGTGTGTGTGTGTGTGTGTGTGTGTAGATTTTCATCATGTATCAAGGGCACGTTCTTTCATAATGATTGACCATTGTACCATTGCTGATGTTCACTTAGATACACTGGGACAATCAGAAAAATGCTTGTCTACCATTAAAGCTATTCCCCTATCTTTTGGGAGAAGGACTGCCCACTTCGAAGGGACAGAGTGTGAATCCCCTCCTGGAGGGCTCAGTACACAGTACATTCACAATTCTTCTAAACAACTTCAGTTGGTTTGCCAATGTTTTGCCAATGCCTTCTAGGACATTCACACACTAGGCACTGTAGCTTCTGACAGAAGCAATTCCCTCTTTCCAGATGACCCTAGCTTCAAGTTGACCAAAAATTTTAATCAGCACAGGGATTATTATAATATAATCACGAAATATTTAGTCAATCCGTTTTTGATTGGCTTGTTTTCTCACCTAGCTTTAAGAGTTCCTCATGAATATGTGGAATGTGACTTGCAAAATTAACTATACTCTTGCTGTTTGTGCAGTATTGACATTCTTTGAGGGATTTTTTGTTTTGTTTTGTTTTGTTTCCGAAGGTTTGCTGTTGTTTATTTGGTGGGCATTTGCAGAGTGTCCTGAAGCTTTTTGTATTTTAATGTTAATTCACTTCCCCAGTCCCATACTCAAGAGGTGACTAACTAAACCTTCCCATCTTAATTAGTAAAATAAAGGAAAGCCAGTGACTGGGTGGGGCGAGGGAGCTGCAGAGAAAGGAGGTCTAATCAGTCTGAGGACCAGAGGTCCGAGGATGGAGGGTGAAGGTCGTGGCAACTTGGAGTTTCTCAAGGACCACGTAGACCCAGGTGGGATTGATTGGTATTAAAAAGCTATGAACATTAAGGATTTTATAGGTCTAATATCTCACATAGAAGGGCAGTTTATATCTTTGTCTATTCGATGTAATCTTGCTGTGGATTGAGAATTTAACATATAAAGCTGTATGAAAAGCTATCAGGCTGTAGAGCTGTATTTATGTGAGATTTTGGGGTAGCAAAACACCCCGGGACAGAGGCAGAGAATAGGTGGTAGAAAACAGCCAGGGAAGGGAGTTTCATGGACCGGGTTAGGCCATGAAGGCGGCTCAAACCGGGCAACGGGAGTGCATGGGGATCCGAACTAAAACTGGGCCTGAGGAGTGAGACCTCAGGGCTGATAGAGAGATAAACAGTCACTCATTTTAGCTTTGGGGATTTTTGTTGTTTATCTGAGGGGTTTTATTGTAGTTTGTTTTGAGACAGGACCTGTGCTGACTAGTTTTGTGTCACTGTAACACAAGCTTGAGTCATCTGAGAGGAGGGAAACTCAACTAAGAAGATGCCACCATAAGATCTAGCTGTAGGCAAGTCTGTAGGACATTTCCTCAGTAGGGGAGGGCACAGCCCACAGTGGGTCACACTATCCCCGGGCTGAGGGTCTTGTGTTCTATAAGAAAGCCAACTGAACAAGCCATGAGGAGCAAGTCAGTAAGCAACACCCATCTGTGACCTCTGCATCAGCCCCTGCCTCTACATTCTAGAGCTCTCCTGACTTCCTTCAGTGATAGACAGAGATGTGGAAGTGGCAGGCAAAGAAACCCTTTCCTCCCCAACTTGCTTTTGCTCATTGTGTTCCATCACAGCAATTGTTACCCTAAGAAAGACAGCACCATGTAACCAACCTGGCCTGGAACTCAAAGTGGTACTCTGGTGCAAGCCTTCCAAACGCTGGGATTCCACGCATGAGCCACCATGCCTACCTGGTCTCTCTAAGTCTTGCCACTGTCATTAGAAGCAGAAAAGTTTTCAGTTTTTCTCATCTTTCATCTTCTGTGCTATTAAAGTCACAGCTATGAATCTAATATTTAATCCAAAGCCAGGAAAATTAGTTTTCTGTTTTCATCTGAGGTCTAGGATCAAATCTGAATGCATCTTTGTAGTGTGAGGCAAAGGTCTCAAATCATCCTGCTGCATATAGATATGTGCTTCCTAAGCACTTTTGAAAATGTCCCATAATGTCCCTTCAGACTGCCTTGGTGCCTTATTGCAAATGTTCATGAGTGAAAAGAAAGCAGCAGTTAATGCAAAAGATCTGGACTCAATTCTCAGCACCCACAGAAGTTAACAACTGTCTGTAACTCCAGTACCAGGGAGTCCCATACCTTCTTCTGCCAGATACCAAGATGGTTGGTTAACCAGTATCTACCCTTGTGCCAAGATTGTGCTGCCTCTGTTACTATGTTTTCAGAGGCTTTTACCCTGGGAAATAAATGTTCCTCATCACAATCCTTTCATTTCCTTTCGGCTAGTTTAGACACAGTAACTGTAGGGTAAGGAGGTGGCCAGATAGCTCAGTGGTTAAGAGTACCTGAGCTTGATTCCCAGTTCCCACGTCAGACAGTTCCCAGGGATAGTCAATGGGTGGACGTCCACAGGCACATTCACATAGCAGCATACTTACCTACATGTTTAGAATATTTTTAAAAGACAGTTTAGGGTCAATTTCAGCAATTTGTACAGCAAGGGACAGCTGGCCTATGACTGTGTTGACTCTGTGGAGCAATCTGTGAAACAATGTTACATTGACTCTGTAGAGCAATCTGTGAAACAATGTTGCATCCCTATGATTTAGAAGCAAAGTATCCTTTCCATTCCCTTAGATCCTCTGTGATTGCTTCTAGCACTGCTTCTGGTTTTCCCTGCAGCCTTACATTGCTTTTCTTAGACTTATTCTTACTTTTTTTTTTTTTTTATGCTGTTGGGAAGGGAACTGTATTATTCTCAGATTTCATGATCATGACTTAACATCTGGAGATGCTGTTGGTTTCTGTGTAGCACCAGGTATCCTGCCAGCTTTCTAAATGCCACCAGTTGGTTGGTGTGATGGTTTTTATATGCCCAGCCCAGGGAGTAGCACTATTAAAGGGTGTGTCCCTGCTGGAATAGTCATGGCCTTGTTAGAGTAGGTGTGTCACTGAGGGTATGGGCTTTAGGACCCTCACCCTAGCTGCCTGGAAGCTAGAAGCCTTCAAATGAGATGTAGAACTCTCAGCTCCTCCTGCACCATGCCTACCTAGATGCTGCCATTTTCTTGCCTTGGTGATAAGGGACTGAACCTCTGAACCTATAAGCCAGCCCCAATTAAATGTTGTCCTTATTAAGTGTTGCCTTGGTCATGGTGTCTGTGCACAGCAGTAAAACCCTAACTTAGACAGTTGGTCAGTGGGACTCTTCTGACTACATAGGTGGCCATGGCATCTATAGGCTCTTGCTTCAGCCTTGACTGCACAGTACAAAGTGGAGAGATCAGATGCTCTTTTTCCTGTACTGCATCCTGGGGAGAAGTGTTCAGTCATTGACCACCAAGTATAAAGTTAACAACTCCTTTTACATCAGGACCCAACCAGCCATAGAAGCAGGCAGGAATTAGGGTCCCCCACCACAGATGTTTTTCCAAACAAGCTTCTCAACCTATCCTTGGGGGCTGCTGATTTCCAGGCCACGAGTCCTCCAGGTTTCTATACCAGAAAACCTCTGCCGGGTCGTGCACTCAGCAGCATGCTGGTTACCACTCTCTTGACGTGAGTGTGCATTTCTTACCAGAACCTTCTTTCTTATATATGCCAACTCTAGGAACTAACAGTTCCGGTGCTTACACCAGTTGTTGGTCTTGTCTGTTTGTGGGGCTCGTCAGTAGCTTACTCAAAGCATGTTTTTTGGAACATCAAAATAATTGATACTCAAAAAAGGTAATGTTAGTGAACATCGTGTATTTAGAATGCATGGATTCAGGAAATTTACTTCTACCTGAATGAAAACCTAAAAGGTTATTGAGGTCACACAGGGAAGCAGAATCTAGTGTAGCTGCCTTTTTATGTGAATACACTGTCATGTGAAAAGACAAAATCATCTTAAAATGGACAATTCTTGGCTCTCATCTTGTGCTTCTATCAAACTCCACGACATTTTTGTCAGGTCGAAATAAAAGTGACTAAGACACTAAGAAGTCACCTCTCTCTCCCTGCCTCCATCCAGCCCCTAACAAGCCCCAGTACTCAGTTTCTACAGATTTAGCTGTTCTAAGCAGTCCATATACATGGAACCATAACGGTTTCTGGCTTCTTTCACTTTGCATAGTATTTTGAAGGTCCGCTCACATTATAGCAGGTATCCATGCCTTATTGCTTTTATGGCTGAGCAACATTCCGCTACACATCCATTCTGCATGGCATTTCTCTGTCAACAGACATGTGGGCTGCACCACCCATCACTTGATGTGAACAGTGCTGCAAGGACCGTTTTGCTCAGTTTTTATTGGTTTATTCCCCTGCCAATCATCTCTGCATGCAGAACTCAGCTCATTGAATACATTCAGAACACAGTACAGACATCACTTACTGGACACAAACGTTATACTCATGAAGTAACAACTCCCATCCCCTAGCTACCCAGGCTCCACCCAGTGACCTGAATTCTACCTCAGTTCCCCACACATTTAATCTTGCTAGATCCCACAATGGGAGTTCACATAAGAACTGTCCTATCTGCCTGGACAATTTCGTCTGACACAATATTTAAGATAAGCATCATATATTTCTTATAATAAAAAATACACATTTCACATGCAAAACTGTTAACGCTTAACGCTGTAATCCAGTGTCAAAGGCCAGCAACATGTACAAAGTAAGCACCTTCGGCTGGTTTCATTTCACCCAGGAGTTTAGTGGGATAGATTGTTGAATATGACTAAGAAGACTCCCGGGAGACAAATGCCATTGCCACAAACATGAAACTCGGAAGTAACTGTGGCTACTCAGGCATCCCAGCCTCTGGCCCTTGCTAATTTACAGTAGCATCTGCCTCCCACCCCATCACCCACTTACAAAGGAGGATCAGTGTCAGGAACAGGACAAGGAGGAATCAGAAAGAGGAAAGAATAGAAAGCGTGAACCTGCCGGTTTTGGCTAGGATGAGAACAGACAGGCAGTGCAGTTGGGTGAGCACCGAGGGCCTGAGAATGAGCAAGTCGGCGGTCGGACAAGGAAGGACCGGGGAGCTGTAAGAAAGCTGGTCCAGTTCATAATGGAAGTAAAAGGATCGTTTCTCTACTTCCATTAATAATGGATTATCTTGAACAAGGGCCTTTGTTCCCCATTTCCCCCTGCTTCAATAGAATACATAGATAAACAGCCTTTGAGCCAAGAGCCACACGGCCCCCACAGCTTCCTAGTTGGCAACTGCTTGGCTCCCCTCCCCACAGCCTCCTGGGCGGAGCCGGATATGGGAAGGATGAGGTATCACCTATCCCTACAGCTCCAAATCCTCAAACTGAGCAGCGCTTACAAGAATGTGATTCACATATCCAATAAAGTTATAGGCCACCTGTGCCCTGGTTTGACCTCCTCAGACCAGAAGCCAGCAAAACCAAAACTAGACTCAGTTTATGCATGCTAACTTAACCATGACTTTCTTGGCTAGTTCTTTTATTCTGTAAAAAACATACTGATCTCTATTTTATAGAATATCCCTTCTTTAGGAAAACATGATTTTACTGTTTCTGACAATATGCCTAGACACAGAAAAATCATTTAGTTTAACAATTGCTGTTTTTTTAGAAAGTATTATATATTTTTTAAACTACCCAGTTTATTACAAAAATAAGACCAAGCACAGGGAGCAGAAGAATCCTAATGCGTTCGTTCTTAAAGGAACTGGCCTGCTATGACTAAGTGACACAGATTTCCTTACACATTTCAGTGGAGGCATAAACCCAAGCAAATACCACTCCGTAAAAAAGAATATGCTATGCAGAAACCCACAGCTGGTCAAAGCATCTGTGGAGGGATGAGTCACGGGTGAGGCATCTACATCACACCCTTTCCCAAAGCTCCGGGACGTCAGAGGAGACACAGAGACTGTAGAGCCAGAGGCTGGGAAGGGAGGTGGTGGGTAGGAACTGTTCGGGAGCTGGCAGGACACCTCCACTAATGACTTCACAGCCACTGTGGACGCCTGCAGAACTCCTGTGCAAGGTCGAGCCAGGCCACATTCCAGCACCAGGCAGAAAAGGTCCCAGACCCCTGCCCTACCTGAGGACCTATGGACAGTTGATGTCCTCTCAACAATATGACAGAGTTCAGATTAGGGAAGTTAGTGGTTAGTGGAGATGTGGGAGGAACTGAGGTGCATATGATCAAAATACATTATATAAATTTCTTTTGGGGGCAGGGGTTCCAAGACAGGGCTTCTCTGTGTAACAGCCCTGGCTGTCCTGGAACTCTCTGTCCTGTAAGCCTCTGCCTCCCAAGAGCTGGGATTAGAGACACCACCACACCCATCTGTCATTATGTAAATGTTTAACTTATTTATGTATTTATATTCCAAATGCTGCCTCCCCCACAGGGGGTCCTCCTCCCATTCCACTTCCCCTGGCCTCTGAGAGGGTGCCCCTCTATCTTAAAGAATTAATAAAAACTATTTCTTTTGAAAAAATACATCATAATACTGGCCTCGACATCAGAAGTCCAGCAAGCTCACCTAGATAGGCGAACCAAACCTGAGAATGTCACCTTCCCTGGAAAGAAGTCTGGCTCATCTGCAGCTGAATAAGACTCCCTGAGACGCGTGCTTTACTCTTCAGAGGCTTAAGGTGGGAAACTGAAAGATGGTGTTTTCCTACAGACTTAAATTGTCACTCCATCATTTCCCTGGTGCTAGGATACAGCATGGCTCCACACACTATTCAAGGGTGGTGCCACCAAGTTACTCCTCCAGCCCTTTTTCTTTTCAAATAAAGACATTTCAAGGGATACTATAAACTGTAACGTGGCATTCATTGACCAGGAGCACCAGAAATTCCTATCTAAACCTGAAGCTAATTTTAACTAAGATCTATATAGAGAAAAACAGAAAATTTTCACCTGATTTGTCAGAAATAAAAACATAGAGCTGGGGTTATTACTCAGAGGTAAAATTAGGGTTCTGGGGTCAGACAGAAATGATATCATCATCCAAAAGAGTATTTTAAAAATAAATTATACCTTCCCAATTATTTTATTGTTTTAAATGTCCAATTTTACTTATTTCCTTTGCCTAACAAAAATTATCTTCATTTGCTACAGGGTCAGAAGAATATAAAAGAAAATATCAAATAGTCATTATAAATGATCAAAGAAAACAAATAAAAATTAAGTCAGAAAGTAATGACACTAGTCATTAATTTAAGTTTCTAGTACCTATTACTCCAAACCAAAAAGAAAAGAAAAAAAAAAAAAAAAGGTTGGGGGGATTCAGAGCAGTAGGGTGTAAGGAAATAGCCTTGTAATAAAAGCAATGGGAACAGGACAAATGAGTCCTCTGGTATTACAGCGCCACCCACTGGCTGTAAGTCCTCATAGCAAGCACTGAGATAGAAAAGGACCCAGTAGGAGGGAAAACGCACTGCCTCTAAGTCACTAGAACACAGGGGGTGTCTTCCAAAGGAGCCTATCCATGTTAGTGTATCTGCACAAGAGACAAGAACACCTGCTGGATCTGTTCACAAGGGGGGGAAGGTTGAGCAGCTGCGAAATCCACGACTTTGTTCTCTAGCTCCTATAAGGACTGATCTTACGGCCAAAACAGGACCTAAAATGTCGTTTCAGCTCCACAGATGAAAAATGAGATCTCTAATCAGGAGATACCTGCATTTAACTGCTAAAAGAATAAAATATAGTATTCATAACATAATTAAACGTTAATGAAATGCCCACTGAATAAGTCGACCACTGTGCTACCTTTAGCCAGAAGTACTGAACATAAACAGGAGAGAAAATGTCCCAGTCGCTGGTCAGAAAACATGTTTCTTATAGGTTTTATTTGTTTGGTCTGTGTGTGTGTGTGTGTGTGTGTGTGTGTGTGTGTGTGTGTGTGTACACACTCACATGTGTATTTGTGTGTGTGTCTATGTGTGTATGTGCGAAAACAAAATATAGTAATTTTTTGAATCTAAGATAAAATCTCTTGAATAAACTAGTCAACATAAATGTATTCTTTAAAGTACAGCAGCAGCATCATAAAAATTACAGTCCCCTGAAAACCAGACAGAGTGGTGCACACCTGTAATCCCACCACCCAGGAATCACAGGCAGGGAGAGAAGAGGTTCCAGGTTTCTTAGGTTATACAACCAGTTAGAGGCCAGCCTGGGCTACACAAAACCTGTCTCATTCCCAAAGATACAATCTCCATTTACTGTTTGCCTGGGTTAATCATCTTCTTTGCCACCCATTGTAGTCTCCTGTTTTAAATCTGGCATGGAATGTTGAAGAGTCATACCATCTCAGGCACAATGTTGTTCGAGATGCAGAATCACACATAAAGCCTTGGTTGGCATCAATGTTCAGTTATATAGCCCACTTGAATGTGAGCTAGGAAAACCAGACTTCAGAATTCCTCTAGCGAATCCCAGGGGTCTTCTGAATCAGTACGTGCTCCGGATGGTCAGGACAGGCTTCGGGTCTCTCCTCGCTTTGATGATCATTATGACCCAAGCCCACAGAAAAACATGTCTTTTCATCCTCAGACGTGGTTGATTGCAGACAAGAATACGATGAGAAAAGTCATGTTCCCACATATGTAAACTGCCAGCACCACCTTCTTAAAAACATGGCCCTGGAATAGAAACTGAGATTTAGCAAAAATCAGCGGATTAACGTTCGTGTTGATAAACAAGAGAAGAGACTCTCACCTCTGCCTCGGCAACAGTTAGTGACTGAAGGATCTGAATTCTGTCGTTGTCCAGTATCTCAACTGTCAAGAACGATGTACGTTTATAAGAAGGGTGACATGCAAGTAAACTTATCCCAAAAACAAGATAAAGCCTGAGGCCTAGAACACCCCAATTTTGTAGGATATAGATTTGGTCATTACATGCTACTAAATGTTGCAAACTTTCTGAACCTTGGGTGTGTGTGTGTGTGTGTGTGTGTGTGTGTGTGTGTGTGTGTGTGCATATGTGGGTGGCTGTGTAATGTGTGCATTTGCACAAGGACACCTGGGGAGTCTCTGTCTTAGTTCCTTCAAGCAGGGTCTCTCCCTGAACTTGGAGCTGGGCTGGCAGCCAGAAACTCCCAGCAAGCCTCCTGTATCGGCTTCCACAGAGCAGAGGTACTAACATGTACCTACACCTGGCTCTTTGTGTGGGTGCTGGAGATTTGAACTCAGATTCTAGGGCTTGTGCTACCTGCATCATCTCTCCAGGTCACAGTAGGACTTCCAAGCAGGTTACCTTTTCTAGAGAGCCGGTAAGCATGTATCTCCAGAATGACCTCAGCCCCAATGTGCCAGACCACAAACCCCATCATTGCATAGGTCTTCTGTGGACTGGGAAGATTCAGTCCTGGTAAATCCATCCCTAGGAACATTGCTGCCACTGTGTAGAAAAAAAAAAAAGCTCAAATATAGTGCCCAGTAAAAATAATAGCTGTGTAATTACATCAAAAAATACATTAAATAGCCGGGCAGTGGTTCACACCTTTAATCCCAGCTCTAGGGAGACAGAGGTGGGGGATCTCTGAGTTCAAGGCCAGCCTCATCTACAAAGTGAGTTTCAGGACAGCCAAGGATAAACAGAGAAACCCTGTATCAAAAATCAAATATATTTATGTATGTAGGTATACATATGTATGTATATTTATATATGCATATATACATACATATATCTACATATAAATATATATTTAATATAGACTTATGTGTATAATATATAAGTATATATACATATATAAATATACATGTGTATATACATGTGTGTGTACATAGTCATATATAAGTATATATTTAACATTTAATGTATATGTTAAACATTTACAAAAGAATAATCTTTAGGGCTAAGAGTATTTGGTCTTTATTGTAAAATTTCAAAAGAGAAGAGAAGACACTGATCTTTCAATTGCTAAGAAACACTCACACACTAAAGATGTGGCTCAGGGGCAAAGTACTGGGTTCAATACCAAACACGGATAATAACAAAGGTACCTGACTACCTTTCCAGAAATTCAAGTCTGGAACAAAAAAAAAGGGGGGGGGGAGCTATGAAAAAATGGCTGCTAACCTCACCACTGGCCCCGCAGGTTAGTCCCCCAAGCAGCAGAAATGTACAGGCGACAGGTGCTTCCCTAGGGATGCAGTACAAAATGTACCTGGTGCAGGCTTATATATCCAGCTGTTTGGGAGGCTGAAGCAGGGGGATCATAAGTTCAAGGACTGTGTGAGCTACAGAGTAAGGTCAAGGCTAGACTTGACAAACTGGTGAGACCCAGCCTCAAAATAAAAACTATAAAAAGGCCTGGGGACAGAGCTGGGCAGCAGTGTGCTCACCGCCATCTGTGAGGCCCCAGGTGCAATCCCCAGTACTGAAAAGAAAAGAAAGTGTCAGGTAAAGAATGTGACAGCCTTCTGGAACCACTGGCCCTGCGTGTGCAAACAGCAGGGAACCCGCCCAGGGTTAGATAGAGGCTTTGCACCCAGCTGGGCACCCATCCCAGGATTGCCTGCCCTGTGTGAGCCTGTGATCCTTATCATAACCTAATTCATTTGCAAAGGCAAATGTGAGAAAATGAGGAGTGGGCGGGAAGGTGGGGGGGGCTGGGGCAGTTATAAAGTCTTTAAAAAAGAAAAAAAACTTTAAGCTTAAATAATGACTTAAATAGTTACTTGTAGAAATTACTTTCTGGATTTCAATGTTTCAGGCTGATTTCTTCTCAACAACCAATTTCCCCAACTAGTAATGCATCTAAAAATCACTTAAGCCAAATTACAACCTGCCGCATAAGTAGCCGGCAAGTTACATGTGAGGAAGCGACACCGCAGCCCCTTACCTGCTATTATTCTAGCTGCTGTCCCCACGCTCCAGTGAGTCCAATTAAACACCCGCCTCCTACCAAAACAAAGAACCAGGCTGTAGTCTTTAAGGAGGTGGAGTAATCATAGATCCCCTATCTCAAACCTGTAAATGTAAATACAGTCAACTGCTGTATTCTACAAGATGCAGGGTCTCTACCTAGAGGAACAATCAGTGACTATCTAACGAGCCACACCAAGGGTGTTTAGATTCATGATCTAACCATACCTCGGGTCATGTAAAGATGGTCTGAAGGCTGCCAACAGAGGCTGAAGGACAGCTAAGGTCATCACTGTACAGCCGAGGTAGGGATGGTAGCCTGCATGCTAAACAAAGAGCATCGTTAAAATACTCTTCCCTGTCGATTTAAATCAATTTTAAAACCATGTACACTGCTGATAAAGGTAAGGAAGGATGGTAAGAGCCAGAGGAACAGGAAGTCTGCTGTGAGGTTATGTGTTCTAGACATGACACAGAAACTATGCCACAGTATACTGCGGCTGCCTAAGTACGACTTAGACAACATCGATAGCACGTTAACACAGATGGGGGAAATGTCATAAAGTCCCATCCCTAGACAAAGAACTACAGGCAAATATGTTTGCTGAGAGAGAAAAATTAGCCTCTCCTGGGGATGAGCTCCCTAAATGGTTATCTGATACCAAGTATCAACCCTAAAGTCACACATACACAAGTAATGCTGAAGAACACAGCAGGGGATGTTTATTTTTGTCTGTAGTATGTGGTGTGTGTTGGGTGTGGGGGAGGGGAAAGAAGGGGAAGAGAATAATAATCACAAAAAAAAAAAAAAAAAGAAACTCATTTTTTAGAGTGAAGGAAAACCCAGAGTTGGAGGGAGGAGACATGTGAAGAAATGAAGAGAAGAAAGGGAAGAAGGGGGAAGTGGTGTAAGTATAACTAATTTAATAATGGCATATATAAGGCACTTCGCACAACTGGTTATATAGTAGATATGCAATTTCTATTAGCTTAATGATAACCATAAGAGATTTAACTAATTGTGTTTCTTAGACATCACACTTGGGCTGGCGAGATGGCACAGCAGTTAGGTGTGTTTACTGCTCTTCCAGAGGAACCCAGTTCAGTTCCTACATCAGGCAGCTCACAACCATATGTTTGCCCCGGGGGGTGAGTTACATAGATCCTCACACATACAGATACACACCATTAAAAGGACAATAACAACATCTTAGACATCATACTTTTCAACATATTCTCAACATTCTATAAGGAAGACATACTAAAGGAATGGATAACATGTAACGTAGCCTAAAAATACATTCAGTACCAAGTAATCTGTGTTCATAGCCTCCATTCCTAATCCCCAGCCAGGTGAGGTCATCAGATGACTCAAAAAGTGGGGGGGGGGGGAAATACACAGAAATGTCTCATTATCCACCTATGACATGAATAAGATAGCAATCTGCTTTGACATCAAAACAGATATACAGGTAAACATCCATTTGAAGGCATACTTACCCGACTCCAGCCTCCTCGGTACACAAAAGGCAAAACAAAAGCAATGCATGTGAGCACAGAGGTAGCGACCATGAGCATCCGATGCACCTGCAAGAGGAGACGGCAAGGTGAGAAGACACCCAAAGACAGGCGCTGTCACTGTGGGGCAATCGTGGGGGGGTCGCTGAAGGTACACATTCAACTTACACTGCAGCAGTAAAGGTAAAAGGCCATAGAGCATTAAGCTAAAAACTCCGAGCTGCCACCTCATCAAAAGGACTCGCAACAGCAGGAACGCATACCTCACACACGAAGCATGCTTACTTGCTGAGGCCTTCTCTTCCTTCCTAAGGCAGGCATTTAGTGTCAATCATGCAGAGTGCTGTACCATGGGCAGAGGGACAGCAAGGAAACTAAAGACACTGCATCCTGCAGGGCTTGTGGTATAATCAAAGAAAGCAAATGAAAACTATATTGGAACATATAATTCTTTGTGGGAAAATCAGGAGAGTAGTATTAAGAGTGAAAATGGGCACTATTGCGAATTAGACAACTGGTGTAAGTCAAAAATCATTCCAGGAACAAGTTATCCTGTACAGTAGAGAGTTTCTGTGAATGTGTGGATGTCACTGTAAGATTATATACACTCATGAACACTGTATGTTTAAGAACATAAGAAGGATGGACAAGATGGTTTCACAAACCTGGTGATGTGAATTCCATTCCTAGTAGGGTCTGTATCCTCTCAGCAGCAGGAATGGCTACCTCATACACAAAGCCCACTTGTAACGAGAGCATCAATTCCACAAAAGTGTCCTCCGACCTTCCCAAGCTCATCACCTCTCTCTCCCTCCCTCCCTCTCTCCCTCTCCCTCCCTCTCTCTCCCTCTCTCTCTCTCTCTCTCTCTCTCTCTCTCTCTCTCTCTCTCACACACACACACACACACATACACACACACACACACACGCACACCATGACTGTGCGTGCACACTTGTGCCCATGTACACACATAAACACGCAAATAAACAAATAATTTTAATAGTTAAAGGCAATAGAAGAGTTGAAGTGATAAAGGGCGTGGTCTTCCAGCTGCAAAAACTGTGGAGCAGACCAGAAGAGGGAACAAGGAGGCATGAGAAAGCTCACAGACAGGGACAGACAGACACAGACATAGCAAGAAAGAGAATAAGGGTAGAGGGATGACTTCACAAGAGTACTTGCAGAGGACCCAGGTTCAATTCCCAGCACCCACATAATGGCTCACAGCTGTCTATAACCCCAGTTCTAAGGGATCCAGGGCCTTTTCTGGCCCCTTCAGGCACACATATGCAGACTTACATGTAAGCAAAACACCCATACAAAAAACAATTGTTACCTTTATTTATCCTAACCTAGAAGAGAAATGAAGTAAGATAAGAGAAACCTCAAAAACTGGAGTCCTCCAGTTTCCCTAGATCCAAGTGTTTGCACTCATGTGGCACAGACTCACTGATGGCTCAGTACACATGCAAATATCCATATCTATAGCCCACAAAGATAAGGTTGCTCCCCCTTCCTGTGAAACATTCTTGTTGAGCCTTACTGTGTTCCACAGGACCCTGTCCTCCCATCCACAGGAAGGCTGAGTGGAAAAGAGCTCTTCCAGTTTCTCCCACACACAATCCTGACTGTTAAACAGGAGAGTCCAGAGCTCATGGCACACCAAGCAGAGGTGGACTCGAACCACCATCTTTCTTCTGTTATCCACACCCCACTTGGCGAGTGCATCTTTCCCGGCTTCTCACACTACAAACCTCAGGGTAAGGAAGGATCATTTGGCCCTGACACATTCCCCAGCTCAGCCTACTCCTGGAAAAGCCACACTTTCATAAGTAATCTTGCATCAGCTCTCAGTTGGTCAGGAGACTAAGGGGAGAGGGGATGTAGGGCCTACAGTAGCTGTAATTGAGAAAAGAAAAAGAGAAGCACACGTGGCCAGCAAGATGACTTAGCAGCTAAATGAATTTGCTGGGAACCAAGGCGACCTGAGCAGTTTGATCCTAAAAACCACATGGTAGAAGAAAACTGACTCCCAAAAGCCCTCTGACTTCTATACAAATGCTACACACATACACATGCACACACACACACACACACACACACACACACACACACACACACACACACACACACTGAGCAAATAATGTAAAAATCAAAAGCAGAAAAACATTATATTGAGTGAATAAAACAGAAATGGCTTTCAGCCGTTTGGTCACCTACCTGAAACCAGGCTGCTTCCCCCAGGAAGAAAGCTTTTGACCAGACAGATCTGAAGAACCGGGCAACCAGGACTCCTATGCTAACTGTGGTCATCCATGCCACAAACATTAAGGCACCTACGGGAGGGAGAGACGCAGTGATTCATGTCGCATGGTAGAAAGCTGCTACATCCACGGCCAAGGCAAGTGATCAGAAAACAGCCAGCAAAGGACATTAAGGTGATAGAAATATTAAAGAAACATATAAAAATCCACTACATAGCATGGATCATAATATACGACCACTGTTGTTTCTAGTAACCAGCAAAGGCATAGCCCCTAGCAGGTACCAGGTACCAGGCACTTCAAATGCTTTACATGTATTATGGTCTTTGCCATAGTCTTGTGGGTCTTTATTACTCTTCCCATCTGAACGAATGCGGAAACAAAGGCACGGAGCTCAACTACTGCAACTACATTCTTAACCATGACCACATCTATGTTCCTAACCGTGACCACAGCATCTGTGTTCCTAACCATGACCAAAGCATCTGTGTTCCTAACCATGACCACAGCATCTGTGTTCCTAACCGTGACCACAGCATCTGTGTTCCTAACCATGACTAGAGTATCTGTATTCCTAACCATGAACACAGCATCTGTGTTCCTAACCATGACTAGAGTATCTGTGTTCCTAACCGTGACCACAGCATCTGTGTTCCTAACCATTCTTCTAACAGTCCGTCTGCAGCTTTCTTCTCCGATAATCTTACTCCAAACAGCAAACAGAAGACAAAAAGACATGTAATTCCAAACCAAACTCCTGCCCAATGAGAGGAATGGCAGGACCAGTGTCTAGCTGAAGACAGGAAAGCGGCTTTCAAGGCTAACTGTGACGGAAATCACGGGAAGCCACCACCTTGGAAGTGGCAGGAGAGTGTAAAGAGAAATGGTCAGAAAATCCCCAAAAGTAACAGTACAGTTCACAGCATGTTTTCCTATTTTTTTTTTCTTTTTTTAAGATTTCTTTATTTATGTATGTATATGAGGACACTGTAGCTGTTTCCAGTCTGACCAGAAGAGGGCATCGGATTACATTACAGATGGTTGGGAGCCACCATGTGGTTGCTGGGATTTGAACTCAGGATCTTTGGAAGAGCAGCCAGTGCTCTTAACCACTAAACCATCTCTCCAGCCCACTCCTACCTTTTCAACAAGCCAGGGTGTTTTGCAATTGGGATCAACTTTTATTGGTAGACCCAAAGCATACGAGAGCCTTCTGTCCCAGCAACTACGCTCCCACCTTGGTGACACTCCTGACCCACTACCTATAACCTAACACCAGCACCAACTACATCCTATTCCCAAATACTGACACATCATCGGGCTCCAAAGGGTGAAACGGCGTTTGTCATCTCAACTACCATTACAACTGAACAACCAAAACCACAGACCACTTCTTAATTAGCATTTATTAATAAAAAACAAAAATGAAGAATTTATAAAAGTTAAATTAATAATCCACTAACACACAACCCTAGCGGGTGCTAGGTATAACTAAAACAATGCCTTAACTAGAGAGGGATGGATTTAAATTTTCCACTGTTGGTTTAATACCACTGAATTTAATTTCTTCTCCCCTTTTAATAAAAACCAGCAAACATTCAGATAGGCGATCTATCTGAAAATGTTAATAAGTAACTGTAAGAATAACAAAGTTTGCTGAGTGATGCCTTCCTTATCCAGTTGCTCATTGGTTAGCTTGTTCCACAAAATATAACAACGTTGCTCTGTTAACTTACCATGAGCCTTCAAAAGGGGCGAAGAGCGGGACCCTCCTACATTCTGTGGAGTGCCTGTCACGTCATATTTTTCGTATGTGATCAAAGGTTGCTGAGAGTGCTTAAAGATTCGGCCTGAGAGGTAGACACAGAAAGAAAATAGATCACCGTAATGAAAATAACCAAAGAAGAATAGTTGGCATTCATGTGTAAATGCAACGTAGCGATATACATGAGAACACGTAGCCTTGCTGAAAATTAAAGAAATAATGTAGCCGACTGCAGAATAAATCAAAACAAGGGCTGGGGTCAGAAGCATTACAGTGCCAAGAAATGGTGTGTGCTATTAGCAGGTTAAACAGCATCAAAACACTGGCCGATGATGAGTCCCTGAAAACACCCCTGTGGTTCTCAGACACTGACAGGTATAGTCTAAAGCTACAAGCCTTTAACCGTGCCTACATTCTAAAATCCTAGGATATGCTAGCGCATCCTGAGCCTGGGAAGAAAATAGGCAGACAACTATGAAAGGCATTTCGATGATACATGATTTGGCAGATGGTCGTCAGGTCAGGCTGGGTTTGAGTGACAAATCAGAATGTTGAATAACAGTGACATAAAGAAAGGCCTGGAGAGTTGGCTCAGTGGTGAGGATCTGGGAATCTGACACTCATTTCTAAACCTCTCAGGGTTCCAGGCACAATTATGTTGAATGGCATACATGCAGGCAAAGCCTATACATATAAAATGATTTTTTTTTAATCTAGCAGGTGAGGGTTGGGGGTGCATGCCTTTAATCCCAGCATTCTGCAGATAGATCTCTCAGTTCAAGGCCAGACTGGTCTACTGAATGAGTTCTAGGAGAGCCAAGGCTACAGTATGTTCAAAAGCCATAACCAAAGAGAGAGAGGGAAGGAAGGAGGAGAAAATGAGAAAAACCATTCATTATCTTTTTAGTCCTTTTTTCTTTCTTTCTTGTTGTTGTTTAGGGTTTTGTTTTTGGTTTTGTTTTTTGTTTTTTTGAGATAGCATCTCACTATGTAGCCAACTGTAGACAAGGCTGGCCTTGAACTCACAGAAATCCACCTACCTCTGCTTCTTTTGTGCTGAGGTTAAAGGCATCTGCCTTCATGTCTGCTCTTATTTTTGTCTTTCATTACTATTTGTGGTACATAAAATTAAGTCAGGAAAATATAGGATTACTCCATGTGTATGAATATATATGTGTATGTGTTCACTCTACAGGTAGAATAACTTTTAAATCCTGGCATCTGGGAGCTGGAGAGATGGCTCAGCTGGTAAGAGCACTGACTGCTCTTCCAGAGGTTCTGAGTTCAAATCCCAGCAACCATATGGTGGCTCACAACCATCTGTAATGGGATCTGATGCCCTCTTCTGGTATCTCAGTGAGTTCATGTCTGCATTAGCCCTACTGTGTCTAAGGACACTGTCTCCTTGGAGTCATTCACCTCCTCTGGCTCTTACATCTTTTTACCTCTTCCTCTGCATAAGGATTTTGGGCCAAAAGAATATGCCCAAGAATATTCATAGCTGCATTTCTATGCTGCTTAAAATAAAAATATAAACTAGATGCCCATCACTACGATAGAATAAATAACAGAACATACAAGCATATTTTTAGAAAACTATGCAAGTACAAAAATAGTTAAGAAACTTGATATAATAGATACATAATTTTTTGTTGTAAATAAATGATGGGTATTAGGCAATAGACTATATCACAGTAATGTCAACAGGACTAGGCTTGTGAGATGTCTCAGCAGGTAAAGGTGATATGCTGATATGATGGAGGAGAGAACAGACTTAGCATAGTTGTCCTCTGACCTCCACGAGAGCATCACAGACTGTGCATAACAGCATGCACGTGCACACACTGATAATACCTGAATTAACTATATGTTTAATAGTCTAACTTTTAAAACTTTATGAAGGATACAGGTTATACTCTCTGTATAACAAAATGAAAAAATAAAAAGAGGGAAACTGGTCAAGACAGACACAACACTATTTTTTAAGCTGTTGGTTTAAATAGGAAACTAAAACTAAAAGCACAAGTCTTCTTAGAGATGGTAACAATAAAGACACTTCAAAACATTGGGATGCAAGCAAAGTATAGACAAAATATCGAAGAGATCATTTAACGTGTGGTTTAGTTAAGACAACAAGATGTAACTGTGCTGGTTAGTCCTTATCAACTTAATACAAACTAAAGTCACCTGTAGAGAAGGAAACTCAATGGAGGAAGTGCCACCACATGATTGGCCTTTGGACATATCTTTATGGGTCTTTTTTTTTTTTTTTTTTGATTAATGATTGATGTGGTAGGACCCAGCCCACTGTGGGCAGTGCTACCTCTAGGCAGGTAGCCCTGGGGTATGTAAGCAGCTGAGCAAGGCAGAGGAAGCAAGCCAGTAAGAAGTGTTCCTCCACAGTCTTTGCTTCAGTTCCTGTCTCACACACAAACCTACGTTGGCTCCTCTTGATGAGAGACAGTAACTTGTTAAACACAACCTTTCACCCTGTTTCAGAACAGTCAGGGCTATATGGTGAGACTCTGTCTCAAAACAAAACAAAAGAAAAAACTAAGACTGCTCATTCAGAGTCCTACAGTATACTGGGATCACATGGTTTCCACTTCACTTAAGAAGATGCAAGACAGAGGCAAAGTTACAGCTTTGAATCTGCCGCCAGGGCTGTCACTCTGTCTCCTCCCCGCCTCCTGCAGAAGCTTGCGTCTAAGGAGCCCAGATCCAGATTGCCCCCTTCTAGCTGGTATTCCTTGAACAATCCAAAGTCATTGTTCCTAGGAACTCAGAAAAGCCCAAAGGCATATGTACTTCTTACAAAGGCACTTATGGTTCTGGTCCAAATATAAAGCAGGGGCCATTGAAATGACAAGCAAAGCTTTGTGATGGGTTGACATTCTGTGTACTGTTCAGAGAACCAAAGGCAGAAACGTAACATGAAATCAAAGAGAACCCCTCTCACCCCCTTAAAATGAGCAACTGTGTGGTATCTGCAAAGGCGAAGGGAAAGGAAGCGAAGACACAACACCATGCAAAGGCAGATTTAACCCGAGCACTCACCATCGTGAGCTGCGCCTGCTGCCAAGAATATGTAGTAGCTTCCATTCAGCACGAATCTGTTCTTATCCTTGGGAAGGGTGATGTTTCTTCTGAATGAACACTGTATGACACCATCTGCCAGCCTCCAGGCCATAGCCTCGAGAGTCCCCTACAAACAGACATACAACAGGACTTCACTACTTCCCAAAGAGTTGCTAAGTATCAGACAGGCATGCTCAAAGCCCTGACCTGTTCCATTTCCTTTCTCCGAGGTTGGAGGAGCATGTTTAAATTGCAGGGCTCTCCCTTCAAAGAGTACCAAGATATCATCATCATCATCATCATCATCATTATAATCATCATCATCATCATCATCAATACTCCAGTTTGTTTTTCTCTTTATGCCACTTGGCAAGCATTTTTTTTTCTACTCTGAGCCAGAACTTCACAGTTCCTCTTGCCCAGGTTAGAAAATCTAGCATGTTAACCCCAACTGGTCACCCGCCCTGTATCTAGGGAGGAACCCCAGGAAAGCTAGGTACACGGTGGCATCACTAAAGGAAGCCACTGCTCTGTCAAACTTCATTCACTGTGACATTAAGGAAGAGCCATGGCTCCTTCGCAGCACATGTGCTTACCAATTAAGCTATAAAAAAAAAAAAAAAAAAAAAAAAAAAAGCACCGAATAAACTTTTGGAAAGAGGCGAATGCTCTGAGCACGTCAATGAGCCAGAAAATGCTTTTTTTTCTTTTTGTAAGATGGGACTTAAGTGATGGTTAAGTGATGTAAGCAAGAATGAATTGTTTCCAAGCAGAGACCTTTGTCCTGTGCTTCCTGAGCCCAGAATGTTTCTTGGCAATCGTTCTGAAAAGATTGCTGCTTCTGGGGCCCTTGCCTGGGCTGGGCTAGCTGCAGGGCTGCAGGCTCCTATACACAAGCACATCTGTGGCAGGGGCACAGCAGGAAGGCGGACCAGCCAGACAGGTTCTCAGGATGTTCCCACTTACCCTGGAGTCCATCACAGGATACCTTCTCCCCGTCAAGTGGGAAGGCTGTATATGCACCGCCTGGTCCTCACGAATACACAGGTAAGCATCATCGTCGCCCTGAAAAAAACGAGTGCATTGTTTCAAGGAGTCCCTAACCAAATAGCATTTGGCCCTTTAAAACATAACTGACTCACCAGTGCATGACCTTTGAAGTCTAGAGACATTTGCTTATTTGTTGGTGTGAAAGAAAAAAAATAATAATCTTAGCTAGTCGTGGTGGTACACACCTTTAACCCTGGCACCCAGGAGGCAGAATTAAGCAGAGCTGGAGGTCTCTGTGAGCCCGAAACCTGCTGACATAGCTACAGAGGAAGACCCTATCCCAAAAATAAAGAGCAGGGAGTGCACTTGCCTTCGGTCCCTGCACTAGGGAAGATCTATGTGTGCCTGTTCTACATATCACTTCCAGGCCACTGACACACTGGAGGGGCTGCACAGTTCGGCCGCAGAGCCCTGGCCTGGCATGCAGAAGGTGCTAGATTCCTTTTCCCACACACGGATGCCACCGTTAGCACATCCATGCATGTGCAGCCAGACATTTGCATCTGTGTCTAGCCCTTCCTTTTCAGAGAGGAAAATACATTTTGTTACCTTTTGGGGTTTTTTTTCCCCACTTAACTGGGAGACAGACTCATACTCTGGCAATTGCCCAATACAGAGCAGCAGTATTTGATAGCCTAGCAAGATGTACACATTACAATACCATATATTCACACTCACTAATACATGTAGGACGTGTATTTCAGTTATTACCCTTTAGATTGACTATGAAGACAGCCACAACTCCAAAGTACATTGCAGCAACAGCGCAAATGAAAATGTCCACCTGAGATCACTGTCCATATCCCATTAAGCCAACCAGGCCCTTTAGTTACTAATCCCTTTTGTATTCTTTATTAATTATTTTTATATACATGCCTGTACACTTACGAATGTGTACGTGTGTGCACATGCATACAACCTGCTCAATGTTACTTGTATGTAGTATGTATGTTCTCAGGGCTGACCGTCTGATATTGGATAACCAATCCGTTTTGCACTACTCCTTGCCCCTCCCATGTTAGCACGTTCACTTGTGCCATCCTTGTTCAGGTTAGGCTTAGACAGCTATGCTGCTGAGACTTTGCGGGTGCAGCTAACATTTCTCAAAAATAATCTCATGGCAAGCGCCCTGTTCTTCTGGCTCTTACAGTCTTTCCATCCCCACTTCTGCCATGATCCCTTAGGTGCAGGGCTTGGGTTGGAGATTTATCAGCTGGGAGTAGTAACCACAAATAAAGAAAAGGAGGCCATGAATGTGAAGGAGAACAGGGAAGGGGAGGGAACACATGGTAAGGTTTGAAAAAAAGAAAGGAAAAGTGGAAAAGATGCAATAAAATTTTTTTTTAATTTACAAGATGGGACGGAGGCAACAAAGTGGATCAGTGGTACAGCACCTGACACCTGTTGTCAAGCCTGATCACCTAAATTTGTCCACATGGTGGAAAAAAAGAAAAACACAGTATCCACAGGAAAAAACAGATATGGCAATGTATGCCTGTAATCCAGTGCTGGGGAGGATAAGACAGGAGGAGTCCAGTCTAGATGAACCAATGAGAGCATCAGATTTAGTGAGAGACCTTGTCTCAAAACATAAGGTAGAGGTTGAGCAGTGGTTGCACCACCTTTAATTCCAGCACTCAGGGGGCAAACGGATCTCTGTGTTCGAGGCCAGCCTGGTCTACAGAGTAAGTTCCAGGATACAGTGAAACCATGTCTCAAAGAAAACAAAAACAAAAAAAATTATATATGAGGCATAAGGTAGGTAGCAGTAGAAGACACAAAGCTTCAACCTCAGGCCTCCAAATGCACCCTCAAATGTGTGCATATACCAAAACAAAATAACAATAATGATAATAATGATACAGTCCAAATGGTTGACTTAAAGGCAAACTATTTAGCACTACAGTACTAACTGTAACAGAGAGGCATCCTGTTCAGAGAAGGCAACACAGGAGAAAAAAGGGGCAGACAGTTCAGTCCTCGCTCTCCTAAATGAAGAGTAAGAGAAAGTGCTTTACAGAAATCCATGTCTGAAGCATGGATGATACTGTACAGGTCATGCAAAAGGGAGATTATGGAGACAGGAAGACTAGGGAAAGCTTCTGGAGCAACACAAGAACTGGTAGAGGTACAAGCCATGTCAGAGAATCAAAAGTCCATAGGAAGACTGGTGAGACCACAGACAAAAGCACTCACCACCACCCAACCTGATGACCTAAGTTTGGTCTCCAGAACCTCCATGTTGGGAGGAGTGATCAAACTCCCACATGCAGTCCTCTGATCCTCAGAGTTGTGCCCACACAGGGACACATGGAAAGAAAAAAAAAAAAAAAAAGTAAAAATAATGTTTTTGAAAGGTGCATGGGAGGGGCTGGAGAGATGGCTCAGAGGTTAAGAGTACTGACTGCTCTTCCAGAGGTCCTGAGTTCAAATCCCAGCAACCACATAGTGGTTCACAATCACATGCCATGGAATCTGACACCACTGAAGACAGCTACAATGTGTACCCATATAAATGAAATAAGTCTTAAGAAAACGAAAGAGAAAGAGAGAAAGAGAGAGAGAGAGAGAGAAGTACATGGGAGGGCAGAGGCAAGTAGCTCAGTAGTCCAACACTCACCTCATCCAGTACCTGCCTATCCCAAACTCCCCCCTCAACAACCCATGGACAATTCCAGAGGTGCTGAGTTCAATTCCCAGCAACCACATGGTGGCTCACAACCATCTTGATGCCCTCTTCTGGTGTGTCTGAAGACAACTACTGTGTGTGTGTCTGTGTGTGTGTCTGTGTGTGTATGTGTGTGTGTGTATATATAAAATCAAAAAATAAATAGATAAATGACACAAAGAATCCATGAAGAATCCACAAATCTAGAAGCATGGAAGGGGGTGGGTGGCTCCAAATTCCACATACATACTTCGTGCCCTCACATACACAGAGTAAATTAAAATTTTAAAGTAAAAAGAAAAGTCCACCAATCCGTTGTGTGATTCTCAAAAGGAAGGTGTACAGAGGGGACAAAGTTCATCTTTTCAGAAGAATGTCAACTGGCAAAAACATATGTGACAAGTGGCTGAGGAGTCATCCTGTGCTGGTGGCATTTGGTAATGGGTTACTGGAGGGCAGTAAGCTCACGAGGAGTTAAAATGTCACCCTACGTATTATTTACAAAACACAAGGACCTGCACTCTACATCAGCATAAGGGAGAAAGCCGGCAGGTACCACTGAGAACGATGTGCAACTTGATTTGATGCACTGATTCATTATCAGTGAATCCTTAGTAGTACTTTGCCAAAGAACATTATTAATACTTTGTCCAAAAGCCTACCCTTACTCTGAGTGTGTGTGTGTGTGTGTGTACACGTATGTGTGTGTGCGTGTGTGATCAAGCTTGGTAGCAAGTGGCTTTACCCACCGAGCCATATCATAACCCCGTATGCAAAAACGTCCTATATTGTTTGTTGTGAGCCTGCCCACCATCCCTCCAGCCATGCACCAAAACATCTTAATGTAAATGTATTGTGTAAATATCAGAACACACTGCAAAGCTGCTGGCCTGAAAGAAGGAGAAAAAAAAATCAAGAAAAAAATGTAGAGTAACTGTTAAGTGAGGCAGATCATGACACACACATATTGAAAGATAATCCACCGAGTCGTGGACAGTTGAGGGAAACGGAATATAAACTACGTAGTGCAGAAGACGGTTGCATCTTTATCACATTTTCCCAGAGGACGTTCATCTTTGGGATGAAATGCTGCCAGATCTACTTATTCCTGAAGAGCTGAGAAGGGAAAACCGTATCTCTATGTACTACAAGTCAGCTGAGAGAGAGGACTGGACCCAGACATGGAAGAAGAGAGGTAAGAACAAATTCGAGTGAACGACCAGCAGTATTCTCTGTACTGTTCTGTACTGTTCTCTTGATGTTTCTGCAGGTTTAAAGTTGCTAAAACAGTGAGGCAGGGATAATTTACACAGAGCCCCTGAGCTCCATCCCTAACACCACAAAACAGAAACATCATAAATAGAAAAGCTTGAGGCAGGAAGAAGGAACAATGAAATCTACAACCTAGGGACCAAGTAAGGACAGAACTGAGAGTAACCTAGCATCTGACAAACAACGAAAGCTTATGTAAGCAATAAGATAATATTTGGCAAGAATAATACAGCAAGATACATCTTCTGTCTTCATCCCCATCTCCTAGTATTGAACTCCTAAAGATCTCTGGACTTCCCAAAGGTTTTTGTTTCTGATTTTTGTTTTAATGGTGTATTAATGAGTTCACTAGTGACTATCAGCCCCTGCTTCCCATAGAATTAAAGGTTTAAGACCCTAACCTCGCCCCTAATATACTAAGAGTGTATAAACTGCTGAATGTTAAGTTGGTCATCAATAGTCAAAGATTAACTCAATAATGCCTATTTGATGAGATGCCTACAAAACCCCAGAAAGACAGGGTTTGAAGAAGATCCAGATAGTTGAATCTGAGGTTCCTAAAAGGAACTAGAGAGCTCTCTCAGCAGTTAAGAGCTGGCTGCTCTTTCTTCAGAACTGGGTTTAAAAGATGGTGTCCCCAAGAGAACACAGAAGCTCCTGCCCCCTCCCTCACCTTGCCATGTGCACCTCTCTTTTGATAGCCTTTGGAATGTCATTTAAGATAAGTAGGAGAGCATATTTCCCTCACTTTGTTGAATAGCTCAGCCCCAGGAGGAGGTTATTAGAAACCTGATTTGTTATCCCTAGGGTGAAAAAACACAGGTAAGACAAGCTGGGGTTGTGGTTAGCATCTGAAGTGGAAGGCTGGGCAGTTCTGAGGACTGAGCCCTCAACCCAGGGGATCTGACACTCTCTCCAGGTGGAAGGTCTCCTACAAAACCAACTGTTTGCTTGGTATATGAGCAGATATCCCCATACTTTGGAGGATCACGGAAGTAACCTGTGTTGAGTGTATAGTTGGAGAAACTGACTCTGACTTTACTTAAGAGGAAAAGGGGAGAGAAACTTGTAATGTGTTTCCCTGACAGACTTTGTATCATATAATAAAAATCACAGACAGGAAATACCAAAATGCAAAAATAAGCAAGCCACTGTTACCAAATTCAGAAAATTATACTTTTCATCCATTTCAGTGAGAAAAGTAATTGCTGTCAATTTATCAGCCAGTCTTTAAGGTAGAATTTAGATTATCCAATCAGGACTTAGAATATCTAACATCTTCAGTATCTAAATTTATATTATATAGTCAAAAATATCAGTACCCTAAACATGGTGTCCACACATTTTAACACCAGCTCTCAAGAGGCAGAGGCAGGCAGACCTATAGGGATTTGAAGTCAGCCTGCTTTATAAGAGTTCCAGGCTAGCCAGGACTACAGAGTGAGACCTTGTCTCAAAAAAGAAAGAAAAAGAAAAAGATTTAAAAAAATACACTAAAGTTTTAAAAATAACAACCTTAAATAGAAATAACTGCTTTAAAAATATATTCTGAAGATGATCCATTTCCATCAATTTAGGCACCAGGTGTACAGCTTATTTTAGTCATTAAGCAGGCTCTCTCTGTAAAGCAACTAACTACACCTGCATAATTAAATCTTCTTATAAACACTTTTTGATGAGCACCATACGAGAAATAGGTAAGATTTCTAAGTAAGATTAAACATCTCAAATTAGAGAGAAATGCTTGTGCCATCCTGCCTACAATTTACAAGAACTAACGTACCTGTAGGACATCCATCTTCACAATAACAAGAAAATCCTCCCCTTGACTGTGGCCAGCAGGAGGAAAGGTGCTATTATATTATATTTTATTATTATATTTATATTATTATTATATTTGAGCTATCCTTACAGAAATAAGTTTCTTTTTATTTGAATGATAATATATAATAATATATATTAATACATGACTGACAAATGCATGCCGTGCCCTGCAGATGCACCTTGAGATGTGTTTATGCAGCAAAGCCTTCAGTCCTATCTGCATTCCTCTCCACACTGTCTCATAGTCAATCCCACCCCACACCCCTAACAAGCAGGACCACCGCCTTCTTGTTACGCTTTAGAGTCACAATTGACTCTCAACTCAACCTCATTATTCTTCTCAGGCACCAAATTTGATTCATTTTGCTAGTTCTGAGAACACCCAAAAGAATAAGCCACAGCTCTGGTGGTAATTTCAGGGAGAAATCCAGGGAAATGTTTTGCACATTTACAGCATCATGTTCCATAAAAATGTAGAAAGCTTCCCATAAAAGTAACCCTGAAGAGAAAAGGTTGAAATTTTCTTACTCTTAGAAGCTTGAGGGGTAACTTGTTGCTTTGTTACTATTGTTCTGTTTTGGTTTGCTGTTGTTTGTTTTGGTTTTTGAGTTTTGTTTTTTGAGACCTGCTGTTGGCCTCAAATCTGCCCTAACCTTGAAATCCCAATTCTCCTCCATTAATATCCTGATTGCCATCTTACATAGATGTCTTTGGGTATAAATCTTGGTTCTTCCTCCACCCGCTGTGTCAGAGTTCTGTTTTATCTGGTGTGGTGTGGTGTGGTGTGGTGTGGTGTGGTGTGGTGTGGTGTGGTGTGGTGTGGTGTGGGTTAGGTTGGTGTGGGTTGGTGTGGGTTAGGTTGGTGTGGGTTGGTGTGGGTTGGGTTGAGTTGGTTTGGTTCCCTTTAAAAAAGGAGGTGTCAAACTTAAGCCCTAACATGAAGAAAAGATTCCAAAGACCTTGTCTTTCTAATAAGGAAGTTACATCTAGGGCCACACTCTGCTTGCTGACTGCCAGTCCTTCAGGAAGAGAATTTGCATTTGCACAGAGATCCTCTTTTCTCTCTGTGTGGAGACTGAATACTTCTGCAGCATTCTGCTTTTCCCCAATAGCACAAAACTGCCTCCAACAGCACCCCTGCCCAGGAATTGCAAATCAGGAGACACATGACATCCACTGCACCTGGCCAGGTGGCCAGCGGGAAAGACAGGGGCACCAACAGTGGGTGGGGGGCGCAGGCTTTAATTCTGGTGCCTGAAAGGTCCTAAGGGCATTACAAACATGACATTTTATGCAGTCATCTCTTTTACATAAGGAGGCAAATGTAGTCCACATGAAATGATCTTCACAGCTGACCTGCTCTTAGAAATAACAACTGACTATCGAAATCATGAAACAGACGTTGAAGTAAATCTGTTCTTCGAGTTTCATTTCCCATTCTGCCCTCAGGTCTGTCTGATCCCTGGAATTTACTGGAATCTACTAGAATCTACTGCTGATGAGAACTCACTCTGGTCGTTCTCCCGATATCCTCCCAGACATAAGCAATAGATACAAACCATCCATTGGTCATGAGACAACGCAAAGGACACGTAGCCGTCACTGGGTCCACTCATTTCAACCTCCACTGACTGGTTATCTCTGGTGAAGGACAAGAAGACGCAGGTAGGCTCATTCTCTGGGTCACAGTTCAAAGGGCTCCTGACACAGAACTTCTTGTTCCCACACTCAGAGGCACTGAACTAGAAAAATAAAGGGGATGAAGATCCTAATTAGGAAACAAGCAGTTTTCTGCCAAGGACGGGACAGCCGAGAAAAGCTTTTCATAAAAATTCAAAACAGGGAACAGAAGATGTATCACAAATTAGAAGCAGTATAGACATTCTTAGACTGTGGACTTTTATACCTAATTGTTGTTGACTGTAATTCAGAAAATTATACTGGCCATCCTGTGGTAGTACATATTAAATGTTCGTTTAATACACAAAATACTTTATACCATCCGAGACCAGGGACAAAGTTCACCACAAACTGAGAAATTTCTTAGGAATAAGACCACACTGGCAATCTCGCCTAACTGGATAACCTCTAATTTTCAAGGGATGGTATTTTAAAAAGCAGGCAAGCCAAATATGGGCAAGTCTTTAGGTGTAGACCTAGACAACAGCTTTTAAAAGTCACATTCAGATTCAGAGTTCAGTGATACAGGAAAAGACGGGTCAGTTGTCTATACCACCGTTCCAAACAACAGTAAGAATTGTTTACTATTGTGTCGGGAGGCACAACCAATGTTCTACACTGACTGAAACCAAAGCCTCCCAGTATGGCACTTAAGGAGTACCCCCCCACCCCACCCCTACCCCCCGCCCAGCCCAACACCATCCTCAATTTTTTTTTTTTTTTAAATTTGACAGAGAAAACTAGCAGAGCTCGTCAGGGTGGTGTGTGAGAGGAAGAGGGGGCTGAAGAATCCATAAACAGACTCAGTGAGGTCATCACTAACCGCAGTAGGATGATAACAGAAGCCAGTAAGACCTTGGAAATGTGACTTTGGTCTCTGAGCTCCACCTTGGTCTATTCTACCTGTCAAAGAACCAGTTCTCTCAGGGTCTCTCCAAAAGAGATTCTGAAGTCTCTTCTAACCCTAAAAATCCCTCAATTCTGAATGCAGCTCCTATAGTTGGCACAAAGGCATGGTGGTAAAAGTTCCAAGAAGGACAGGCCCCCTTCACTGACCATGTGAAAGGACAGTATTTTCTGTTAGGAAGCTGGTGTACGGTTTATTCACTTAAAGCAGCTTTTAAGTGAGTATTAAGTGAAGTGAGAACTTACTCAGATAGTAAGTTCTTAAATAACTGTATGGTCAAATAAAAGTGCAGCATTCACTATAATGTATAGTTACAGCATCCATGGAGGTGTTCAAAAACTGCAGAAGAGGGGTTTGAGAGATGGCTCAGTGGTTAAAAGCACCGGCTGCTCTTCCAGAGGTTCTGAGTTCAAATCTCAGTAACCACATAATGGCTCACAACCATTTGTAATGGAATCTGATGCCCTTTTCTGGTGTGTCTGAAGACAGCTACAGTGTGCTTATATATAATAAATAAATAAATCTTTAAAAAGAAAACTGCAGAAGAGAAGGAATCCAAGTAAGGCTGTAATTGTGTAGGGTAGATGGTTTATTTAGTCCTATTTAGTTTTGTCTGTGGATCTGTCTGTGAGTGTATGCTGGGTGTCTGAGGAAGCCAGAAGAAGGCGTTAATTCTGTCAGATGGAGTTATATGCAGTTGTGAGCCCCCTGCTGTGGACCTGGAACTAAACTCTGGTCCTCTAGAAGAGCAACAAGTGCTCTTGCCTGCTGAGCCACCTCTCCAGCCCCTTACTGAGTGGGAGAGGAGGCAAACACAGACAACAAGCAAACAGAAAAGGACCCAGCCAGAGGAGTGGTTCTCAACCTGTGGGTCACAACCCCTTTGGAAGGTCAAACGACCTTTTCACAAGGATCACCTAAGACCATGAGAAAACACAGACATTTATACTATGATTCATAACAATAGCAAAATTACAGCTATGAAGTAGCAGTGAAACTAACTTTACTTTTGGGAGTCACAAAACCTGAAGAACTGTTTTAAAAGGTCAAGCTTCCCACATTGTTTGTTTGTTTACCAAAGGGAACAAAGTTGAAATAGGCTGGCCTAGAACTTACCAGGTAAACCAGCCTGGCCTCAAGTTTGCAAGGATCCTCCTGCCTCTGCTTTTTAACTGTTGGGATTATGGGCAAGTGCTGTCATATCTAACTGAGTTCTCCAACACTCTAATCTTTCTTATATATATTTTATTTATAAGTATTTTATGCATACAAGTGCTCTATTTGCATTTTGCCTACATGACAGAAGAGAGCATCAGACCCTTTATACCCATTATAGATGGTTGTGAGTCACCATATGGTTGCTTGGAATTGAACTCAAGGTGTCCAGAAGAGCAGCCAGTGCTCTTAACCACTGAGGCATCATCTCTCCAGCCACACACACCCCCCCCCCACACACACACACACGTTAATCTGAATAAAATAAAATCTATATTATACTTCAAGACTCTCCTCTTGGCAATGGCAGCTCATGCCTTTAATCACAGCACTCAAAGGCAGAGGCAGGCAGATCGCTGTGAGTTTGAGGCCAGCCTGGTTTACAAAGTGAGTTCTAGGACAGTCAGGGATCTGTTACAGAGAAACTTTTTCTCTGTTTAATATTCAGGAAGAAAGAAGGGGGGGGGGTGGAAGAAGAGAGACGAAGGGAGGAAGAAGGAGCTTTCTCAACTTCATTCTCAAGTGGCCGTACACTCCCTGGCAGCAAAACTACCCGTAAGGGTTGCAACTCTACTCTGAATGTGGAACTGTTTTTATGTCTTTTTTCAGACCTATAAATCATAATATTGCAATGAAGATTCCCTTCAGATTTCTACACAGAGCCCAAAATCTCCCTCCATGTCCTCCGACAGCTAAAGTATGCCACAGACTCAGTTGCCAGGAAAGCTGTACAAGACTGTGCATTTGGTGAAAGTACAAAAAAAAAAAAATGTCACTTACTGGTTTGGTTAAGTGTGAGACAGGGGGTGCCGTCGTCAAAGGCTGTGTCGTAGCTTTAGGCGTCGTAAAAGGAGGAGCACTTGGCTGAGAAATTACGGGGCTGGGGATCTTCACCCAGTAGATTTTATAATTCTTAACAACTGAGGCTCTGAAAGAGATTATCAATGGGATTAGGCAAAAGCCTACAGTGGCCTGTCACAAGTCAATCAAAAGTTCAAGTGGAAGATGTGGGGGGAGAGGCAGATGAAACCCACTCATGGGGCAAGCTTCTAATGACTGTCACCACACATTACCACGTGAACTTTATGACCCTCTCCCCCTCTCTCGGTTTTGCTTGTTGTTTGTTCTTTGTATTAGCACACTCCCATGCTGGATTACTACATAGCTGTGATGCCTGGGCCAGGGAGTGGCACTATTAGGAGGTGTGGCCTTGTTGCAGTAGGTGTGTCAGTGTGGGTGTGGGCTCTAAAACCCTAGTCCTAGCTGCCTGGAGTATTCTGCTAGCAGCCTTCAGATGAAGGTGTAGAATTCTCAGCTCCTCCTGCCCCATGCCTGCCTGGATGGTGCCATGTTCCTGCCTTGATGATGATGGATTGAACCTCTGAACCTGTAAGCCAGCCTCAGTTAAATGTTATCCTCACAAGAGTTGCCTTGGTCATGGTGTCTGTTCACAGCAGTAAAACCCTGACGAAGACAATAGGTTTCTGCTCCCTGACATAAGAGCGCACTCCTAGTCATTTCACAGGGAATGGCTAATCATACTCCTCCACAGGAGCAGTTTAAGAGGCAGCCGCCGCCAGAGGAAGCTCCATGGTGGCTGCCTAAGCAAGTGCTCACTGACATTCACCTTAGCACCTCGTGCTAAGCAGAGCTCCAGAGTGCTGGGGGAGGAGGGGGAGAGAACCTGTGGACAAGGTTAAGCAGCAAACAGAGGCATATCCAGAGAAGTTTCTCTCCTGTAAGACACACGTGTCTGGAAGACCACTCGGGAATCATCTCGTGCCTTTAAGAGACTCCATTCTGCCTTATTCAGATGAATAGGGAAAGGTGCCTATTGTAAGTCTGGTTTCATAATTCCGAGAGGCACGCATCGGTTTGCTTTCCGGTGAGCTGTCTACAAGTTGTAGTGCTGCCAGAGAAGGCTCTCTCAGCCCTGGCTTGCCTTACTCTCAGACTAGGACAGGAATTGCTACTGTGCACACCACACACTCAAGTGCTAATTGATGTCGTAAAGTAGTACAAAACCTGGTTCACTCAACAATGCCTAGAAAATGCCTTAGTATCAGGTTCTGCCAGGCTCAGGGATACACACCTGGAATCTAAGCACTTGGGAAGGTAAAGCAGGAAGAAGCCTTTAAAAAAAAAAAAAAAGTACAACATGACATCCTGGGCTATGTGCTAGAAGTTTGCTGTTGGAGAAAAGGGGGAGGGGTGTGGAGCCGGGTCCATTTGGGAGTCAGAAACGGGAAGAATGCTACAAGTTCAAAGCCAGCCTCATCTATATAGGGAGTTCCTGCCCAACCAATGCTGCATAGCAAGATGCTGTCTCAAATAACAACAAAGAAGCAAGACAACTCTTCCATCAGTAAGTCATAATCGTGAAAGCTCTCCTGCACAGGTGATTGTGCACACTTCGTTACGGCTTCAATCTCAATGATAGTGGTTCCACAGATGTCAGCTCTGATACTCACAGAAATTGTATGTGATCCGGGGCACTACTGGGAGCATCCCAGTAGACTTTAATTTCTGTCTTCGTGGATGGTCTTCTGTGACTCACAGCGAATCCCTGAAATAAAGAATAACCATCTGGTTTCTCAAAAGCTCAGCATAGTCAGAACACATGTAAGGGGAAAGAGAAAACTCCACAAAGTTATCCTCTGCTCTCCACATACGTGTGATGACATGCCTCCTGCTCCTCCTCCTATACATACATATACACACACAGACAGACACACACATATACTAGCACACTAAAAATTATCTTAAATTGTTCATTTGTGTGTTTGGTTTTTGTTTTTGTTTTTTAAGACAGGTTCCCTGAGACTAGCTCTGTAGACCAGGTTGGCCTCAAACTCAGAAATCTGCCTGTCTCTGCCTTCCAAGTGTTGGATTAAAGGTGCACACCAACATGTCTCAAGTAACTGTCTTAAATTTTAAACCAATATTTGGCAACATAATATAAACATCACTGAGCACAAACTATTCAAGCTATCAGCCTACCTTTCTAGACGCTCCTGTGGGAACCCAGTGGTAAGGTTTATGACTGTGATCTCTTCAAACGCCTGCTGTACACCTTAGTACCACTCTAGAGTGAAGAGAGCCCAGAGGAACCAACAGCAATCAACTTCGAACTACACACCAACCTGCACATCATCACAGGTCAGAAGCTGTGACACTTCGCTGTCAATCAGTGTGAAGGAGCCAATGGGAGGGCCACTCAAATCCTCAGCATTCCGAGCTTCTAAAAGGAAGCCTTTAAATGGTGGTCCTGATAAAGTAACTGAGCAACAGATAAAAAAGACAGGAGTTAGGATAAAAGACTTAAAAATAGTCCGCAAAAGCATTTAGAAGAGGCTTAATTAGTTACAAACTATCTACAAAACCACATAGGTGGGGCTGGAGAGATGGCTCAAGAACACCGATTGTTCTTCCAGAGGTCATGAGTTCAAGTCCCAGAATCCTCATAATGGCTCACAACCATCTATAATGGGATCTGGTGCCCTCTTCTGGCATGCAAGCATACATGCAGGCAGAACACTATCTATAATACATACATTCATACATACATTCATACATACATACATACATACCACAAAAGTTAGAAACCATCCTACAGAAGAATGTCTAAATTATGCTCCATAGAGCATCAATGCCATGTCTGCGGGCAGGGTTGGTTGTTTGTTTGCCTGTGGTTGGCTGGCCACTTATTCTGCAGCACTAGCAACTGAGCCTAGGATCTTGGACAGGCTTATTAATGACTCCAACATGGAACTACATCTTCAAACCCTCTTGTACTTTTGTATTTTTAAACAGGTTACAATAAGTTATGCAGGCTAGCATTGAACTCATTCTGTAGCACAGGCTAGCCTTGAACTTAGGATCCTCCTGTCTCAGGCTACTGGAATTACAGCCCTGTGCCATCAGGCTAGCATCAGGAGGTATAATAGCCATTCCACAGGTTAAAGTGTGAGTGATGGCTGGGTAACAATCTATAGTGGAAAATCCACTTAGAAAATTCTAGATGAAAGTAAGACACTGTTTCTGTACTACAAACTGACCATCTTTAATACTCTGTTTTTGCAGAGTAAAATTCTAAGAGACATCTAAATCACACAAAGTATTCCAGGTTTATTTCTTCAGGCATTTTTTGTTGTTAATAATTCCTACTGACATGATACATTTCTAAAATTTCAAAATGCTAACACAGGTGTACTTTTATTTTTTCTGAGATGGGGTCTCACCATGTACACAGTGCAAGCTGCCTCAAACCCTGGTCCTTCCTCAGCCTCCAAACCCTGGTCCTTCCTCAGCCCCCAGACCCTGGTCCTTCCTCAGCCCCCAGACCCTGGTCCTTCCTCAGCATCCAGACCCTGGTCCTTCCTCAGCCCCCAGACCCTGGTCCTTCCTCAGCATCCAGACCCTGGTCCTTCCTCAGCATCCAGACCCTGGTCCTTCCTCAGCATCCAGACCCTGGTCCTTCCTCAGCATCCAGACCCTGGTCCTTCCTCAGCTTCCAGACCCTGGTCCTTCCTCAGCCCCCAGACCCTGGTCCTTCCTCAGCCCCCAGACCCTGGTCCTTCCTCAGCATCCAGACCCTGGTCCTTCCTCAGCCCCCAGACCCTGGTCCTTCCTCAGCCCCCAGACCCTGGTCCTTCCTCAGCCCCCAGACCCTGGTCCTTCCTCAGCCCCCAGACCCTGGTCCTTCCTCAGCCCCCAGAGTGCTGGAATTAAGGCGTATACCACCACACCTGACTATAGACAGACCTTAAGAGTCAGGTTACATTTTGCCAGAAGAATCAGGAAAAATTAAGAGATTGTTCTACTTTTTAAAGAGAAGGTAGGACAAAACAACATAAAATAAATTTAGTTTTCTGTTCCACTGAGTTAATAGTGTTCAAGACACAATACACAATAAATGTAATGTTAATACAACTAACAAATATATACCTCGGTATTCTAAAAACCTTACTTTTGACCTTGCCCTGACTAAGGAATCAATATGCTGCTTACGTAATACAGAGACATCTGCCATAAACAATGCAAATTGCACAATAAAAAAATGGCAATTGCACAAATGAACAAGTTAAAATGAAACTGTCTACTTCCGGTCACAGGAAAGACTCAACAAGTACTGAGTGACTCTAACAGAAACTGCAAATCACGCCATTGGGGATGGTGCCCACCCTTTGTCCCAGCACTCTCTGAGTTTGTGGTCAGCCTGGTCTACAGAGTGAGTTTCAGGACAACCAAAAGTACCAGAGTAACCAGCCTAGGCCTCCCCACACACATGTAGCAGATGTGCAGCTTGACCTTCATGTGAGTCCTGAACAAATGGAGCTGGGGCTGTCCCAAACGCTGATGCCTGTTCGTGGGACATGTTCTTCTAGTTGGGCTGCCTTGTCTGGCCTCAGTGGGAGACGAAGTACCTAGTCTCAAAGAGACTTGAAGCGCCAGGATAGGGAGGATACCCAGGGGACCCCCACACACTCGGAGGAGAAGGGGGAAGGAGAAGGGTTTGGGGAGAGGGTGATCAAGAAGGGGGCAGTGAGCAGGAAGTACAGTGAATAAGTAAAATAAATTAAATTTTTAAAAAAACTTTAAAAATGTAGATCATTATCTCCAACAACAGTACCTTTGATCTGTTCTCCAGGTTTGAACGTCATCTGACTCACTGTGATTTGGTGAACAGGCTCAGACTGAGGGCTGTGGTTATGTAAGGGGATCATCCCACCACAGGACATTGTTACTTTTCCATCAGGATAAGTAGTCACAGAGCAAGTGAGGAAGGCACACATGAGGACACTTAGGGTGAACCGGGGAGCTGCCATCTCCAAACGAGGATTAAGAACGCGTCACCTGCAGATAGAATTAAAATGACAGATTTCATAACACAAGGCAGGAATCCTACGTAACTACTTTCAATGCTTGGCTTGCCTGTCTCAAGATACATACTAAAAAGAGTATGGTATGTGACCAAAACCAATCTAAAACTGTGAGACTTCAGCAAGATTCTATTTCATGACCTTAAAAAATGAGTTATTTTATTTTGACAAAATGAAACAGAACCCAAAGTCAACAAAAAGATAGATAGTGAGTGCTTTTATCAATCTGTGCAGGAGGATCTCTATTAATTGATACCAGCCTGGTCTACCTACAGAGTTCCAGACCAGCCAGAGCTATGAAGTGAGACCCTGTGCCTAAAGAAAGACAGGGGAAAAAGATATGATGAAAAAAGAGTCCAATAAAAACAAAGGTTTCCCTCCTTCTCACCCCAAGGCTTCAAGGATGAATTTTCTGAATTTACCATCACCTGAAGAGACATCTCTGTGGCTTCTTCCATTTTCTCACTAAACTTATAATAGAGGTAGATGTACCTTTTCATTTCTAATATGAAAAACAAACAATATCCAGAAACAGTATTTTCTGTTTTGGATGGTTGGTTGGTTGGTTGGTTGGTTGGTTGGTTGGTTGGTTGGTTGGTTGGTTGATTTAGACAGGGTTTCTCTGAGTACCTCCGGCTGTCCTCGAACTTGTTCTGTAGACTACACTGGCCTTGAACTCCAGAGATCCATCTGCCTCTGCCTCCAGAATGCTGTGATCAAAGGCATGTGCCACCACCATCCAGTCAGAAACAGTATAATCACCCTGCCATGTCTGAATTCAGAACCAACTGTCAACTAAACCCCATTCAAAAACCTTTCTTAGACTTTCTCTTCCCATCTGTTAGAAAACCAGCTACACTACACCAATCTCCATACTAACCCAGACCAATGACTTCATCCCATACATGTATTTGAGACCTGACATCCCACAGTATTTCAGAGAGCTAGGAATAGCTGGCAGGGTCATGTTATATGGCAGTATGGGAGGTTAGCACTCTGGACAGGCTGCAAACGAAAAAGCAACTTCCATGCAGGCTTAAAGGGAAGTGTGGCTTTGAAACGCGTTGGTAACTATAGGAAGCAGAAGGTTAAAGAATATAACTGTTAAGCAGAGCAGATGGAAACTTTTCAATTAAATCCTGGTTCCCAAGACCTTCTATTACAAGCAAACCTGTTACTAAAATTTTAAGGGAAAAGCACCCAGCCCCAGGCACCCCACCAGGAGAGGCTCAACCACCCATACCAGCACTCTGACAACACTCTAGCCGAAGAGATGTGTAATAGCAGAGACAAGGGACTCAGTGCATGCATCAGGAAGAGAAACAGCAGAGCGGTCCAGTGACCTGAAGAACTGGGGCCTAGGGAACAAATTCAGGTGACTTGGTGGTAACTGTTCCTACCTGCTGAGTCATGACTCTGGCCCATTATATTTTTATCGAATAGCACATAACTCAACCTAGTTGCTGTAATACCTCAGGCCAGGGTCAGATATGTTACACTGTGATCACACCTTCTTCTGTGCTTCTTGCTTGGTTCTTAAAGCAAGTCAGCCTCTCACAACCTTGGCGCCTCACTCAGGCCCACACAAGTGATAACTAAACCGCTCAAGGCTGGAGTCAGAGATAAGAATCTTCGTCCTAAACTGACTTTCACCTTGCATTCTGGAAACAGTGCGGTCTAGGAGGGCAGGTGAGGGCAATGATCAGTGATGGGGAAGCTGCACCCTGGTGTAGTACCAGATTGCTCCCCTTTATCAGTGACAGCGATGGCGTCATCTGACCACAACCAACATTATGAACATCCAGACCAGTCTTATAGCTTTTGCTCACTGCGGCAGTTCTTCGGGTCATTGGACCTCTGTGTTCTTTCTCTTCCTGATGCATTCACTAATTGAGTCCCTTGTCTTCAGCTGGAGTGCTGGGATGGGTGGCTAAGCCTAGCCTGCTGGGGTGTGGGGTGCCTGGACCTGAGTACTTTTTCCCTAAGGTTTTATATGTGTGTGTGTGTATAAAATCAAATGTATTGCATATATATACTGATATATAATAATATCAAATAATTTATATGGGATCTATTATATATATTGGACTTACTGGAATGACTTACAGGCTGCAGTTCAGCTAATCAACAATGCCTATAGAAAGCCCAGGAATCTAGTAGTTGCTCAGTCTCACAAAGATGGATGTCTCAACTGTTCTTCTGTAGATGCTGGAACCCCAAATGCCAGTAAAGGGATGGATGTGCACATAAGGTAAGGGCAAGCAGGCAAAGAGCAAAACCTTCCTTCTATCTGTACAAATGAACTCTCAACAAAATACAACATCAGTACTCGTCTCGACTACAATCCTTGTTTCTGCAACTGGTCACATGGCTTGAGCTGTTATTTATTGCTACCTTCCCCTACTACCCATTCTGTATTCCCTCCACCCTCTGGAAGCACCTCAACAGGTCTTGGCACTCTTTGTGGAGTGACTCATATTTTCCTTCCTGATGGGACTGAGCTCTTTGTCATCCTGCCTGGATTAGGCTGTTGTAGTTTCCCATTGACTTTCATCACAGGACATGGCAGTGCTGATACACCCTAAAGGATCTCCTGCACTCCAGACATAATCTCTCTTATGTTCATTGTGGAGAGGCAATAAATTTCCTCATGATAATCTGGATCAATCACACCTCTAACATTGTTATCCCTTTTATTCCTTTCTTGACCTATTGGTTAGTTGGTTGGTTGGTTGGTTGGTTAGTTGGCTGGTTGATTCGTTTTTTTTTTTTTTCTTTCTATGTAACAGCCCTGGCTGTCCTGGAAATCACACTGTTGACAAGGCTTGCCTTGAACTCACAAAGATCCATCCGTCTCTGCCTCCTGGCCACTTCAATTAAAGGTGTGCACAACCATACCCAGCTTAGCCTAATGGTTTAAGGGGATCAGAAGCCCAAAGTAGCCAGAGGAAGTCTGAGCTTCCAGTTCAATAGGATGTTTTGGCTCTTGGGAGGATCACTCCTCCCTCTGGAACCAAGACTTCTAGGCTAACAGTGTTGGGATTCTGTAAACCCCACCCCTCAGTTACCTAGCAACAGCCAGGTATACCCCACCCCTCAATTACCCAGCAGTGGCCAAGTATGCTCCGCCCCAGTGACCTGACACTATAAAAGGAGCTGCTTGACCCCTCCTCTCTCTCTTGCTCTTGTGCTCTTGCAGCCTTGCTCTCCCTCCTACCCCTCCTCTTCTCTTCCCTTCCCCCCTCTCTCCCACGTGCTCATGGCCTGCCTCTACTCCTCTCCTCTTCTCTTCTCTCTCTCTCTCTCTCTCTCTCTCTCTCTCTCTCTCTCTCTCTCTCTGCCTCTACCACCCTCTTAACTCTCCTCATCCTCCCATGACCTGAATAAACTCTATTCCGTACTATACTGTTGTGTGATTGGTCCCTCAGGGAAGGGATTCCCAACATGGACCCCCCAGAGGCATCTCCCTTGCCCTCAGGCCTCGCTGCACCTCCATGGGCCATATGCCCCCCACTCTCTTCATCCTTCCCCTAACATTGGTGCCGTGACTCAGATCGTTTTCCTTTCACAACATTGGTGCCCTGTGACTCTTCCTTTCAGTGACTTTTCCTTTCATTGGTGCCCCGTCATCTTTTCCTTACAAACAGAACTTAGGGTCACAGGAACAGTAAACAAAAATTTTCCTAGTGGGTCGTTAGGGATAACGGTACCCATGGATACTGGCTGTGGAAAAAACCATACCATATATTGCTGATTCAAAGCATATACTGTCTTCCGAAGAACCCCAGGCTGTTGCCACCTAATTGGTGCTGTAACTGTGTTTTCAAAAGACCATTCCATCTTTCTATCAGGGCATCTAGTTCAGAATGGTGAGGAAGATGGTATGACCAGTGAATCCCACAACTATGGACCCACTGTCACACTCCTCTGGCTGTGAAGTGAGTTGCTTAACCAGAAGCAATAGTGTGCAGATGGTGGGTATTCTTATTCTTACCATGATGGTGGGTAAGGCATTCTGTAAGCCCATGGATGGTAGTTTTACCATTACATGGAGAAAAAAACACATTCTTAACAAGAATATGTAATTACTCCAGTAAGAACAAAGTGTTGTCTTTTCCCTGGAGGAAGTGGTTCAACACAGTCAACCTACCACCAGGTTTTTGGCTGGTCACCTCAAGGAATGGGACCATATCTGAGGCTTAGTGTTGGCACCTTTGGCACTCAAGAAGCAGCTGTATCCAGGTCAGCCTTGGTAAGAGAAAGTCCACATTGTCAAGCCTATACATAATCCCCATCTCTGTCATCATGGCCACTTTGTTCATGAGCCCATTGGGCAATGATAGAAATGTCTGAGGAAAGAGCCTGACTGTCCCCAGAACAGATCATCCTATCTCCTTGATTACTGAACTCCTCCTCAGCTGATGTCAACTTCTGATGAGAATTTACATGAGACGTGAGTATCTCCACATACTTTGCCCATTTGGAGAGGTTTAGCCACGTGGACTAAATCTTTAGACTTCTTCCCCAGATGTCTTTCTCACCAATTTTCCAATCATGCACTTTCCAAGTCCCTGACCATCCTGCCAATCCATTGGCTATAGCCCATGAATCAGTGAATAATTTCATATCTTGCCATTTCTTCTAAACAAACTGTAATATCATGTATAGTGTCCAAAGTTGTGTCCACTCTGAAGATTTCCCTTCACCAGTGTCTTTCAGGTTTGTCCCAGAAAAAGGTTGTAATGCTGCACTGCTACAGCTGTCCACTTCTGGTTGGTACCTGCATAACATGCTGAACCCTTCAGTAAAACAGATCCTAATCTTCTCCTCCTCAGTCAAGTCAACTGATTATAGGGACCATCCCATAAGGCTATCTATGAGTGCATGTTTGGCAGGAGACAGCATTGTAACAGGAATAGAATCCATAGGCATTTGGGCAACTTTATGTAACTTCCTTGTGCCTTCAAGGACCTGCGCAAGCCTAGTCATGTGTAAACCACCTCCATTTGATAATAGATTGCTGCTGCTTTATAACTTGGCGGGTCCAATAACACCCAGCTCATGATGGGCAGCTCATGTCAAACGGTAACTTGGTCAAATGTTCAGTTTCTCAGTAGCAGGCCGAGGGAGAATAGTTATCTCTGAGGCCTATCAAAGGCTCCAAAGAGCATCCCTATCTTCCAGTGGCACCTCAACTACCATCAAGCTGGCTGATGGTCCAAGTGGTAGAGCTGCCTGCACAGCAGTGTGGTCCTTTAGAAGAATCTCCTCCTGATCCAGGCCCCACACAAAGCTAGCAGCTTTCCAAGTCACTTGGCCAGAGTAATACACCCTAGTGAAGAATATGCTGTCTCCAAAACCCAAATAGGTCTAGCCTATGTTGTGCTTCCTTCTTGGTATGAGAGGTCCAGGAGCCATAACTTAACCTTCATCTTAGAAGGAATATCTATGTCATGCCTGAGAACACCATAACTGATTAGCCAGTACCAAAGATCCATAAGAACTATAAAATTCACCTTGCCTGTGCTGCCCATTATGGGTTAGGCCATTATGAGCATTGTTTTAATCTGTGCTGCCCATTACGATAACCACGACCACAATCACCTTGCTTTTGACAATTCAGTACTGCCACCTGGCTCTCACGACCTCGGGGCCCAATTAAAGCCATTGTATCTAATTCATCCAAATGAGAAGCAGCATCTCCAACAACCCTAAGGTCTGAACAAAGAAAAGGCAAGAACTGGATCAAAGGTGTGTGTCTTCTTACCTTATAGGTCTAGACTAGAAGCGGATTCACCCACTTCAAATCAAACATTAAAAATCTCCCACAGATGTGCCCTCCATTTCTGGAATGTAGTTCATTCCAGATACAGTCAACTTGACAACCAGGAATAGCCATCACGACTCACAACTATCTATCTGTAACTCCAGCACAAGGGGAGCTGGCTGGCTCTGAGTCCTCTGACCTCCTTGGACACGAGCTCTCAAGTGCAGACATCACACAAATCTATATATAATCTAAAATAATAAAAATGAATAAATCTGATGGTGCACACCCTGGATCTAAGCACTTGTGAGGCAGAGACAGTAGGATCTCTGAGAGTTCAAGGTCAACTTGGTCTACAAAACAAGTTCCAGGACAGCCAGGACTATTACATAGAGAAGCCCTGTCTCAAACTAGACAGACAGACAGCTTTTAATTAAAAAAAAAAAAAAAAAAAAAAAAAAAGCAAACCCAACCTAAACCAATCATTTAAATAATTTGTAAAAGACCTTGGGTCTTGGTTTTTGTTTGTTTATTGCTTTTTTTTAAATCAAGTCTGTTTACAGCCTTCTACATTTTACAATTTCACAACTTACCAATGGATCTTAACCTACCACTGGACAATAGCTACTTCACAACATACAGCAACAATTAGTTTTGAATCAAAGTTAAGATCAAGGATTTCACAGGGGGAGGAAAGTTCTCAGATGTAAGGAAAAAGCAAACAAGTTATGAAAAGAGTTTTTTTAATAAAAGATAGGTGTAACTAATAAAAGGTGTTTGTTTTTCTGTATTCCATTTATGAGCCTAAGAAACTATAAAGATGCTAATAAATAATTACCCCTCAGAATGAAATGCCTTTGAAATTAACCATAATATTAAATTACTACTATCTTTAAAGCCCTTGAAAGCCTTCATTCTTTTTGTTTGTTTGTATGGTTTGGTTTGATTTGGCTGATTTTGGGTGTTTGTTTGTTTGTTTAAAGAGTATAGAACTTTAAAGGAAGGTTGTCTTACTAACCATATTTTTACTAGGTTCACTTTTTTCCCATCTGAATTTTGAGTCAACTGCTTTTGCTCTTCCTTGTTCTAAAACAAAGGAACTACTTCTGCCTGAACCGGGACTTGAACCCTGTACCCTCAGATTAGAAGTCTGATGCTCTACCGACTGAGCTATACAGGCTCCTTAGAGCGTTTCCTACCAGTTTATGACCTTGACTGAGTTAACAATCTTGGCTTCTGGCAACAGGTCCCAGGCTGACCTGAACTCTTAGAGGTTATTGATGATATCAGAGGGCTTTGAATTACGTGTGTTATGTCAGTTCAGGTGTTTGTCATCCTGGAAATTCAAACAAACTGGGGATGGTGGCTGTAATCCTAACACTTGAAAGGCTGAGGCAGGAGGATTGAGTTGAGTTTGAGGCCAGTCTGGGCTACGTAGTAAGTAAGGCCAGTGTAGGCTACACAGTGAGGCTCTGTCTCAAAATAAAACAAAACAACAACAAAAAAAAACCCCAAACAAACAAACTTAAATTTAAAGTTAAGTAACACATTAGCATAAGTAACATTTTAATGATAAATATGAACAATACTTACCGAAAACAATAAAATTGCAGTGCTATAGATTCTGAATAAGTGAAGCTCTCTTATTTCTATCCATTCCTAAGCTTGCCTGACCTAACCACAAGGTTTTCTAGAGAACAACTTTCATCGGTCCCCTTCCCCCACTTACTACCTACTCAGGAATGGCCAACTAAGGTGACAGGCTTAGCCATGTCATGTTGTATACCCTTTAGCCTAACTCAAATTTCAAGGATATTTTTCTCTGTACTACACTGAGGCGGTAATGCACACTAGATCTGCAATAAGGGTCATTTTCTTCCTCTTCTTTTTCCTCTCTTTTCTTTTTCTCCATTTTCTGCTTTCTAACTAGAACCTCTTATTTTCTCACCTATCAATTTCCTACCTACATAAACACACACACACAATACACGTGTACATAGGGCCTGTGAGATGACTCAGCTGATAAAGGTTCATGTCACCAACCCTGATGACCTAAGTTCAATCCTAGGGACACATGTGGGAGAAAAAAAAAAAAAAAAAAAAAAAAAAAAAAAAAAAAAAAAAAAATATATATATATATATATATATATATATATATATATACATGTATACTATACAAATGTAGATAAAACTCTCCATATACTATGCATGCTATCATTTCATTTAAAATAAATCCTAGCCTTTAATCCCAGCACTAGGGAGACAGAGGCAGGAAGATCTCTCAGTTTAAGGCCAGCTAGTCTACAAAGCAAGTTCTAGAACAGCCAGGGTTTCACTTATGCACAGAAGAAAGCAAACTGTCACATTTTCAAAGGAAACTGCACAGTACACTATTAAGCTAAAAAAGATGGTTAACCTGTGACAAGACACCCACTTTTACAAATTCATCCTATAGGAAAAAAACTCATACCATCATTCAAGGAATATAGTAGCAAAACTTCAACCGCTCACAGAGTAAACTATGCTATATCCAAACTATAGTGTACTTTCTACCTAGGAAGAACACAGCGCAGTCATGACAGCACAGGCCTAGAGAGACAAGCACTTACCAGGTGAAGGTAGGAAGGTCAGACACTCAAGGTTATCCTCAGCCACACCGCAAATTTGAGGCCAGCCTTGGCTATTTGATACATGAGATCTGTCTCAGGAGCAAAAGCAAAGAATGAAATAGTTCCCAAAGAAAAAGACAACAACTAATTATTAAGTGCTTCACAAGGATTAACTTAACCCACAAAAATCCTAAAACATATTTAAATAAAAGCATGAGGCAGATGGTGGTAGCACCTGCCTTTAATCCCGACACTCAGGAAGCAGGCAGATCTGAGTTCGAGGTCAGCCTGATCTGCAAAGTCAGTTTCAGAACAGCTAGAGCTACAGAGAAATCCTGTCTCAAAAAACAAAGGGGAAGAAAGAAAAGGGGGAAAAAAAGGAAGCATATTTATGCCACATAGAGAAATTAAAACAAAACAAACTGCAAAATGCTACCTAGAGCACCAAAATGTACATCGCTTAGAAGAAAAAAGAGGGAAAAAACCCTTTATGCCAGGCTTCTGATAGTTCTCAACATTGGTCATCCTTAGAACACAAAGTAGTAGGAAGCTGAGTACACCTCCTATCTCTAAAGTCCTTTCTCTGGGACAGAAAGACAGACAGACACAGAGACATTGTACTGCCTGGTTTTGTATGTCAACTTAGCACAAGCTAGAGTCATCAGAGAGGAAGGAGCCTCGGTTGAAAAAATGCCTCCATGCGATCCAGCTGTAAGGCATTTTCTCGACTAGTAGTCAATTGGAGAAGGAGGTGCACCCATTTTGGGTGGTGCCACCCCTGGGCTGGTGATCCTGGGTTCTATGAGAAAGCAGGCTGGGCAAGCCATGTGAAGCAAGCCAGTAAGTGTCACTTCTCCACGGCCTCTGCAACAGCTCCTATCGCCAGACTTCCTGCCCTGCCTGAGTTCCTGTCCTGACTTCCATGACAGATGAACAGTGCAGTGGAAATGTAAACTGAATAAACCTTTTCCTCCCCATTTTGGTCATGGTGTTTTGTTGTAGCAATAGAAACATATTAACATGCATGCACACACACATATCTGTGTGAATGAATACACACACATATACACACACATCTTTTTTTTCTTTTCAAAATCTATAGCACTGCAATTTTATTGTTTTAGGTAAATATTGTTCATATTTGTCATTAAAATGTTACCTTATGCTAATGTATTGTGTAACTTTTTAAATTTCAGTTTGTTTGGGGGTTTTAAGAGGGCATTGGATCCCATTACAGATGGTGTGAACCACCATGTGGCTGCTGGGAATTGAATTCAGGACCGCTGGAAGAGTAGTTAGTGCTCTTAACCACTGAACCATCCCTCCAGCCTGACAATTTATAATTTAAAAAAACCTACTACAAGTATCCATTATAAAATAATTTAACTACTCAGAAATACATTAAGTTGCTGGCACACCTTTAGCCCTGACCTTTGGAAGGCAGAGGCAGATGGGACACCCAGGACTACACAGCTATACCAATCAATCAATCAATCAATCATTAAATTGTTCACACAAAAAATAGATTTGGTGCCTATTTTCAAACACTGTCACATTTCCTTTTGATTTGTTTTTAAAACACCTACAATTTGCAGTGTTGTCAACCACTATCTCCAGTGACCCACCACATTCAACTGTGCGGTATTTCTGTGTTTGAATTGGTCCTCCAATTTTAAATTGCATTTGTGGTAGGGGGCATGTGCCTCAGCATGCTGTAGAGGTCAGAGGACAGCTTGCAGAAGTCAGCTCTCTCCTTCCATCATTACAGCCCAGGGGTTGACCTCTGGTCATCTCTGAACCATCTCCCCGCCTTGAAGTCATCCAATCACCCAGCATCATCTGTCAGGGGCCTCTGTTGTGGCCCAGAGCAAATTATTCTCAGTGTCATTTAGTCTTCTTATTTCTAGAGGCAGCATGAATTAAAAACAAAACAAAACAAACAAACAAAACTTTTGTAAGATAAATAAAACACCTAACCAGGCACGGTGGTATCCTAGCAGTGAGAAGGCAGAGGCAGGCAGATCTCTGTGAGTTGGAGGCCAGCCTGACCTACAGAGAGTTCCAGGACAGCCAGGGCTATGGAGCGAGATCATACGTCAGGCCTCCGGTTAAAATAGCCTTCTTTCCTTGGAATCCTGCCTAATTGTCCCAACCTGAAATACATGTTCTTCTCTTAGAAATGTGCTATTAGCTAATAAAAACCTGTATCACATTTTCCTGCCACGACTAGTGACTTATGTGTAGCAACAGAAAAGGCATGCCTTCAATGCTCTTGTAAAATGAAATTCAAAAGAATCTGACGTTGTGTAAAGAGAGAGGTATGGCAGAGAAGGTGGAGCAAAACAGATACATTTGCCTAAAAATAACTTCCAAAACTTCTCTGCTGAACAAAACCCTGTTCCACAAACCCTAACTTTGTTACCAATAAACCAACAGATTAAACCCCACCTCTGAGTTAGACAAATATAAAAGAGTCGGTCCAATTTTCTATTTCCCTTTTAGCCCTAGGAGGAAGAATGCAGCTGAATTAAAAGTTTAAAGTTTGGCTGTGTTTGGAAAAATTCCAGATAGCACATTTACTAGTTGAAAATTTCCCTTTGACCTTAGGCATCATGGGGGGAGGGGGGGGGAGAAAAGAAAATTAAAGAAAAAAGCAGCTCGTGCGCGTGCGCACACACACACACTCACACACACACACACACACAGCACACACACACACAGAGAGAGAGAGAGAGAGAGAGAGAGAGAGAGAGAGAGAGAGAGAGAGAGAGAACTTTACACGGGCAAATTATGACATTAGCTTTCAATGTAAACGCCAAGTTGCCGTTGTTCAATTTTTCTTATGGTGCACAAATTAAAGTCAATACTTTTCAGGCTCTCGTGCATGTGTGTCCTTACAACTACCGTTTCTTGGGATTAGGGCTCAAAGTCACGAGGCATTTTGGGAACCTAAATCGTTAGAGATCACGACAACCCTGCTGGTGAGCGCAGCCCTCGTCCAGCCTCCTGACTGCCGCTCCACGCAGGTGCCTGCCCTCGCCGCTGTCGCCCAGCTAGCTCTGATTTTTTTTAGGCTTTGCCAAGAGTCTTGACACAGAAAACTAAACAGAACGGACTCTTACCTTGAGTAGCAGAGGCAGCCTGACCAACTTCCGGCTTGGCTCCGGCGGGTACCGCGGAGCTGCAACTAGGCGGAGCCAGTTTACTGAGTAACCCTCAGGGAAGACTGGCGACCCAAGCTATGCTACCTGATTTCCAAGCCCAGGGAGGGCTTTAGGACTACACATCTGAAACTAAAGGGTTCTGTATCTAAAAGAAAAAAATGAATGAATAAAAATTAAAAGGGGTTTAACTCACTAGCTACTGTTGCACTGAAGAATTTACACTTTCCTTCGTTTTTCCCTACAAGCCTATTTGATGTATATTGTATGTATATACCTGTTGCCTGTGACTCTGAAGGCAAAAGCACCTGCTCCTGTCTGAACGAGGTAGCCATATTCAACAAATAAATAAGATGCCCGGTTCCACCACAATTTCATTTTGCAGTGTGAGTACTGAAGTATGCAGTACTAAAGACGTGCTGATTGTTTGCCTTGGTTTTTAATAATTGGCTGAATATAAAATTCAAATTTCCAGTAAGGATCTACAGGACCACCCGCACCTCCTCTGTTTTTGGTTTTGGTTTCTCTGTGCAGCAGCCCTAGCTGTGCCTCCGACTTCTCCTGAGTGCTGGGATTAAAGGGGTGCACCACTTCTCCCGGCTTCCCACCCTACCCTTTTTTTTAATCTAGCGGCACTCCACATAGTATTTAATCACCTACAAAAGTTGTGAAAAAAATATATATAGCGCACGGTTTTGTTTTCCAGGGTGGGGGTGGAGGTTTGTGACACTTTCTCTGTGTAGCCTTGGCTGTCCTAGAACCAGCTGTATAGACCAGGCTGGTCTCAAACTCGCAGGGATCTGCCTGCCTCTACATCCAGATTGCTGGGATTAAAGGTGTGTGCACCCACCGTGCACAAATTAAAAAATGTGAAGAACTCTTTTTTCATTTCCTTTCGTAAAGTACAACTTGGAATGCGTGTAGTTTGTTGCTTCTCGTTTTTTTTCTCTTAAGCCTTTAATCTGTGTCTTGCATTGTTTTGCAAAAGACAATGTTCAGTGCTGAGGGGGAAAATCTATATCTGAAAAATGTTAACCACGTCCTTCTCCAGCCTGGACTAACCTGGGAGGACGTGGGGGTGGGGGAGGATCACGAGGCATGCTTTGACCTGTGGTTCCCCATTGCTCAACACCAGTAAATTCTCTAGATCCATGTGAAGAAGGAAAGAACACCCACCTCGGAACTGTTTAGTAAGAACTAATAACATTTAACAAACGCCTCACCCACCCCCACCCTCAAACCCCACCCACCCCCACCGCTGTAGCAGCCACCACCCCAGGAGACTAAAAGAAGGCTTTAAGAAAAGAAAGCCCAAATCTTGTTTTCCAGCCTAAAGCAGTTTGGAACATAAAACTTTTCAGCTAAGTCGACTGATTTTCAGCTCAAAACCACACACCTGGGGTCCAACTTGTGCCCCTATAAGCCATGTTTGGCTACCCATAAGCCAATTTAAAAAGCCTAACTCAAAGAAGAAGATTAAAAGGGGAGATGTATTTAATGTGGTTGACTACATAGGGGAAAGGAAGAAAAGAAGAAATCTGATCACACACACACTACACATGTCTGTCTTCCCAGTTTAAGGGTAGGGTTCAAATAGGAAGCAAGAAAACACATAAACATCTCGAAGCAGTCAGTCAGGTGACGACGTGGTCCCGAACCTACCACAGTCTCAGCTCCAGGTTATCTCTTGCAAGGCCATCTGAAAAGTTCTGACAAACCGCTCCTCTGGAGGCCCCCAGAGCTTCAGCTGGTTCAGCTCCTTGCAGGGTATTCCTGGAGAGAATTTCAATAAGGCGATTTCGGAAAAGAGAGGCACGAGTGTCTCCTTAGAGTATATTCATTCTAGCCTGAGAGACGGCATTCCAAGGGAATGGCTTCCGAGGACTGTAGTTAGGCTCAGCCTTGCTCACTTTGCACACCAACCGTGAGCTAAAAGTCTGTAATAGGAATAATACTTCAAATAACTTACCTCAAAGCACCCTTAGGAAGCAGTCGGGCGAACTGAAGGTGAGGCTAGCCCTTTCCAAAGACACCAGACCTATCACTTCCCCCAAGTCCACAGCTATATCTCTTCCTCTCACCCACCGCCAGTGGCTGCTGCCTGTTATCAGTTGCCACAGAAGAGGCCAAGTTTATCTAAAGCACCCGGCGGAGCCTAAAATCTAAAATGCTGGAGGCTATTCAATTAGAGCCAGTCACAAAATCAACACCTCCTAATCTACCTTCAGGACCCCTTTACAGCTCTTAGCCTGCCTTGAGTCCTTCCTTTTGCCTATCAGACTACTGAGACCCGAGGACTCCAAATAATTAGAGTTATCCCAGGAAACTTCTGGAAGACGAAAAGGCTGGAGAGGTGGGAACAGCCAGAGGAGGAACTTGTCCCCGGAGAGTTTACAGCTTGTCCTAGGAGCCTTGCTAGACAGAATAGAAACCAGACAGGAGCAAACAGGACCACGCCTTGGCTGGGTTGCTTAGTGGTGTGTGTGTGTGTGTGTGTGTGTGTGTGTGTGTGTGTGTGTGTGTTCTTCAGTTTGTAAGAAATATCAAATACAAGTCTTTTTATCAAATCAAATACTATTTTGTTTAGGACAATGATAAAATCTTTTTTATTTCTCCCACCTTGTGAGAGTTTTATGCAAATATTTTAACCCTCTTCACCCAGTAAAACCTTTGATTAAACAAAGGTCCTCCAATCAATCCTCTGACCAGTGCAGCCCCTCCCTAGGATAAGTGACCTTTTTCTCCTTGGAGCAGTGATCCCCTTCCCCTTTTTCCCTCATTTCCTGTGTGCCATTTTTTTTTTTTTTTCAGATTAGTCAACTGAATCAGATTGTGAGGTTAGACCCCAGCCAATGGCGAAAATACACAGCCAACACCAGAGTTAAAATAGAAACCAAATGCCTCTTGAGTTCAGAAACTTCAGTTGAAATGGTTGTCTGTTTCTTTGCAACCCTGAACTATTTATAAAACCCTCATGCCAGGACTCTTAAGATGCCATTGGAGGGATCACTGGTTTTCATTGCATCTTTTCCCAAAGTTACCACACTGAGTAAATCTTTCTGCTCTTCACTATTGGTTTGGCTCTTTTAATTGCTATATTGAGAATAAGGCAAATCTGGCTGGTGGGGAGGGGGGGAACAGAGCCTGTGACCCTAAATCTGGTAACAACCTGCAAGAGACATTTGCTCACTGGGCAACATCTGTCAGTACATTTGTATAGGAAATGGAAATGGGCCAGCAAAATGGCTCAGTTGGTAAAAGGTAGCTGCCACCTAACCTGCTGACCTAAGTTTAACTTAATTCAAGAACTTGAATTGTAATACACACACACACACACACACACACACACACACACACACACACACACAGTTAATCCCACTAGGCAAGAATAAGATCACTACCACAATTTACAGTTGGATATAAAGCAGGTTTTAATTAAACCAGGTTTTAATTAGACCAGGAAGATGGACAGTAGCCAAACCCAGGGCTGTGACGTTCCAGAGCTTGGCTACAAAGCTCCATTGGCCAGGAGCTGATAAAGGCAAACTCACAAGGCTATGTACTTCTCACTTTGTCCACTGGGGACAAGTACATCCTGACATACTTCTGCCTACATACCTCCCTCCTAAGTGGGATCAAGCACTTCCAGTGCCGGTGGATTAACCACACAGGTTTAGGGCAGTGAAAACCTGTGCCTCGGTTATCTTATGTGAACAACAGTCTCCAGTATCTCAGGAACTATCTGACTTGGGCTAAAGGGATTTATAGGTTAGAGACATTTTTGCTTTATGGAATGCTTAGGCACAGTAATTAAAACTTAAAACAAAGTTAAAAGCACTCCAAAAATTTCCATATCACAAGCCAACAATATTTATTTGTTTGGCTGGTTGATAGTTTTTGGTTTGGCGTTTTTTTTAACATGTTAACAATATTTTATTGCTGCTTGTATAATGTTTTTCAAAAATAAAATTGTAGTGAAAGCAATAAAGAAACAAAAATGACAACATTCTCGTTCACAGAAATAAAACTGGCTTTGTTCTCAATCCCAGAGTCAGGCAAACTTTGTTTATTAATCCCAGCAGAGGCAGGTAGAACTCTATGAGTTCTATGCCAGCCTGGTCTACATAGTAAACTGCAGGATATCCAGTGCTACATAGACCATGTATCAAAAGCCATCATCATCATCATCATCGTCATCATCGTCATCATCATTGTAAGGAAAAGATGACAGGGCACCAATGAAAGGGAAAGTCACTGAAAAAAAAAAGTCACAGGGCACCAATGTTGTGAAAAGATGCCGGCCCAGGTTTCGGCACCAATGTTAGGGGAAGGATGAAGAGAGTGGGGGGCATATGGCCCATGGAGGTGTGGGGAGGTCTGGGGGCAAGGGAGATGCCTGGGGGAGGTTCATGCTGGGAATCCCTTCCACCTGAGGGACCAGCCACATGACGGTATAGTACAGAATAGAGTTTATTCAGGTCATAGGAGAGTTAAGAGAGTGGTAGAGGCGGGGGGGGGGGGGGGGGGGTTTATAGACAAGTAGAGGCTGGCCATGAGCACGTGGAGGGAGAGGGGGGAAGGGGAGGGGAAGAGGGGGGCAGGGGTGGGAGAGCAAGGCTGCAAGAGCACAAGAGCAAGAGAGAGAGGAGGAGTCAAGCAGCTCCTTTTATAGTGTCAGGTCACTGGGGCATAGCATTCCGGGCTACTGCTGGTAACTGAGGGGTGGGGTTTACAGAATCCCAACAATCATCATCACCATTGATGAATTTGAAAGGCAGAGAAGAGCTGGGGTATGTGGCTGAGTGATAGAACCCATGCTTGCAAGGCATGGGCTGGGATCCATGCCCAGCACCAAAACAATTTAAAATGCAAAAGAATGGAGTTGAAAAGAGCATAAGAACATCTTTGGCAGATTTCTTATCCTCCATGTTTTTCTTTTTATTGCTTACTTGGGGTTGTTTGCGTCTTTCTTTCTCTCTTTGTTTTTGTATTTCTTTGTTTTGTAGTATGTATCCCTGGTTGTCCTCTATGTAGTGCAGGCTGGCCTTGAACTCTTAGAGATCACTCTGCCACTCTACCGCTCGGATTAAAGGCATGCACCATAACACCTGGATTTTCTGTTTTTCTTACTCAAGGGTAAAAATGGGGCCTGCAACCAGAACTGCACATCTCTGAAGTCCTCAGGCAGTATTCTGGGACTGCACTGTTGCTGTTGTTTGGGTCTTGTTGCTTGTGGTTTCTTGTTTCTTTCGCTTTGTTTTGTGTTTTTTGTTGTTTGGTTACTTGCAGGCATATGGTTTAGGTGTTACTGCTGATGTCTTTTACTTTTTTTTTTTTCTAAATACCAAATTCTGAATTCAGATTTCTGGTGGATAAAAAGAGATGTATAACAATTCAGAAAAAGAAAAATCAGACAAACTGATGCAAAATAGAAAATTTCAGAGACAGAAAAATAAAAGAGGCACCACAACCTAGAGCCCAGTTGACGTATCTCATCAGCCCAGAGGCAAGAATTCCAGCACACTTATTACTGCTTTCAGTGAGACCTGTCTACAGTGACAGCTAATCTTGCTTGTCAACTTGACTACATCTGGAACTAATGAAACCCCAAGAAGCTGGGCAAAAGCCCATGAGGAATTTTCTTGGTTGGATGATTCAAGGTAGGAAAACCCACCCAAAATCTGGGCCACACCTTCTGGTGGCAGCCCACAAAACTGATGTAGAAGGAAGGTTTTGCTTTTTGCCTGTTTGCCTTTATACTCACTGGCAACATCTATCATGTATGAATTCCTTCAGTTAGATCTACTTTTCAGGATTCCAATGAAGACTGAAGACCAGCAGCTTTCTAGGATTTCTCCATGACTCCAGCACCAGACTGGAACTATTGAGATGTCCAGTCTAGTAGACTGAACAGCTACCAGATTCTTGGCCTTTCTGATGGGAGATAACCATTGTTGGACTTCCCAGACCACAGTCTGTAGTCTGTAAACCACTCTAATAAACCATCTACACACATGTGACATGTGTGTGTGTGTGTGTGTGTGTGTGAGAGAGAGAGAGAGAGAGAGAGAGAAACTGAGAGAGACAGAGACACAGAAAGACAGAGAGAGTCATTTTATCCGTTCTGCTCCTTTAAAAGACACTGACTAATATACCTATGATGTCCAAACAGCACACAGAAAAGGGGAAAGGGAAGGGCAAGCTATAACCTTCAAAGAACCCAAGTGTGTCCTCCTCCTGCTAGGCCTCCACTTCCAAAACTTCTTACCACTTCTCAAAACAATGCCACTACATGAGCTGTAGTCAAAAGGTTACTTTAATATAACATTTAGTATCCTTTCTTTAATACAAATAATTTAGAAGGAGCAGGCAGAGGAAGATGACATACAAAAGGAAGTTATATGGCTATAGAAATGGAGAAAGACCACAACCCAGGACTTGTCAGCAGCTATGAGAAACTGTAACATAAAAGAAGAGATGGAATATGGCTCAGTAAAACTTTGACATTTGCTCAATGATCCTGATTCCAGACTTTTGGTCTCCAAAATGTGAGAATTTCATTTTATTTGGGTCACCATTATAGTCTCAGTCATTTGCTGAAGAAAGTTCTACTCCTTGTTTATCAACCGACAGAGCCCATTCCCAGCAAACACTCATGCTCAAAGGTAGCGTAGATGCCCATTCTTTACCTCTTCCCTTGTCGTATAGCCAAGGTTTTTTCACCTCCAAGTCACAACTAATTGATGGATAATAAAAATGTTCAATGACTAACTGAAAGCACTGGCTGAAAGAAATGGTTTAAACACCCACGTTGGTTATGGCAAAACTCACAATAGCTAACAGGAAAGCAGCTCAAATGTCCACAGCTAGATATACAAAATGTTGTATGTTCTATTGAAAAATGTTAGCCACTTGCTTTCCCTTTTTCTTTCTCAGTTTCTTATTATTATCTGTTTGTGTTTGTTGTTGTTGTTTGCTCCTCTTGGCCTGGAACTTGCTACTAGACAAGGACAGCCTGAAGTTTGTATCAATCCTCCTGCCTCTGCTACGTGAGTGATGAGACTTCGTTTATTAAAAACACATCTAGTTTATTCAGTCTGACAAAGGAGGACATTACGGCATGTGCTACCTAGTGATGGACCCTAAGGACATTGTGTTAAGTACAACAACTTAGTCATCCAAGTTGGAAAAAGCCCTAACATACCCACGGGATTTTCCTGGTAACTGAAACGAAAACTAGTTTCTTCATGGATCCAAGTAGTCCATTCAAGACACTAAGGAAAGAGCTGGAGAGATGGTTCAGTGGTTAGGAACACTGAGTGGTTAGGAACTAACTGTTCTTTCTGAGGTCCTGAGTTCAAATCCAACAACCACATGGTGGCTCACAACTATCTGTAATGAGATCTGATGCCCTCTTCTGGTGTGTCTGAAGACAGCTACAGTGTACTTATAATAAATAAATAAATAAATAAATAAATAAATCTTTTTTAAAAACAGACACTAAGGAAGGAAGAATGAAAATGGGGCCATCCTAGGCTATTCAGCAAGACCTTACAACAAACAAACAGACAAAAATGACTTCTCTGCCTAGTAGAAGATGATGTTTTTGGAAGTCAGTCCCATTTGGGTTGGATCACAGCTTTGCTGATAACTGTCTGATAGTCAGATAGTCAAGATATTTTACGTCTTAATCTCCCTTCCTGCTCGTGTTTAAGAAAAGTTATAATCCATAAGTAGGATGGTTATGAATATTACTTCACGATGTAATATTGTATCTCGTTAGAACCCCAGTGGTCTTGACAACTGGCTTCTGACACTGTCTTTAATTAGGGCATGTACACGCATGTAATTCTGACACTGTCTACATTAGGGCATGTACACGCATGTAAGCACACATGTGAGCATAAACACACATGTAAGCTGCTACCCCCACGCCAAGCAGTCACTAATAGTCTTCATTCTACTCCAGAACCCAGCCACTCCTCAGCACGTGACACCAGGGAGTCAACGCCCATGGGTGAAAATATCTGCTTCCCAGAAGCAATCCCTGCATTGGATGCTAGATCATTACTTTTAATTCTCATTTCTAGGAGCAAAATGAAAAGCAGATGTTAAATACGGGGTCTTACCTTAATTAAGTAGAAGGAAGATAGGAAGCCCCTTGTTTTGCTCTTCCCCAACTCAAACTCACTTTGCCTTCAGTTCATCCAAAGAGTATTGACCATAATGAAAGCATGCTAGACACTTTCCAAGCCCTTTGAATTGTGTGGTTTTTCTCTCTTGCCATTTTAATTTAGTGGCAGACGATATTAATGTTTTGTAATGAAACGCCGCAGGCATGGCACTGCTGATCAAAGTGAGATATGGAAGGGTTGATTCAGCTTAACCAAGAAGATAATAACATAGAACTTTGGTAATAATAGTGAGTGTCCTCCCCTATTTCCAGTCCATTACACTGCACTGAAATGTCTGTCCTGTTATTAGTAAATCTTCTCAAATATAAAAAAGAAACAAAGAAGTCATAAAGTAAAAATGGAATCAAATCTAATGGACATTAATCACTTTTTTTTTAACTTACCCAATTATAACAATGCAAAAGATGGTAGGATGTACTGTAGAACTTTGCTTTGTGGATCTTGAACTATGTGAACGAGAGGCTAAACCAATCTTGGGACTGGCCTCCATTTTAAAGAAAAAAAATAACCTGAGAACTTGACCTGCTTCAGAACCCAAGCTGTACCGAGTTATCAGAAAGAACCCCCCCACACACACACAAGAGTTCCTCCCTAGTTACTTACTAGCAACAGTTAAGTAAAGATTAGTCTGATTGTTTCAGATGGACTTTCAGACCCTTTGTGATTGTACACAGTCTTGCTATTAAAAAGTGCTTGTGTGTGTCTTCAGAACACCCACCTGTGGGCTTACAATAGACACTCAGATACTTGGCAGGCTGGACATCCCCTCATTGACTTCCATTCCCTGTAAAACCTTGTCCTGCTGAGGGTTCGAGGCTATTATATCTGAAACGGCTTTTTGGTAGTCTATTGGGGTTAACAAGTGCTTCCTGGCACAACATAAGAAGGGGCCATTTACTTATGAGGGTCTTTAGTAGATAAAGTAGTCTCTAGTCTCCAGTACTGGAAAAAGACTACATACACACTGTTATAGTAAGAACAAGAGGTAATAGATTTCTCGATTGAGTGAAGCACCATTTGTTTAAAGCACAAAACATTGCCTAACCAAGGCAACGATTATAACCAACACTCTGGCAGCTCCTTTAGCCATTGTCTAATAATCTTTTTCTTTCCTCAGTTAAGTAAGCATTCAAAGTTACAGAACTTATGTTTGACTGAAGGTAAGCACAGAGGTAAGACAAGCTGCTGGCTCCCAGGAGCCCCAGTGCATCGGACAGACAAAAATGCACAAATCCTTGTAAATGATGGCTTCTTTGTGACAAGGACTTCTCTATAAAGGCATGGGAGCCAAGAAAATTCTAGTGCTCGTGTGTAAATTTATGTTAAATCAATACATGATTGGACAGGGAGAGGAGGTGGGAAAGGAGAGGAAACGGAAGAGGAGGAGTCAGAGGAGGTGAAGGAGAGGAAGGAACTGGAACAGAAGGACGGTTAACGGCAAGTGATAAGGGTTCTCCTAGGAGGGGAATAGACTGTGTAGTGGTAAATCTGCCCAAAATAGACACGCAGCTTGTTTTCCTAATTACTGAGTTGTGTTTTCATTGAATGGGTTTATTTGGCTTGAAGAGGATATTGCAACACTCCTGTGTGTCTTTTTCTGAGAGGGAGAAACAAGGAAATTCCCAATGGGTAGGAAGAGGGGCATCCTAGACAGAAAACATGGGGGAGGGGGAGACCATGTGTCTTCCTGATATGAGTAGGAATGGTCCTAGAACAGACCTACCTGTCCTTTAACCCCACAAGAAAAAGCAGCTGTTCTTCTACCATGTTGTATCCTCACACAGCAAGTTCTCCCCTCAAAGTGTCTAAGTGTATACAACTTAATGGCAGCTACGTATGTGGGATCCTCACGGGACAACAGTTTCAAACCAAGGGGAGCAAATCCATTCTGCACTTAGTTGAAACAACCAGCCAGGAAATGTGGGTTAAAACAAGAGGCAGGATAAGGACATCCAAGAACAGCATGAATGAGCGTGGTGATGGGTTAGAAGTGGTAAGTTGGAGAAACTGGGGAACAGAGCAAGAATTCAAGGTACTAACCAGGAAGCTAGAACTGAAGCAGAAGCCATGGGGGCTGGGGGTGGTCTTAGTGGTTTGCTTCCCATGGCTTGCTCAGCCTGCTGTCTTATAAATCTAATGGAGGCATTTTCTCAACTCAAGTTCCCTCTTCCTGGATGACTCTGGCTTGTGTTAAGTGAACAAAGAATGTGACACACTATTACAATACGACACAACACTATTAAGCAAGAACATATACTTTCTTGTTTATCCCCAGGATCTCATATTAATATCAATATAGATAAGAAAAAAATCTAACTTTTAAGTCCCAGTCTTTAAAATTTAAACACTCTGAAAGTTTGGTCTCTTTAAAATATCCAAAGACTCTTAACAAAGTTCAGAGTCTCGGGGCTGGAGACATGGCTTAGAGGTCCTGAGTTCAATTCCCATCAACCACCTGGTGATTCATAACTATTTATAATGGGATCTGATGCCCTCTTCTGCCATCTAAGTATACATGCAAATAGAAGACTCATATATAGCAAACAAGTAAGTAGTTCGGAATCTCACACTGTGGACCCTTATGAAATAAGAACAAGCTAAATACTCTCTTATTATAAGAGGGAGTCATTAACAAAATCTAACAGCATAGAAAGTTCAGTTTTGAACACCATGATTCACTCTGAAGGGTCTGGGCATCCTCACCTTTCTGCCCTCCACAGCACACAGTATGTGTTCTGTGTTCAGGCCAGCCCTACCCCACAGCTGCCATTGTCTTTGGTCCCACCCCCACCGTCTTGGCATTTCCAGTATGCTAGAGCCTCCATTGTCCCTGGGCTGCACCTTCAACAATAACCTCTCCAGAGCTCTCCTCAGGAACTCCGATGCTACTGTATAGTGCCAAGTCTCAGCTTCTCTCCACGAGCCCTTCAATCCTGGAGCTCCCACCTGGCTCTCTTCACCTGCTTCACCCATAGCTGGGGAACTAGAAGAAACCAATGTCAGTACCAGCACTCTCAAGTTTGATCTTGCCAAGTTACCAAATGGAATTAGCTCTCAGAGTAGAAGCATACAAATTGTAGAGAGAGTAGACTATAGGAAAGAGGATGAGGATGAGAGGGTGGGGGTGGGGAGAACTTCAATATGCTCACTTGAGGCACGGATTGAATGCTAACCTACCTGAAATGCTGTCTGGACTATATGAGTGTCTCAACAGAGCCTAGAATTAAGATCCTTTTTTTCTTTTTCTTTTTTAATGATACCTGCATCATTTGCATATCTTGAAATGCAGGACTTCCTTGGGGTTACAAGCCTATTATCTCAGAGATCAAAACCTATGAAAGTGTCCATTGGTTTATCAACAATGCCATGAATATTCTTTTTCTCTGAATTTGCATAATCTATACTTGTTGGGATCCTTTGCTGTGGAGTTGTTTTTTGGCACCTCTGGTCAGCTAGTGGTGGAGAAATATTAATTTTTCAGGACACTTTGAAGCTGATCGTAGGCTTTTTGTGCTGTGGTCCTTAAGAGCTAGAATTAAGCACTTTTGCCTCTGAAGTTCAGAGCAAACCACTTAGGACTGTAACCTAGGGAAGTACATTTGCATTTGAAGCGCCTAGAATGCTGCTCTGGACCAGGCAGATTCTTCCAGGGCGTATTCTTCTGATGTAGGATCTGCAGTCTCTTTGTCTTTGAGACCCTCTTTTGTCCCTGATCCTCACACCTGGCCTCCAGAAGGATGTTTGCAGTATCTTTGATTGTTAACTTGCTAGATCCCTGTGTTAGAACTGATGTAATCCTTTTGCATGCAATTAAAGTGGTATATAAGAAAAATAAAAACTGCAAGTCTGCCTCTAGGTTTCAACCTCAGAGCTGGCCGAAGTCCTGTTGTAACCTTTAACTAACTTGTCCTTTTTCTTTCAATCCTCGCTCTGGTTCCAGGTGGACCTCTTGGGAGTTCGAGCTGGTCTCTGACACGTTGCATTCACCTCCCGCCCCTTTCCATCCTGCTCTAGCCTTGAGATGCAGTTGATTCAGTTCTGACTTTCATATAAAAGAGACTCATGAGCCAGGAGGTTCATGCTTTCTTTATGTCTCCATCTGCTCATTGCTCAGGTTTCTCATCCCCCTCACACTTAAGCCATTCTGACATTCTTTATTTTTCACTTTTCATTTTATTCATCAAATCCTATAATATCTTCAAGAAAAAAAAATCTTCCAGAGAAAATAATCCTTACAGGAAGGTGAGGGAAGTAAAAGGCTGGCCCAGTGTAGACATGTACAAAGATTTTGTAAATGCCTAGAGTTCACCCTACACCCTCTCTTATGCACATAATACACACACAAATTCAGAGGCACACACAGCTTCACACCATATCAGTAAGGCAGATAAAACTCGAGTTCTCTAGAGTCAGATCCTTGGACTCCCTTCCTTCGTCCCAGTAAGGTTGCACAAATCTACGTGTAGTTAGTTGCAAAGGAATGAGCATCCTTGTGGTAGTTTTGAGGATGTTTTTACGGCTTTCCTCCCTATGACCACCTAGCTGTTCTCTTTCTCCTCTCTGTCCTTGGGTCAACTGAGCTGCTTGAAATCCCTCAAATGCATAAGCTCACCAAGAATCAATACCCTGTCCACACTGCTCCGCCTCCTTGTAATGACCTCTTCCTTCCCAACTCCCACACTGCTGAACCCATGAGTCAGAGACCAACTCCTCAAACTTGTCCTCTGATCTCCACCTGTGTGCTGTGACACACAGAACAAATGAATAGCCATGTACAATTTTGAAATGCCATCTGCTTACTGTTCTACATGCCTGTGTTGATAGTCCCTAAAACTTAGAAACCTTTTATTTTCCCTTTATCTACTTTTATATTGACAGCAATATACAGAAAGCACTTAACTATCCATTGTAACAAATATTTCATTAAGTATGTAAATGGATGTGCAAAAGATATGTGTTAAAGAAATCCTCTGTGATAGTCCCAAGCAATTGTCTTGTTCAGCAGCAAAACATAAAATAAGTACTTATTGCCTAGATGAGTGAATAATAAAACAGAATATCCCTTACCGAACATAGATAGATAAAGAGATGATAGATAGACAGATGCAAACATAGAAAGATGTAGATAGATGCATAGATAGATTAATAGATAAGACAGATATAGATTGATAGATGCATACACAGATAGGCAAAGATAGATAGGTAGGTAGACATAGATTGATAGATACAAACCTACATAGGCATAGATAGATAAATAGATTAATAGATAGACAGATATAGATTGATAGATGCATATATACATACATAGGCATAGATAGATGGATGGATGGATGGACAGACAGACGGATGGACAGACAGACAGACGTAGATTGATAGTTGCATAGATAGACACACAGACAGATACAGAAGCACTGTGCTTCTGTACAAGTCTTATATTTCACTCTACCACCTCCCTACTCCCCACATTTGGAAGCATGATACAGAGAACTTGACAGGGAATAAAAGTAAGAACGGTGAGTAGTCAGTCCAGCCAGTTAGACAGGGATGGAACATTCCCAGTAGAAACCACAAAAGCAACACAAGACTATGACACAGTGACCATACTAGCACATGTGACTCATGGAAGGAAGAGGTGGAAGAGTTCCTTAGTCTGATAATTCCAGCTTCACACCCCACCTGGCTTTTATCTTGGATTACTGTGGTCTCATTTTACTATTTCTTGGCAAATCTACCTTGACTCATGACACACCAGAAGTCAGAAGGTTTTGCTCTGTATTTTTCGGTTCCACTCTTGGCCCAGGCTTGCCTCTCCTTTCAGCACTCACCCTTGCTCCAGACTCTTACCTCCCATCAGCCAATAGCAGAGCTCATGACTGGTCACACCAGTTATTTAGGCTTTGGAAAGTTCTACCGCAACTGAGTGCTGGACTGTCTGTCATCTCTGGACCAACGGGATGCTTCTTTTAGGATACGGACACGAAGGAATGACAGATTTCCTGTGCATGTCCTGTCATCTGACTCATGCCAGTTCCTTTACCTTTGTGCCTGAGTGTCCTCCTTCAGTAAAGGCTTCTCACAATGAGAAGACACAAAGTAGAATTAAGTGGAAACCTTTGCAGAGCCTTTGCTATCACAGAAGGAACCATAACTCACCGGGCAGATGTGTAATCAATGCCTTCAGCCACGTTTACTGTGTTTTATAGTATTACCTAAAGATTTGGGGGCTTTTTACATGATTATTATTAAAGTCGTTCTAATTTAAAAGAAGAAAAAGTATCTTTTTAAAAAAAAAAAAAAGCTTTATGTATACACCATTCTGCCTGCATGTACATCTGCAGGCTAGAAGAGGGCACCAGATCTCATCAAAGATGGTTGTGAGCCACCATGTGGTTGCTGGGAGTTGAACTCAGGACCTCTGGAAGAACAGTCAGTGCTCTTAGCCACCGAGCCATCTCTCCAGCCCAAGAAAAGTATCTTAATGAGGACACCCTAAAACCAGGTAAACCTACGTCTTGATGTGCTTTCTGACTATGCTCCTCCCACCTATCAAGCACTTCCTGTGCAGTTGGAGCAACGAACCTTGTTTAGAGAAGTGAAAACTGAAGGGTTGTTATCTTACTTGAGCAACAGCCTCCAGCATTCCAGGAGGTTGTTTGTTCTTGAGCAAATGGAGTTTACTATTTTATCTGTCCTTGGGCAAGAGGGGTTTACAGGTTAAAGGCTTGTTTATTTTATAGATCTCTTAAGCAAAATAATTAAAACTTAAAAAAATGTAATGTTAGCCCTCACAAAAGTACTGTTCCCTAAGCATTTCCAGGGAATTTAGAAATGACTTCTGAGGATCCTTCCACCTTCTGGATCAAGAAATCTGGGGTGTGTCCTATGGAATCAAGAAATCTGGGGTGTGCCCTATGGAATCTTCTAAGTAGTAATGATACATAATGGCTGAGCACTAATGCAGATTAAAAATCGGTAAAATTGCTTAAAATCTTTGTGAGAGCAACTCTTAGGTTACAAGAATGTTGAGAGCATGTTTGGGTACTGAGTCCCAGGACTCTGGGGGTTACACTTACTTGTGACCATGCTAGTGTTGGGACCCAAACTGAGGTCGTGAGAAATAGAGCCAAGTGCTTTTAACCACTGAGCCATCTCTCCAGCCCCATCATCCTTGTTTGAGATAAGTGTTGCTGGTTTTGTGCTCACCTAATACATCTGAGTGGCTGGCTAATAGGCTGATCTAGGGATAATAGGCTATCTCCCCACTCCCCCACCCCCCACCCCCAGTGCTGAAGTTTCAGGTTCACACCGCCATCCTTGACTTTTTAAGTCTATTACCCAGTGAGTCATCTCTCAAGCTACCTATAATTATTTTCACTACTCTGTTTTTACTCCTGTTCTCTGATACAATCCAAATTTTTTCAGTGAATTCATTTCTTATAAACCTATAAACCTCAGTGCCCCAAGGCTCACTCCTTACTTAGATTTCATCTCTCCCCTATTCGACTGTAGTCTCCACTGAACACTTGCTGATACAAGATACTGCCAAATAAACATTTCACTGGTATCTAGAATTTCATATATTCACCCTTCAATATTGCTACTCCCTTTCCAACAACTTTCTCATTTCTCTCTCATTTTTTTAACGCTTTATTTATTTTATGTATGCAAGTACACTGTCACTCTCCTCAGACATACCAGAAGAGGGCATTGGATCCCATTACAGATAGTTGTGAGCCACCATGTGGTTGCTGGGAATTGAACTCAAGACCTCGGGAAGAGCAGTCCATGCTCTTAACCTCTAAGCCATCTCTCCAGCCTCAACTTCCTCATTTCTATAGATAACTATTTCCCAACCCCTCGGGCTAATACCCTGGAATTACCTGTTTCTCATTTCTCTTTTCTTACTCTTTCCTCAAATTCTGGGCCTTAACAAATCATCCTATCTCTACATCTTTAAAATATGCCAAAAATATATAACCCATTAGTTTGTTTTCTTGAGATACAGTCTCCCAGGCTGGCTTCTAACCGTCCAACCTTCTGCCTTGTGAGTGGAAATAAGGTAACCACAGCACACACAGGTAGATCTGTCTGTTTCTAACCTCCTTCACCTCTACCCTTTATGCTAAGCCACCAGCATTTGGTCACTCTGCAATAGTTATGCTCCCTGGATTTATCTTCCCTTACAAAGTAGTCCGGGTGCATCTTCAAAGTCCTCCACACCTTCCAGTCCTCTGAAAGAAAATCAAGTTCTTATCTTTTCATAGAGATTTTTATTTTTAGTGATGTATTCACGCCTATGAGTGTGATTGTGCACACTGGATGCAGGGGCTTCTGAGGCAAGAAGCAGACATCAGATCCTCTGGAATTAAAATTACAGGCTGTGTAAGCTGCTCCACCTGGGTTCAGGGGACCAAACTTGAGTCAGCTGCAATAACAGTGTGTACTCTTAAGTCTGGTGCCATCTCTCCAGCTCATGAAGTATGTAAAATCTTGTATGTAAGATCCAGCTGCAGCTCCATTCCCGAACCCAGTGGTTTTCAACCTTCCGAATGCTGCCTTTAACATATTTCCTCATGTTGTGGTGACCTCCAGTCATAAAAGTATTTTCATTGCTCCTTCATAACTGTAATTTTGTGACTGTTATAAATCATGATATGCAGAGGAATTTTAATCTAGCACCGTGGCTGCTCAGGCATGAGGTCACATCCAAAGATCTTGTCAGTCTGCGTGATCCAACTGAAAGAGACAAGCCCTTATTATCAAACAATACAAGTTAGCTCATAGAGGAAAGCAACTGTGCTCGAAAGTGACTTCCAACTGAGAGCAGACAAAGTGATGAGTTAAAGATTTGGCAGAATGAGTCAGAGAGAAAACAGAAATTAGGAGAGGAGGGGAGAAGAGAGGAGGGAAGGGGAGGGGAGGGGAGAAGAGGAGAGGAGAGAGAGCAGTTTTACCAAGACAGTTTTACAGAGACAGGTTTCAGGTGAAGATAGAATGAGTCAGAGAGTAAGAAGGAGCCAGAAGACTGGAATAAATTGCCAGAGTTAGTTTGAGGTCAAGCAGAGAAATTCAATGAGAAACTGAGAAAAATCAGAGTCCATCCACTAGGAGAGGAGTTTGAACCAGTGCAGCTGAGTTGAACCAGCCAGCCAGAGTACAAAAAGAACTAGAAAGGATGAGCTTATTCAACAGTAAGCCTACCAGATAACAACTGAATCTGGTGAATAAAAGTTACTTTTATAATAATGTTTTCAAATAGTCTTAGATGACCATTGTGAAAGGGTCATTTGACCCACAGGTTGAGAACCTCTTCTTCAAGCCACTTCTATAAATGCCTTCTTTACTTGCTGTTCCCTACATACCTTAGCCCCCAGCCCTCAGGGGGCAGAGTCAAACAGATCCCTACAGCTCAATAGCCAGATAATCTAGTCTACCAATGAGGTTTAAGCTCCATGAGAGATCCTGTGTTCATAAACAAATTAAAGAACAACATAAAAAGACAGTTTGTGTCCTCCTTCACAGGTACAGACACAAACGCAGAAGTATACACGTTATCACAAATATAAACACAATTCTTTCTTTTTACTTTTTTTAAAAAATTTGGTGGTTCCTAATATAGCTTAGGAGTGTGGTGCTTGGGGCTGAAGAAATGGCTCATTGGTTAAAAGCACTAACTGCTCTTCCAGAGGTCTTGAGTTCAAATCCCAGTAGCCACATGGTGGATCACAACATCTGTAATGGGATTTGATGTCCTCTTCTGGTGTGTCTGAAGACAGTTACAGTGTATTTATATATAATAAGTACATAAATAAATAAATCTTAAAACAAAAAAATAATGCAGTGCTTGCAGAAAATGTATGGAGCCTTAGCCTCAATTCCCAGTACCCCAAAAAAGTTACTTTGTTTATTAATCTAGTGATTCTGTTCATTTTTCATGTCAGATTAAAATGCAATTCTATGTAGATACAATTTTATATAAAATAAAAGATTTCCCTTTGGTACATGTAGTCTTGTAGCCACCACAATCAAGGCACAAATTATTTCTGCCACCCTAAAAGGTTAATTTTTGTCCCTATATGGCCAAAGCTTGTGATACCATATGTGGTGATTTGAATAAGTTTGGTCCCCGTAGACTCATGTGCTTGAATGCTTTGAGCATAGAGTGGCACTATTAGGAGGTGTGAACTTGTTGGAGTAGGTGTGGCCTTGTTAGAGGAAGTGTGTCACTGAGAAGGTGGGCTTTGAAGTCTCCTATGCTCAAGCTATGCCCAGTTTAACACACAGTCTCCTGCTGCCTGGGGAATCAAGATGTATAACTCTCAACTATATCTGCCTAGAGGCTGTCATGCTTCCCACCATAATGATAATGGACTAAATCCCTGAAACTGTAAACCAACTCCAATTAAATGTTTTTCTTTATAAGAGTTGCCTTGAACACCACAGTTCTGGGCTAAAATCAAGGTATTAGTAAAGTCTCCTTATGTGGACTCAGAGGAACAGATCTATTTCTGATCTTAAAACCTGACTTGTAGATGCCCTACTTCCTTGCCCTTCTATTTTATCTTCCTTCATGAGATATATGACAACTCACTCAAGATTGTCAGCAATGCACCACCAACTGCTTAGGTCCCCTGGCTAAGATCATTCATGACAATTTTGGCATCATGGAAGGGCTCATGACCATAGTTCATGCCATCACTGCCACTCAGAAGACTATGAATGGCCTCTCTGGAAAGCTGTGGTGTGATAGCCATGGGGCAGCCCAGAACATCATCCCTGCATCCACTGGTGCTGCCAAGGCTGTGGGCAAGGTCGTCCCAGAGCTGAATGGGAAACTCACTGGCATGGCTTTCCGTGTTCCTACCCCCAATGTATCTATTGTGGATCTGACATGCTGCCTGGAGAAGCCTAACCAAGTATGATGACATCAAGAAGGTGGTGAAGCAGCAGCTGAGGGCCCACTAAAGGGCATCCTGGGCTACACTGAGGATCAGGTTGTCTCCTGCGACTTCAACAGCAACAACCACTCTTCCACCTTTGATGCTGGAGCTGGCATTGCTCTCAATGACAACTTTGTGAAGCTCATTTCCTGGTATGACAATGAATATGGCTACAGCAACAGGGTGGTGGACCTCAGGGCCTACATGGCCTCTAAGGAGTAAGAAACTCTAGATCACCCACCCCCCAGCAAGGACACTGAGAGCAAGAGAGAAGCCCTCAGTTGCTGAGGAGTCCCATTCCAACCCAGCCCCCAACACTGAGCATCTCCTTCACTATTTCCATCCCAGACCCCCATACTAATAGAAGGGACCTAGGGAGCCCTCCCTACTCTCTTGAATACCATCAATAAAGTTCTGTTGCACCAAAATAAAAAAGAATGAAGCCATGAAAAAGTCTACTAGGTCATATTGTGAAAGAACAAAGCCTGACATTAAACCAGCTTTACCTTGAATCAATAACTATTTCTATAAATAAATAAATAAATAATATTAAAAATCGGCCAGTCCTCCTGATAGCTTTAAAATACCAAAAAGTCAATTGATGCTTTGTTTTGTTTTCACAAAAACAGCAGGGGAACTTTAAGCATTGCTGAAGGCACAAAGTAGACAAAGAAACTTTAAGTGCAGTGACTAGGACAGGCTGACAGAAGAGCACAAAAGCTGGGCAAGCCCAAAGGGAGTCTGGACGAACTCCAAGCTGCAGTCCAGTCCTGGACACGAGGCATATAACAGAGGGGATGTTCTCACTGGCAGCACAAGCCTAGAGTCACCAACCAATGCTGGGGTCCTAGGGCCACCTGTGGGACCCTCAGACTGGTGAGGGGATCAAGGCCTCAGAGCGGCCCCAAGCAGCACAAGCTACAGTTTCTGTCATTTGTTAGTAACATGTTCTCCACAGTACAACTAATTTAAACTGATCCAAGACTAGCTTACAAAGAAATGAGACTCAGACCATGATTATTTTATTCGGCTTTTTAAAAAAGATTTATTATATATAAGTACACTGTACTGCCTTCAGACACACCAGAAGAGGGCATCAGATTGCATTACAGATGGTTGTCAGCTACCATGTGGCTGCTGGGATTTGAACTCAGGACCTCTGAAAAAGCAGTCAGTGCTCTTAATCACTGAGTCTTCTCTCCAGCCCTTTATTCAGCTTTTGTAAGACTCAAATTGAGTCTTATCTCTTTGAGGCTTTTATGAATGAGTCAAGAGATCGGGGATCAATGCAAAAGTGAGAGGTTTATTAGTCCAGTGCACTGGGGCGGCCTACATCCAGAGGAGAGGCAACTCTGAGCCCTCCATCAATATAATACTCTTATTTATACTCCATCAGTATTTATACACTTAGTAATGGGTGGGCTACAGCGATAGTGACCAGGCATGCAAGCATTGGTGGGTTTAGTTGACTTTTAAACCGACTGACTGCTGTCAACATGGGTTCATCTCAAGTCCTATGCCCTACATTCCAGGGCTCACCCAGATAAGACACTTCTCCCTGGGAAGAAGTGCTGCTTGGTGCCTGGGTCATATCTTTGCTCTATATTCCAGAGGCTGCCCAGATAAGGTTGAAGCACTACTTCTTCAAAGGTGTGGGACCACAAAAGCCCTCAGTGGGAGGGGGAAGCTGTAAGGAGGGTGTAGGACTGTAAAAGCCCTTAGAGTCCCTCACTTTGACAACTACTGAGGGGTAACCCCTAATCTGTTTCTAACTGCTGGCCTGGCTGCCTCCCCAGCAGTGTATTCCAGATACTTGCTGTTTCTCGTGGTCACTCGTTCATGGTCCATCTTCACTCATGGCACCTTCTTCTCTCTCCCTTTCATTCTCCCGTCTCTCATGTTCAACCAGATAATTAAAAAACCCACCTACCTCTAATCCCTCCAGTAAAAAATGGCTATAGCCATTTTATTTAACCAATAGTTTTAAATTAAGGAACAAAGTTTGAACAACAAAAGCTGGTAAATGTGAGAATATACTCATAGGCCTAGACCTTTGGGTTCAGAATTTAGTATTACAATACATAGCAACAGACCATATCTCAACATTCTCTATTGTGTGCTATGCTCAAACAGGACCTGATGCACAATTAATGTTTTATAAATATAACTTGGGAACTTCCCATAAGCCAAATTCTGAAGACATAATCAAATGCAATTCCATGAAAACCAGGAAGATGCATCTGTAGCATAGATCATTACCTAGAACCCACCACTAAACATGGATCGTTACCTAGAACCACCACTAAATACCATAGATCATGACCTAGAACTCACCAATAGTTAACACAGATCATTACCTAGAACTCACTGATTGTTAACACAGATCCTTACCTAGAATTCATTTTCCCAGAACTCACCACTGTGCTTTCCAGCCACAGAAGTCTCTTCCCCATTTTCAGGGAAGCAAATGTTCACTTCCTCCATTCCCCAGATTTAAGCCCAGCAACTCCTCCATTTGAACTCATAGCATAAAGTGTCCTAGCATTTTTAAGATCTTCCCACATCCCACCTTGTGTAGCTCGACTTTGCTGTAAAGCTAAAAGACAATAGGGATATTTTGGGAGCTCAGTATCATGAGTGTTAGGATCTGGGTCTGGGCTAAATGTCCAATATGCACTGGGAAAATGTGTTACCCTAAATTTCTACCCTTCCTTGTTGGTCCAGTTTGCACATTTAGCTCAGGTATCCTTCCCTTTTATTCACAGATATATTAAACATCTGTTATTATAGCTTTAGAAACTTGTTTTAAGTTCTATTCCCAGAATAGAAATTATCTCCCAAATCTTGAGGTTGTTTGTTTGTTTTGGAACCACCTCAACACCTCACCTAAATTCCAATGATACCTGTCAATGATGTCTTCTATACATTGTCTTTGGACAATGGGGATGGCTTTGTGTTGAGATGTCAAAGCCAGGAACAAGGAATAAAGACTGAAGTATTAGGATATGGGATGTCCAAGTCCTGGCATAGGCTCACTCTAGGCAGGACACTGGAACACACTATGCTTTGGAAAGCAAGTTACCCGGAAGGGTTGGCTTCTATACACTGAACAGTTCTGCACATGAATTCACACAACACCCTTGCTAGCTTACAGACCACCCCCTTGGTTGAACTCAAACAAGCTTTGTAATCCAAGTAGTGGTGGCGGCACATGCCTTTAACCCCAGGGGAAAGTAGGGAAAAAGAGACAGGCAGATCTCTGTCTTCAAGGTCAACCTTGTTTACAGAGTGAGTGTCAGGACAGCCAGGGTTCTCCAATGGTGTATATTATTTGGTAAGATTTTTTTTTTTTTTTTTGAGGCTCCTGGTTGTATCTGAGATTAAGCAGATTGTCTGACACTCCTGTCCCCAGCTTTGCCATTTGCTACTGTGATATTGTCACCTACATGTTCCCTAAAAACAAAGCCTCTGGGAGGCTGCTGAGGTATGTGATGAGGTCTGAGGTCTCAACTTCAGGTTTAGTCTATCCAACTGCCTGATTGGATTTCAGCCTGTCTAAACTTAGTTGCTAAATTACATATGCAGGCCCTGAGGACTCTGGTAAGGAGCCGGGATACCTCCTGACAGAGAATTTGCCTTAAAAAAGCCAGCAGAGCAAGCTGATTCAGGATCAGAGTCTTGATAGGAGGGAGGAACAGTTCTAAAACTGAATAGTTATTTGTTGATTGTATTGATTTTCAAAAACTTGACTGTGCTGGTTAACTTTCAGTCAACTTAACACAGGGTCATCTGGGAAGAGGGAACTTCACCTCCAGTTGCCTCCATCAGATAGTCCTGTGCACATGTCTGTGGGGCATTTTATTAATAATCGATGTTGGAGGACTCAGGTCATTATGGGCAGTGGCCTTCGGTGGGTAAGAAAGCAGGCTGAGAGCTAGGCATGGTGGCACAGGCCTTTAACCCCAGCACTAGGGAGGTAAAGGTCGGTAGTTCTAGGCCAGCTGGTTTACAGAGTGAGTTCTAGGACAGTTAGGGTGACTCAGAGAAACCATTCTCAAAACAAACAAAAAAAAATAGAAGAGGAAAGAGAAGGAGGAAGGGATCGAGGGAAGAAGGACGGAAGGAAGGAAGGAAGGAAGGAAGGAAGGAAGGAAGGAAGGGAGGGAGGGAGGGAGGGAGGAAGGAAGGAAGAAGGAAGGAAGGAAGGAAGGAAGGAAGGAAGGCAGGCAGGCAGGTTGAGTGAGCCATGAGGAACAGATTACTAAGCAGTGCTGGTTTCTGCTTCAGTTTCTGCTTCAGTTTCTGCTTCAGTTCTTGCCCTCACTTCTCTTTACAATGGGCTGTGATAGGAATACGTAAGTCATTTTGGTCTTACTTTTGGACCTGGAATACATAGTGGCAGCATGTGTGATGCAGCCTCGAGGACTGGGAAGTCATAAATAAAACCAGAGTGATTTCTCTGTTGACAGTAAAGGTCCTCATACACCTGCTGGTAGAAAATAGCACGTGTTTCTTCCTTAGCAGAATCTGGGCACATTTTCATGCAGCCCTCTGGTTTTTAGACTCGGAGAGGCTGAAATCCTGGTATTATCCAGGGCTAGGATCTCAGCTGCAGAGTGATCTGCTTCCGAGTTCAGGTGGCTAGTGAAACATGACTGCGCATGTCCTGCTGCTCCGATGGCTCCGTTTCTTGCAGGCTGACATCGCTCAGCCACACTCAGCTCCTTTTCACTGTGCTTAGTGTGGCTACTTATTCACATATGCAAGCCCAGAAAGGGACTGAGACGTACGGGACATTATAAATACAGCACAGGACGCAATCATAGTCACAACAAGCCATTCTGTCTGCTCTGCCAAAGTAAGGAGAAAATGGGGTTACACAAGCCATGAACACCAGGGGGTTTCCGTGCCTCAAGCTGGTTTTTGAAAGCTCTAAAAGGCAAAGATTTGGTGTGTGTTTAGTCCTGCTTTAGGATAACACACCACAAAGGGGAAAGGGGAATTCAACAGTGGACACATGTGACCCTCCAAGCACAAGGAATCTAGAGGGATTTAGGGGACAAGCTGAGGCAGAAGGGCACTAAAAGCACGGTTTAAATTCTTTGTGTCTGACCTATTCTTTCTTTGGGCATAGGACCAGCCTTATAAGGAAAACCCAAGATTGAAGTGAACAAATGTAAATGTCCACACGGTGGCAGCAGACACCAGGACATTGTGTTTCAAGTGTCTCCAAGTGAGAACATGTTTATTTCCTTTTATGGCAACTCACAGTTGCCACTTGGATGTTTGATCCCTTGAAGGCAAGGGAAGTGTTTGCCACGTTTTTATGCCTCCATTCCCCGAAAGCACAGCCCCTAATATATTACCAATAAAAACAAAGGGCTGTAGCCTGTGCAATCCCAGAGCAACAGGGACAGTCCTGGGAAAGAAGTTCCCTGGAACAGGAACTCAAGAAGACTTCTGCAATCCAACAGTCCACATGTCTAAGTCCCAAGTGTATCACAGATGCTGTGGTGTAAATCCAGTCTTGTTCAGAGTTGGTTCAGAATTAGTGCCCTCAGGGAAGAAGCTTCAGAAACTTGCTGACATCTACCATGTGGCGATTCAGAGGGAAAGCCCCGGGAATCAAAGCCTCGTTAGACATCAGATCTTAAAGACCCTTGGTCGTAATTTAGACTGTAAGACTTCACAACATAACCAACCTCACTGTGCCTTGGACTGTGCATGCTCTCAGCTTTTACAACCCAAGTTAGGTGATAGCTTTAACCCATTTACACATTTTTATTTATTTTGTTTTGTGTGCATGAATACTTTGCTTGCATGTATGTGTGTGCACCATGTGCCCAGGTCTACCGGCAGAGAGTGTGAGATCCCATGAAACGGAAGTTCCAGACGGTTGCTGCCTTCCATGTGGGTCCTGGGAATTAAACCCAGTGTTCTTAACTGTTGCGATATTGCTCCAGCCCTACATAGCTTTAATCTTAAGTTACAGACTCTTCCATGCCCCTGACCCAAAATTATATATGCATGTATGCACGCATGTATGTATAAGATGGTAATCGCTTGCTGAAAACAGGAAATAAGTTGAATGCAACGTTAAAAAGTAGTCACCATAAATATTGCAAACAACACAGAGAAAGCTTGACAAACGTGTTTGTAGTTCTGAGGGTTTCTGGGTCAGTTGGATCAGTAACCTGCCTTCTTCCCCTGTAAAACTCTGTCAAAGATTTCTGTAAAGAAGCCCTCCTCCCTTTCACATGCCCTATGTTCTTTATTGTTCAATAAATGCAGAGCAAAGTCCTTTGTCAGGGACAAACAACAGACTGCAGACCAGTAACCACAAACTCCAGACAGTCTGGAGATGCAGGGAGAGAAGAGAAGAGTTTAAATTTGGGTGCACCTTTTGTCAGATTCACCCAAGAGGAAGGGACTTGTTTTCCTTTCTCAGTGTGACATAGATGCTGTTGGTCCCGCTGAGGTTCTTTCATGTCTTAGCTGGTGAAGGAAATGCAGGTGAGGCAGAGGGTGTGAAGGAGCCTGCCACACAAATTCTGTAAATATGAAGTCTGAGGTGACTAGATCCTTAGGATCATTTCAGACACAGAAGCCCGGAGCTTGGCATCTAGTCAGATTAGAGCTAGCCAGGAGAAGAGAAGCAGAAAATTCAATTAAATGTCTCTTTGGTTTTCCGTGCCACCAGTTGCTAAGACCTTCAAGTCTCATCAGGTTGGTTATAGCCAGTAAAACTAAGGCTGGAAGTACTTAAAGTTTGGTTTGTTGTTTGTTTGTTTGTTATTTGTTTATCTATGTCAGGGTCCTTTTTAAAATCTAAGCTGGCCTCAAACTCACTATGCAGCCCAGGAGCCTCCTGTTTCCATTTCCTCAGACTGGGAATTGAGGCGTTTACTACCACACATGGTTTAGGTCCTCCTGGCGATTAAACCTGGGGTGTTTTAACCATTAGAAAAGCATTCTACCAGCCCCAAAAGAACTCATCAGTTCATGACAAATTCAGAGGATTTTTCTATAATAGCTGTGATATATTATGTGTATTTGACTTGTGTTCAGGTTAACTTACGTAACTGTACCCAACACATGCCATTAGAGGTGATTTTTTTTTTTCAAGTGGTAGTTACAATTTTCCTTGGAGTATGTAGTTGTTTTAAAATACATTAAAAAGCTTGAAGAGCTTGAAGGCTTAGTGGTTAAGAGCACTAGTAGTTCTTCCAAAAGTCCTAAGATCAATTCCCAGCAACCACAAAGTGGCTCATAACCACCTATAATGGCAATCTCATCAATTCCCGTTCTTCCTTCTGGTGGGCAGATGTACACATAGACAAAACACCCATATACATAAATGAATACATCTCTTTAAAAATACACCAAAAGCCAACACAAACATATAGGATTCTATGACTGTGGGGGTCTAAGTAGTTAAGTAAAATGACAATAACTATTCAATGAGATTATTGTAAGCCTGTCATTCATCATTATGGGGAGAATGATAGAAAATAAAAAGTGATTTATTTAGATCACCTTGCAGCCAGAGACCAATAAAAACAGAAAATGAATAGAAGACAAATTTACTATAGGATGGAAGAGTCATGAATGAGGGCTTAAAGAAAGTGTGGCTTGAAGTAGAAGTTAAACGTCGGTACAAACATATTGCAGGATATTTGGTCACACTGTCAACCCTGAGATTGTGTTGTTTATCAAAAAACAAAACAAAAGCTGTGTTGTGGTGTGCTTCATCCCTTAACACACACCTTTAATCCCAAACAATAAAGGTAAAGTTTTTTGGTTTTGTTTTGTTTTTGTAGAAGCAGCCCTGTTTGAAAGTGATGACTAATTGAGTGCAGACAAAGTGCTTAGTCAGAGAAAGGTTGGACAGAATAGGCTATGCCCAACTCTCGTGAGAAGAGAGAGGAAAGGGAAGCTATAAGAGGGAGCAGTGGAGGGGGGGGGGCTGCAGTTTTTTTCAGAAGAGTTTTACAAAGACAGGTTGCCCAGAGACAACAAGCTAGACACAGGTGAAGACAGAATGAGATGGAGCCAGAAGAATGGGACAGATTGACAGAGATAGTTTGAGGCCAAGCAGAACAATTCAGCTAGAAGCTGAGAGCAATCAGATTGAATCAGTCAGCTTGGAGAGGTGTCTGAGCCAGAACAGCTGAGTTGAACCAGCCAGTCAGAGCTTAGAAAGAGGGAGCTTATTCAGCAGTAAGTCTCAGAGGTTGAAAACATTCTAGACAGAGGCTAGAAGCTTCCAGGACTAAGTTTAGGTTATCACACAGAGGTGTAAACCCCCGAGACAATAATTACATCAGGCAAATAAAACATCACCTTCACAGATAACCATGGTGTCTTCAAATCCTCCTATCCAAATACATTTTCATCAAATTTATGCTTCAGTGATTCCAACATGTTTGTTTGTAACGATTATTTTTCAGATAGATAGACAGATACATAGATAGATAGGATAGGATATAGATCCATTCATATAATACATAGTTACATTGATACACAGACACATAGATACATATGTTGTAGTAAATATTAAAAATTTTAAAGGTTTATCTCTTTATTGGCCCCGTGCCTCACTCCGTGGGCCCGATTTTAGTACCGTGCCCCTCGAGCCTCTGTCACTCGGTCCGAACCTACACCCGGGTCTCACTCTGTTCTCACAACTCCATTCCCTTGGTGGATTTCTACTGCCTGTTTTCTGCCTCTGTCCTGGAGTGTTTCTCTACCCCAAAATCCCACATAAATACAACTCTACAGCCTGATAGCTTTTCATACAGGTTTATGCATTCAATTCTAAATCCAAAAACCCCCTACATAACAAGATTACATCAAATAGACGAAGATACAAACTGCCCTTCTATAAGAGATATTAGACCTATAAAATCCTTAATGTTCACAGCTGTTTAACACCAATTAATCCCACCTGGGTCTCGTTGGTCTTTGTGGAGGTTCATCTTTGACCTCTCTTCCATCCTCCTCCATGCTCTGACCTCTCTTCTCTGATCCTCCCTCTCCACCTCCCCACCCAGTCACTGGCTTTCCTTTACTTTACTAATTAAAATGGAAAGGTTCAGTTGGAGTCACCTCTTGACTAGGCAGCCCTTCTTGGGGAAGTAGAATTAACATTAAAATATGAACAGCTTCAGGAAAATCTACATATATAGATATAGATACATATATAGTGTACTGACTGGTTTTATGGCAACTTGACCCACGCTGGAGTTTTCACAGAGAAAGGAACCTCTGTTGAGGAAATGCCTCCATGAGATCCAGCTGTAAGGCATTTCCTCAACTAGTGATCAAGGAGGGAGGGTCCAGCCCATTGTGGGTGGTGCCATCCTTGGGCTGGTAGACCTGGGTTCCATAAGAAAGCAAGCTGAGCAAGCCAGAGGAAGCAAGCCAGTATGTAACATCCCTCCATGGCCTCTGCATCAGCTCCTGCTTCCTGACCTGCTTGGGTTCCAGTCCTGACTTCCCTTGGTGATGAACAGCAATGTGGAAGTGTAAACTGAATAAACCCTTTCCTCCCCAACTTGCTTCCTGCTCATGATGTTTGTGCAGGAATAGAAACCCTGACTAAGACAGGTATTGTGGTATACTTCCACCTTGAGTGAGACTTTTAAACAAGATAGCACTAAGCATGCTGATCAACCACTCACACCCGCACTTGCTTAGAAGTGCTGACCAGATGCCCAGGAGAATAAAAGGAGGCTTTTCAGGGAAATGGCAGGCTGGCTGCCAATGGTAATGAGTAGACAGACTGCAGGGCTGTGTGCCATGGAGCACTAACAACAGGTATTTACCCCCCCTTATTGGATATTCTCTATATTTACATTTCAAATGTTATTCACTCCCTCCCCCCTTCCCACTGCCTTTATGAAGGTGCTCCCTCTCCCAACCAACCTCTCCCATCTCAGCGCCTTAGCATTCTCCTACACTTGGGAAAACAAGCCTTCACTTGACCAAAGGCCTCTCATCCCACTGATGCCAGAAAATGCTGTCCTCTGCTGCATATGTACCTGGAGTCATGGGTCTTTCCACGTGGACCCATTGGTTGGTGTTCTGGTCCCTGGGAGTTTTGGAGTGTTTGATTGGTTGATAATAAAAAGTGCTGGGGATTAAATCTAGAACCTTACACAGGTGTGTGTGTGTGTGTGTGTGTGTGTGTGTCTGTTGTGTGTATGCCGCCCCCCATAGTAGGGTTTAAAAAGGTTTCACAGCTAAAAATAACTGAGTTAACACGGTGTTCTTCCCCATGCACAGGCAGCCTCTGTCCATCTAATACAGCTGTCTGTTGAAGTCTGCCAACAGGACATTTAAAAATAGATGGCTAGTCTCCCCAGTAAGGGTGTTGCATGACTGATTTATATGGTGTTCCATATTGTTTTATATTTCTGTGAAAGGTATCCTGAGGGCAGAGCTACCTGATGGACACTCACTCTGGTCTACTACGAGGGAAACAGCGCTCACTGTGGCGCTCTGACCTTACACGAGCGATAGCACTCATAACAGCTTAGACCAGCTTGGCTGGATTTCTGTGCCAGCTAGTTATAGGAGGCGATTGGAAGCTAACTGGTTAGATAGAGACAGAAAACACAGGGCTCCATAGTTCGTGTAAGAGAAACGAAGTTATCAGTCTCTCAAGAAGCTGAACTGAGCTGCAGCTTCCCCCACCGTTTGCAGGCTGATTGCTGGTTCCAGATGACACACTTGTTCAGATAGCTAAGGATTAGCCACTGGGATCACCTTGAGAGAAGGGAACTGCTTGCGGTATAAAATCCCACACGCCATTCAGTGGATGGCATTGTTTCCGGAATCTTTCTGGAATAAGCTCTCTCTCCAGCATCAGTGAATGTGGAAGAGAGATGTCACCAGCAGACAGAAGCCAAGACAGCTCCTGAAAAGCCCTTACACCCAAATTTACAACGAAGCAGGGAGTCCACTTTGCATTTTTATTTTATACCCTTACGACTGACCCACTGACTGCAATGCGGGGCAGGCAAACAGGACTGGCAGGCAAGCAGAAGCTTACAGCGGTCAGCAGGTGGTATTGTTTTATAGTTTCCCAGGTCATTCTGTTCCAGGTAGGACTTCATGCTTGGCAAATGGGCAGAACAAGCAGAGCCTTAAGTAAATCAATCAACCAGTCAGTGTCTAATAGTTGGTCTTTCCTACCTGGTTCTACTTCAGCATGTCAACTAATGTGCCCTAAGTGCCTTTCAGTGAACTCCTCTTGCCCGTTGCCTCACACATCCTGTGTGGTCTGTAGAGACAGTGAAGAAACAGGCGATATGGTTTCAGAACGAAGGAGTCTTAGGAAACAAGCCATGATGTCGAAGCTTATCAACCAAAATGGTTTACGTTTAATTCACACAACATATTTCAGAGTGAGATTTTGGATACATACGCAAAACCAATGCAGACAGAAATTCCTAAATTCCAAGATGGCAATATGTCCCATCAGGGTTCCTTTTATTTTTTTTTTTTAAGGTTTATTTATTTATTATATAAGTGCACTGTAGCTGTCTTCAGACACACCAGAAGAGGACATCAGATCTCATTACAGATGGTTTGGAGCCACCATGTGGTTTCTGGGATTTGAACTCAGGACCTTTGGAAGAGCAGTCAGTGTTCTTAACCACTGAGCCATCTCTCCAGCCCCCCAGGGTTCCTTTCTTAAATCTCATTTATAACAAAGATGATAAAAATAGGAAAAAGCAGCTTCAGTGGAAGAAGGGAACCGATTCCATGGTGTCATCCATCTTCTGTCCTCTACACATACTGGATGCCGCGACCCCCTACACATTAAAAATAATAATAAATGAAAATTTTAAATAATAAAGCAAAATTACAATTTTTAAAACGTTTTTTTCCCTTGCCAAGTGCAGTGGTGCATGTCTATAATACCAACACTTTGAACACTGAGCCAAAGGATTGCAAGTTCGAGGCCAGTCTGAACTAAACAGGAATTTTCACATGAGCCTGGGCTAAGTCCTTGTTGCCAGACACACAAAAAAAAAGGAAGACGAATGGAAAGAGTTTTTCCTTAAGTGGTTTGCTTTTATAAAGCAAAACAAGGAAGCCCAGAGCTGAGACACAGGAAGCACAGTTACTAATGGGTGGGTATTTCTAAGAATTACAGTTCCCATGATATTGTAAAACATCAAACAACTAAAACTGATGCAAAACAGATAGAGTCACAAACAGGCTATTTTCCTCATGTAAAAGTAGTATTGACCCTACCAAAAAGCCCCACAACACTGATGGAGTCAGTAGTAGGCAGGACCTTGACACATGAAGTGTTGTTGAGGGAGGTGTCATGGGTCGGAAAGAGCTCTCAGGATGGTCAGCAAGTGTCTCACCAGGAATCCAAAGTCAGGCTTTGTTTCCACAAACAATGTTTCTGGACAGTGGCCCAGGTTAGCCAGAAGGTAATGGCTGAAGAGCATGGGGAAAGAGAATCTCCATTGCAAGGCCAGCCTGGGCTACACTTTTAATGCCGGTTGGGAGGCTGCTGCAGGAGAATAGCCACAAGTTTGACAATGTGGCCCCACACAGTCATGTCCTTAGATATAGCAAAATGAAAGGCATTGAAGAGAAATGAAAAAGCTATAAGGGATTTAAAACAAAGACGCATATCACCGAGGCAAAAGAAGAGATGGACAGCAGTTTTAAAACTGACAAATTTTAGAATTAAAAACAAAACAGATAAAACCCCCTCAGCCTGTAAAATGGTCAGCAGAGGTCAGAAAAGTAGAAAGCTGAGGTTCCTAAGAATGAAAATAGGGGTTCGGCAAGATGACTCATCAGGTAAAGTACTTGCTACCAAACCTAGCAACCTGAATTTCATACCAGGGACCCACAAGGAAGAAAAGAACTGAGTTGTGCAAATTGTCCTCTGACCACACATATTCTGTGAACACAAACACCTACAGATACACACACAAATAAATATATACATATGTAAACGTAATTTTTTTTTTAAAAATGAAAGTGTAAGGAGACATAAGCTGAAGGCACAAAATCATGCTAGTCACACACAACTGTGTTAACATCTGAAGATGTTAAAATAGGCTTTGACTCAGCAAATGTCATATCAGGCCTGGAATTCCACATTTTTATATCTGTGTGAAGGTGGCAGGTCACCTGGAACTGGGGTTACAGATTGTCATGAGCTGCCACATAGATCCTAGGAGTTGAACCCAGGTCCTCTGGAAGAATAGCCAGTATTCTCAATCACCAAGCCATCTCTCCAGCCCTGGGATTATGCATTCTTAGCAACCTTCCAAGTGGTGCCAGTGCTGCTGGGCCCAGGATGACACAGAATGAGTAGCAAAAAGCCTGATAATGCCCAACTTACTGTGTCACCCTGGGAACCCAAACGAATGTCTCTGCATTCCACTATGAACTGCATAGACTGTACGTACCAAGGTTAGGAAGGCAGGGGTGGGGTTGGTGGGGATCAATAAACCTTTATGTGTGAGTCATTAAACTGGTTGCTACTTTTCTCTAACCATCATTGACATAACTCTGCCATGTGCTCGCTTGGTGACATGCCATGAGCATACACATGGGATTATCATAAAATGCAGTGGCACATGGCACGTTTAACATGGAAACTTCACAGTGGTAAGTCAGTAGGCTTGCATGTGTTGAACTGCTAAAGTCTCAGATAAATCACAGGCTTGGTAACTTGAGCCATGTACCCAGATGCCAATACATGTGTTTCTTGCTCTCTGCCCACCTGTGCTCTGTCCATCAGGGAGGAGGCTGAAGACATTTGATGAACACACTGAGCTGGCCAATAAGAGCCTGGAATACATAAGGAATCTAAAACTTCCCTATTCCTCTCCCTCACTCCCCTCCTACCCCACCCCCAGTGCATCAAGCATCATGCCTGGGTGACATCCACAGCCTATTAACTAGCAAACCTTTCTAGACTTCATGCCTGTGTTCTTACTTGTAAACTGAGCAACCATGGGACTCCTAATTTGTATTTCAATTCTGCAACTAAGTCTGAAAAGGAGCAAAGAATCCTAGACAACATGACTTCTGAGCTCTTAGTATTATACCCAGCCCTTGTAGCCCCTTCCCAACCTCTTCCCTCTAAATTCTGTTTGCATCTGTTACCTGTGGTCTAATGCCAAGCCTGACAACAAAGATGACCACATTTGTTTAAGAGATGAAACCTAAGATTGGAATCAACATGCCAGATGGAATTCTTGCCTGCATGTGCCAGGCTTGGTGAGACCCATACTGTCTCTGACACTATGCTGTTTAAGTTCACAAAAATTAGTCAGAGAGCCTGATTATTACTCTTTAGGTCTATGTATTTCCAGAATACCTTTATGACCATGCCAGAAGTTTAAGAAATCTGACTTCTAGTTCCCCTCTATTGACTAGCCACTTTGTATTCTATACATCATTTTTCTTCCAGCAACATGCAGGTGAGAAATGTCTTTTTTACAAGATTGTAGTAATAATTAAATCATAAACATCACAACACTTGAGAAATCTTTAAAGTACTATGTGAGTATCAAATATTGACACTAAGATCACAGGTTTAACTTAGCATATGAATAAACTACTTTAAATAGCAACATCTTCCAGCTCAAAGTAAAGAAATAACAGCACCCAATTATATCTCTTAACCCTCAAGAAGTAACGGAACTACTTGATATCTAATAAGGACACCAAATAAAATGTAACAAATTTGTGGGTCTAGAGAGGGCTGGCTCAGTGGCTAACAGCACATGTTGCTCTTTTAGAGGACTCAAGTGCAATTCTCAACATTCAGGTGGCTCGCAACTGCCTCACTGTCTCGAGCCCCACGTCCCGCTGGCAGGAATAGGCGTGCAACAACAGGATTCTTCTGCGAACAACCTTTATTGTACAATACTCTGAGCAGTGGATCTCCACGTGGGAGAGAAATGCACTGCTTTTATATGCCCAGGAGACTCGTGTCGCTACCTGATTTGGTGCACTCTCCAGTAGCTCATTAGTATGCCCTGAGAGCGGGCTATGATGTATGTGGCGCATGCGCTCTAAGTCTCTTGGCTGGGCAACAGCTCTGTTTGCTGAGTCCTTGGCGGGAAGTCGGCGCCATGTTTGGGTGCGGCACAAACGGCTCTCTACACCTCACAACTGGGAATCTGATGTCTTCTTGTATCCATGGGCAGCTTCATTCACATGCACATAATTACACATACACACACAGTTAAAAATAAAACAAACCTTTTAAAAATACCATAACAAAATTGTATATGAAAGTCCTCTTGTAGACACCAGTACTACTGAACCACATGTTTCCTTGAGAGAAAGCAAATTCTGTAGTCTGCACTTGGCTTTCCTTGTATTTGATATGATAGACCAGCCCAGTTGTTATAATATACAAGGTAATTAAATTCACTAGGAAACATCCAGTAAATAGACAATGATTAAATTGTCAAGAAAATTGGCCAGCCCAGAGATGAATGATACAATTTATGGGAAATTTAACATATGAAAAGGATAAGTTTACTTGTTTAAAATTTAGAAAATACATGTAAAATTATAAATTGCCCCTACAATACTCATAAGCTAAAATAGTTAATATTTCTCACAGAATCTAAGACATTTCATTTTGGTCTAAGTTCATAATAACTCAAATGAAGACATGCATACAAGATACCCAGGAGGCTCAGACTAAAAGCTTGCATTTTATTGCTTTAGTTTTTGAGAAACTTGTCACTGTGGTCAGTGGACAGTGAACATGATGGACTGGCATTTATCAGGTAGCTCAGTGTGGCCCCAAAATCAAAATCCTCCTGCTTCAGTCTTCAAGGTCCTGGGATTACATGTAGGGACCAAAACACTTATCTCTAGGGTTATTGTTTTGAGAGTAGTGAACAGAGACTCTTAAGTCTCTAATGGGAAATGAGCTGTGAAGAGCATCTTGAAGCTTCCCACACTGTCTGATCCATGATGGAGCATTTGTACCTCATAGGAGGGGGGCTATGTGAGAGAAGACACAGTGGCTACACCAGACTGAGGAGCAGATCTTCCATCCAAGGCTCCGGCATTTCTGTAAATTCTGCAGGAAAGGGGACTTAGTGGGAGGAATCTCATACCCAAGAAATCTTTTCTGTGCCTTCTTTTCTTGATGAGTAGAAGCATGCCTTCTGTTTCCCTTAATCAGATAATTTATGAATTAGGTTGTTCAAAAGCCACCCCCCCAATCTCTCTGAATGTAGTATTGTCAATTCTGTGCATCATAGGAATCCCTTTGATTTTTGAAAGAGGTAAGATCCCTGTGCATTCTGCTCCTTGTCCATATTTTTTGTTTTTGCACCCTATATTTGAAGTCATCGTGTTGGGCTAGATGTGGGCTATACATCTTTAATATCAGCACTCATTCAGAAGGCAAGACCTCAGAAGGCCAGCCCCATCTAGTAGGGACAGGGCAGCTGGGGCTACGTAGTAAGACCCTGTCTCAAAAGAAAATCAACGTGTTGATACAAAATTAAGGCCATCAGAGTGGCTTGTCTATTCAACTAGTGTATGGGTGGGTTCTGGAATTGTACTCTTGTGTTCTCTGTATGCCATCCTCCCTTTTATACAATACAGAATTATACACAACAAAGTTCCCTGGCACTGTGATTCTAATGCTGCTGTAAAGACCTAACACAAGGGTGGGGGGGAGTGAAGAAGTAACTCAGCAATTAAGGACATGTATTGATCTTGAGGATCTGGGTTTGGTTCTCAGAGCTTACATGGTATTTCAAAACCACCTTTAACTTCATTTCTAGAATATTTTATACCCTCTTCTAACTTTTATAGGTGCTTAGCATACATAGACTCTATATATATATATGTATATATGTATATATATATTTTCAAACATTGACAAACTGAAAAGAAATCAATAAATAATTTTAAAGACATAACAAAAAATATAGGATGCCTTGGATTTTCATTGCTTTTTAGAGTTTACTTTTTCTCTAGAACATTTTTTCTATTTTATTGTCTGGTTTTTCATATATGTATACAATATATCTTGATCATATCTTCCCATCTATCTCTCCTAAGAACTCCCAATACACACATGCATGGGAGGTCAAAAGGAGGCATCAGATACCAAAGAACTGGAGTTATGGATGGTTGTGAGCCACCATGTGCATGTTAGGAACCAACCCAGGTCCTTTGCAAGAATAACAAATGCTCTCAACTGCTAAGCAGTATCTCCAGTCCCTTATTTATTTATTTACTTATTAATTTATTTATAACCCACTGAGCCCAATTAGTGCTGCCCATATGTGTGTGAGTGTGAGGTCATCCACTAGGGTATGGTAAGCCTATAGTGACCACACTCCTAAGGAGAAGTGATTCTCCCCCCTTAGTAGCCATCAAGTGTCAATAACTCTTTAGACGGGGTGGGATTTTTTTGGTCCCCAAGTATCATTCCGTGGATGTCACTCTAGTATGAAACCAAGCACTTAGACTCTGTCACTCAGTCCATGAGCTACACTCTCCACAAGATTCCCTTCCCAGGGGTTCACTCCACCTACCCTGGTGCTTTTGCCCTGGTAGATTCTACCACCTTATCAAGTCTCTTTCCACTACCGCCCAACACAAACATTACTTCAAGGCCCAATAGCTTTTCATACAGGTTTATTCAATTCTCAATCCACAAACCCTCTATACAATAAGATTATATCCAATAGACAAAAACACAAACTGTCCTTCTATAAGAGATAAAATATCCTACAGAAACTCTTAAAGTATCTACTTATCGCCAATTAAGTCCACCTGGATCTAGGTCTGCTTTGTCCAGCTCCATCTTGCTTTTTCTTTCAATCCCTGTTCCTCTTCCATTTTCCTACCTTCTCACTGCCTATATCTCCACTGTCCAATCATGCATCGACTTAACATAAATATACAGCTTTGGGGCACCTTTCCTCTCTATGCTAGATTTTTAAGATATATTTATTTATTATATATAAGTACACTGTCACTGTCTTCAGACACACCAGAAGAGGGTATCAGATCTCATTACAGATGGTTCTGAATCACCATGTGGTTGCTGAGATTTGAACTCAAGACCTCTGGAAGACCAGTCAGTGCTCTTAACCACTGAGCCATCTCTCCAGCCCTAGGATTTTTAACTGATTTAATCTTATGCAGGTTTCATATAGTAACCATGGCTGCTATGAATTTACATGGGCAAGAACACATCATATCCAGAGGACACAATGGACTCCTCCCCTTCCTCTGGCTCTTACATTCTTTCTGTCTCCTCATTCCCTCAGAGCTTTTGAGGGGAAGCTGATACAGATGTGCTGTCTACTTCTGAGCACTCTCAGCCAGTTATCCTGAGCTCTTTCAACAGGAATGTGTCTTTGCTTTAACCACCTCACACTGGAAAAAGAAAGTTCTCTAAACCAAGTCTAGGAGCAGAGCATATCTATGGATATAAACACAAATTTTAGAATGCCATTTCTCAACATGACCATTTAGAAAAACAACCTCAGTAGGCTCTCCCCTAGGAACTGACTTCCCGAGCCAGGGCTTTTGATCAGTTTACAGTACCAGACATAAAAGTAGCCTGTGTGTGTGGGGGGGTGCCTCATAGCCAATTGCAGGAGCATATGGTGACCCCATTAACCGTCTTTCCATTATTGCACTGATGCACTCATCTTGCCTAGCAGCTTGGTATTGCAGCATACAGGATTCAGTGCTGAGTCAGACCATTGACTCAGCACTTTTCTCCCCCAGCGGCCTGCACACTAAGAAAGCTATAGCCAGCAGGGAGCGTTCAAGAGTGACTTTTCTGTGCCCATAATCAAAGTTTGTGATGTTTTCAGCAACAGGGTGGGCAACCAAGAGCCATGGTTATAGCCTTTATTGAAATTTTATCTTTACAGTGTCAAAGAACTAATAGGCTTGGAAAAGGAGAGATAGATCAATATGGGTCCTAGGGAATATTATAACTGAATGTGGCATGATCAACAAAACTAAGTCTACATTTTACACTGGTTCAGCATGTAATGTATATTTCAAACACTCTTTTTTCACAATGTCCATTATCACCAACTTAGAACCTCATACTTTAAAGAAGCAAAGGAACATAACTTCATTGTTTGGAACTCCACAATCCTCCCAATAAAACATTTTAAAAAGTATTAGTATTTTCTAAAATGTAATCAACGAGCAATAATACGTCTGGACAGGACATGCAACCTATGCTTATGAAATAAACTTTTCCACATGCTGATTAGCCTAACTTGATGTTCTGCTCATTTTTTTTTTACTCTGATGCCCCAACCCTTAGCTACTGTGTAAGCAGGAAAGTGACTCTCACAGGCCCAGGAAAGTGAGAAGAGGGCTTTTTATAAACCCCTGGCAGTTAAAATAGATTGGCCTTTGTGGTTACACTGCTGACCTTTTCTGAGTTTACTTGAATGGCAGTGAACTAACCATGAGTTAGTCTGTTCTGACCACCAAACGTGTAGCAGGTGCACCAGTAATAGATTATACATCATCTAATTTTACTTTGTATCATATAGTACATGGCAATCTACATAAAACAAATGCCTATGTTGAGAAGTTAAACAACTTTAGTTCCAGTTCTGGCTTTATCTTCTGTTTTCCCATCTGCTCGTAGTTTATCAGCATGACTGTTAAGATTTGAATGATTCAGCAGTCTATATTGCTTTGAAGAGAGCAAGTGAGCGATAATACCATGGTGAAAAGGAAAAGTACAGTCCTCTCTTACCATCAATTCTAAATCTTTCAATAGTCTGAAGACAAATGATGTAACTGCTTCCTTTTGCATTATTCATAGAATTCAACTTCATATTTATATTTCCCAGTAAGTATGTATGAAACATACTGAGTTTGATGTGTGACTCTCTTGGGATAAGAGAGGGGAGGAAGGGCCAAAGTAAGTACTGCTGCTGTCTGATTCATTCCCAAGAGGTTGGGGGCTTGCTACACAGTAGCCTCTATTATGGGTAAGTAGATCCACGAGAAAAGATACTTTGTTCTTTCAAGCTCACTCTGCCTAAGAGACAGACGCCTAAGTCTGGAAACCTGATGTACAATTCTGCCACTTTTTTGGGGCGGGGAGGGGAAAAGCCACACAATTAGTCATTAATTGATCTCTAAGTCATTTCTGAGAAAAAAAATTATTTAAAACTAACCAAAATAATTTAGAAAGGTGCTACTTTCGAACATGTAGTAAATGCTTATGGTTAACACTGTGCTCACCATAAAGGGAAACTTGTTTATTGAGTAGAGGATTGGTTCCTTTTGTTCTGCTGTGTATTGCAAACTTAGCGCAATGTTGGCAGAACAAACTGATGGAGGTGGTGGGTCCGAAGGAAGGGTCTTCAGATAGTTAAGAAGATAAATCAGAGATCAGTCACAGGCAGGACCAGGTTTTCATCTGCAGCCCACAATTTAGGAAGCAATGTCTTAGTCCTTTCCTGATGCCAGGTGAAAAAAAATAGCCTAACAAAAATATCTTTGGTGGGAAAAGGGCTTATTTTAGAGAACAATTACGGTTGATCAAAACTGGGAAATCAAGGCTACAGGAACTTGAATCAGTGAATCACATCCATAGCAGAAAGAAAATAAATGAATGCACTTTTGTTACTTTGTTCGTGTGAATGTCTGGTGCCCAGGGAAGCCAGAAGAGGGTATGGGAAACCCCAGGAGTGGGGTTACAGACATTCATGAGTATCCACATCAGTGCTGGGAATTGAACCTGGATCCTCTGCAAGAACAGCCATTGCTCTTAACCACTGAGCCACCTTCCAGCTCCCGAATGCACTTTTTTTTTTTTTAAAATTCAGCCCAGGACCCAACCCCAGAGAGTGATGGGGGCATGCTTAGGCTGGGTCTTCTCTCTCTCTCTCTCTCTCTCTCTCTCTCTCTCTCTCTCTCTCTCTCTCTCTCTCTCTCTCTCACACACACACACACACACACACACATCAACCATGGCAACAGGGAGCTGATTCTAGCACAGGCGTATATGAACAGAGAGTACACAGAGAGCTCTACAGTGAAATCAGGGAGGTTGATCTCAGAGAGGCTGAGGCACATGCTGAAGCCAAGAAAGAATAAGGGAGTTATCAGCTGCAGACATCAGTAGCTTCTGCACAGCCAGAAACATGGCTAGACAGGCATCTTCCTATGATGTAAGCCCTGAACACCAGCACAGTCATGTTCACATGTGGCTCTTCTCTGTCAGACACCTTTCTAGAGAAGGTGGGAGAGCATGGAAAGAGAAGAGTGATTACTTCAAAGAGGCAGAGATAAAGAGATCGTTTAACTGTGACGAGAGCTAGCTTGAACGCAGATAAGGCTCCAACTGTTCCCCTTTTCTGATCTGTAGCTGGGGAAAAGGCAATCAGAATTTCTGTGTATGTTCATGCACATGCACAAATATACAATTATACATACGGACACCAGTGATCACCTCAGGCGTCATTCCCTGGGAGCTTCCCATCTTTTAAAAACAAACAAACATTATTTTCTCCATTTACTACTTATTTATTTATTTATTTAGAGACAGCTTCACTGTGGAACCTGGACGGCCTGGAGTTCACTATGTAAATCAGACTGGCCTCACACTCACAGAGATCTACCTGCCACCAGCCCAGAAGCCTCTACCTTGTGTTTTGAGACAGGGGCTTTCACTGGGACATGGGGCTTAGGTAGCTGGCCAGTAAGCCCCGGGCATCTGCCTACTTCTGTCTCCTTAGCACTGGAATTACAAGCATTTACCACTGTGGTCCTTGTATGTACAAGCATTTTACCAACTTAGAGATAGTTTTAAGAATAAAATTGACATAGCAGGGCTGCAAAAACGGCCCAATAGTAACAGTGCTTGCTGCACAAGCATGAAGACTTGAGTCCGGTACCTCCTTCCTGCTCTTTAAATAGTAGCAACAGTGCTTGCTGCATGAAGACTTGAGTCCGGTGCCTCCTTCCTGCTCTTTAAATAGTAGCTGTCATTAAGTAGTTACACAACCATATATTATTTTTCAAAACATTTCGTGTAGTTTAGTTTTGCAAACCTTAGAAGATCTCTAATAGTTTAGGAGCCAGGGCTCAATGAGGTGACAGAATTTTCTCAGTGTTTGAAGACGATGTGTTTTCCTAACTTGGCTTTGCAGAGAGACCCAAACATCATCCCAGCTCTTCTTTTCTATTTATCGCCTCTTCTTGCAAGACAGAGTCAGTCCTCTGGCTGGTGTATTTTCGAAGGATAGCGGTGAGCCTGGCTCACCTCTGTCCAGTCCTTTGGGAGTCAGCATGCAGCAAGCATGGCTCCACTAGCTGGGCTGTGCCTGGTCAGTAAGTTGGCAACAGTTTAGGGTTAGTTTCAACAAGCTCTTTTGCCTAACAGATCTGAAGCTGCTTTCCCCAGCAGGTCATGGATGACTGCATGTGGGTTTAGTTTCAGTGTTCTTTTTAAAAGGTATTCCCTGGTGGTCTTCCATTCCACTGTTACAAAGGGTATCTTTTCGGTAAGAAAACTTAAGACATATTGCAATTAAGATGAGGCTGGCCCAGGAGGAAACTAGGAAGGAGGCAGAAGTCTGAGTTCTGGATATCACAGAGGTGTTCCACTAGCTTTGATCTCTTTACTGCCGACTGTTGTGTTAGATGGGAATAGTCAGACATCTTACTTAACCCGCTGCCCTTGAACTTTCACTGCAATATGTCTGAAATTACCATGGGAAACCGATGGCCAGCTTTAACATCCCCCTTCTAGATCCCTTCTTCTAAACCAAAATGACAGCGTTGTGGAAAAAGTAGAGTCCACAATTTGAACAGAAAGTTAAAAAACTGTTTGAAAGGGTAAAAATGCTTGGTTTTAAATTAAGAAACACTCGATCTTTCATAGGGGAGAAAACCAAACCAAAGCACACCACTAAATCTTGATGTTTGCAAGAATCCCACGGACTCTTCAGCTAATTTGTTGTATCAGTGCTTGGGAGTTGTTTAAATGATTTTTGTTTTTTAGACTTTTTTTTTCATGTGTGTGCTTGTCTCTATGTCTATATGAGTATCATGTTGCATGCCTGATGCCCACTAATCCAAGAGAGTGTCAGATCCCTGGAGACTGGAGTTACAGACAGTTGTGTGCCTCCATGTGGGTGCTGGGTCCCAGTGAAAGCCCCTGCCTCTGGAAGAACAACCAGTGCTGATAACAACTGAGCCATTCCCTGGCCCCCTCTCTCTAGTTTTTAAAAACATATTTATTACCATTTAATCTTTATGTTGTTCTTAGGCTCTGTCTTTCCTGATTTCAGTGATTTAGGATCAAACACTGAGAATAAATTTACTCTAATTCCCCCTCTTCTCAGAGTAAGAAACTTTCTGTAACCTTTGCATCTCTCAAGTCCTAGGACCTTTCTCCCAGCTTGGTTGACAGCATCATTAACCTAAGAGAAACCCCACCTATTTGCCTGACAAATCCCCCATTTGGAACCCTCCCCCCATTCCTGAGTATAAAAATCAGTATCGTCCCCAAATCCAGGGCTGATCTTTTGAACTCTGGATTGGGGAAGACCGCTCATGTGCAAAAAGAAAGTTTGCTTTAATTAACCTGTCCAGGATTTGGGTAGGTATTTTTTTCTCCGCTCATCTGCAGGATTAACAGAAACTGAGATCGTCTATTAGAAGGTTCTTAAAGATTTTCTCCTGACAGCTACAAGATGAGACAGACTGTTGTGTAAATACAGATCCTGCATGCACAGGACACCACAAATGTGCCAAACATCCATCAGCATGCATGAGGCACTACGGGGCTGTGGACCGCAATCTTTGGCATTCCAGGAACTTCACAGATAGCACATCATCATGGCTTCTCATTGTAAAACCATACCACGTGACTCACAAGTGCTCTCTACAAGGCACCTCTTGACAAAGTGGCTGCCCTTGATTTACTATTCCCTTTATTTAAAAAATGAAACCTCTAAAATCGACTTAACAACACTTGAAAAACTCAAGCACTTCTACAAGAATAGATCACTGCTAAATAGATCACCTCTCATATCTACTCGAGACATTGTGCATACCATGTGAGTTTTGCTAGAGGCAGGACAACAGGAAAGGCTAGTTTTGGAGCCCTTGAAAGCAGTTGTTCACTGGGAAGCAGTAAAATGAGCCGGCCATAGGCTAGTGTGATGAATTTGTACCAGATCAGAAAGTCAGAGCTTGTGGAGAGGTCAAAGATCGTGAACACTTTGGCTAATCTACATTAAAAAAAAGAAAAACTGGAAAAACCCGACATACAGCAATAGTGTGGTCACCAGTTCTTCAACCCTTCCCCATACAAAGACTTCCTGTGTTGATTGGCCTAGCCAGCAGCCTTGAACTAGGGAATCTTATGGTCAAGCAGGAGTTTGTAGGCAGTTCATAGAGGGCACACTCTTGTCTCCGCATTTCCTAGGAACCCAGAAGAGACACCTAAGGGAACATCAAACCTGCCCATGGAAGATTAGTATAGGAGGACTTCCTAAAGGGGAAATTCTGAGATGACAGTCACAGAAGAACCAGAATGTCTTCATAAGTGAGAAAGCAAACTCAAACATCCAATCTTCCAAGCCCTTATTGATACCAACCCATGGGAATAGTGTCAACCTCAGATCAAGGGTTTACTGAACAGAAATCACCAGGAATACACTTGAAATGACATACACTCCGTTGTTCGTTAAGTGGCTTTAAACAAGTTACTTAATCTTTGGGGGACTGTTTTCTTATCTTTAAATCAGTGGCACCACCACCAACAACCAATCAAGCAAACAAAAATGCATATTTGCTGTGATAAAAACCCTGACCAAAAGCAAGTTGGGGGAAGAAAGTGTTTATCTGACTTACACTTCCTGGTTACAGTGCTTTTTTGGAGGAAGTCAAAGCAGGAACTCAACGAAAGACCTAGAGGCAGGACCTCAAGCAGAGACCATGGAGAAGTGCAGCTTACTGGCTTGCTCCTCAGGTTCAGCTTGTTACTTACAGAACCTAGGACCATCTGCCCAGGTGTGGCCATGCCTATTTTCCTCCTAAAGCAACCATAAAACAAGAAAACGCTCCCATACGCATGCCCACAGGCCAATCTGATGAAGGAAATCCCTTAACCAGTTTGTCACAAGTTAGCAGTAAAGCCAAACATGGCAGAGAATTTAAAGAAACTTAGTCTTTCCTAACTTGCATTTTCTTTACAGAAAGAACATACCTAACTAAGCATTATCCCTGCTCATCTTCGCTCTTTAATTCACTTTTCCTAGAGAGGAACAGGGGTCACGCATCACAACAAGGACCCCCAAAACCTAGACTCCCTCAAACCCCTTGCTAAGCCCACCTCTCGCGAGATCAGTGGTCTGCGCTAGCGGGAGCGAAGGCTCCCGGAAGTGGGCGGGGAGCCAGGGCCACGCCCCCTGTGTTAGTCCGAGGGCCCAGCGGAGACTGCACGTCCTCTGACCGCGGGGGGGCGGAGTCTCGGCCGCCCTGGCCTGTCGCTGTCGCCTGGCCTGGGTCCTGGCGCCCCTCCCCGTGCCCTTCACAGCGCCCTGCCCTCCCCGGGCGGTCCCGCGTTCCTGCTGCACCGGCTCCTGCTCCCGACGCCGCACGTCTATCCCACTTGTAAGTGCCTGGAATGCGTCCGGCTCTGGACACGCGCATTCTTTCTATCTATAGCCTCTCTGTACATCGCATGCCGCTGCAGCTATTCCGGGGGCAGCAACTGCTTCCCTCTCTAATCACCTCCCTATTGGTGGCTTCAGACCCGAATTTGGGACCTGAGTGCTCTTCCACCTGTTTGTTCAGCAGCCTGGAGGCTGCAGTGCCATTTGGAGCTTTCAGGGCCCCCTGGCTCAGGAACGGAATGCATGCCACTGAACTCCAGGTTTCCGCGGGTGCATTGCTTTTCTCTGAGAATGTTTTAGGTTTTGTTTTGTTTTGTTTTGTTTTGTTTTTGTCTGTTCTCATTTGAACAGAGTGTAAGAATCCTCATCTTTGCTTCAGGCTTTCTTATTCTGCTCCAAGAGAGAAGAAACTTCTCCCTTGTCGGACTTAACTGACAAGATTTCATTCTTTCTCATTGCTCTTCTTGTCTTTAAACATATCTAGGACATGTAAGTGCCGCTGTCAACTCCAGAGAGTTTTAGGTCATATTTTCTTGTTTTTTAAATATATAATTCCACTTTGTTTTATAGGGGTAACTCATTCCACTTTGGAGTCCTTTTAATTCTACGGAAAGAGTTCAAATCCTCTAGGAGTCAAAATGGAACACAGTAAGCAGATTCGAATTTTACTATTGAACGAAATGGAGAAGCTAGAGAAGACCCTCTTCAGACTTGAGCAAGGTCAGTCGCAAGTTGTTTGATTAGCTCTTTTTATATCTTTTAATACATTAAGACTCTATTAGATTATTTTAAGTTAAGAATTAGGGTCTGGGTGTTGGTGGGTATATCTCGGTGGTAGAATGCATACTTAGCCTAAATAAGGCTCTAGATTTAATCCTCTGCATGAACATACATGTGCACACACACACACCATACACTAAAACAACTTTAAGCTAGATGAAATTTCATAGATCTTGATTTGTGCCAGACTGGTCCTATGTTCCACATCAGTGGTGAGTAATGAAGGTTTATGCTGATTAAGAATAGATCTGTCGAGTTAGCTCAATGATAGTTCAGTTCACTTTGCTGCAGACTACCACCTGAGGGAGAAACTACAGGTTATAGTGAGTCCCTCATGGGTAGAACTTGTGCCTAGTCTGGATTCAGTCCCTACACCAGGAAGAAAAAGAAGTGGTAGAAAGCACATATGCTGTTAGAAGACTGAGCATGCTATTTGTAACAGCATTTATTGTTACAACTTGTGAAGTCATATATAATTTAGCTGTGCATATATCTGTAGGGTGGCTTTCAGAGCACACTCTTTTTCTTTTTGAGATGAGCATTGGTAGAGTAAGCAAATACGTAGTAAGCTTGCTTTTACTATCAGAAGCCTCTCAAGCAAGTAGAAGACTGAGCCAAATAAAAAGTGAAAAATCTGAACAAGGGATGTTGAGCTATTGTTTAAAGAACAAAACTGAACTAGGGACATAGCTAAGAGATAGAATACTTGCATAATATGAGCAAAATCTTGGGTTCAGACCCCAGTATGACAAGAAGGTGTAAGTAAAAGTTAGAGATCAATTTGCAGTACCATAAGACACATTAATGGATGCCTGACATTCGGTACTGAAAACATTCCACTGATAACTTACAAATATAAGTTATAAAATACAAGAAGAAAATTTTTTATGCATCAAGACAAAAATCAGTCCCCTGGGACATATTCAATGGATATTGATAAACATCTTGAAGAATATTTTTCTTTAATATTTTACAAGTTAGATTTCTGAAAAACCATCTTCTGTGTTGCCTTGATGCTGAATAGTCCTTGTCTTCCAAGTTGGCTTGGGGTTTTAGATCCCTGAGTTCTGGCTCCAACTTGGCTCTCCTGACTCTGCACTTTCCTAGTTTGTCCTTCTCTGCTGTCTTCAGTATTCCTCTCACTTTGGTGTCTCTTCTTAGGCCCTCTGTCTTCCCCATTTCAATTAATTGCCAGCGTTTGCCTGGTTCCCTTCTTGCTCTGTTCATCTACTATCAGATACCATGCATTCCCATGGTCTGGGCTCTTGCCCCTCTGCTGAAGACTCTCTTTGAAATAAAGGCCTCAAGTGTCTGTCACTTTTTCCTTGGAAGCTTTTAAATCAAGTATAATGGCAAGGGTCGGGAGGTAACCTTTATTCATTCATTCATTCATTCATTCAACTACTAACAAACTAATGCTGAGCAAATTGCATTAATAGTAAGCATTAATTTCCTTGAAAGGCATGTCACTCACCTGTGGAGTTTAGTTTTAAGACAGTAATTTAGTAATGCCTAGTTTGGTAGCAATAGAGCCCTAAGTAGCAACAATGTATTGGTCTTTCTGCTTCTCAGTCCACTCTGTGGAGCTTAGCTTGGTTCTGATTCTATTCTGTAGACCAGTTATGGGGTAGCTGTGTTAGGCTATACTCTTCATCCCCATTTACCAATTCATAGTGATGTCTCTGTCTTCTTATCTTCACAGGCTAGAACCTTAAACATTCTTAATGATGTCACCTCTTTAACTGTCATCTCTCTTTAAACTCTATCATTTCTCTCTGATATCTCTCCCTGATTGTTTCTTCCATCTAACCAAATGTGAGCATCCAAATCATCTACTTATTCAGTCTTTTCTCTTTTGATTTATGGGACCTCTGCCTGACTTGCAACAGGACATCCCGAATGGAGCTGCAGTTTTTCGTGCCAAGACTGAACCTGTTTCCTGCCTTTGGTGTCCGAATCTTTACAGCTCTACCTTCTGCCCTGCTTCTTCCATCTCCAGTGTCTTTTCTCGTGCTGTGCTGTGCTGTGCTGTGCTGTGCTGTGCTTACATCATTCTGTGTATTCAGCATCCAGTTAAAGTGCCTTAGTGAAGGCCTCCTGTAGTTTTTCACTGTCTCCTTGGTTTGGTCTCAAGTTTCACAATGAACACAGAACAATTAAGTGCTGAACAATAAAGCCTCCTCCAAAGCTTGTTAGGAGTTCAGTGAGGTTTGTGAGGACAGACAGTCGTACAGACTTCTATGTGCAACACTTAATACATTTCCACTGACTAATTCTTTTTTAAAATTATTTGCTTATTTTATGTATATGAGTACACTGTAGCTGTCTTCAGACACACCAGAAGAGGGCATCAGATCCCATTACAGATGGTTGTGAGCCACCATGTGGTCCATGACCTCTGGAAGAGCAGTCAGTGTTCTTAACTGCTGAGTCATCTCTCCAGCCCCCTGACTAATTCCAAAACCCCAGCAAAAACTAATCCAAACTGGAAATTCATCTAAGTTGCTTGAAGAGGCAAACTGAAGAGTTGTTTACGAATAATATCAGCTGGACAGTGGTGGCACACAGGTTTAATTTCATCACTCAGGAGACGGGCAAGCAGATCTTTGAGTTCAAAGATGGCCCGGTCAACAGAACAGGTTCCAGGACAAGCTATACAGAGAGACCGAGTCTTGAGGAAACAAAAAACCCACACAAAACAAAACCCCAAATAATTATGTGGTTCAGTCTGTACCACTAAGTAAATTCAGTAAACCCATCCTTTTTTTTTTTGTAATAAATTCTGATCATATTATTTTAGATCAGTGGTTTTCAGCCTTCCTAATCCTGTGACCCTTTAATACAGTTCGTCATGTTGTGATGACTCCTAACCATGAAATTAATTTGTTGCTACCTTTTAACTGTAATTTTGCTACTGTTACATTATGAATCATAATATATATATTGAATATGCAGGATATATGACCCCAAAAGGGTTTGGAACACACAGATTGAGAACTGTTCTTTTAGAAGGTAATTTATGATGTGAAAGAAATGTTGAATAGAGGGAACATTGGGACAAGAAATAATTGAGAAGACCCTTAAAAAATTCTGTCCTATTTACATGCCTTTAATCCCAGCACTCAGGCAGAGGCAAGTGTATGTCTGTGAGTTCTGAACCAGCCTGGTGGTGTACATGGAGTCCCAGGCCAGCCAGAGCTACACAGTGAAACCCTGTTCCCTCTCCACCTTAAAAATTCTGACTGGGCCAGGCAGATGGCTCGATGGTAAAACGCCTGTTGGACAAGCACTCCATAAAAGCTGTCCCTGTCTGTAATCCTAGCACTGGAGGGTACAGAGACAGGTAGATGTAGGAGGCTTGCTGGCCGTCTAGTCTGACCAGTCAGTGAGCTTCATATTCAATGAGAGAAGCGTCTCAAAAATAAATAAATAAGGATGATTGGGGAGAGATCTCAGCTGAGAGCACTTGCTGCTCTTGCGCCCACATGGCCGCTCACAACCTCCTGGAACTCCAGTTCCAGGGTGTCTGACACTCTCTGCTGGCTTTTGTGGGCGCCACGCACACACGGGACACATACGTACATGTGGACACTCATACATACACATAAAATAAAAATAAATAATTTTTTTTACTCTTAAATAAGGCAGAGAAGAATGACGGAAGACCAGCAACATCAAGGCTGTGCACACCTGCACCTACTTTACACACGGGAAAGTAAAGAAAACCGTCTAAGCAGTCATGCCAGCTTAAAGATAAAACCTGAACAGTAATGATTGAAAAGGGAGACAATAGGAAAACTTTAAACTCATAAAGCGTGGTGACAGTTAAATGTAAATTAGGAAAAAAAACACTGATTTGGGATTTTTTATATTTGATTCAAACCCTTCTCTGCTTTTATTTTTTTCCACTGTAAGAATCAATTATAATTTTCAACACTGACATCTCTATAGATTTCTCAGACTCAAGTAACAGTCCAAGTAATTATCTGTTCTAATAAGATTATAGCCTTTTCTGTTTTCCTTGTCTCGTTGTGTATCAGAAAATGAACAAATTTAGCATTCTTCAAACCTGAAGTTGATTCTTCTGTCTTTTGTATAGGTTGATTTATAATTTTTACTATATTTATCATTATTACTATGTCGTGTGTATGTAGCATGTGGTGTGTGTGTGTGTGTGTGAGAGAGAGAGAGAGAGAGAGAGGGATGTGTGTGACTGCAGGCACGCTCACACCACTGAGAATGCATGGAAGGCAGAAGACAGCTTTCGGGAATGGGTTCTCATCCACAGAGGAATTCAATTTCATCCAAGGAACTCAGGATTGTTAAGCTCAGATGCCAAGCATTCTTATAGAGCCAACCTTCCAGCCCAGTTGTTACTGGTTTTTATTTTTTTTTTTTTTGTTGTTGTTTTTGTTTTGTTTTAAATTTTAAATAAAATGTTATTTTAAATAAAATGTTCAGCTAGGCTTGGTGGCATACACCTTTAATCCTAACACTCAGGAAGCAGAGGGTGGTGGATCTGTGAGTTTGAGGCCAGCCTGGGCTACAGAGTAAATTCTAGGACAGCCAGGGCCATACAGAGAAACCCTGTCTTGAAAATAAATGAATAAATAAATAAATAACAAAAAAATCCCACCACCAACATCAACAAAAATTAATTAAAATGTTCATTTACAAAGGTTTTCTTTTTTAAAAAGATTTATTTTTATTTTATGTGTTTGTTTGCTGGCTGGCATGAGTTTATGTGCACCATACATAAATACATACGTATATACATACATACATACATATACATATATTTTATATACGTGTGTATGTGTGTGTGTGTATTCAGGTGCCCTCAAGGGCCAGAGGGTACTGAATCCCTTAAACTGGAGTGAGATGCAGTTGTGAGCTGCTTTGCTATGGGTGCAGGAAACGGAACCCAGGTCTTCTGGAGAGCCAGGAGCACTTTTACCTGCTGAGTCATCTCTCCAGCTGCCTGAGGTTTCTTCTGAAACCATCGGTCTGCTGCCTAATGGGGAATTTTTGTTTACAGTAGTAATTGAATCCCTAGTCTTCCTAGCTAGCTGTGTACAAGATGGCTCTGTCTGTCCAAGTAAAGTGTTGTTAGTGCTAACATTAACCAGATAGCCACTGCGTACTGTTGTGACCCAAGCTAATTTTAGCAGAGGTATTTCATGTACTGTAGGAAACCTGCTCAGTTTCAGTGATTTGACTTAGCAGTTTAGAGTGGCTTTGAGCTTTGGGGATAGTTACTAATCCCCTACTGGGATAGAGAAATAAAAGATAGCATCTTTTCTTTGATAAATAATTCAGTTTGGTAACATATAAATGGACATTGATGCTCAGTCAGATGAATGAAAAACCAAAAGGCAGAGGTTGTAGTCTGATGGAGGCTCACAGGCCGGCCTCCTTGTTCGTTGCATTTTTCCTTGAATTGCACCTGTACTTGACCTAGGTTCGTTAGTCATGGTGTTTTATATCATGTAGATTTTGGTTGTAGCTTCATCGTAGAGTGTTTATGTAGCATGCACGAGTCCCTAGATGCCATCCTTAACCCCACAAAACAAGTACATTAAACTAAAATTTACAAAATAGAATCTCTCAAAAAATTTAAAACGAGAGGAAAATTAACTATGAACATCTCTTTTACTCCGTAGAAATTGTCAAACCTAGCCAAGCATGAAAGCGCACGACTTTAGTCCCAGCACTTAGAAGACAGAGTAAGACACAGATGGAAAACAAGAAGTCAGGGAAGAATGGTGGGGGTGGGGGTTTGGGGCACAACACACAGAGAGACTGACTTGACTTAAAGATGAGCTAGAACACTTTCAAATTTGTCCTTTTTAAAGTTTTATCAGCCTTTTATCATGTGAAACTTAGAAAATCTCACTAGAAAGAAACCCCAAAACTTTATTTGACCTGTTGAGGTAAATGGAAATAAGAGCTAATTGCTTTTTTCTTTTTTCTTTCTTTTTTTTTTTTTTTTTTGATGAAACTGAAGTGTGGAGCAGAGTTGGCAGTTTTTTCCTGTGCTGTCCAAGCGTGAGCCCTTGAGAGCTTGTCAGCTGTCTGCTCTCTGCTGTAGCTAGTCAGCCCTGCCCCTGGAGCACAAAACAGCATAGACAAGACTTAAACGAGTTGTGTGCTTGTGTTCCAATAAAACTTTATTTGTAGGGGCTGGAGAGATGGCTCAGTGGTTAAAAGCACCTATTGCTCTTCCAGAGGTCCTGAGTTCAAATCCCAGTAACCATATGATGGCTCACACCCATCTGTAATGAGATCTGATGCCCTCTTCTGGTGTGTCTGAAGACAGCTACAGTGATCTTACATATAATAAATGAATGAATGAATGAATAATCTTTTTTTAAAAAAAACTTTATTTGTAGAAATGTGTTGAGCCAGGTACAGTTTCCCTTATTATTGCAAAATGTTCTGAATATTTACTCTAGAAATGCTTTTGTTATTACATGGTTTTATCTATATAAGTGAATACCTGCCACCTTTAGCAATTTTCTAATCTATTTCAACTCTTGTAAATAAAGATGTCACTTGGTTTTCCAAGTGTAAATATAGATTAGCTTGTAAAAATAATTACTAGGTGTCAGGAAAGATAGATATTTTCTAACAAGACTTTAGCAAAAGTCTACACAATTGAGGTTATGGTTTAATATGCATAACCTCCAAGAACTCCTTTTTTAAAATCTGTGTTTGGATATCTCCCCCCCTCCCGCCCTCGTGTGTGTGTGTGTGTGTGTGTGTGTGTGTGTGTGTGTGTATTAAGGTTCAAATTGCTCTTGCAGGGCTGGAGAGAGGCTGAGGTGGCTCACACTTCCTGCTTGTACAGGCGACTTTGGTTCTCAGCACCCATGGTAGGTGGCTGTAAGTGCCTGTAACCTTGGGAGAGCTGGCTTCTGAGGACATCAGTGTTCATACGTGCATATAGCCACACACACATACACATAGATTACAAATAATTAGAGTCTGGAGAAGTGTCTCAGAGGTTTAGAACACTTGCTCCTCTTTAGAAGTCCCAGGTTTAATTCCTAGCATATACAGGATCATACACAGCCATCCGTAATTCTAGTTCCAAGGGATCTGATGCCTTCTTCTGACCTCTGAGAGCACCAAAAGTGTATGTAATTCACAAACACACACACACACACACACACACACATGTATTCTTGCATGCAGGGGAAATACACATAAATAAATGAAAAATATAACTTTAAAATTGTAAACTAATTAAAAATAAATCTTTAAAAAATAATGAACTTTTGAAAAGCCATATTATTTTCTTGATAGTGTCTGCTTTATATTTGAGTATTTTGTCTGCATGTGTATGTGTGTACTTTGTGTGTGCCTGGTGCCCATTGAGGCCAAAAAGGGTGTTGGAATCCCTAGAATGGAGTAAGGGGTTGTGTGTTGATATTGGGAATTGAAAGTGTGTCCAGCCATTTTGCATTTGTTTTGGTGTTACATAATTTACACAGTAAATAAGAACAGTGTACATGCATGCCACATATAAATATTTGTATTTGAAGAGGGTACTTGAGAGAGGTACCCCATTGCTCCAAATACTGTCTGAGAGAGTCTAGGTGAGTTTTAACCTTTGTCCTATAGTTTCTCTGAATTATTGTGTAATTACTAAAGCAATATTTGTATAAACTTAAGAGACAAGTTGTTTAAATATCAGCAGTACCTCTGATATTTGTGCGTGTTCCAAATGTTACTATTTTTCCTGGTGATAAATTTAATTATTCTTAGAAAAATGTAGAAATTTATAATCCTGAACATCACGATTTTTTTTTTTTACTGCATTTATTGATTGAAATGGGCCTTGCTATGAGATTTTTTTCCCCTGATGATAGTTCCTAGCCCTGGCTGGCCTGGAACCTGCTACATTGAGTAGACTGGCCTTGCCTTTCCAGCGATCATTCTCCCGAACTCCATAGGCTCACACAGATTGCGACCTAGTTGCCTGAGCCTCCTGAGTTCTAGGAATCAAGGTGTGCGCTGTGTGTGCTACACACCAGCCATGTTTTAATCCTCTCTGCAGTTATTTTCAAATCTGTCATTATTAATACGTCCTTAATCTTAGTTATTTTCTCAAGCATGAAAGGATAAGAGTATATAAAAAGTGTCAGAACAATTTTGTGACCTATTTGTGACAATTTTATAATTTGTATTTTCCATTTGTCTTTTTACTCTGTTTTAGCCATACTCTTTTTCCCAGAAGGATTTCAAAAGATGCTAATTCATAGCAGGTTATCTGGAGAAGAATTTCCTTTAAAATGGGCATCAGTCTTCTCAAACCGTGTGCTTTTACCAGCTGATTTACAGATTATCTAAACCCTTTGTTTTTGTGGCAAACCCTGCACTGGCAGCACTGGGGCTTAAGAAGCAGGAGAACCCCGCCCACTTCCCCGCCCACTGGATCCTGGCCTGATCAGTACAGGGACTTTTAGGCCAGCCAGGACTACAGAGTAAGAATTGCTCAAGCAAACAAACAAATACAATTTAAAGACTTTATTCACTAAATGTTTATCCAAAAACTGTAACAATCAGCATATCCTCAGACACCATTGCTCTGTGTCTAATTCCCACCAAAGTCCTCACACTGTCACAGCTGTCTGTGAGGACTGAACTCAACTTTTTCCAGTTCAGGTTATTGTTATTGTTAGTATAATAACATGGCTCATTGTTAATGGCATCTGGAGTCTTCCGACACGTCACTATTGGTGGCACTGTAACCTTACAAACTGTATTCCTTAAATAGTAAATATATGACATTCAGTTTTACTCCTTCATCTCCAGGCTACAGATGTCACATCAAGATATATTAACACTCATGACATTAATCCAATTTTATGTTTCTTCTCATCCTCTTGTGTGATTGACTTGTCAGTAAACTGTAATAGTTTTAAAGGACTCTTTTTTTCTGAACTTAGATATCAAGAATGGACTAAAGCACTCTGAAAACCTTACTGTAAGCTCTCATCCAGGACCTGTTCTATTTATAGATCAAAGGCAAAGTAGATTTCATGCAGTCCTGTAGACTCACCTGTAGAGAGGCACTAGCTGCACTCCCACTACTGAGGGACTCAGCCCGTCCTCCGAAGCTCTGGAGCTAGGCAGTGCTTGTCTGAAGCTATGGAAGTCCTGCGTGGCATCTTGCTCTAATGTAAGACTCCCAGCTATATTGAAAGTCCCTTGTTTAGTGACCACTCTTAGAAGTTACCTGAGCCAGATCTGCAGCTTCTATGTTGGCTTTGCTGTTTCAATTTGGAATTTTTATAGTGGAGAGGTGACTCCTTTTCTTAAGACGGATGAGCCAGTTTCTTCTGCCCTCTGTAGCTTCCTCTCGTCCCTCCCCAGTCAGAGTAGAAGCCACCTAAGGCCTTGCTCTAAAATAGGCTTTTGCTGAAGGAAATGTTTTGGCTGTGTCTGTTGTTCATGCAGACCACTAAGTCATGCCAGCATGCAACCACAGGCAAAGCACGCCTACGTATGGCTCACTAGCCACATGCTGGTCTTCAGCATACGTCCGTCTTTAATTCACCTTCTACACTAAGATTTAAAGTGAGAGGCAGCTCTGCCTTTCTCTTGGACAGTTAAGGTTATTTATTGATCATCCTAATATCAACACTGTCATGCCTCAGTGTAACATGTAAAATGTAAAAATGAAGTGGCCTGGGGGGGTTAGCTGTAGGAGCAGTCAAAGCAATAGGTTTGGCTGCTATGTTCTCCAACTTGAGTGGGTGCAGTCCATGATACACAAAACAAATTAGCATCAAAGGTCACTGATCCAGAACAGCAGATAAAATAGAAATGAGGACAGTGAAATTGTAGCCCACATGAACATGCACTACTTTTCTTCAGAATGATATTTAATGTATATGTGGGTATATGTTTGTCCACACGTGTGCAAATGCACACATATGTGAGGTTGTTTATGTTCGCGGGAAAACCAAGATTAATCCTGAGTATTGTTCCTCAGGATGACTGTCTTCTGTTTTAGAGACAGGTTCCTCACTGGGACTGGGACTGCCAATAAGGCTAGGGTGGTGCCGAGGTGCCCTCTGTCTCCTTTGCCCCAGTGTTGGGATTACAGAGCGGGCACACCTAAGCCCAGCTTTTTGTATGGATTCTAGGGATCAAGCTTGGGTCCTCACACATGCATGGCAAGCACTTTACAAGCTGAGTTATATCCCTCCTGCCAGAATGGTTGTGAGTGTGTGTGTGTGTGTGTGTGTGTGTGTGTGTATGCATGTTTTCACATATATGTGGGTGTGTGTATGTGTATGCATGTTTTCACATGTATGTGGGTATGCATGCATGTGTAAATGTAGAGGCAATCTTTCTATACCTTTTGATATAACGTATCTTACTGAACCAGGAACTTAACTATTTGGGTAGACTAGCTGGTCAGCAAACCATAGAGATACTCCTGTCTCCGCATATCTGTTTTTCTTATTTATTTGCTCTGTTCATTGCTTATGGTGACCATCTCTCTAGTACTTAAGCTCAAGGTGGGTGAGATGGTCCTGGAAAAGGCACCTCCTGCCAAGCTCGATGACCTGAATTCAGTCCATGATTCACATGGTGGAAGGAGAGAACTAACTCCTGTTCCCATGCCATGGGACATGTACACACACAGACTTACAGGTTCACCAGCTAAGTTCTTCAGCTTAGGTGGGTAGAGTTCATGATATGTGATAAATATATAAAAAATTTAAAAGAATGTAAATCATAGAAATCAGCTGATATGTTCATTATTACAGGGTAGGTCTTCATTGTATGGTTTTTATTAATTTTGTTGCATGTTTCATAAGCATTATAACTATTAGTATATTTATTCTCCTTTTATTTGTTTCTTTTCCTTTTCTTTCTTTTTAATTTTCTTTGAGGCAGGGTGTCTCTATGTAGCCATGGCTGTCCTGGAACTCACTCTGTAGACCAGGCTGGCCTTGAACTCACAAAAGATCTGCCTACCTCATGCACCACAAAGTATGCACCACTACACCCAATAGTATATTTATTCTCAATAAGTAAATTCATTAGACTTTAAGAATTCTACTCAGGACTGGAGAGATGACTCAGTGGTTAAGAGCACTGACTGCTCTTCCAGAGGTCCTGAATTCAATTCCCAGTAAACACATGGTGGCTCACAACCGTCTGTAATGGGATCCAGATGCCCTTTTCTGGTGTGTCTGAAGGTAGCTACAGTGTACTTATATACATACATAAATAAAATAAATCTTTAAAAAAATCTACTCAGAACCTTTCCTTACCTTCTTCAATTGTTTTTGTCCCCATAAATTGAGACAAATCTTTATACACATTTTTATTTATTTATTTTTTAAATGGGTCTTACAGAGCTCAGGTTGACCTTGAAATGGCCGTGTAGCTAAGAATGACCTTGAACTCTTTACTCTTCTGCATTTACCACCCAAATGCTAGGATTACAGGCAGGTGCCACCACAAACAGTGTTTAAAACTTACATGCCCTTTATATGTAATCAACATGGATATAGTCATAAGTCTCCCATTCTGATCACTGTAAACAAGTCTGAGCTGAGCAAGGGGACATCAATAGACAAGCCAGTGTGGGAAAAGTTCCTGGGGCCTCAGCCTTACAGAGAGAACTGCAGGCAACTAAGAAATGCTGAGAGTAGGAGAGAAAACACCAAGCATTTATCCAGTACCCAGTGATCAACCCAAAACACAGACGTACAATTAACAAATACAGGCTGGGCAGTTTGTATTTATGTTTTTAGGTGTGTGTGTGTGTGTGTGTCTGTATGTGTGTGTACATATTTTTAACAAAATGAAAAAAAAAAAAAAGGCCATGGATTTGAAGGAGAGAAAAGAGGGATGTATCAGAAAAGGAAACGTTAAATTATGTAATTATATACTCAAAACATAAAAGAAATAATTTTTTTAAAATCTACTATAAACCAACCTAAACTTTCTGTTGAGTAAATTGTAATCTTAACTGTAACATATGTGTTTTTTCCTCTTATAACCAAATAGTTGTCACAAAGAAGTCTCAGATATATTTTCATAGAAATAGCCTAACTTTGGTAAAACTGGGGATATTTTGACTTTCAGATCCACAAAGCCTTAATAATTATGAGAAGTGTGGATACATGCAGTAGTGTGTGGCTGCCACACGTGCAGGCTCATCAGAGCCCTCGGCATACATCCCTTCCCAGTTCTGAGCCCAGTGATATGTTTGGTAGCTTTAGATCAACCATGGTGGGGTCGTTCTGTAAGGAAGTCAACAGATACTACAAGCTAGTGCTTCCCATCCCCAGGGGAGGTTGTCAGGCTTTTAGTGGCACACTGCTGTGCTTGAGCAGGTGTAAAAGATGCACCCCAAAGCTTCCAGAATATTCTTTGAGACTCCACAGTCTGCTAAGCTTTTCTGTGCTAAGGTGTCCTCTGTCCTTTCCCAAGTTCTGCATGTGATCCCGTCCTCTCGTGGAGATTCACTTTCTTCATTTTAGTCTGTGAAATAGTTGTGCACAGGCACCATCTGGGTGGTTGGTTGAGGGTTAACAGTAGGGGTTCAGAATGGATTGGCGGAAGGATTAGGGCCAACCGTTGGGAAATCTGTACAGCTCACAGTTGTGTGAATAGGAGTCAGAATGCAGGGGAGGGGAAGGAGGGTGCTTCAGAGGAGACAGCTCTGGAATACTGATTACATTTGCTAAAGTATAAAATTCAGCTAAATCAAAATTCCAAGTAGTTCCAAAAGTAATATTAGGTACAACAGATTACCTAAGTATATTTGAGAATTCTGTTTAAATGTTAAGTCCTTCAATAAATTTATTAAAGTAATTTATTCAAATGTTCTTCTTGTTTAGGGTTTGAACTACAGTTCCGATTAGGCCCAACTTTACAAGGAAAAGCTGTTACTGTTTATACAAATTACCCATTTCCTGGAGAAGCATTTAATAGAGAAAAATTCCGGATGTTGGATTGGGAAAACCCAACAGAGAGAGAAGATGATTCCGATAAATACTGTAAACTTCATCTGCAGCAGTCTGGATCTTTTCAGTACTCCTTCCTTCAAGGGTAGGCCAGAGTGAACCTACTGTGTGGCTTATGTCATCTGACTGTGCGTGTTACTGTGTGAGCAGTGTTTCTGCAGGATTCATAGTGCTTGCTTTTGCTTTTTGTTTTTTGCTTTTCTTCTTTTCTTTTGTTGTTGTTTGATTTTTGAGACAGGGTTTCTCTGTGAGCCCTGGAGATCTGCCTGCCTCTGCCTCTTGAGTGCTGGGACTAAATACATGCACCACCAGTGCCCAACTACACTGCTTTTTGGGGATGTGATTAGGCTGTGATTCTTCAGTTTGGGGGTCACTGTAGATCCCATTCCAGACTCAAGTTAAACTCCATGGTTTTCCTGCCTTTGGCTTATAGGATACTATTTTTTTTTGAATGATGTTGTTGCTGATAGTCATTAGCATATTTATTTTCCTTAGTGGTTAAGAGCTTGAACTGCTCTCATTGAGGACCCAAGTTTAGTTCCCAGCCTCAGCATCAGATGACTCACAACCTCCTGTACCTCCAGCTCCAGGAGATCCATTGCCCTCTGACTTCCGTAGGCATCGGCTCTCAAGTGCACATACCCACGCACTGACAGAGTCGAACACATGAGGGGCGGAGGGTGGGAGGGAATACCTGGTATGTTGTTTTGTTGCAACCTTGTAAAATGACTTCTATGTACTTAAAAATACGCACATTTAAGCCATGTGTGGTGACACATGCCTCTATTCCATCCCTGAATCCCTTAGTATACAGAGGCAGGAAGATCTGGACTTCAGGATCTTCCTTGACAACATAGTAAATTTGAGGTAGCCTGGGCTACAGGAGACCCTGGATGAAAGGGAGGGGAGAGTGTAAGTGGGCAGTTAACCTTTCAGATAGATTCATACTAAGTTAACGATTTTTTTCCCCTCTAATTAAAAATGTTTTGGTTTATTTTTCCTTAGACAGGAGAAAAGTGGCGGAGGTTACATAGTTGTGGATCCTGTTTTACACATTGGACCTGATAACCACGTGTTACCCTTGGACTGTGTTACCCTCCAGACATTTTTAGCAAAGTGTTTAGGTCCCTTTGATGAGTGGGAAAGCCGACTAAGGGTGGCAAAGGAGTCAGGTAATGTTGTTTGCTTTCTTTTTTCTTTTCATGGTTTGAAAACTATGTTTTCATGATACAGCTCTCCAAGGCTTTTTTTCTCCTTTTAATCTTGCTTATTAATGTACTAATAAAAAGAAAATCTATGATGCCCACAAATGCCAGGTTATGTGGGTCAGGTTAACAAAGGGAGAACTTGGTCATAAAATGATTATCATTTGTAAGATTTTATTTGACATATGAAAGTCAGTAATAAATTATTAAGGGAAACAGAATAAAAAATATGAAGGAAAATGTATCATTATGCATAGTTTTTATTAGCCAGTATTGATTATCCATTTCCTATATTTAAGGCACATGCTACTGGATATGCCAAGAGTAAAGCGAAGCTAGGTTGTGTTTCCCTCTGGAGCGAGTCGGATGTCCAGGATGTCCAGGGGAACATTCTGCTCTCGAACTAACTGTTTTATAAAGAAGGGAACGAAAGCTCATTGGCAGGGCTGTGATGAATGCGAGTCCCATGGGGCATTTAAAGCATTACACTTGTGTAGGATATTCTGTACAGGCCGCTCTGTGCTCTCAGAATTACAGTGGAACCTGACAGTGGCTAAGGCTGTGGTGATGGTGCCCATGGCCTTCACGTCATTCTCGTAGATGAGGACAATGCGTGCCTAAAGCCTTCTATAGATTTGCCGTCAGTTTTTTATATAAACCTAGGATTTGAGCCCCTGTCGTGGGCTTCTTTGCCACTGGCATGACTGTCTTACTGCTGACAAATAGCCTGGAGAGCTCATGTGTGTGCTGTGCTCAGCTCTGGGTGGATCTGCTTGCTTTTGCTTCTCCATACAGTGTTCTGTGTTTTCTCTTTTGTAGGTTACAACATGATTCACTTCACCCCGCTACAGACTCTTGGACTGTCCAGGTCATGCTATTCCCTTGCTGATCAGTTAGAATTAAATCCTGACTTCTCAAGGCCTAATAAAAGATACACGTGGACTGATGTGGGGCAGCTGGTAGAGAAACTGAAGAGGGAGTGGAGTGTTCTTTGTATTACCGATGTCGTCTACAATCACACTGGTATGCGCTTTGGTGATTTCAGTGTGAATAGGAAATTCTTATTATTTAATTTTTAATATTTTCATCTCACTTTACATTATTGTTAGAAGTGGTAGCAGTTTGCAGTATGAGGAATTGATTACTGGACCTCCTAAATGCTAAACTAAGCAAGCTGTCTGCCTCTTAGCTGTGTCCCCGGCCCTTTGTATAACATTCATTCTAAAGACCAAAAAGACAATTAAGAGGCCTTCAATGTTAAAAACGAGTTTATGGAATAAACCCTTTTTACTTCCAGGGGGAGTAGTGTTAGGTGAGCATGAGTCAACATGTAAGGACTTTGATGTCGATAAAAATGGGAGGATACAGAAAAGGGACTTGTCATGTTTCCCCCTGAATATAAATACTGCATGTAAAGACGGGTGGGGTTCTGGACAGCAGGAGCTCTGTTCTGTACCATCTACCTCAAATGTGATGCTACACATGCTGGGTATGGCAGAAACCCAACACTTGAGAGGAGGAGGCAGGAGGATTACTATGAATTCAAGACAAGTCTGGGCTACATTCTGAGTTGAAGGCCAAAAGGGCTGAATTATGACACTTTATTCCCAGGAACCAAATAACAACAATAATCTCCATCATTTGGAGAGAATATTATTGCTAAGTTTTTTACATGATAAAAAAGTGTACTGTGACATCTCCAGTACTAAGAGGAATAAAGTTAGATTGTTTGTAATCCCAAATAGAATTCTATATGTGTCAAGTTTTCCCTGCTTGTCATAGCAGCTGGCTTCATGAGGCCTGGGCCGTGGCCTTCCACTTTAACCCCGTGTGCCCTATAGGACCCACTGTGTGAATGGCAATGTGGAAAGTCCGGCAAACACTGCCTTACATATGTCAACAATGGGAGTTCTGGGTGGCATAGTTTAAGGACATGCATTGTTTAATCAAGTCTTTCCTAAGTAGCCATAGATACTAGGAAGTTACTTAAAAGCATATGCATATGTTGTCACTATTGGTAATAATCTCTATAGAAATGGCAAAGGAAATTGGAGTTTTAAGAAGACACATCCCAAAATGTGATGCCTCTGCATGTAATTTGGAACCAGGCTTCACAGCTTACATGGAAACTTTGTATCTCTCATTTGTGCTCCATTTTTACCACTTGAAAACTGGCAGTATTAAGAATGACTTAGACACCCAGGATATTCACATCAGATTAACAAACCACATATGCTACCAGTGGTCAGTTAGAACACTGCTTAGGCTGTGGCTCATTAGGACACTTAGAGCCATAATGGGGAGCCAGGTTCTTCTGGGTCATTCTATCATCTCGAACTCTTTGCTTCTGATGTTTAATCAAATATGGCTGCTCTGCCTTTTGTTGCTACACTTAGTGGAAATGGGAAGTTACTTCTTTAAAGGCACAATCTTACATATATGTTACTTCTGTCTACATTGCATCAGATAGGAGACAAAAAAAAGTGTCTTTTATCACACCTAGATACATGGGAAACTTGTCATAGTGCTAGGTTCTTGATTGTTTTTTGTTTTTGTTTTTCAGATAGGGTCTCACTTTTTAGCCCAGGCTGGCCTGGAAACCACTTTATAGACTAGACTAAGTTTAAGCTTTGGCTAAGCTTTAAGCTTTTGGCAATCCTGCCTGGGCTCCCAAGTGCTGGGGTTATAAATACAAACCACCAAGCTGAGAGGTGCATCCCAGCACTCAGGTGCAGAGGCCATCTCTGTGAGTTTGAGGCCAGCCTGGTCTACAGAATGAGTCCAGGACAGCCAAGACTACACAGAAAAACCCTGTTTCAAAAATAGCACAATAAGTAAATAAACAAATGCTTCCATGTCTTGCCTGGTTTAACTTATTATGAGATCCATGTTCCTGATGATTCCTATCTTCACCCACATGTTTATTTATTGTAGGTTCAACTAAATGTCAAATAACTGGACAGTAGAGTAGAAAGAACGGTGATTGTAAAGTCCAACCTACATACAAAATATGTTTCTCCCTTCTCTTTAAGCTACTAATAGTAAGTGGATCCTTGAACATCCGGAATCTGCGTACAATCTTGTAAATTCTCCACACCTGAAACCTGCCTGGGTCCTCGACAGAGCGCTGTGGCATTTGTCCTGTGACGTTGCAGATGGGAAGTACAGAGAGAAAGGAGTCCCTGCTTTGATTGAAAGTGACCAGCACATGAGTGTAAGTGTGTGCAGAAGAGCACCCCACCAGCGATATGAAAATGTGTAGAATATGGCTTACTAAGAAGGAAGAAATCAGGTCAAATACATTTTATGTTGTTTTTAATCTTGAAATTTTTCAGTGCATTCGGAAAATAATTTGGGAGGACATTTTCCCAAGGATTCAGCTCTGGGAGTTTTTCCAAGTAGATGTTCAAAAAGCAGTTGAACAATTTAGAAGACTGCTCTCTCAAGGTAACGGCTTTACACTGGGCTGTCCTGTCACTCTTTAAGAAATGTAAAGTTACTCGTAAAGGGACGACTTTTTCTTTCCAGTTAACATCATTAAATCTTTATTGCATCATATTTGTATGTTTTGTACTACAAAACTCCAATTTTTCTTGGCATAGTGATGCATGCCTTTAATTCCAGCATTTGGAGGGAGAAAAGCACATTTATATGCTTATAGGAATAAGCAAATTCCTCTTTCTCAAGTCTTAAAATTATTAATTAGTAGTTTCTTACGTTCTTTTCAAATATTTTTCAAGAAAAGTAAGAATTTATCAGTTTCATATTTTCTCTATAATGTATATATATATATGTCTATGTTAATATTTATATAATCCATACAAATAAGACTAGAGACTAAACAATATGTTTGATTTTTTGTTGTTGTTGTTGACAGGATGAGTTTATTATTTTGTTTAACTATTTCTCTTAACCCCTACTAGGTTTTTGAAGTATCTTACTTTACTAGTGATTTAGACAGATTACTTTCAGTATGTTTGTCATTCACTTATTAGAACACATGTTGAACCAACCTGTGTATGCTAGAGACCTTTGAGGCAGGAGGATTTGGTGGTGACCAGCAAAACCAACCTGTAGGAATCCCAGGTTTTTCTCTTTCAACAGTTAGTCTCTCTTCTATATCCCCTCCCGAGTGTGGAGGGGGTATGTAAGTAGGTGGGGGAGGGAGGAATGATGCTTTCTAACTTTAAAAGAATTTTTATGAATAGTTGTATACTAAAAAATTGAAAAGTGACAGTTATAATCTATTATTAATACTTACATTTGAAACACATTTTTTTCTTTCAGAAAACAGAAGAGTAACTAAGTCTGAGCCAAAAGAACATCTTAAAATTATTCAGGACCCTGAGTTCAGGCGGCTGGGCTGTGCTGTAGATATGAACATCGCTCTGGCGACTTTTGCACCACATGAGTATGTTATGTATTTGCCCTGTAATTCTACTCATAAATATTAATGCTGACATTGGTCCTCAGAACCCCCACAGTGAAAGGAGAGAATCTACTCTCAGAAGTTTCCTTTCACTTCCACACACATTGTAGCATGTGCACAACCCAACCACACACTTAAACAATTCCTACACACACAATAATTAACTACATAAATAAACCAATAAATAAGTAAATGTAAAAAAAAATGTTTTTAAATAAATAATCTGTCATTTCAACACCTTAAACACCTTTTCCACATTCTCTGTCAGTCCATCCTGCTGAACATGTATGTAAAACCTTTTACAATTGAACAACCGCCTCAGCCGTAGCTCAGATTCCGACTACAGCATCTGAGATTCTTGTGACACCGGGAAGTGTTTAGTGTGGGTCTTTTGGAGGCACTGACGTTCGGCTCCTTTTGTGCTAGCAACGGGCCGGCTGCAGTTGAAGAGTGTTGCGGTTGGTTCCGCAAGAGGCTCGAGGAGTTAAATTCAGAGAAGCGCCACCTCACCAGCTGCCATCAGGAGCAGGTTCGAGTTTTGAATTGCTGCTTTTTCTTCCTTGAGTTTGACTGCCTGTTGCCATTGGCGTTGTAACATGATTCAATGTTTTCTAGGCAGTTAACTGTCTTTTGGGAAACGTGTTTTATGAACGACTGGCAGGCCATGGCCCTAAACTAGGACCTGTCACCAGGAAGTACCCTTTAGTTACCAGGTACTCTTCTTTTTTAATGTCCTCTCACTGACAGTTAAAAGCTGAGAATATTTAACTTCTCAACTTAACCTAAATGACTTCAGTATGTTATATTGAAATAGAAATTTTGATTCAGAAATACACTTGATGCTGATTAATTTTGTTATGAGAATGTTTAATTAGAAAACTATCACCACTTTGAATGCATTTATATTTGTATACATTGATATTTCTGAAAGAATGCATATTTAATGTCAGTCTGTTTTCTGTTGCTAAAAGAATACCAGGGATTGGGTAATTTATAAAGAAAGAGAGTAGGCTGGAGAGATAGCTCAGTGGTTAAGAGCGCTGACTGCTCTTCCAGAGGTCCTGAGTTCAAATCCAGCAACCACATGGTGGCTCACAACAATCTGTAGTGAGATCTGATGCCCTCTTGTGTGTCTGAAGACAGTGACAGTGTACTTATATATAACAAATAAATACATCTTTAATAAAATAAAGAAAGAGAGCTTAATTTGCTTGAGGGTCTGTAGACCAGGAAGTCCAAGAACATGGCACTGTGTCTGCTCTGCTTATCCTCTGGCCAGGACTTGTGGGCTGTTTTGGCTCTGGGTAGATGAAGGGCAAGTGAGAGCAGAAGGAAGACAAAGCACAGGGTGGCATCTGAGAATCCACCTCAGAACTATGGCAGGTCTCCAAGAGCAAGAACTCACTCAGAGATACTCATCCACTCACCAGGGTATCATGCCCCTACCCAGACACCTGTCATTGGGCCCCACACCTGCTGTGGTGGCACAAGTCCATGATCTGTAATCCTAGCCATAAGGAGGCAGAGGTAGGAGGAGCCCAAAAAGTCAGCCTTGCTACAAAATAACACCATGTCTAAAGAAAGATGGGGAGGTGTTAAGGTTCCAACAGATGAACCTTTGAGGTTGTGCTGTAAGAATAACACCTAGCAGTAGTAAATTCAGTGTTAGTGGGAGAGGGCAAGCACCTAGCTCCTTACATAGAAACCGGCAGCTTGGGGGCTGGAGAGACTGCTCGGGAGTTTGAGCACCTGCTGCTCTTGCAGAGGACCTGGGTGCAGTTCCTTGTGTGGCAGATCACAGCCACCTTAACTCCAGTGGAGGGGGTGCGTCGGCCCCTTTGCTAGCCATTTCTTAAATCCTACTGATTATTCAAAAAGTCCACTGGTGATTTTTGCTTTCTGTGAGGTTTATATTGTATAAATGGGGCCAAACAAATTTGATTTATTCTACTCATTAGGGAATTTGTACTGTTTCTACTTCTCATTGTCTTCAAGGAGTTTCTCTGTGTGGACCTTGTTTTAACTCTGTCTTCCTAGGTATTTTACTTTCCCCTTTGAAGAAATGGCCTTCTCTGCAGAAGAATCCATGATCCACCGCCCAGATAAAGCTTGTTTTCTGATGGCACACAATGGGTGGGTGATGGGAGATGACCCGCTGCGGAACTTCGCTGAGCCAGGTGCTGGTTTTTCACTTCTCCTCAGATGGGGAAACAAGAGCTTGTGGAAGGCCACTTTAGATGTCATTTTAGTCAGGAGGCTGGAGAAATGGCTCAGCAGTTTGGAGTGCTGACTGCTTTTCCAGAGAACATGGGTTCAGTTGCCAGGAACCTCAAGGTGGCTCACAGCCATCTGTAATTTCAGTTCCAGGGAATCAAACACCCACTCTGGCCTCTGAGGGCAGCAGGAACACACATGGTACACAGACATACATGCAGGCAGAACACCCATACACCTAAAATGAAATCATGTTTTTTTAAAAAAATTTAGCCAGGTATCATTTATGGAAAAAGCCAACCCAGTTTAGAAGCAGTGCTGTTTCCTTGAGCATTGTTGTTCTGTTTCATGCACCACTGAAAGCAGCCCTTCCTCCTGAACAGGTTCGGACGTTTATTTAAGGAGAGAACTTATTTGCTGGGGTGACAGCGTTAAATTGCGCTACGGGAATAAACCCGAAGACTGCCCTTACCTGTGGGCACACATGAAGAAATACACTGAGATAACAGCCACTCACTTCCAGGGGGTGCGCCTTGACAACTGCCACTCCACGCCTCTCCACGTGGCTGAGGTACGGACACCTCTGTTGACAAAGAAAGGCAGTGACACCTGTAGGCTCCAAAGTCCCTGTCATGCAGGTCTACTCTGCTGGCTGTACACTGCTGTGGGTTTGGTAGAAATAGTGACACACATGACAGCTTATCTAATTCTAACAAGCTTCTGAAACAACTGCTATAATATCTTAGGCTGTAAAATATTTAATAAGTTAGTTTTTAAATTTAGAAAAAAGATCATATTTTTATGTAATGGCATGCATAAGAAGTGTTTATTGGTAATAAGTAAAATGCTAAGTGGTCTTTTGGGTCGTTTCCAATACAGATTGTCAACAGTGTACAGTTGAATGGCTTTCCACTGCACAGTGCTTATTCAGCTCTGGCTTTCTCTTCACTGTAGGGGCACTTGGAGCCGTGCTCATTTAGGACTGCTCTGTCCTTACACCCCTAGCCCTTACCATGAATAGTTAAACTCCAGTACTCTGGCATCCTGAGGCCACACAAGTGGGAAGGTGCTGGCATTTGTTGTCATCTGCTGGAACAAGTTCATCAGCATATACAGTTATCAGTTATCAGTTATCAGTAATCTTATCAGAGGCACTAAAAGCAAATAAAGACCCGGGAGGAGGCTGGCAGGGCTGCAGTGTCACAGGCTGCACTGGTAACGACACTAACTTTTCTTTTCCCTTTCTCTTCCCCTCTGTCTCCGTGTCTTCAAATCTAATCTCCCTGTTCACCGTTGTTCTCTGTAAACGCTCTGGTCCTCCGTATGTGGATCTCTTTCATGTTCTCTTACATGTGCACATCAAACTGTTTGGAACTTCCTATCGCATCTCTCATTTTGTACCTGTCTTATGCCAAATCCACACCTAGCCTTGCCCCCTCCTTCCTCTCTGTCTTGCTCTCTTCTTCCTTTTACATCTGTGACTGTGCTTCTTGCAGTACATGCTGGATGCTGCTAGGAAATTACAGCCCAATCTTTATGTCGTGGCTGAGCTGTTCACAGGAAGTGAAGAGCTGGACAATATCTTTGTTACTAGACTGGGCATCAGTTCCTTAATAAGAGGTAGGTTTGCTGAAGCCCATTTGCTGAGATGCTTCACTTTTGTCTAAGTAGATTATAAGGTGTGTGATAGCGTTATGTACCATACCTAATAGAATGGAGTCCCCTTTTAACAGTGCAAGTGTCTAATTTGTAGTACGATGCTCATTTCAGATAGAAAGACTGCTGAGCCCAGACGATGATCTCCCCCCAATCTCACCACTTAGGAAACTGAGGCAAGAGAATCACATATTTAAGGCCAGCCTTGTCTGCATTTCAGGCTAGCCTAGGATACATTTTTCCCCCCCAGATCCTATCTCAAAAAATAAAGGGTAAGAAAGCTAGTGTGGTAATTCAGTGAGTAAAGGTGCAGGGGACCCAAGATCTGAGTTAAGTCCTCAGAACCCACATGGTAAGAAGGAGCGAGATGACTCCTGAGAGCTGTCCTCTGATGTCTACACATGTGCTGTCACCTGTGTACCCTCACAGAATAGATTTTAAAGGTGAAGGGGGGTGAATTACTGATAAAAAACAACCATGTTTGTATATTTTGGAATACACAAATTTGTTTTTTAACTACCGTATGGTGCCGTCTTTAGGTATTTTTCCGTAGATTTGATATAATCAGCATCCCAGTGAACAGCTATTGATCCCTTTTTCTACTCAAGTTGTTTCCTCAGCCTAGTAGTAGTGAAGTGTTGGTCACTTGGACTTGATGACATCGGTTAAGTACTTACCTCTCACTTTTAATAATGTTGATATGCCTTAAATGTCAGTCATGGTAAGAACTGTAGCCTTCTCGTGGACATTCCTGAGTGACACGGATGGCTAACCTACCTGTGTTTGCTGCTCTGCAGAGGCAATGAGCGCGTACAACAGTCACGAAGAGGGCAGATTAGTCTACCGGTACGGAGGGGAGCCCGTGGGCTCCTTCGTTCAGCCCTGTTTGAGGCCTCTCATGCCAGCTATTGCTCATGCCCTGTTTATGGACATTACCCACGATAATGAGTGTCCGATTGTGGTAAGCATCAACAGGTTTCTTGTGCTGACTTATTTTGCCAAATGCTTTAGGATTTAGTTGTCTGATACTTGATGGTAATAGTATCCACTTACGTTTTAAGGCATTGAAGTACGTGTTTTTAAAATGCTTCAAAAACAAAAAATGCACCTTCCAGAATATATCTGTAATTGTCCTTTTGCTTCTTTGCTAATGAGGTAGGAAGCGTCACTTTGCGTTTGAGGGAACATAAACTTTTGCTTTCTTCTTTTCTAGCACAGATCAGCCTACGATGCTCTCCCAAGTACCACGGTTGTTTCCATGGCATGTTGTGCTAGTGGAAGTACAAGAGGCTATGACGAGCTGGTGCCTCATCAGGTGTGTTTAATCTGCAATCCTACCCATGACTTCATTGTAGTTAACCCTGCACATGTGACCCGACTTTGCCTCTCTTCAGATTTCAGTGGTTGCTGAAGAACGGTTTTACACTAAGTGGAATCCTGAGGCTTCGCCATCAGATACGGGAGATGTTAATGTCCACAGTGGGATTATTGCAGCCAGATGTGCCATCAATAGACTCCATCAAGAGCTTGGAGCCAAGGGCTTCATTCAAGTAAGAAAAGAAAACTTTAGAACTTTTCTTCCAGCTTTTCATTTCAAGGGAAGACCTACTGACTTGAGCACCGTTTCCACATGTGGCTCTGAGCCGTGTCTCCATCTCACAGGTGTATGTGGACCAGGTGGACGGGGACATCGTGGCAGTAACAAGGCACTCGCCGAGCAGCCACCAGTCTGTTGTGGCTGTGTCGAGAACTGCCTTCAGGAATCCCAAGACTTCATTTTACAGCAAAGAAGTGCCTCAAATGTGCATCCCTGGTAATCTAAGACAGGCGCCAGTAGCATGAATCATGAAGCTGTGTCAACACATGGTGTCCCTATGTCATGTAGAGCACACTGACAGATAAACGTGGTTGAGAAGTTAGGATATGTGCACTTTCTCTGCATGGGACAAAAGCTAGACAAAAATAGTTACAGTATTGAGTTGTGAAATACTTTTGTTTCATTTTAATATAGTCCTTTTAAAAAATATGTATAAACACGGGCTTCTGTGTGTATGTTCCCATTTGACATATGCATAAATATGTAAATATATACTATATATGCATATATACCCATACGTGTGTTTTAAAGGGCAAATATTAAGACTGCCCAGAGTCCATCCTCATCTACCATCCTAGCCTCTGTCAATCTGGCATTCAGCCAAGTACATATAGTCACTGTTCTCCAAGTAGTCTTCTTACCCACCTGCATATGAATATTTAAAGCATTTGAGGACTAAAGTTCTACCTTTTTAAGAAGTCTGTAAACTCTCACTTCTAAATGTTGTGGCATTTATAGTCTGTTTCTTTCTTAACGGTTATGTATCCCTGACATTTTCCCTTACTGTTGGCTGATTTTTTTTCTAGATGTCTACATTTGACATCCTATGGTAGGCAGCGCATTATAATATAGCATAGACCTGTGCAGACAGAAACTGCTTGTTAGCTTCCTACGGTAGATAGTGCAGTATAACACAGCATAGACCGGTGCAGACAGTCACTGCTTGTTATCTGAATAAAGAGTCTCAAAACCACATCTTATGTGTACATGTGTATGTGTATCAGTATGTGTGTATGTACGTCTATGTGTATATCCGTATGTGTATATGTATGTTTTTAAAGTAACAGGACCACAGTCATACATGCAGCCTGCAGTCCATCAGGCTAGCCCTGAACTTAGAGTTACTGCCCTGCCTCTGCCTCCCAAATTGCTAAGACTGCAGATATGGACACCCAGGCCCAGCTCACATTCTGTACTTCTTGCTAATGGCTAAATATTCATTACTTGCTTTAGCTGCATAAATTTACGTTTAGTGATCAAATATGGTCTTTTTGCTAATATTTATAGTTATGTTTGTTAATATTGTTAGCTACTAAGTGCAACAAATACGCCAAGCATACGTTATACTGCTGGCCTACACGCCTGGGCCACAGTTAGTCTCCTAGAACTCGATCACTGTACAGTGATAGCTGAGGTTTGCTGTTCATCCTGATCATCCTCAGAGCATGTCCATTTTTCAGGTCACTACTTGTAATTTCATGTTTTGCTATATGACTATTTGATTTTTAAAGAGTTTCTCTATTATATTTTGAGTGTATATGAGAATAATTTTTGTTAAAAATGTTTATATTTTCATAGGCAAAATTGAGGAGGTAGTTCTGGAAGCTAGAACTATTGAGAGGAATACAAAACCTTATAAGAAAGATGAGAATTCAATCAATGGAATGCCAAACATGACAGTAGAACTTAGAGAACATATCCAGGTATTTGGGAGTCCTGGGTTTTACTGTGCTTACTATTTTAAGGACATTTAAGATACTTAATGAATGGATTCTCTGTATTCTTTTCAAGCTTCATGAAAGTAAAATTGTCAAACAAGCTGGAGTTGCCACAAAGGGTCCCAATGAATATATTCAGGAAATAGAATTTGAAAACCTATCTCCAGGAAGTGTTATTATATTCAGGTATGTTAATTACAGTTTAGACTGTTGACTTTACTTATATTGAAAATAGTTTTGGTGGTCTGGAGAGATGATTGAGTAGCTAAGGGTCTACCTGATCTTGTAGGGGACCTAAAGTCAGTCCCCAGGACCCATGTCAGGTGTTCCCACGTAAGCAGTGCAGGGAACTGCTGTGCTCACTCGTCTGCTCTCTCTGGGCACCTGAGTACATACAATTTATGCACTCAGAGACACATACCCACTTAAGAAACTCTAGAGCAAATAGTTGGTATAATCTAAAAATTACCTATTTTTATCAACATTATACAGAGTGAGTCTTGATCCACATGCTCAAGTTGCTGTTGGAATTCTTCGAAATCACCTGACCCAGTTCAGCACTCATTTCAAATCTGGAAGCCTTGCTGTTGACAACTCGGATCCTATATTAAAAATCCCCTTTGCTTCGTAAGTATTCCGTACTTTAGAGTTTTACCACGTTAACAAAATGACGGGCTTCCACTGGCCCTATCGGGGCAGTTTTAAGGGTGCTTTCTCTCCTTGCTGCTCACAGTATGGTCTATAAGCCACTGCTGTCATCATCAGCCCCTGTAGCATTGTACACTATCACTTTGTCATTTGCATGTGTGCTCACATGTGCACCCTTTCATGCTTATGTATTCTTTCTGCATAGATCCTAGATAAACACATGCCATCACATGCACATGCATGATCTTTCTAAGCTCTACAACATGTAGTTGCTTACATTATACTGTTTACCTCGTCATTTTAATGTCAACATATTATTGCATTAAATACAGCTATGTCACAATAAATTGAGTAATTATCCTCTTTTAGACACCTAGGGTGCTTCTAATTATTCCCTGCTATGTATCTCGGTACCTTGGTTTTTGCTAAGTTTTAAATTGGTTTTTGCTAAGTTTTAAAATACCCCTTTGCTGTGCAGTGCCACATAGTACTGAAGAGTATCCAGCTTAGATCTGAGTTTAGCTTCAACACTGTCAGCATGATCTTGGTCACGTTATTTAATTTTTCTTCTAGGTTTCTCATCTGGACAGAGGGGCCAATAATAATACTCACTTCTTACATTTTGTAAAGATTAAACAGGATAGCACGTCATTCCTGCCCCTCTTCCCCACCCATTACAGCCACGACTGCCTTCCGTCCCAACCAGTGGCAAAGGTGGGACCATAGGTCTCTGTGCTGACGTGCAGGCCTGGTAAGGGAGTGATACTTATCCTGCCAACCTCAGGACATCATTCCTGGGGTTTGGACACACTTCCACCTCACTCTTGCTTCAGGACTCCTCCCTATGGTTCCAGGGCTCCCCAAGTGTCACAGTAACACATGCAAAACATGCATTTCATGCCTATCACCTGATAGCTGCTTAGCATGTTGTGGTCATTGACACTAAACTAAACTTCTCAAAGTAAAATTTGGAGGCTAGAGTGAATCACATATTTGAAGTCTTTTCAAATACGTACTTTAAAGTAACCTCTGAAAAAACTGTTTAATGAGTATGTTCGGCTTTATGTAAGAGTGACATCTTTTTCAAGAATGACTATGTATTATCGTAATGCCATATTTAAGAAAATAAAGTATGTAGCACTCAATAGGCAGAGGATCCTGCAAGTTTCAGGCCAACCAGAACTTGCATGGTAGTATATACCTGTAATCAAAGCATTTAAAGGGTAGAAGCAGAAATCAGGAGTTCAGAGGAATCCTTAACTGTGCAGTGAACTTAAGGCCACCCTGGACTATGTTGGAGCCTATTTAAAACAAACAAAAACAAACAAACAAGCACAGGAAGTAGACCAGGCATGGTGGTGCATGCCTTTAATTTCAGTACTTGGCAGGCAGAAATAGAGGCAGAGGCAGGCAGATCTCCATGTGTCCAAGGCCAGCCTGGTCTACAGGGTGAGTTGCAGGACAGACAGGGTTATGTAGAGAGACCATATCTCAAAAGGAAGTAACACCTTGCACAAGCTATAACTAATAACTAAACTTGTCCCTTTAATTTGTGTGGGTTTTTTATTTTTATTTTTTTCCAGACAAGGTTTCTATGTGTAGCCCTGGCTGACCTCTATACACCAGGCTGGCCTTAAACTCAAGATTCAATTGCTTCTGCCTCTGCCTCTCAAGTGATAGGATAAAGGCATGCACCACCATGCCCAGCTAGGGTACCTCTTATAAAGAGTTGCAAGAATTATTTATATAAAACACCTGGCACAGTATTTGACACATAGTATTTGGTTACGATTACTGAAATCCAACTAGTAAATATAAAATAAAATACTTTAACATTTTATTTTAAATATTAGTTAAACTAATGTTACATTCATTGCTATTCATTTGGCTAAATGTTAGTTTATGCAGTAGCCTGTTTTTCTATTACATTCAGTATTTTGGTGGTTTTATAAGAGTTTATATACATTAAGGATATTAATTCAAAATATTTTAGTAAAACAGTTACCTACCCCAAAAGTCCGTGATGAAACAGCTGTGTATAGTCTACAGAATGTTATATTAAGAAGAACTTAGACCTACTCAGATTATTTCAAAGATAAAAATTTACATGCGCGCACACACACACACACATACACACACACACATTTTTAAAGCTTTCTAGATGTTTTGTGTAAGGAATCAACTTGGTTAAGTGCTGGAAAATACTGCCAAACAAAATGGCACTGAGCCTGTTCATTTATTTGGCAGTCCTGGTTCTTAAACTGTAGCCGTGGAAACCAAGATTGAGACAAGAGAGCCAAGCACAACGGTTTTCTAAGTCTCATCAGAACGAGATGAGAGAAAGGGCTACATTCACGAAGATGTGTGTTCACAGTAAACGCTGGCTGTGTAAAGTGGGATTACCTACAACTAAGAAGACTTAAGAAAATACAGTTTCAGCTCTTACCTCAGTCAGTGTTCCATTGCTGTGGAGAAACACCACAACCAAGGCAACTCTTACAAAGGAAAGCATTTAATTGGGACGGCTTGTACTTTAAGAGGTTTAGGTGAGAAGCAAGGCTGCTCGCAAACAGACAGTGCTGAAGAAGGAGCTGTGAACATTTACATCTGGACCCATAGGCGGTAGGGGAGAGAGGTTGGGGGAGGAGAGAGGGAGAGAGTCAGTCAGTCAGTCGGTCAGAGAGCATGCCAGCCAGCCAGCCACTGGGCTTAGCTTAGGCTTCTGAATCCCCTAAAGCCCACCTCCAGTGGAACACTTCCCCTGACACATTCACACCTCTTGATCCTTCTAAGTAGTGCTACTCCTGAATGATCAAGCATTCAAATAAATAAGCCTAGGCACTGTTTTTACTCAAACTACCATAGCTATGGCCAACAGTGTCTGGTTACATGGCCCCATTGCTCAGTGAACAAAGGGACATCACAGCTGTCATAGTTAAACAATTCTCTGTTCATTATTTCGGAGATGTGCTTCTATAAAAACCCAGTTTTCATAATAACTGAAGCAAGGGGCATTGCATTCCAGAAGAAAGAGGGTACCAAGAGAACACACGCACACACTCACTCATCCACACATTCTCTAATAACAACAATAATAAACAATTTAAAAATGTTTAAGATAAAGACTATAACTGCCTAAAGGTGTTCTAGCTCTTAATGAATAAAATTGATACAGAGCCTGAGACCTGGCTAAGCCCTTAAAAGGACTTGCTGCTGTTGCAGAGGACCAGAGTTCAATTCTCAGCACCCATATTGGGTGACTCACAACTGCCTGTAATTCTAGCTCACTTTGGGCCTCCATAGGCTTCTGCATACACGCCCATACAAACACAAGCACAGGTAAGTCTTTATTTTTAGCTGTCAATGGATTCTTTTATTTAGTTTGAGTGACATTAGCTCTTTCCACCACATTTTGCTCCTTAATTATTACATGTGATCTATTATGGTCATATATGTTTACTTCAGGGATGAGTTTTTAGAACATATATGTACTGATTAGTTTTTATGATGATTTGATACAGGACCAAGCATTCAAATATATGTGCCTCTGGGGACCTGTCTCATTCCAGTTACCACAGACCCCTGGTGGTTTTGGTCAGAGTCTTTTATCATAGCAACCGAAAAGTACCTAGAACCAAGCGTTTCTGAGACACTTAATACTTATAAGGCAGACTTTTATTTTGCTTTTACTTACAGAAAATGAAATGACAGTATATTATTTTCTAATTCTCAGCATTGCCTCTAAATTGACTTTGGCTGAGCTAAATCAGGTACTTTACCGCTGTGAATCAGAAGAACAAGAAGACGGCGGAGGTTGTTATGACATACCAAACTGGTCGTCTCTTAAGTATGCAGGTCTTCAAGGTAGGTCTGTGAGGATAAAGGTTTGTTTGGTTTTTTCTTTAGTAATCATCTTTAGGGAAATAAGGAGTATAAACCTAAATATGACACCTAAGTTCAGATTATAACTTACGGCTTCTTGTTGGTCACCATTAGTAAGTAGCATATTATCTCTGAACTCCAATTTCTGCCTCAATAAAATATGAATGATACAACCAGGCATGTGGTAACACGTGTTTTACATTGTTTTAGATTATTTTATTTTATGAGTGTGTTTTGCTTGCATGTATGTATATATACATGTGCGTGCCTGTTAACCTACAAAGGCCAGAAAAGGGTATTAGAACCACTGGAAGTGGATTTTTGCCATGTGGGTGCTGGGTACTGAACCCAGTCTTTTGCAAGAACACCAGGTGTTAGTAACAGACATAAGCTAAATCCTTCCTAAGCACTGCATCGATCTTTTCCTGCCGTGAGCACAGTTGCATTCCCCACCTCTTACAGTGCTCCGTGTTCTCATTTGGCATCTAGGAACCTTGGTTATGGTTCTGCTCGAGATTCTCAACAGCCAGTTAGTTATTTGCAGATTCTTGTGTTACCTTTGTGTGCCATTTCCTTTGTTCTCCAAGTTAGTGCCCATTCTAAGACTAAGTGCTTTCTATAAACCAGCTCACCAGTTCTCCCTCCTATGAGAGCCCTGGGGTCCCACCGGCTTGCTCTGTTTTCATTGACTTTTTCATTGTCATTTCTGAATTCAGCAGCAGCACCGGTGAGTGCTGAGCAGTGATCCTTCCCCGAAGAGCAGAGGGGGTCGTCAGTAACATTATTTATGCTGTCTTGATGTCCATCTACTTTTGAAAGTTACATTTACCAAGAATCCTCAACTCCGGAAGAGAAAGAAATCCTACATCTTAAATTCATAGTTTTTAACTTTTCAAAACATGCTGCACCCATAAAATTCATTAAATTCTCACCAAATGAATTTACTTAAAATGAAGCCAGTGAAGCCACATACTGTTTTAAGGTAGAAATGACTATTTTACCGAATGATGAAAGTGCAGTCATTCTGTGACAGAATTACGGAATCTGCTTTGCAGACGCACAGAAGGGCTAGTGATTCTTGAGAAGTGTGTTTAACAGTCATCCTATGCCCAATAGCTCACTTGGTGCCCTTGCTTAGTTTTAAGAATCTCCTGTAATAATTCAAAGGCTGATTCTGAAGCAGGCTTCATTATTATCCACATCAAGATGGTCTTGCTTCCTTTTAAACCAGTTTTGTGATTTCTTTAATTCCTTCCTAAATATTAATCTACCACTTGCCAACATGGAAATACTCCAGCTTGTCTGCTTGATGGGAGAAATTAGGCCACTTGCTTTCGAATGTTGCATTAAATACAAATGAAGTCCTAGAAATCCTAACTCTCAGGAAGCTTTGTATTTTTCTTGCAGCAGCAGATTCCTTCTTTCCAGCTTCTGTGTTGTTAAAGTAGGCACCCTGATTTTTTTCTCACTCAGCCATGCTAAGTGCCATTGTGAACTGCGTAGTCAGTGTCTGTCTGTATATATGTTTACCCCAAATCATTAGAGACTGGACACAAGCTAAGCAACAAGAACATTTGACTCTGCCAACAGCTCAATAATCTCTGAATTTTTAGGATTAATGTCCGTGTTGGCAGAAATAAGACCAAAGAATGACTTGGGGCATCCGTTCTGTGAAAACCTGAGGTCCGGAGACTGGATGATTGACTATGTCAGTGGCCGGCTTCTTTCCCGATCCGGAAGTATTGCTGAAGTAAGTACAGTGGTGTTCTAGTCCAAACAATCCAGGGCATTATTTGGACGATGAAGTACTGTGTATTACCGTTACCCTGTTACAGATAAGCTGTAGTTTCCTTAAGCCATTTTTCTTTCTTGATCATCGCTCAGTTCTAAGGAGTGGTCATCTGGTTAATGGATTACTAGCAAGCAGAGTCTCATATTTAGATTTAACTCTTAAAATATATCTAGCCTATAAGCTCACCAAATTAACTTTTTAAATCATTTCTGTCACAGGTTGGAAAATGGTTTCGGGCCATGTTCTTCTACCTGAAGCAGATCCCACGATACCTCATCCCGTGCTACTTTGATGCTATACTAATTGGTGCATACACCACTCTGCTGGATGCGACATGGAAACAGATGTCCAGGTGCGCCCAGCAGGGCCGAGCGAACGCGGGTAGTTGGGTGGGAGCTATAGAGAGTCATTTTACACATGAATTTAAATGACCAAACCTGAGGAGCTGTCAAAGACTCAGAGCTGAGAAACTTTTCAGGTAGACAGTAAATGTATTCATAGCCTTTAGTCTACAACATGCAAAACCAGATGTCGAGTTTGGGGCTTGTTTTTGTTTTGAGACAGGGCCTCGTGTATTGAAGACCTCAGTTACACTGCGTAGGCAAGGATGAGTTTATGCTTCTGATTCTCCTGCCTCCACTCCCAAATGCTGAGATCACAAGTGTGCATCCAGTTTATGAGGTGCTGAGGTTCAGTCCCAGGGCTTCAGGCACATAGCCACACACTCTACACACACACATACACACACACTATGTACACATTTTAAAATTTGATGAGGATGCTTGGGTGTCTAGCTAGGTAGAGCATCATTTGCCTAGCAAGCATAAGGCCTTTGGTCTAGTCCCCATCTAGGGAATTAGGATTAAGGGTGGGGTTTAAATCTAGTTTACAAAGCCTGTAAAATATGATATGTAGGGGCTGGAGAGATGGCTCAGAGGTTAAGAGCACTAACTGCTCTTCCAGAGGTCCTGAGTTCAATTCCCAGCAACCACATGGTGGCTCACAACCATCTGTAATGGGATCTGATGCCCTTTTCTGGTGTGTCTGAATACAATGTCGGTGTACTCCTATACATGAAATAAATGAGGAGAGAGACAGTGTACTTACATATGTAAAATAAAATAAATAAGCCTTTAAAAATTATTATATGGAGAAATAAATTTATTTTATTTTATATTATTTGTTTTATTTATTCATTAACTTGTAAATGACATCCATAAAACTATTTTACCATTTTTACACATTTCTATAGAAAAATCAGTTGGCGAAAAGAATCCATACTAAAAGAGCTCAAAAGGTTGTGTTTCCATTTTGCTACAGCTTTGTTCAGAATGGTTCGACCTTTGTGAAGCACCTGTCGCTGGGTTCTGTCCAGATGTGTGGAGTCGGGAAGTGCCCTTCTCTGCCGCTGCTTTCACCCTCGCTCCTGGATGTGCCCTGCAGGTTAAATGATATCACAAAGGAGAAGGAGCAGTGCTGTGCCTCCTTGGCTGCAGGTGAGGACGGGTGGGGGAGGAGGCGGGAGGGGGGAGGTCAGAGGTCAGTTGGTAACCACTGCAGTGTTCAACAAGGAAACCCCATGGGAAAATGATGGTTTTTTTTTTTAATTCATAATATTATCCAAGGTTTTTATGCCATTATTTAGTAAACTGCTCACATAATAACCTCTCACTCATAACAATATTTCTTACTATTTCTACAACTATGTACTTACCATTTATGTGTGTTCTGGTAATCCCATCTTCCACAGGTATCTGTTAAATCCCATTTCTTGGCATCTTAAATATTTTTCATTAAATTTAATTTAACACCATTCCCCCTGTATTTCTTCCCTGGTTTTTAAACTAAACGAACCTTGCAGTTATTACGAGATTGCAAGTTACAAATATGAAACATGCTAAATGATTTTTTATCATATGCCTTTATTGTTGTCAAATACTTAATGTCATATTTACTGGCACCATCATTTGCACATAGGTCTCAAACATCCAAGAAATGAGAATATGCCTGAAGGAAGACTTTTTAATAAACTTCCAGTGTGTTTTTGGAAAGCATCAAATAGTTGGGGCTGCTAAAGCTTAGAACTTGCCGCTGCTTCTCGGGCTTTTGGTAAAATGAGGTGTATTGTGTCCAGCTTTCCAAACTAACCTATATAACATATAAGATCTATGGTACCCAACAGCATCACCTTTTCCTCTGAATGATCATAAAACTCTCAGGGCTAAGGGACAGAGTAGTACCTAGTGAGTTGCAGGAGCCTAGTGAATCCAGTTCCTCAGCATCACACACAGATTTTAACCAAGCAGAGCAATAAAATGAGAGTCCTCTTTAATTCTCTAGTTGTGTTTCAGGTTTTTGTTTGACTGATGGCTCTGGTAGCCATCCGTCATTCCTCAAGTAAAACTGGGGCAGTGTGGGAAAACTCGGATTTGAAATCTAACTTTTTAAAGCCTGTTACATAAAATAAGTTCAATTTTATTTTAAAATTTTAAACTTAAGTTTTAAATTGTGCACTGCTACTATTAAACACCCCAAAATATATGCATTATTCATGCTGTTTAGTGATATAATTTATAGTACTTGATATGTAGCTTATCTAACAGATAGATAACATAAATATAAGTATAAATAATGGCTCTAGTCTTCTGATACTTTAAAGGAGTATTTTGCCTTATTTATTCTGGACAAAAGTAAAATGTTAAACAGATTTGCCACTAGGTTCAGTTTGTTTTAAACTGATAGCAACGCTTCTTTTTGTAGTACTATTGCAAAAGAAAAAAAGAAAGAAGTTAACGTTTATGATAATTGGCAACGTAGAATTTACCCCCAAGGGCTGATGAGATGGCTCAGTGGTTAAGAGCACTGACTGCTCTTCCAGGGGTCCTGAGTTCAATTCCCAGAAACCACATGGCGGCTCACAACCATCTGTAATGAGATCTGATGCCCTCTTCTGGAGTGTCTGAAGACAGCTACAGTGTGCTTATATATAATAAATTAAAAAAAAAAAAAAGAAATTACCCCCAAAATACTTGACCGATAGATTGTATAATCATAGAGGACAAAAGAAGGGAGCGTAAAGTGCTGCACATCAGTGCTTAGGGCTTTCCGGCTTTCACTTTTGATAGCTGCTGGTGAGACAAGATCTTTCTATGTAGCCCAGGCTCTCCCCAAACTTGACATCTACTTGCCTTCACCTCCTGTGACTGGATTAGGTTTGTATCATGACACCCAACTCACTTTTCATTAACATGAGTAAACTCTGCTGTTTTAAGGCATGCCAACTCAAGATCACTCTGGAGTTAAGCACATGTTGCATGTAAGGTGCTGAGTTTCAACACTGGGAAGAGCTGCTGACACTGTAATCAGGGCCAGAGACGGCTTTCCGTCTGGTGAATAAGCTGCACTGAGTCTGGGGGCATTTTGTATATCCTTTTGGAAACAATATAGGAAGTAAATCTACTGGTTCCTTAATTCTGTTTTATCTTACTTGGAATCTTCAAGTTAGTAACAATGAGGGCTTTGGTTCTATCTTCATAAATTGTTCATATGAAATCATAAGACTTAAAATTATTTCCTATGTAACTACATATATACACACAGACACATGTGTGGGAAGTATAGCACTATTAATCTGTTGTAAAATAATGTAGAATTCGGTGGTAAGCTTTCACTCTAGATAAATTAATAACCATTTAATTGGATATTGTTGAGCTAATTACTCACATTCATACTAATTTATAGCCCTTAGAGTCAGAGCAGATTTTTTAAAGTATGCATTTAAAATGGTATCATATCACTATATATTAAATATGTGGTCTCTAAGTTTAAGCTCTTAAATTTTTAAATGCAAAGACAATTAAAATCTACTCAGAACCCCCTGATTCTTAAGGCTGGGATAAACTGAATTGCAGAACCCTTGCTGAGCGCCACCTTAGTCTCCTTGGGGGTCACAGATGCCTTTCAGAATCTGCTATCACATAAAGGCTGACTTTAAATGCAGATGTACAGTTTGCTACAGAGCACTCTGGAAGGTTTGCAGGTTCCTTCTAGTTTGCCCTTTAGTCCAGACCTGAGGTGTGACTGACCCACACTTTGTGGTCCTTTGGCAGGCTTGCCGCACTTTTCTTCTGGCCTTTTCCGATGCTGGGGGAGGGATACTTTCATTGCACTTCGGGGAATGCTGCTGGTTACTGGACGGTACCTGGAAGCCAGGTAAGAGCCTCTGTAGAGCTGGCCAAGTGTGTGATCCCCCTGACCCATCTGCTGTCAATCCTGGAAAAACATGTTTTCCTTGTATGTTCTTTATTCTGTGCACACATGGGTGTGTAAGCACAGGCCTGCCACTATGTAAAGCCAGAGAATGACTTGCTGGGGTTTTAATTTCATTACACTGTGTGGGTGCCAGAAATCCAGTTCAACATTAGATTTAGTGGCAGGTACCACTGAGCTGTCTCATAGGCTCCAGATTTTTAGGTTTTATTTTCTATGTTCTTTTTTTTTTTAAGGTTTATTTTTATTTTATGTATGTGAGTACACTGTAGCTGTCTTCAGACACACCAGAAGAGGGCATCAGATCTCATTACAGACGGTTGTGAGCCACCATGTGGTTGCTGGGATTTGAACTCAGGACCCCTGGAAGAGCAGTCAGTGCTCTTAACCACTGAGCCATCTCTCCAGTCCCGAGTAGAATTCTTAAAGCCTAGTGAATTTACTTATTGAGAATAAATATACTGTTGGCCCTATTTTCTATGTTCTTGTTTAGTAGGTTTAGAAAGTTTCAAAGGAAAAGGACAACTTGGAAGTTATGGTCTATGCTAGGTCAGATGATCTTCACTCTTCATAGGTTTATTTTTAAAAACTTAGACCCATTTTCTGCTTTCACAAAGAGTACTGCTGACTCACTTTAAAAGGAATTATATTAAGTTTCTCTCCATTGCTTGTCAATTTGATTCTTTCCAGGCTGAAGTAATGCTTTTATCATGGTGATGGAAATAAATTTATTGCAGTATAAAGGACATTCAACTAGATGTAAGAAATGCATGCCTTTGACCCCAGTACTGGAGGCAGAGGCAGACAGATCTCTGTAAGTTGAGGCTAGCCTGGTCTACATAGTGAGTACTAGGATAGCCAGGGCTTTTTAGAGAGACTCTATATCCTAAAGCTATAAAAAGCTCTACAATAGTGCCACCTTTGGTGTGTTTTGCAAGTCGCTTTTGTCACTCAGCATCACCCATGAAGTTATGGCAATCCTTACAAATTCCCAACTGAGAGCCTGACTCCAACGATGTGAACCTATTACAGAAAGGGAAAGTCCCCAGATGACTAGAGCAAAGAGCTGGGCCAGGAACTGGGCATCTCCCGGACCCTGAAAAAGTGACCTTTTTCCTTTTGTCCTTACAGGAGTCTTCATCTCAAATGACCCATTTGCTTCTGTTGTTTCAGGAATATTATTTTAGCATTTGCTAGTACCCTGAGGCATGGTCTCATTCCTAACCTCCTGGGTGAAGGAACGTATGCCAGGTACAACTGTCGGGATGCTGTGTGGTGGTGGCTGCAGTGCATTCAGGACTATTGCAAGATGGTTCCAAATGGTCTAGACATCCTCAAATGCCCGGTTTCCAGAATGTATCCAACAGATGATTCCGCACCTTTGCCTGCTGGCACACTGGTAAAGATCATTTCTTAAAATAATTTTTGATAAAATGTAACTTTATTGTGTAATGTAAAATATTAAAGCTCCAAGTCATAATTCAGATGTCAGAAAGTGTCAATGTCAGTATCCCTTTAGTCCCAGCACAGTGAGAAGTTACAGAGCTAAGACTTGCTCCTCACTTAAACAGAGCGCGGGAGCATCGGAACTGCTGCTTTTTCCAGCCCCGCCCACCCTCTGCTGCTTCCTCCAAGGGAAAGTATTTATCCCCATGTTCCTAGAGTCAGGAAATAAGACTGTAACCCATTCCTAACAGAAGAGGTGTCCCTGCTGTCTCCAACAGGATCAGCCTTTGTCTGAAGTCATACAGGAAGCTATGCAAAGACACATGCAAGGCATTCAGTTCCGAGAGAGGAACGCCGGCCCCCAGATCGATCGAAACATGAAGGATGAAGGTATGCCATTTCAGCGTCATGGTTAAGTCTTACTGGTGCTGTCAGTTTAACCCTTGCTGTTGCTTTACAAATACTTGAGGTTTACCTGAGAAAAGCAAACATTGTTCCTGATCTCTCCAAGCTTGAGTTGCTAAAGAAAAGATAAAAGTTTGTATCTTTTGTTAGCCAATTTTAAGATAATATTGGCAATATAATTTATTATATATATATATATATATATATATATATATATGAATTGTTTTTTTTACCTGCAAGTATCTATGTGCACCATGTGCATGCTCAGTGCCTGCAGAGGTCAGAAGAGGTCATCAGATTCCTGGATCTGGAGATTGAGATGGTTGTGAACCACAGGTCCTTCACAAGAGCAACAGTATTAAGTGCTGAGCCATCTCTCTCTCCCTCAGTGGTACAATTTCTAATGTCAAGCTAGTATTGCCTTTTTTACCTGATATGATGGCCTGTGCCTATAATCTAGCACTCAGAATGGAGAGGCAGGACTGCCATGAATTCAAGACTAGCCTGAGCTACACAGTGGAAAAGGAAGCCCAGCATTGTGGCACATGCCTTTAGTCCCAGCACTTGGGAGTCAGATCCCTGAGTCTGAGGTCAGCCTGGTCTACAGAGTGTGCTCCATATCAGTCAGAGCTACACAGAGAATCCTGTCTCAAAAGTTAATTCGTTAATTCTGTTTCTGAGAATTGAATGTTAAGCTCTAGGCTTTGTGATGAAGGCTTTACCATGGTCATTTCTAATTAATTCCTGAAGACATTAAGCATGAGTTACATTGGGCTTGAGAGATGGTTCCACAGTTAAAATGTGCAGTGAACAGGTGAGAGAGTTGCTGGATTTGAGATCTCCAGAGCCTACGTAAAGCCAGGTGAGCTGGTGGTAATTCCAGTCTCTGAGGGCAGAGGTGTGGCATCCAGGAGCAGGTAAGCCAGCCAGTGAGACTAGCATACCATACAGAGAGCGCTAGTGTGACTGAGACCCTGACTATACAAATAAGGTAGAAGAGGGAGCAAGGAAATTTGACCTCAACTTCAGGCCTACACACACTCGAATATGTGTGTATGCACAAACACACATGGGAACACACATAAACATGCATATACACTACACATATACATATCTGAATGATGCTATTTAAGTAAAAGATTACATTACATTATTTCCATTTTCACTAAATGAGAGTACTCAAAAGTCGGCTTCCCAGAGCTGCTGGGGAAAGGGAGGGTGTCACCCATGGTTGACCTCTATGTAGATCAGGCCAGCCTCAACACTGCCACAGTGCTTTATGGGTATATCATGTTAAAGTAGTTACACTCTCTTACCTCACTTTGGGTTTACCACATCCTCATCCTAAAGCCGGCTAGTACAGGGTTAGTCACCTCACTGCCCCTCATTTATACTCTGGGAAAGGTTTTGATGAATTTGGTGTATACTTACTTTAGTCTTATAAATATAATTTGTGTGAGTTTTAGTTATAATTTAAAAAGAACTGCAGATTCATAAAGAGTTATAAAGTGATCCACAAGGTTCAGGACCCTTCAACTGTTAGGATGTTTCAGTGAAGTGAAGATCAGAATCCAGATGTGTACTAGGAGGCTGCTAGCTGGGCTGTGCCCCGTTCACTTCTCACTGCTTTCCACATCACCTCATCCAGAGGAGCCATCAGTTGGAGATGCAGTTAGTCTGTCAGCACAGACATTTTATGTATCACATATGCCCACTGCATCCCACCCTGGTCTCAACACTCATCTCTGCCTCCCTACACTGTTGGTATTTTGAACGTATTTATAAATGCATTGTTTCTTTGTTTGTTTTGAGATCAGTCTCTCTCTGGCTGTCCTGGGTCTCACATGTAGACCACGTTAGTCTTGAACTCACAGTGATGGATCATCTGCCTCAGCATCCTGAATGCTGAGATTAAAAGTCTGGGCATACACATAGCTTTGAAATTTTATATAAATTGAATATTCAGTATGTAATATTTTGATTTGGCTGATCAAGACAGGATCTTGCTGTGAAGCTTTATGTTGCCTGGAACTGCTGTATAGACCAGACCAACCTTGAACTCATATGATTTATTGTTTATAGTAGTATAGTTATAATACACAAATATTAACTCACTAAGTTAATTGGTAACAATCACTGATACATTTTTTTTTTTCCTTCACTAAGAGAAGTCAATGGAAATAGGTTTAATATCCAAAGAACATTTTTATGGGATCTATTTTTATGGAATCTCTGAGATTTTTTTATGGTTTACTCTTGTTGTATAAAACATTTCAACTTTAAGTAAGCAAAATAATTTTTACCTTTGAAACTGGTATTGAAATTAAATATATTAATTTACTATATTTTTTATATCTTTCAGTTTTACTTTGAAAAGAAATAAAACATACCACATAATCCAAAGATTCTCTCTTTTTTTATTTTTTTTTAATTTCTTATCTAGACTTAATGACTAGGCTGTAACTGGAGTATATTGTTTCCATGTATATTTTTATACTTAATGCATTTATATGTTTGATCATATATAAATTAGATGTGATATATATTATGAAGTATATTTGTTGCTGTAAATATTAAAGGTTGGCTTATCCTTTTATTGGCCCCCGCAGTCTCGCTCCCTAGACAGTGCTCTAGTGTAGAGCCAGACATACAGACTCTGTCACATGATCTGCAAGCTGCATTCTTCACATGATTCCCTTCCCAGGCGATTCACTCCGACTGCCCTGCTGCTTCTGTCTCAGGTGGATACGACCCCCCCCCCCCACAGCATGTTCCTTTCCACTACCGCCCAGCACAAACATTACTCCAAAGCCCAGTAGCTTTTCATGCAGGTTTATATATAAAATTTTCAAACCACACACCCTCTATACAATAAGATTATATTCAATAGAGAAAGATACAAACTGCCCTTCTATAAGAGGTAAAAAAAAAAAAAAAAAACATATAAAATTCCTTAAGAGTATTCATATCTACCTATCACCAATTATGGCCACCAGGATCTAGGTCTACTTTCTCCAGCTCCATCTTGATTTCTCCTCTCTCAATTCCCTCCTCTTCCGTTTTCCTTCCTTTACCTACCTGTTCAATTATGTATCACCCTAACATCAATTCACATATCACCTTTTCTGTTTACTTAAAAAAAAAAAAAACTTTAAATGTAAGCTGTGATCAACTATTACCACTTGAAAATATTATAAATGACTTTTTTCAAAGTTAATTATCTTGTATAGGCTATAAAACTAAATTAGTCTTCAACTCTGTCAGAAATCTGAGAATGGCCAAATATCTAAAAACATAGGAAGCCTAACAATGTTTCCAGAGCTGAGAGAAGCTGTAGAGACAAATCTCCACTAGCAGTCCCCTGTTAGCAACATGTGAGAGTAAGTCTTTCGACCTTCTGCCTAGAATCAACTAACAGACCTTTGAAATGCAGAAATCTTGAAGGACTGATAATTTTGACTCTGCAAAGATTATCAGTCGACTATTTTACATAATGTATCCCTTTCTGGACAGTATTAGTCTGCCAATGAAATCAGCAGTTTCTGCCCAGTGGCTGCCTAGCCACAAAGTGTACCTCAATGTGGAAGTAGAGTGGAAGTAGAGATGCTCAATTCCTTCATTAAATCCACCAAAGCGGAACTGTAAAGAGCAGGTATGTCTCAACAAAAGATAAATAACACTAAATGTCATAATTTATGGATTTCTGACATTTTTGAAAATCATCTAACTACAAAAAGCATTTCTGAACTGTTAAGCCTTGAATACTCTACGCCATTTTTATTGAAATATCTCAAAAACACCCTTTTATTGACTCAGAACCATGAGTTTGTTATCCAGCCCTTAACTAGTATTGTTTAACCAACTAGAAACTGTGTAGAAACCTCAAATATGTATCAAATAAATTCCATAGCACTGTAAAGATTATAACTTTAACTTTGTATCAATTAAAGATTCCTACCAGTGAAGATATGACTTTAGTTTAGTTACCAAAAGAAGATTATGGTTATATAATTCAGTCTGGTTAATTCCTCCATAATGAAATTATGACCATTTCTAAATTCTTCATAAAAACAACCTTACAATAACCACCTTCACTCCCCAAAGTCCAGGGAATCAGGGTGAAGATTTCTCAAGCTGAGTAAGTAGGCATTGAGAATTCAGAAGGGAGGGGAGGAGTGAGGAAGTCGGACAGGCATCAAGAAGGAGAGCCACACTGATGAATGTCTGGAATCAGGCCAGTTCAGCATTCTGATGACAAGCTTCACCATAGTTGTACATTCTGTAATTAATATATATATATATATAACTAAACAGAAAACATTTTAGTATCTAGATATATTTTATTTGATCCTTTTGAAATTAGTTTTTCAGGTGGTCTACCTCTATCAAATCTAATCCATATAACTCTGAAAGGCACACAGAGCCTTTTTAAAAACACAAAGACAAAACCTTTCTTCCAAAATAGCGTGTCCCTTAGTTCGCAACTAGAATATCTTGTGTCTTGTATTATTTCCCAGAGAAATATATAAACATAAAACTCAGCATCACGCACATTTTGAAACAATATAAAAAATTAAGATAACCATAAACCCTTATTAGCCAGCATCTGAGGAGCCATATGACCTTAGTGGGGTAGTTCACAAAACAAACTAACTTACTATCACTTACAAATCAATAAGAAAGCAATTTGTACAACTAGAAACTTGGTCCAAAGTATTTCGATCTTTCTAGCTCTCAATCTGGAGTGTCAGATCTTTATTTATTAATACCTTCCCTAATATATGTCTGTATTCACTCTGTCTGGTGTACAGACTTCTATCAATAATGACCCTTTTCACTTGCAAAAATCACCACTCTCTCTGAGTCAGTGACTGATTTTCTTTTTATCAAATTTTGAACCAACTTTTCATACATTTACTAAACAAGTCTGTAAAATTAGGACGTTAGTCCAAAGTATTTCTATCTGTCCTTCTGTCAGTCTGGAGTGTCAGATCTTCATTTATTAATAACTTCCCTAACATATTTCTGTATTCACTCTGTGTGGTGTACAGACTGCTATCTTAGTTCCGAACTGCAGCTGAAAATTCCCACGTGATTCAGGTAAACTCTATAGTCTCTTCTTCTAACTAAAAAAGCAAACAAACTTGACTTGATCATTAATTTTGTATACCATCTTTAAAATAAACATATAGCTATTATTATATTTTCTAAACAATATTGTAAAACCAGGCTTTTAGTCCAAAGTATTCCAATGTGTGTTGACCTGCCTTCTCACAGCAGGACATCTACAGCCTGCCAGCAGAGGCTGCATCTGTGTGTCTTTGTTTAAGGTTCCGTGTTCCTTCCCCCACCCCCACCCCCACTCCTGAACTTGAGACATCATGTGACACAACATGGCACTGGCCCCCTCTTACTTAGAAAATAAAACTTTTTCTCTAACTTTTAGGCTGAAGCCTTAACTTTTTAGTGGAATTTTGCCTAACACGTTGGGCACCACCTGTTGCAGTAAATGTTAAGTAGTTGTTTATCTCTTTATCAGCCCCCAAGGTCTCACTCCATGGGTGCCACTCTAGTGGGAAGCCAAGCGCACAGACTGCACTCCCCAATGTCCAATCATATCTCACCCTAACATCAATCCACAATATATTAAAGTCAATGTGTTTTTTATATGTGTATATATATTATATGATTGTATTAGGCTCTTTAATTCTACATTCTATATAAATATACCAGACATGTAAAAGAATCATAGATTAAAATCTGTATTTTAAGTCTTTATAAAAAAGGTTTTTATTTTCTACCTTCTGTAACATGTTTACTAAGTCATTTTGTCTTAGGGACCCAGTCATTTTGTTCCATAGACATTCAGTTTTCCATTTAAAGTACAGACCATTTCCTAGTGTACATGATGTTAAGACATTCCTCTACTGAGTAGACCTGTGATTTTGCCAATGTAAGCAGTGCTTTAGAAATAACACCATGATATGCAGTTCTGGGTACACACAGGTGTTTTTGGTAAGAGAAATGAAATTTATATGTATTTACTATAAAACTTAATGATTTTTAGTTGTTTTTTTTAAAAAGTGTCAGAGCTGGAAAGATGGCTTAGTGGTTAAGAGCACTGACTGCTTGTTCAGAGGTCCTGTGTTCAAATCCCAGCAGCCACATAGTAGCTCACAACCATCTGTAATGGGATCCAATGCCTTCTTCTGGTGTGTCTGAAGACAGCTACAGTGTACTTATATATAATAAATAAATAAATAAATTTTAAAAATGTCACTATGAGGCTTACCTAGCTTCAAGCTCACATTATAAGCCAGTTTCAAACTCATGTATGATCCTCCTGCCTCTGCATCCTGAATGCTAGGACCACAGACCTGTCCCTCTGTAGCTGCTTTGTAAGTGTCTTATTTCGTGTTTTCAGGTTTCAACATAACTGCAGGGATTGATGAAGAAACAGGGTTTGTTTATGGAGGAAATCGCTTCAACTGTGGCACATGGATGGATAAAATGGGAGAGAGTGACCGAGCTAGAAACAGAGGGATCCCAGCCACCCCAAGGTAGAGTTTGTGTCCTGATGCTTCTGCAGATGTACTTTTAATTCACCGGCTCCCTTTTCTGCATACTTACCCACGGCATCTTTTGTTCTGCTAACCATGGTCCTCATGGTAAACCTTTCCAGTCCTGTCGTCCACCCTCCTCTGCTGTTCCCTTCTCAGCTCATTCTGTCCTTACATCCTTACACAGACAGAGCAGCCCTCTCGGTGTATGTGGTCTGTTCTCGTGATTCTGCGCCTTCACGAGAACCTCAGACATTTATGGTTCATTATCCCAATGGTTAAGACATCTTTAAATTTTAAAAAACATGCTACAGTTACCCGTGGTGTACATGTGTGCGTGTGTGCGTTCAGGTCAGAGGACACCTTGTTTGAGTCACTTCCCTCACCTCAGCATGTGGCTCCCAGGTCACCAGACTCTACCGGCTACGCCATCTCACCACCCCTCTTTAGGACATTTCTTAATCTGAACTTCATACCATGTAAAGATTTTATTACTCCAGTCTTTTCAAGTATGAAAAACAACTAATTGAAATTGGTCTTTTAAAAACATTGTTTTGGGGCTGGATAGATGACTCAGCGGTTAAGAGCACTGGCTGCTCTTCCAGAGGTCCTGAGTTCAAATCCCAGCAACCACATGAGGCTCACAACCATCTGTAATGGGATCTGATGCCCTCTTCTGGAGTGTCTGAAGACAGCTACAATGTACTTGCATACATAAAATAAATAAACCTTTTTAAAATATGAGAAACAAAGTCAATGCCAAAATAGTAAGGATTTCTTATATGACACAATATATTACTTATAATGTGAAGATGTGGACATGCAGTTGCTTATATGGTGCATTGATTGTAATATTCACCAACATCTACAGTTGGTGGCAGTGGTGGTTTGATTTGGTTCCATGCTACCCAGAGCCTTACTTATTACTAGACATTCGACTCTGAGCTACAGCTCCAGCCCAGAATTACTTATTGAATGCCCTTTTAAATAATGGTTATATAAACTCAACATAGAAAATATATTTTTCTTACTTTTAGAGATGGGTCTGCTGTGGAAATCGTGGGCTTATGTAAATCTGCTGTTCGTTGGTTGCTGGAGTTGTCTAAGAAAAATATTTTTCCTTATCATGAAGTCAGAGTAAGAAGACATGGTAAGCTGATGTGTTTTACAAGGAACCTATACAAGTTACTAACCCTTGTGCCATCGGCGGGTTCAGCCACCAATACAGGAAAAGGTTAACTTTTAAGAAGAAAGAAAAATGGTTAATTCCCAATATGGAAATTCAAACAGAGCTGGTTACTGACATGGTTCCTACGGCACCAGTAAGCTGGGAGAAGGCAGCTTAGCGCCTGCCTCTGTGCTCTCTCCCTCCCTCTGTGAGCAAGGTACCCCGGGCAGGCTAGAAATCTTTTCCATCTCTTTCCGGAACAATTTCTATGCTATAGAAATAAGGTTTGAGCTACCCATAAAACTTAAAACTTCCTAAAATGTAAAAAGAAGAAGGTAAAAGTAATTGTATGTTTAATTCAATGTATATGAAATGTTTAGAACAGCATGATAAGTGTGAAGTTAGTCCTGCACGGTTTTTCATTCTTTTGGGAGAGGTACTTGGTCTTTGAATTTATCGTGTAACTCCATCTGAAATAGCCACATTTTCTAAAACAGAATTTATTTCATAATTAAGCTAAATATGAGGCTCTGGCAATAACAGGTGTTTAAGTGTTCTGAAAGTCTACAACTGCCATATCTTTTCTCACTTTTCAGGAAAGGTTGTAGCAGTCTCGTATGATGAATGGAACAGAAAAATACAAAACAATTTTGAAAAGCTGTTTCATGTTTCCGAAGACCCGTCAGATCCTAACGAGAAGCATCCGAATCTGGTTCACAAACGTGGCATCTACAAGGACAGCTATGGTGCATCCAGTCCTTGGTGTGACTATCAGCTCAGGCCCAACTTCACCATAGCGATGGTCGTGGTAAGTAACAGAGCACCTTCAAATTCAAAACCGCCGTGGTGATTCCACTGAGGCCTTTTTTTCTGTTTGGCTTTAAGTTCCACCTCACTGTGAAATATTACTACTCTCTGGGTGGGTTTCTATGGCTTCAGTAATTAAGTATGCATGCCACCTCTAATCTGAAACATTTAGTGTCAAAAACAGAAAACACTGGATGCTGAGAAGCAGACAGTCCCAGAGTCACACACGCCACAGTGCCTGGTGCCTGTAGACACAGTGCGCCAAACGTCCTGGCTCTCCTAGGCCTGACCAGCTGCTTCAGTCAGCTTCAGTCAGCCTCAGCCCTCACCTCTCCTGAAAACAGGACCTTTGTATTGCAGAAGCTCTTGTCAGACAGCTCCTCAGCGCACTGTCTAGAAAGTTCTGTGCTAGGGAATGCCCACAGGCAGCTCACAGTCACATCTGTCTCCTGTGTGCTTTCTCTACTTAGTTCTATTTGGCTAAGAATTCTTTATTTATTTATGTATTTTTATTATTTATGTGTGTGAAGGGGGTAGCCTGCTTGTATGGCATGTACATGCAGTGCCCCAAAACACCAGAAGAGGACATCAAATCCCTGAGAATTAGACTGTTGTCAGTCACCCTGTAGGTGCTGGAATTAGAACCTATATCGTCTGCAAGAGAAGCCAGTGTTTTTAACCACTGAGCCATCCCTCCAGCCACCTAGCTGAGAACTCTTGATCCCCTTTTGTTGTAAAATCTCAGTCTAAAAATAAACTCTGTGTAGCCATGCTTCCCTGGGTGTTTGACTTTGTCCAAAAGATCATTAAGCAGAATGTTCCTAATTGTCATGGTATGGAAGTCACAGTGGTTAAGAGCACTGACTGCTCTTCCAGAGGACCCAGGTTCATTTCCCAGCACCCACAACTCTCTGTAACTTGTACCCTTACAGAGACATACATGCAGGCAAATCCCAGCAGTGCACATAAAATAAAAGGAAAGAAAGAGGGTGCATGCTTGCACAGAGGCAGCTTTGGTTTGGTTCCTTTTCACTTCTTTCTCTGTTAAATGGGTGCAGATTTTCTGTCCTTCCACTTGTCACAAGCACCTGTGCTGTTGGCATACTGTACACATTCCTCTGAATTCATTATTCACCGAGAAGAGAGGAGACAAGCTTTGAGTTCAGGTATAGGGCGCTCCTGCAAGTGTAGGAAACGGTGTCAGGCTGAGATGAGCTGTGGCTCCCGTTTGGATCTGGAGTTCGTTCACAGGTGGCCTGTGAGCTCCCAGCCTCTCAGCTGAGAACTCAGATTCACCTCCTAGGATTAGATTCTTCAGGCTCCACTCTCAACGCTGACCCACACCATAGTCTTAATTTTTTTTTTCAGAGTTTACAGTTAACTTACATGGGTGGGAACTAATTTTTCTGTGATAGTAAAATGTTTTCTCCTTTTTTATTTTACTTTCATTAGGCCCCTGAACTCTTTACTACTGAAAAGGCTTGGAAGGCTTTGGAAATTGCAGAAAAAAAATTGCTTGGTCCCCTTGGCATGAAAACTTTAGATCCAGAGTAAGTTGGAATATTAGTACTAAGAAGATTGTTGAGCTGGGTGGCGGGTGTGAGTGCCTTTAATCTCAGCACCTGGGAGTGGGCAGAGCAGGCAGATCTGAGTTCAAGACCAGCCTGGTTTATAGAATGAGTTTCAGGATGGCCAGGACTACACAGAAGAACACTGTCTCTGAAGGCAGTTGATACTATGTTTAACCCACATAGATTAGTTGTTTATAGTTAACTCCTGAAAACATCTGCCAGTCTACTGTGTGAGTGTTAAAAGTACCTCTGCTTCTGTATTTACTAATTCATGTGTAAATTGTAAATATATAAAGCTAATGTCCTGAATACCCTTTATTTTGTTTCAGACTATAAAAGTAACACATGATTATTGTGGTCATTGGAAAGTACCAACAACATAAAAGAAAAAGAAGTTACAGAATCAAGCATTGTTCCCATGTTAACCATTTCCCAAGTCATTTTTATTTGGTTTGAACAGTTTGGGCCATATAGCCACAAATCTAGATGAAGCTGTATTAAGAAATCAGGCTTTGTGCCTCACATCAGTAACCCCAGCACTCGGAGTCTGCAGTAGGATGATCAAGAAGTCAGTGTCAGTCTGGACTGCTTAGCCAGTCTCAAACGACAAAATCAAAACTCAGTTTGGTGGCTCAGTGCTGTAAGACCAGCACTTGGAGGCTTGTTTGTCTAAGAAGTAGGAAGAAAAAACCCAATGGAGATGTAACTCACCTATAGTGCAGGAGGAGGCCCTGGATTCAGTCCCCAGCACCACTCGAATACAAAAGTTTCATGAGTTCAGTTCACAAGACAACAAAACTAGATAGTTTTAAAGTAGCTCTTGAGCCCAGCATGATGGCACATACCTGTATCCCAGCCCCTGGATACTTGAACCGGGAGGATTGAGAGATCATGATCATCTTCCTCTGTCTCAGGAGTTTGAGACCAGCCTGGCCACATGAGAGCCCGTCTTGGTGTAGTGGGGAACTGGAAGGATGTGGTTGAGTGGTAGAGCGCATGCCTACTGCGTGCAAGGTCCTGGGCTCCATCCCCAGCACCACACCTCACTATGTGCATGAGTGTTTTGGTGTATGAGTGTTTTGCTTTTGTATATTTCTTTGTGCCACATGTGTGTGTGGTACCCTTGGAGGTCAGAAGAGGGCATGGGATCCCCTGGAATTGGAGTTACTGTAGTTGTGAACCATCATGTGAGTGCTGGAGTTGAACCCAGGTCTTCTGCAAGAACAAGTGCTCTCTTAACTGCTGGGCCATCTTTTCAGGCCCTCAGGGACGGTCTTTATGTTTTGTTTTTGCTGATAGTTTTCCCACACCGCTGGATCACGTGCAACTGCTTGTGCTATTCTAAATAGGCATATGTGTTCACTTGTGATGGTGGCTATAATGACCTGTCTTCACCAGCAGTCTTCTCCATCCTTCATGGTTAGTCACACCGCTCCTGCCTAAATCAGCAAAGAACCGTGCCTTTTTTATTTCACAGTTCATTTCATTTGCATATGCAAATGTATTTACTTGTGTGACTTTTTTCTTAAATTTCTAGTGGTCTTTCCATGTTTTGTTTTTGTTTTATGTTTTGCCTACATGTAACTCTGTGTACCGCATGCATACAGTTCCCACAGAGGCCAGAAGAAGGCATCATATACCCTGGAGCTGGAGTTATAGGTGATTGTGAGACATGTGTATACTGGGAATTGAACCCTTATCCTCTGGAGGAGCAGCCAGTAACTGAACATCTGAGCCAGGGTTTTATACTTTACTACATACGGATCTCCACTGCAGCCAGGCCGGCCTCTGCCTCCAGAGTAGGGTTGGGATTAAAGGCATGTGGCCTACCTTTCTTTCTCGGTTGGGTTTTGTTGTTGTTTTGAGCTTTTTTCTTCCTTCTTCATCTCCTCCTCCTCTTATTCTTCATCTACTTTTCCTCTTCTTCCTCTTCTTTCTCTTCTTCCTCTTCTTCATCTTCTTTTTTGAGACGTATTTCTCTGTGTAGCTTCCTGGAACTCGCTCTGTAGACTAGGCTGGCCTTGGCCTCAGTGATCTGCCTGCCTCTGCCTTTCGGGTGCTAGGATTAAAGTCATTATTTCTTTTTTGAAACAGGATTTACACAGCTGACACTGACCTTGAACTCCTGATTCTCTGTCTCAACCTCCTAGAATTAGAAACATACCACCATGCTTGGCTTGATTTCATTCTTCATATGCAAAATTTTGTATGCAAATGCTTGTTATTTTCTGTAGGTTTGCATGTTCAGAGAAGATTAAAAACTGGTCAGGAGTAGTGATACACAAAGGGGGACCTCTGTGAGTTCTAAGCCAGCCTGGACTACTGAGAAAGCTCCAGGTCAGCCACAGTCACAGTCAGACCCAGTCTCAAACTCTCAGCCCTCGAAATCAAATAGAAGACCTGCTGATCTAACTAAAAGTTAATGGTGAAGGTTCACATAGCCATTTTGTGTCACTGGACAAGATTTTAAAAGTTACAATTTAATTAAATCTTACTATGCATAACTTAACAACACTGCTCAGTATGTAACTTGGTTAATAATGTACTAAGCAAGCCTACTCTACAGATTAAGACAGAAGATGACTATTTTTCTTGCCTCTGCTGTTGAAACTCTGTTGCCTCCTGTACGGTGCCTGCCCCTCCTTTACTGACCTCAAACTCCCATCATTTTGCAGTGACATGGTTTACTGTGGAGTTTATGATAATGCGTTAGACAATGACAACTACAACCTTGCTAGAGGTTTCAACTACCACCAAGGACCTGTAAGAATTTCATTTTCCTTTCAGATTTTTCAGTTTAACTTATTTTTAAGTGAAGTTGGATATTCATAATTCCTTTTCTCTTTATTTTTAAATCATATTTTAGGAGTGGCTGTGGCCAATTGGGTATTTTCTTCGTGCAAAGTTGTATTTTTCCAAAATGATGAGCCCAGAGACTGCTGCGAAAACTGTAGTTTTGGTTAAAAATGTTCTTTCCAGACATTATGTTCATCTTGAGAGGTAAGTCATCTCATGATTAATGTCCAGCCAGTGAGTTTGCTACCAGGTAAACATGGTTTCCTTAGAATTCGTTTTTGCATGTTGTGTGAATCTTCGTAGGACCTGCCCTGTGCCCTGCACCATCATTTCAGCCGGGGATCTCTGCCTCCATTAAATATTTTTGTTCTTATATTTTATATGAGTATTTGAGGATCTTATATTTTATGAGCTGTACTTGTGGAATAGTCTTTGATTTTCAAGATAATTGATAATTTGAATTTGATTAAGATAGATTAAACAATACTTAAAGTATTCAGGTTGGGCCTCTTGAGTTGATTCATTTATCAAGTAAAAATTTTCATTTTTTTAAAAATATTAGTTGGTCTTTTGACTATTACTTCCAGTGGTGTTTCTTCTACTCTTTGTCCAAATTGTTAATAAATTAAACAGTGTTGACATTGTGTATTTTTCTAGGATACACAAACTCAGCCAAAGACTTTCTTAATTTCTTTAAGTCCAGACTCAATGTGTAATGGTGGCCACCATCTCACTTCCTTCTGTAAGGTGCACGGACAGTCTGTGATGCCGAGACCCTCACTGGTTATGTAACTTCTGAGCATCCCTCTTCTCTCTTCGCATGTAGAATAGTCACTGCAGTCACCCCATAGGACTTCTGTCAGCATTAAATAAAATTTGTACATAAAGTACTAAGTATTAGAAGATATGTGTGCACTAAATTTGTATGTAGAATAAGGAACAAATTGGCATTTTCCTAATTATAACTCTCAATATCTCTGTATTATATCATTTGAGCTTCTAGTTCTATTAAGTTCACACATATAAAACTTACATATTTACAATTTGAGTCCTAATCTTACTCTAAAAGATTCAAATTCTTGCCAGCCTGGGATATCTTCCTATAATCCCCGCCCATAGGAGGCCAAGCCAAGAAGATCATGAGTTTAGAGCCATGTGAGCTACTTGAGGCCTTATCTCAAAATACAAAACAGGCTAAAATTATGCCTGAGAGAATATTTATATTTTTTAAAGTTTTAGTTATGAAGATGGGCCTAGTAAAACACACCTGTATTTCCAGCACTTGGAAGGCAGAGACAGGAGGATCACTGCAAGTTCATGGCCATCCTCAGCTACATAGCAAGTTCCAGGACAGCCAGAGTTACATAGCTAGACTCTAACTCAAAAAAAAACAAAAGCAACATAAATAATAATGATGGAAGACTCATTTGTATTGCTAAAGTTAAATCTCAAAACCTAATTTATATGTGAAGTCTTTAAACACACACACATACACACACACACACACACACACACACCCCTTTACAGTATTGTTTCATAGCCAATGACTGCTTCTAGAGTTAAAGGCAAAGCCTTGGGACTTGCCTACTTTATGAGACATAGTTTAATGCATATGAATAAAGTGCTTTTACTTTCTTTGTTTTCCAGATCCCCATGGAAAGGACTCCCAGAGCTCACCAATGAGAATGGCCAGCACTGCCCTTTCAGCTGTGAGACACAGGCGTGGTCAATGGCTGCTGTTCTGGAGACCCTCTATGATTTATAGTTGGCGCGTAGATATTTAGTAACCGTGTGAAGACTTGACATTAGTGAATGCAAGGTCATAAGGAAGTGTAAGCGCAATATTACTCACAGCTAGGGAGTGGTGGTACAAGCAGATCTCTTGAGTTCAAGGCCAGCCTGGTCTACAGAGAAAGTTCCTGGACAGCCTGGGCTACACAGAGAAACCACATGTTGAAAAACCAAAGACCAAAAAAAAAAAAAGTTAGAGATTATTTTTGGCTTTATTTCTTAAAGAATATCATGTGTGCCACCACACCCGGTGCGGGCAGTACTGGGGATCACTCACAGGACCTCATGCACGTTAGACAAGCACTCTACCAACTGAACTTCGTCAGGTGCCCTACTTTTTCTATATTCTTCTGATTTGAATCAAAGAAAAACAATCGTTTCCCATAGAAGGTTACTGAAAAAGTATTCTTCAAAGCAGGGTTAGAAAACGTGTATTGTCTTCAATCTGGAGGAAGAGAGAGGCCCTATTCAGCCCTGCTGTCTATTGGCACGCTCCATACACTGTGCTTCATGAGTCCCTACTGTGTGTTACAGCAGTCTTAACGCCATGCCTAATGCTGGAGGTGGGATTACACAAGTTCCCACCCACAGAGTATGTTCATAGATGGCGCACAGAGCTTCAAAATGTGCTTGATTTTTCATGAATAATTTATGTTTTTAATATAGTAAATGCCAACTATACTTAATAAAACCTATTTGTATTAAAGAATAATTGGTCATAATAAAACAGACCACTAGGACATAACATGGTTCTGTAAAATTAGTTCCAATTCCCCACTGTGAGATAATTTCTATTTTCAAAATGAAAATTACTGGGCATATTTATGAAATTTTCCAAAGGGAAAAGGCTTAGAGATGTAGCTTGGTGCACAGTGCTTGCTTGGCATGCGTCAGGTCCTTGAGTTCCAACCCAAACCATCAAGAAAGAAAGGAGGGCATATAAGAGGGAAAGAGAAGGAAGATTTCAAATAGAACCATATTAGTTTATCTACAGTAAGGTCACCATCCACCCCAGAAAATCTTAGGGTACAGCTCTCTTACTCGGGCCTATTAGCGAAAGACCAGTACTGTGTTTTGCATGGTCTATTTGGACGTCTCAGAAGGTATGTTTTACGTTCTCCCAGCCACAGTAATTAAGTTAATGCTTTTAGACTGTAAACGGATAATTGCCATTTGACTAAGGAACACTGAGGTAGAAGGCTTTGTGCCTGTGCATGCTGCAGAAAGTGCTGCTTTTATTTTTGCATTTCAAAAACTGTCTGTGCCTTGGTTTCTCACATATCAAAACCAACCTTACTCTACTAAGTGAGAAGTAAACTTACCAGTTTAACCAGTATGCTGTGATACTTTAGCAGTTTTCAGAGGGACTGAGGAAGCGGGGGCTGTCATTTCAGTGAGTATCACCTCTGAATCCTTTCTACTGTGTCTTAAACTGCTCTGACTGCCGAGCAAATGTTATTATGTCCGTGTGTCAAAATAAAAGTCTTTTCTAAAGGACGCTCTTTGCTCTCCTTTATCATTTTTTACTGTAAATTTTCCCTGTCCCATGAGCGGTGTTCAGAGACTTACCGTTTGTTTATAGGATGTAGGAGGAGCAGGGAAAGGAGGAAGAGGGAAGGTTGTCTGGAGACTTTACTCAGGAAGCCATGTGCAAAGTAGGAGAGAAGTAAGCTTCCAGTGCACCCCTAAGTCTGTTAGCGCCTGTGCTCCTTTGATATATCTGAGTACAGTGAATTTTTATTCACGGTTTACTTACAACTACAGTAGCGAATGGATGAACATTGCTTTCGGATGACCCAGACGACGTTTGCTCTCAGTTATACTGAGCGGTAGAAACACAGAGCATCATCTCATACCCGAAGCCCACCTGTTCTGCTTTTGCCTTGTTTAGGTTTGCCTCATTTTTTTATACTACAGATTGTGTGTCTTTCTTTTTAGAGAAAAGGTGATAACGTAACAATTTGTAATTCCAAGTGGTTCTAAATGGATCAGTCAAACTTGCTGCATTTACTTCCTTAAACCCTCCATACACCAGTACCATGAATTCAGAGAACCAGTATAGTTGGGTTTTGCTGTTCTTTTCTATTTCTGTCCACCCTGGATTATAAAGGAGTAATGACATTAGAGATGATGCCTTTTTTAAAGCTTTTTTTAAAATTGGATATTTTAAAATTCCAAGTGTTATCCCCTTTACCAGTCCCCCACTCCCATCCCCTCTCCCCCAGCTTCTATGAGGATGCTCTCCCTCCCACCACTCACTCCCACCTCAACGCCCTGGCATTCCCCTACACTGGGGACACGAGCCTTCACAGGATCAAGGGCTTTTCCTCTGTTGATGCCAGACAATGCTATCCTCTGCTACATATACGGCTGGAGCCATGAGTCTTTCCATGTGTACTCTTTGGTTGGTGGTTTGTTTAGTCCTGGGAGCTCTGAAGGGTTTGGTTGGTTGATGTTGTTCTTCCTGTGGGGTTGAAAAGCCCTTCAGCTCCTTCAGTCCTTTCTCCTCCACTGGGTCCCTGCGCTCAGTCCTATGGTTAGCTGCAAGCGTCCTCCTCTGAGCTGATGCCTTTTTCTAATATATTTTGCTTTGCCGTTTTCCTTGGTGTGGGTATCTAACTCACAAAGCTTTTAAATTTTCTTTAACTGGGTCTCATGTGATCCCAACTAGCCCTTGCAAACTGAGTGTGACAGGAATTCAGTAAACTCTGCTCCTGCTTCCTCTTGAGCCTGTGTGTGTCCCATAGCCACACCTGCCACATCTGTATCTGCTTCCGTGCTCAAGTCTTTCCCCAGCTTACCATATCCCAGAATCCTGAGTTGAATGTGATCTGTGGCGTTATCTTCTACAGACATGCAGTTTTCCTTCCATTACAGCATCTGCTGTTGGAGTTACCTGCCTCTGCTCACTTGTTTAACTCTTCTCGTCCATTTGCCCCAAGCTGCCCCACCCCACCCCATTCTGGTGACTGAACCCCTGGCTTTTTGCTTGCTGGAAAAGTGCCTAGCACTGAGCTAACTCCTCAACTCCTGGGTTTGTTTCAGTGTTTGCTAAACCCTTTCCCACCCCCTCTCACCAGCCCCTAACTTTTGTCTTCAAAGCCTTGCTTCATACTTGTAGCTATTTGGTTTTCTCCAGTGTTTTTCCAGGTCCCAAAATTGTTAGCCTTTTAAATTAAATTGTGTGGACACCATAAATAAATTTGATAAGCACCAACATTGACATTAGTCTTGTTGCCTAAACACATAGATGCCTAGGCTCTTCTTTTCCTTACCTTCCTAGTTCTTCCCAGTGTTTATGTTGTGGGTTTCTGTGATCAGTTTTGGTTCATCTTAATATTAAACTACTTGGTCAGAATAAAAATTTAAGGTTCAGCAAACATATATAAAGTCCCTGCTTTGTGACTGACAGTCTGTATTACAGTTATTACACCTATTTTCTAAGAGAGAAAATTACCCTAAGTCACACAGCTAATGAATTATTGGGACAAAACCCAGTCCCTGAGCTTTAAATCAGAAATACATTTCCGTAGATCCTTAACATTGCAATAGGATGTGCTTGCCTGCAGCCTTCTCCGCCATACATTCATGGGTCCAGCTGTGTCTATTATTGACTGCCCCCTGATTGTGGGAAGTATTAGGTCCTGTTCTGGTGGAGTCTGGGTACCCTTACTATCATCCGGTCAGATATTTCTAGCCTGTATTTCTGGGTAAATATTCAGAATGGCATTGCCACGCATAGGCTAAGCCACAGCACTGTGTGTCGTATAAAGGATAGCAGAAAGTCAGAGACAACAAGAAACAACGGCTAAGAGGTAGCCCAGTGGTCCGAGTTGGGACTAGACCATTTTATCCAGGAATTAAATCTCAGGCTTCTTGTGCTTAAATAAGGGGGTGAGGAGCAAGTTATATCTGTGGAAGCTTACTAGCAAATATGGCGCTTAACTCTCCCAATATTCAGGTTAAGCATTTTTAATGCAGTTAGCATATTTTGAAAGTAGGGAGCTGTTCTTTTGTTTTGAGACCAGTCTCACTTTGTAGCCCAGGTTGGCCTGGGACTCCTTTTGTAGCCCAGTCTGGTTTCCAACCCACGGCAGTCCTCCTGCCTTAGCCTTCCAAGTGCTGGGATTGTAGACAGAAGCTACACTGTCCAGATGCTGCTCAGTTTTAATAGAGACACAGTAGGGCGGGATGCTCCAAAATCGATTCGCCTTGTAATCACTTGAACAGAGTTCAGATCTGCCTGTGATCTATCTCTGCTCCTTCCCTGAGGGTGAGGACCAGCTCTGTCCCTCCGCCCTGGCTGTGGTGATAACTGTGTAAAGCAGTAGCTCACAGCCCGTGGGTCGCAGATCAGATCTTGACGCCACAATCCATAGCAGTAGCAGCTGTACACATACGAAGGAGCAACAAACTAATCTCTGTTGGTCAGGGATCACCACTACATGCGGGGCTGTATTAAATAGAATAATCTCTGTTGGTCAGGGATCACCACTACATTCGGGGCTGTATTAAATAGAATAATATCTGTTGGTCAGGGATCACCACTACATGGGGGGCTGTATTAAATAGAATAATCTCTGTTGGTCAGGGATCACCACTACATGGGGGGCTGTATTAAAGGTACCAGTGTTAGGATGGATGGTATCTGTTAAGGATTCTGCCTTTCTCTCTCCTTGATTTTTTCTTTGCTTCCCTGGCTCCCCTTTCTCTACTTTCCCCCTCTTATGTCTGCAGCATTTTCTCAATATAGGGACTGTCAACATGAACCCCACTCCTGCATGAACACGTGTCTCTCACACACACACACACACAAAAGGACAACCCCTCTCCCCCATCAAAAAAAAAAAAATCTACCTGTATCTCAACAATAGATTAATGCTGAAATTTTGGCTCATGAGAAAACAAAGGTTTTTTTTTTTTTTTTTAAGCTGGTAAGGTATTAAATTTAGTAACGTACAGAAAAAATTTTAAAGCTTGCTTAAGATCTCTTTGGATAAGAATACCTATTACAAAATATTTGGGGATTGAATTTTTGTCACAAAGATAAGACTCCAACCGCCTTCAAATTACTTCCTTCTGAACTACGAAGCTGAGTAAACAGATGAGATTACTTCCTTCTTGCAAAATGTTTGTATTAGAGATGTTGAAAAGCCAGCTCTGTGTTCTCAGGACTGTAAATTATCTAAGCATTTTAATGGATCATGATGGCTTAATTTCCTCCTAGTTTAAAAGAAACGCAATTGTTTACGTGTTGTTATAACTAATCTTGAAAGGGAGCCCTGTTTTACTCGGGTCTTCAGGGTGTGTGGGCTACAATTTTTTTTTTTTTTTAGATTTATTTATTTATTTCATGTATGTGGGTACACTGTCGCTGTCTTCAGACACACCAGAAGAGGGCATCAGATCCCATTATAGATGGTTGTGAGCCACCATGTGGTATCCGAACTCAGGGCCATTGGAAGAGCAGTCAGTGCTCTCAACCGCTGAGTCTTCTTTCCAGCCCCCAGAATTTTTTGAAAATTCGTGACTTAAGCAAAGGGTGGAAGAGCATCTGCCTAGACTGTGTGAAGAAGCCCTGTGTATGTGTTTAAAAATATGCTTTTTGGGCTGGGAGATGGCTAAGCTTTGCAATGCTAGGGGGGGGGGAGGAATCGAAGGAGGGAGGGAGGGAGAGAGGGAGGGAGGGAGGGAGGGAGGGAGAGGATGAGAAGGAAAGAGAGGTCTATAGGCATGGTTCTTTTTTCCTCGAAGAATTCTGGTATCAAGCCTTAGCAAACAAGATGTGTAAAAGAATTGCCTCGACATCAGTTTCTACTTAATGTTAAGAAGAAGGGAAAAAAAAATCCTAGGTATGTTTGAAGAAGGCTTGCTTTTCGATGGCTTCTGCTCTGTTCTGTTTTCTGCGAGTGATCACTAAGTGAGAGCACAGTGAAACCATTGAATAGATGGGTCCATGGATGGGAAGAAGGTTTACTGTGAGTAGCAAACTGTCACCTGTTCATCTTGGGGGTCATAGAGACTAGCCCCAGGCATTTGGGGGAGTTCAAAGGTACCATGGTTACTACCTCTTGAAGGCAGAGAGAACAGCAAAAAGGCCAAGAGAGCAGGAGAGCAGTGTAGCTCTAGAGTGGGGTTAATCTGGAACATCCTGGAAGATTAGGGCCAGAAGACACCGGTGGCTTTGCTATGGGTAACAGGTGCATGCTGTTGGGTACTAAGGAGCCCAGAGGCTAGTGTGGGGCTTTGATATACCTTATAGGTTTGAATTAATAGGGAGCTAGAAATAATTATCTTGTAAGAATTACTTCATGATCACTTGCAGAATACAGAACAGAACAAAAGCCACTAGAAAAAAAAAAAAAAAAAAACAAAAAAACAAAAAAACAATCCTTGGAGCATACCTAGGATATTTCCCTTCTCTCTTCATGCTAAGTGGAACTGAAGTTAAGAATAATTTAGCAGAGGCAGCAGGAAATAAGAGACTCTCCCTGAAGGCACAAAACTGTGTCATGGGTTTCCAAGGAATGCTAAGTGTCATTTTGGAGTTCGGGGTTTGGGGCCTAACAATCAAACTGCAGTTGGTTTTCCAGCCAAGTGTATTTTTTGTTAGTATTTAATTATTTATTTTAGATCACCTGAAACTGGAGTTACAGACAGTTGTGAGCTGCCATGTGGGTACTAGAAACTGAACCCCAGGTCCTCTGGAAGGGCAGCCAGTGCTCTCAACCACTGAGCCGTCTCTCCAGCCCTCCCCCACCCCACCCCCAGAATTGTTTAATAAGAACTGTAAAAGCAGTTTCTTGTCAAAGATTCCTTTTGTATTCACATCAGGACTCACTGATAATGCTGTTGTAAGCATGGATTATTAAGATTTCCTGCTTAAAGATATCTCTTTCCTCATTTCTAGTTAATTGAGGAGCTCAGGCCCTGTTCTCATGGGTTCCCACAGACTTGCAGGGTCTGCCAGCAATCTTCTCCATAGTAACACTGGAAACAAGGTACCAAACCAGTTTTTCTTTGAGGTAAATTATTGGCTTCATGAAGGCAACCTCACTTCCCGGAAACTGTCAGGACACATTTGTCTTCATATATAACATTTACAAATACTGTTCTTGAGCCATATAACCACAGAAAACAGATTATTATTGAACTAGTTCAAACAACTATAGTCCCACAAAAAAAATACTTGTTAAAGTTTTCTAAATGCTAAAGGGATCAGGTAGAGAGAAAAAGAAAAGTTTTGTTTTTAATTTTTAATGCTATACCACCCAAGTACCATAAGATATAGACTGCTATTGTTTGATTGTGTGCTCCAAATCTCTCAAAAATACAGTTGGTATGGTAATGCACTCATTAAGAGGTAAGATGGTGTGTGTGTGTGTGTGAGTGAGTGTGTGTGTGTGTGTGTGTGTGTGTGTGTGTGTGAGTGAGTATGTGTGTGATGGTGTGTGTGAGATAGTATATGTGTAAGTGTGAATGAGTGTGTGTGTGAATGAGTGTGCATGAGTGTGTGTGAGTGAGTGTCTGAGTGTGTGTGTGTATGTGTCTGTGTGTGTGTGTGTGTTTGTACATCAGAAGTTAGTATCTAATATCTTCTTCAGTTACTTTCCACCCCATTTTCTAAGCTGAGTCCCTTACTGAACCTGGAATTTACTGGTTCATCTGGGCAGCCAGTGAGCTCCAGGACTCCTCAGTGCTGGCCGTATGGACAAGTGCTGCTTCACCTGGCCTCCTTCTGTGTGTGAGGGCATCGGAACCACAAATAACTTAGCAAGTGCTTTATGAGCTGAACCATCGTCCCAACCCCAGGAGTAATTAGTTTACATAAGCGCTAACCTTGTAATGCAATGATGTCATCATCTAAAAGTGAGTTATCACAAGAGAGAGAGATTGTCTGAGCATCCATACTCTTCCCTCACATCTCTCTCTCCCTCCCTCCCTCCTTCCACGCCCTCCCTCCCTCTCTCTACCTTTCTCTGACTACTCCCTCAACTCCTCTCCCCAAGCCCTGAATAAACTCTATTCTATACTATGCCTTCCTTGTATGGCTGGTGCCTCAGGGGAAGGGATACCTCAGCATGGGCCCCCAGAGGAACCCCCTTTCCCCACACCTTACTGCTCCTCCACCAAATATATTTCTTCTCCCTTTCTTTTTATAAAACACAGCATAGATGGCTGGTGGATTGTGGTCTATGCATGTGCCTGTGACAGTGTTTCCAAAATTGGAAAGTATGTCAGCCAGCAAATTGAGTGAAGATCCATCTTTCTTCAAAAGGTAGAGACTATGTAGTCTGGAGGGATCTCTGATAGAAAGCAGAAAGACAGAAGTAAGAAGAGCCATCCCCCCTCCCCTCCCTCCTGGAGCAAAGACCCTTCGCCTCTTGCCCTTGGACATCAGAATTCTAGATTGCATTGACTTTAGGCCTCTGATTTAAGCCAGCCTTTGTCCCAGCAGCTTCCCTGATTCCCAGGCTTGCAGACTTGGGCTCAGCCAGGCCAGTCACTTCTCTGCATCTCTCGTTTGTAAATAACCCTTTGTGGGACTTCTCATCCCACATGATCATGTTGGCCAGTTCACACAGTAAACCCCCTCTCTCAAGACTTTTATGTTTCTCTTTAAGAACCCTGATTTGGAGGAGTCTGTCACCATGGCAGCCCATCAGTATTGGACTTTCCAGCATCTAGAAAAGTAAGCCTCATAAGTTTCTATTGTTTATAATTTACTCAACCTTGAACTGGTGAGCCACACCTTTAATCCAAGTACTTGGGAGGCAGAAAAAAATAGAAGGCTGAGTTTTAGGTCAGCTTGGTCTACAGAGCAAGGACAGATAGGGTTACAACAGAGAAAGCCTTTCTCTAAAGAAGTATCGTCGTCATCATCATCAGATCAGCCTCGGGTTTTCTGCTATAACTAGAGAAGATCTCATTACAACCAGAGAAAACGGACGTGTGTCAGTGACCTCAAACAAAAGGCACAAGCAGCACCATCCTTTCTACTACTTCATGGAGTTGTGTGTAAGCAGTTCTTGCTCACTTTGATCCTGGTTTTCTGAATCAATCTTTCCTCCTCTCGAGTTTTGGAAATTTTTGTATTGCTCAAAGATCTGGTCCTTAGGGTTCTCAGAGTCTGTCCTTTTCAGAAACTTTTCCAGAACTATTTCAAGAGGAAACACTTTGGAGTTATAGTTACTTGCAGAAACGTTCCTGAACAAATAACCATAAAACAAATTCACTGTGTGCAGATGACAAAAGACTTAAAAGGACCATGGTTAAAGACCTGTCAGGAGTCTGTCACGGGGGATTCATAGGGGACCTGATGGCAGTCCATCATGGCTGGCTTATAAGAGGACTTGCCCATTTCTGTACATTGTAAGAAACAATAACTTCTTATTAACATGGTGTTGTAAGATAATTAGAGCTATGATTGCTCACATTAAACTCAGACGTCAGATATTTATGAAGTTTGTACAATCTTTATAACACTTCTACAAATAACACACATAAAATACATAAAGATCATTCATTTGACAATCTTTTCTGGGAAGCTTATCAAATGAACCTAAATAATTTAACAATGAGGAGAGAAAACAAACTCATTGAGATTTTCCACAGGAGCTTTTGGGAAAGTTAGTCTGAGGTGGGAAGACTTTTTTCAGCTAGGTGTAGCATTACTCTCCTGTAACCCAGGTACTTGGGAGGCTAAAGCATGTGGATCACTTAAGCCCAGGGATTCGAGACCATGCTAAACAACATAGTGCAACCCAAGTGACAGATTGTCCCAGGACACGTTAACCCAGCCAGCCAGCTTTGGTTCCTCACGACAGTCTGTTATATAATTTTATGTGCTATAAGGAAATGGAAGCACCAGACAATATGGCTGGCTCCAGCTGGCCAGGGAGTTAAATGAAACAATATCTGCTGTGTAACTTTTCCAGAGAAATGTCCGGCACATCCAGGAGATCAGGGCTGACACACACAAACCCAGGTTGCTGTGGAAACTGGCTCATTCTGGACCTAATGCAGTGATGGTTGGTTACAGAAGGTTTCGGCCACTCCAGTTCACCAAAGTCTCACCCACCAGGGTCCTAGTTTCTGATTTTAAATCAAGTATAGAATCCATGTAAATTTGGACTCAGTCCACCACCAAGTGTCAAAACAAACAGGACTGTAGGCTCAGTTAACATAGACAAAATTAGATTTTATAAAAGTTGTGTGTGTGTGTGTGTGTGTGTGTGTTCTCTGTCCTTGCCCTAATTATGGATTCTTCTGGTCTTGGTAAACACTGTGGCTAAGGGAAGATTGCTTAGCTGCCATCTGGCATGGAGAAAAGCTAAAGGGCAACCTGCTGCAGTGCCCCACCCTTTCTCTGGCATTTACTTAATTTCCCTCTCCTCCAGGATGTCTGCTGATCCCTGGCAGGGATGTTATATAGCTTAGCCTATTCGAGAGTATTGATCACAGCAGCATCAGATGTGTACTTCTGGAATGGCACAGAGTTCATGACCCCAGGGACCACATAGACAGCCAAGGAAGTGTGAAGAAGTGTCACAGTCTCTGAATGGCCTATATCAGTAATGCCTCATTGTAACTGGCTCCAAGTGTTCCTGTTCTCTCAGCTGTAGACACAGCATGGATGGAGAGAACCAATGAGGGCACAGGGGTCTCCATTGCCAATCAGTATGTCCAAGAGTATTTTCTTTTGTGATACTATCCTTTTCATTTGTGCATTCTTGTTCTCCTCGTTTGGCAAGAATATGCTTTTGTGGGACATGGTAGTAGACACCTTTAATCCCAGCAAGGAGGGCATAGAGGTAGGTACATCTCTGAGTTTGAGGCTGTGACCCTGGAGGTAGGGGAGGGGGAGGAGGAAGATGAGAAAAGAAAGAAACTATTGTTATTGGACAAGAGTTTGAGAGATTCAACTGAAAGAACATTGAGACCAATTTAATAATATATCTGGGGTTGAAGTGTAGCTCTTGGTAGACCAAGTACTTAGCACAAATCAGGCCCCGTGTTTAATATCCAGCATAAAAACTCACATAGCTAGACAGACAGACAGACAGACAGACAGACAGACAGACAGACAGACACACAGACAGACAGACAGACACACACACACACATACACACACACACACACACACACACACACACACACACACACACACACACACGATGGGTAGATGGATAGACCTTTGTGGTGCTTACCAAAAAGTGGAAGGCCCTGATATATTTCTCAGAACTAAGGGGAAGCAGGTGACACTGAAGTTATGACTGTTCAAATTTAGTCTAGTCCCCCACCCCACAGTTACCTGGCAACAGCAGGTGTACCTGACTCACTATAAAAGGGACTGCTTGCCCCCCTCCTACTCTCTTGCTCTCCTCTTCTTGTTATTGCCCCTTACCCTCTTCCTCCTCTGTCCCCATTTCCATTCCCCTTCTCTCTCCATGTGCTCATGGCCAGCCAGCCTCTACTCCTCTATTCCTCCCCCCCTCTCTCTTTCTCTCTGCCTTTCTTTGTCTCTACTACCTCCTCAACTCTCCTCCCCATGCCCTAAATAAACTCTGTTCTATACTATACCATCTTGTGGCTGGTACCTCAAAGGGAAGGGAATCCTCAGCATGGGCCACAGAGGCACCCCGTCCCCCACACCTTACCTCACCTCCACCAAACATATTCCTTCCTTCTTATTGTTTTATAAAACACAACAATGACCCATATCCCTATTTTGTTTTCTTAATTTTTTTTATTTAGAATGTATGTGTATCCACATGAGTTTATGTGTGCCACAGTACCCATAGAGGCCAGAGAAAGAGTGTTGAATCTCCTAGAGCTTGAGTTATAGGTGGTTGTAAATCATTCAGTGTGGGTGCTGAGAACGAAACCCAGGTTGTAAGAGCTCTTGACCATTGAGCTATTTCTCTGACCTCTATTTTGTTTTTTTCCTCAAACAATGTAGCACTAAGACTCTGATAAATAGTAGTATCTCAGGGATGAACAGACATCAACAAATCTCTAAGAATTTGTAGAGCACAAAGTCTCTACATTTTTTTGTATTAGTAGCACTGTAATAGCATACATCAAGTGACTCCTGAATTGACAGGCATACCACCAATAGTAGCATACTGGACAAACCTCTTTATTTTAGTAACTTTATTTTAAATAAGAAAGAACAATGTAGGACTTTTCAGATGCCTAAGAAAGCAGTTTTAGTTGCCAAGTGTGTGATACAAGGTTTGCCATTGGAAAGGTAGGCAGAATGTCAGAAGTTTGAACCCTTGAGTCACTAGGGAACAATACTTGGTTACCCATTCAACCAAATGATAATAAAAGATTTATAAAGTACACATAGGGGATAGCATGAGTGTATAGAACCTTTGTTCCTTCCAAAGTGGGAAGTCTTTGTCCCTTTAGATATTCAAGGGCATGAAAAGTCAACAAAAAACCCAGGAAGCTATTACACAGTCTTTGTCCAATGGAGTGATTATTTAGGACTTAAAAACTTCTTCCAATTTCTTCTTAATGCTAACAAAGACTCACAAGGGATCTTTAAGTCCCTTTCCCCCCTGTCCCCAAGAGGATGTCCCCTCAACCCTTCACCCCACCCCCTCATACCCCCTGCCAGGCCTCCCCAGTCCCTGGGTTCTTAAGTCTCTCAAAGGTTAGGTGTATCTTCTCTCACTGAGGCCAAACCAGGCAGTCCTCTGTGGTATATGTGTCTAGGGCCTCATATCAGCTGGGGTATGTTGTCTGATTGGTGGTTCAGTGTCTGAGAGATTTCGGGGGTCCAGGTCAGTTGAGTCTTCCTATGGAGTTGCCCTCCTCCCTTCTAGTCTTTCCTTAATTCAACCACAGGGATCCTTGACTTCAGTCCATTGGTTGGGTATAAGAATCTGCGTCTGACAGGCTGGAGAGATGGTTCAGCAGTTAAGAGCACTGACTGCTCTTCCAGAGGTCCTGAGTTCAAATCCCAGCAACCACATGGTGGTCACAACCATCTGTAATGGGATCGGATGCCCTCTTCTGGTGTGTCTGACAGCTACAGTGTACTCATATACATAAAATGAACAAATCTTAAAAAAAAAAAAAAGAATCTGCATCTATCTCTGTCAGCTGCTTGTCGGGCCTCTCAAAGGACAACCATGCTAGATGACTCAGCCATTAAAGGCTAGGCTCACAACCAAAAATTATTATTATATTAAGACAACCTCAATGTAAACCAGTTTGGCCTCTACCTCACAGAGATCTACTTGCCTCTGTCTCTTAACTTCCTTAGCCAAAAAGGAACTTTAAACAATTGAAAGATTTCTATTTGTACTTTAAACAAATAGAAAAATCAATCATAGTTTTACATCAGTACTATAGTTGATGTTAGAACTCCTGACATCATTAATAAAACTATCAAACTTTAGTCATCTGTGCCTATCATGGAAAAAAATTCCTTCTTCATGATCTTCTAAAGCTGTGAGCATCCAGGTGTGACTTTTCTTACACCTTCTTCCTTATAAAACAAAGATGCATTTCACCTTAGCACAGGATTACTCTCGTTAGTAAAAACTTATCTTCCCTTGCTTATAAATGGTCCTCTCTGTCATTTTGTTCTTACGAGGAGCTTATTCGTACATATTGATTGTGACTGGTGTCCAGAGAGACAGTGAAGCAATATATAATCATGACTATAATACACAAGTGTTATTAGCAAACCAGCAGAGGTTATAGGTATATATGTCATAACTTCTACAGTAATATACTTCCAGAAGTCACAAAAAAATGGGCACACTCATCAGTAGATCTAAGTATATAGCTTCTCTGAATTACATTAAAAGGGAGACAAAGTCCAAGGTCTGACTAAGTTAAATTACAAGTTCAAAACCATCTTAGGGAACTTAGAGATACTTTAAAAAAAAAAAAAAAGATGTATTTATTTTATTTTGTGGATGTGAGCACACTGTCGCTGTCTTCAGACACAACCAGAAGAGGGCATCAGATCCCATTACCGATGGTTGTGAGCCACCATGTGGTTGCTGGGAATTGAACTCAGAACCTCTGGAAGAACAGTCAGTGCTCTTAACTGCTGAGCTGTCTCTCCAGCCCTTAGAGATACTCTTCTCTCACAATATTTAGGAACAAATTTTAAAACATTTTATATGAAGTGATGACATAAAAATAGAAATGAAGTGGCCTGGGAATTATATAGCATACATTATAAAGTATATAGTATTATGTTATATGTTCTACATACTATATATATTATATACACAAATAATTTTATATACATACACATGTACACATGCATACACACATATACACACATATACATATATATACACACATATACATCTCTTCTGTGACACACTGTAGTTTCTAATGCCACTACAGCAAATGAAAAATAGTCTATGAGAAGCAAGAAAGGTAGAGGAATGAAGTGGTGGATGCACAACGAGAGAGATGGAACTAGAGAAGACAGAAGAGAAACTTGTCAGTGCTGAGTAGGGCAGACAAAATGGGATGCAGAAGCCTGGAGTTTGTGCATGCTCAGCACTACCCCACCCCCATACACACACACACACACACACACACACACACACACACACACACACACGATGCCCAGCCGCATGGTCACTCTGGTTCTGAGCAATGACAAAAAGTCCAAGAATGGTTCATTTTCTGGATTGGACCTCCTCAAAAGACCTCTGTGGTCCATGCCACCCACTTTTGTATCTGTGGTCCACTGCCCTAGGCCGTGTTTGTTAGCATTTTGTCTAAGCTCTGCCCCAGTTACCTGGCAACAACCAGGTGTGCCTTACTCACTATACTCTCTCTTGCTCTGTTCTGTCCTCCCACTCCCTTTCTCCCCCATTCCCTCCCCTTCTCTCTCCACATGCTCATGGCTGGCCTCTACTTCTCTACTCTCTTTCTCTGCCTTTTTCTATCTCTACTGCCCTCTTAGCTCCCTTCCCCATTCCCCGAATAAACTCTATTGTCATGTGACTGGTCCCTCAGGGGAAAGGTATATCTCAGCATGAGCCCGCAGAATTGTCCCCTTCCCCAATACCTGTCTGCACATCTACCAAAACATCCCTTCTCGCCTCTATCTTTTTTATAAAATTCAACAGTCGGGGTTCATGGGGATGTCTGGGGCACTACAGCGTCCAGGAGCTATGTTAATGTCCATGGCCCATGTTACCGCTTAAGCCCATGCTGATTGATTGATACCCGTGGCCTGTGCTGCTGCCTGAAGCCATGCTGATTTTCAAGGCCTTGCTGTCACCCAGCACCATGTTGATGCGAGAGGAGTGTGGAGCCACCTGAGGCCATATTGATATTCATGATTCATGCTGCTGCCAAGGTGCACGTTTGGACCTGTGGGCCTGTGGGCCTGTGGGTCTGTGGGACTGTGGCAGTTCAGAACCATGTTGATATCTGTGGCCCATGTTACCAACAAGGCCATTTGAATATCTGTGTTGCCACCTGAGGCCAAGTTGATGTTCTTATTTGTATTGATACCAAGGACTATGATGGTTGTCCATGGCCCATGCTGGGGCAGAGAGCTGTGTTGGTGTCTGTATTCTGTATTGCTATGGGGGGAGACCACACTGAGGTCTGCAGCATGTGCTGATGCTGGAGGCCATGTGGATGTCTATGGTCTGTGCTGTCACCAGAAAGCATGTGGAAGTCCGTGATCCATGCTCCCACTGACTGTGAAAAGCCAAGAAGTGTAAGACTCAGATGGAGCCCTAACTACCTGGGACTCCCATGAATGAGACGAGAGATCAGGGATTGATGCAAAAAACATGAGGTTTATTAGTCTAGTGCACTGGGGTGGCCTAAATATAGAGGAGAGGCAACCCTGAGTCTTTCATCAATACAGTTTTTACACACTTAGTAAAGGGTGGGCTACATCGATGGTGTCCAGGCATGCAAGCACTGGTGGGTTTAGTTGACTTTTAAATTGATTGGCTGCTGCTAAAGTGGGTTATATCTCAGGACTTATGCCCTACATTCCAGGGGCTGCCCAGATAAGACACTTCTCCCTGAGAAGTATTGCTTGGCACTTGGGTTGTATATCAAGTTCTTTCCCCTACACTCCAGGTGGCCACCAGATAAAGGTGAAGCACTCCTCCAGTGGAGGGTGTGGGACCTCAAAAGCCCTCAGTGGGAGAGAGAAGCTGTAAAACCCTCAGTGGGAGGGGGAAGCTGTAAGGTTGGTGTGGGGCTGTAAAAGCCCTTAGGGTCCCTCGGAAGCTATTTTTGCAGTGGTATTGATGACTGCAGACTCACAGTTGAGAAAGAGGGACATAGAAGGCTTCTGTGATAACTACACAACCCCCTCCCCCAAAAAAGTAACAGCCTAGATAGAAATCTATTGAAGAAAACTACTAAAATGTCATAAGGATGCTTAAGTGTAGCTGTCTACAATTAATGGCTTCTGACAGGGTTGTGGATAAAGTTTGTGGGCTATACACCTGGCTCAGCAGTTAAGATGATTACTGACTACTCTTGCAGAAGATACTCAGTTCCAGTACCCACATAATAACTCACAGCCATCTGCAACTCCAATTTTGACACCTTCTTTACATCTCCACAGGCATGAGACATCCACACAGATATACATGTAGACAGAATATCATATATATAAAATAAAAATAAATACATCCTTAATGAAATTGTTAGAATAATGACTCAATTTTGGTTACTACCAAATGAACATTTTCATTGCCTTCAATATCTTCTATTAGTTTACTTGACCCTTAAATCCATGTAAATTTAGGAAGAATAGAGCCAAGTAAATTTAAAATATATGGAAAATGAATTTGAATGTATGGTTAAATTTTACTTAGGATTGGTACCTACCTCAAAAAAAAAAAATGAGTTTTCTTCTGTTTTCCTCTTTGTTGTTGGTGGTGGTGGTGGGTTTTTGTTTTTTTTGTTTTTTTTTTTTTTTTGTTTGTTTGTTTGTTTGTTTGTTTATTTGTTTTGTTTGAAACAAAATTTCAAAACTTTGTTTTTCTGAAACTAAGTTTTGGCTGGTCTGGAACTCACTATGTAGACCAGGCTAACCTTAAACTCATAGTACTGATCCCACCAGGCAAGAATAAAACCACCACTACAATTTTTGAGCCAAATTTGAGGCAAGAATCTATTAAATTCTGGCCAGAATGATGGACACCGATCAGATCCATACCTAGGAGTTCCAGACAATAGCTATGAATTACATACTCAGGTGCCCATGAAGGCAAGCCTACAAGGCAAGTTATATTTTCAGTTTAAATTACTGCACTAAGAGATCCATGAAACAAAAATGCCTTAACTTGTAACCCCATTTACTCAAAGTCAGACAACTTCCTGGAATGCTGGGGGTTGATCATGTAAGATAACAAACCACAGGTTTTCCCTCTGCAAACAAGCAGGGTTGTCCCAGCTGCACGGGATGTGTCTGATCACACATAGGTGGAAGGTACTTAGGCAGGAAGTCCTAGGTCGGGATGTATGCTTGGCCCCTACTGGACAAAGAGAATCACCATGGTCTGATTTTATTTTGCCCCTCTGAGGAGCAAACCTATAGTCTTGTGCAGACCAGCCAGTTGTCCTACTACTGTGTTGCATCTTCACTCCTAAAAATAATTTTATAGTACATTAGAATTATTGGCAGAGGCATTTTCTAAATTTTCTAGAATTTTGGAAATTATTTCAGTAAGACATTCATCTCTAAGCAGTCTGAATGGAATTTTTATAACCAACTTTCACTTTAATTTGGTAATATCTGTCAGAAATGTTGCAGACTCACAGACATAAAAGTGTGTATCTAGAATTAGAGACCTCCTATTTTAAATCTTTGTCTAATTTTGAATTGTAGCCAAGCAGAAAGACAAAACTCGGTGGAGTTTTCTCATTACCCTGTACGAACGTTTAGTTGGTCTGAGTTTAAAACTAAAGCAAATAGAAAAAAATTGAGAAGAATAACAAACATCTTAGACAAGGCCTCTAAAATCATCTAAGTAGTTACCAAAGTTCACCACGAGACAGACCATGACGTTAAAAGAAGGTGGCATGTGAAATCAAGCCAGCACACAAAAAAAACCAAATCTTTACTATGTTACCAATTACAAGAAGCCCAACACGGGAACAGGAACAGGACTTGCCCTCACCCCCCAGCCCCCATTGGATCCCTGGACTGTCAGTCAAGAATGAAAAGACCTCAGTGCCTAGGCCGAATAAACAGAGTCTAGCTCATGTTCAGGCCAGTCCAATACACAGAGTGAGGGAAGTCTTGGCGCAGTAAATATGTTTCTCTATGTAGAGCAAGTTTTCAAGGAATAGACTTCAATCTCAGCAAATTGAAAATCACCAAACAGAATGGACTCTCAGGGTCTGTGTTCAGCCTTGCCTACAGGGCTCTAGAACAGAGACTTGTAGGTAACAAAGTCATCCATGATGCTAAGGGAAAGACGAGTAACGCAGCTGAGTATAACGTGAGGTGTTTGGGAAGGGTAGAGGGTGGTGCTTTGTTAAGGGGTGGGTTTTGAGACAGGGTTTCTGTTAGGGTTGGGCCATGGAATGTCACAAAGTCACACCATGAACAGACCTCACCAGAGAGATTTATTGGGGGTTGTATAAAAAGGCTGCCTCTGAGTAAGGGTGGAGGAGTAAGAGGAGACATACAGAGTGGGTCATGATGGTGAGGACCTTTTATAGGGGTACAGAGCACATTTCCATAGGAAGATTCGCCAACCATGGCATCAATGGACGTGTGTGGCATTTGATGGTGGGTGAAGAAGTGGCTGCTGGTGGCACTGAGTCACCGGGAGTAGGTGAAGGGGAGCACCTGACTCCTAACGATCTCATTAGGAAGCCCAAATGGCCTTTAACTTGTAACCCGTCCTACATCAGCCTCCCAGGTGCTTAGATTACAAGCATGTACTTTTTACACCAGGCTTGGAAAAAGCGAGTCTTTGTGGTAAATAATTTCTTAAGCTTAAAAGGGGTGGGAGGAGGGTGTTGGAACAGGTGGTTAAAGGCATCCCTCGAAATTTTCTGAAATGCACAATTCAAATAAAATTACACATTGTCTCTATACAACAACCTGACCACTAGCTTGATACCCAGTGGGATGTCTGGAGGCCATTGTCACATAACCACAGGTAGGAGAAATTCAATAGGCCAAAAATGCTGTTGCCTAGCAACTTTGATTTTTTTTTTTTTTGCTGATGTTCATGTGATAAAGGAGAGCTGGTATGAGGGGTAAGAAGGATATTTGTGAATGTTAGAAGTGAGAAAGAGAGATGACTGAAAATCCTGAAGACCACTGGGAGATAATTAGTTAATATCAAAGGCCATACATTCATAAAGGTTCAAACTGACGAAATTATAAGGTGGTATTGTTTTCTCCAACAGTCCTTAGCCAATTAGTCAACTGGAGTAAATGAAGGAGGAAACAGATTATTGTTTTGATGTGAATTGGAGTAATTCTGCATGAATGCACAGAACTCTGAGAGCACACAGCCACAGATGGCAACGGGGAGACACACAGGCTGGGGGTTCAAAGCTGCGCAAAGAGTAAAGAAGTGAAAAAGAGGAAATAATAAAGGGACTGGAAATCAGGTTTGAGATACTTGCCACACTGTAAGGCTTCATGGTCATGCCCAGAACATGGCTTTGGTTAGAGTGGACCGTAGCAGACAGACTCTTAAGTCACACTGAAAGACCCCTGGAGAGGGGAGACCCTCAGTCAAGTCTCAGGATACCACGACCCCCCAAGAACTCACGAGAGACTGTCCTTGCTGAAATTACACAAGGTTTTTTAATGGACCAGTGCACTGGGGTCAAGACTCATATTCCACGCAGTAGAGGAGTCTGACCATGAGTGGCTGGGAGAAGGGGGTTTTAAAGGAAGAAAACCACAACCCAGGGGAGAGGGAGTACATCATTGGAGAATACCAAAATTACCAGTGAAGAATCATAAGGGAAATAACTGGTTTCTCAAGATTGCCTATAAGGTGAAAATTACCAGTGAAGAATCTTGAGGGGAACATCCGATTTCTCAAGATTGTTTATGATGTGTTATTTAACTTTTATGTTTTTATGGTCAGTCGGTTTCTGAAACAGAGTCACCCTGACCTTAAGGCCATAAATTCTTTATGGTCAGCCAGTTCCTGAAACAGTCACTGAACCTGCTATCCTACATTTTTGGCTCTACTCTACCGGCTAGGGGTCTTTTACTTTAGCTGTTAGGGGGTCAGGATTTATCCTGGTCTTTCAACACGCTGAGAAATATGGAGATGTGACTAGCAGAGGTCGGGGATGGGAAGGCACAGAGGTGTAGCAGCAGAGAAGGAAAGTTCACTTGCCTTGGTGGTCAGGGAACAATGGTTTGCTTGATAGTGCTAGCATTTGTGAGGGAGGGATACCAGTGCCTCTAGATTCACACTTAATTCCTAAATGCCTAATCATTCTGTTATTAACAATTAAAGCAAGGGACGGATGGTAGAGCTCATTAGTAGAAAACTTTTAGCATGCATGAGGCCTTAGGTTCAATTCCAGTCCTTCAAAAAAAAAAAAAAAAAAATCCAAGCAAAAGGCTGGATTTGTAGTTCAGTCGAATAACATGTTCTTAGCATGACTGAGCACCTAGATTCAATCACCTGTACCACATAAATGAAACTGCACAGAAATGAAAAACATACATAACCACAACTATAGGGCACTACTTATTTCTTATTTTATTCACCAAAATAATAGTAAAAAACAAACAAACAAACCTGTTTCCATCACAAAGGTTGATAGCTTTCGGTGTACGGTTATTACATACTCTACACTGTGATGTTTCTGAGTACACCGAAACCCACCCAATGTTCAGTTTTAATAGTTTCAGGGCCTCCGTAGCTTATGGAGCCACAACTACAGCCATGATCCAGAACAAGTGGCCAGCCCTGATTACTACTCACCCACGATTTGTTATATAAAGAGAGGCACAAGGTTGCTATTTCGAAAAAAATCTATTTTCCTACTAAATTTTTTAAAATCCAAATTGAATCTAAGTTACATATATACACATACACAGAGTTAAATCTAATCACACTTACACATACACACACACACACACACAGTCTAAAGAATTAAATCATGTATAGATGTTTTAATTTATTTATATACATTGATGTATGTCTGGGTGAAGTTGTTGGATCATCTAGAATTGGAGTTACAGACAGTTGTGAGCTGCTATGTGGTAGCTGGGAATTGAACCCAGGACCTCTGGAAGAACAGCCAGTGCTCTTAACCACTGAGCCATCTCTCCAGCACCCCCCCCCCACAATATAGATTTTTAATTAAAAGCCTTTTGTTTTATGTGTAAAGCCAAATTTTGTTCCAGATTTTATAGTTTTTTTTTTTTAAACCATACCCAATGAGCAACTTACAAGCCCTGAGATAAGAGTTTACAACATAGTCTTAAGAGATTTTTTTGACAGCAGAGCAGAGATTGTGTCTAGGAGTACCTCCCCCTCTCTGTGTAGCCCTGGCTGTCCTGGAATCACTTTGTAAAGCAAGCTGGCCTCCAACTCAAGAGACCCACCTGCCTCTGCCAAGTGCTGGCGCTACCACTGCCCAGTGTGATAAGAGAAGTTTAAGAGTGCAAAGTAGAAAAAGTGAAGAGCAAATCCAGATTAGATATCAGACATTTGGGGATCATTTATACCATAGCAGTTGTTATGATTTGTGAGAATTTCCAAACCAAGCTCACAAATCTCTGGCTATTGATCTGTGCTGAGATCAGGCGGTTGTAATAAAATCTGAATCCACGGAGAAAGAGAGAGAGAATTGCAAAACAGACACCACGTGGTCAGGCAGGCAGGTGTGTTCCTATTAGCTCCAAGAGGGACCTGGGAGCTGAAACTGCAGAGGTGCAGGCTGGAGCAGGAAATGACTAGAAGAGTGCAGAGCAAAAGGAACCCAGTAAAGGTTTTTAGTAGAAAGACCCAAGCAAGTGTAGGAGGCCAGAGCTGAGGAAGTTATCCACATAGTGGGAGCCCCAAGGATGCAGTGAGACATGTATGGGAAGAGAGAGAGCAAAAGAGAGGGAGGGAGGGTACTCCTGTTATGTAGAAGAATATTTGACTCTGACTCAGTGGAGGCAGTGGAAGTGTGTCTCCTCTGGCTGCTGTTGCTGAGTAAGTGGGGGGGGGGGAGCACCTGGTTTCAGCCAAGTGTGACCTATTAAAAAATATGCTGCTAATTTTATGTCACGTAGGATGCATTGCTTTATGCATATCTGCGTCAGAATTAGTAGCTTAAAAGTAAATATTCTCTACTAAGAAGAACTTTCATTCTAACTGTGTTTTTCACAAACTATGACAGTGCTTAGAGTCACATGATAAATGTCCTGTCTGAGTCACACCATATAACTGAACTTGTGCTTCAAAGAGTCAGGGAGCAGAAATTGTCCTTTTCAAAATAGCTTAACTTAACCTTGAATGTACAAGAGCTGTTTTGCTATGGAAGCAGTTTTAATCTGTATTGTCTCACATCTGAAACTATTCTTTTAACTTGCTCTAAAGAGCACATAGGTATCTTCGTAGTGGGAGGCATCATTATGTTAATGTGAATACTGAGTTCAGCAGAGTAGTGTAAACTTAATTCCAGCACTCTGGAGGCAGAGTTCAAGGCCAGCCTAGTCCACTTATCAATCTCCATGCCAGCAGCGCTACACAGTGAAACCTTGTTTAAAAGGAAAAAAAAGGCATAAATAAATAAATAAGAATAGGGTCCTTGTGCTCAGAATTCAGCTTCTTAGTCTCATACTAAAGATAAATGTGACCATACTTTGCTCTCTTAGATCCTTTATTACCTCCAGCCTGTGAGTCCCAGAGCAGGTTGTATAAGATGTTTCTCTGGTTGATTTAAAGGCAGTGTAGTAGACAGCATATGTAGCTATGATTAGTTTGATCTCATTTAACATCATACATATTGTATTACATCAGTTCTCATGGACTCTTTGGTCCCACCTGTTGCCATTATAGGACAGAAAGGACTGGGGCTATAGCTCAATGATAGGGTGTTTATTTTTCACGGGGCGGGACTGAAAAACGGGGAGGGGATTATTGTGTGAGACTACAAATGTTGTGGTTGATATGCAAGATAAGACAAGGCCTGTGATTGGACAGTGAAAAAAGATAGGCAGGGACAGAGTGTTGGAAAGCAGGAGAGAAGTGAGGAGAGAGAGGAGGCAATATGGAGGAAGATGAGGAAGATCAATCTCTGTATGGCTTTAATCAGCCACAGGTAGCTATGAATATCTTATAAGGGACAGATTATTATGGGACAGTTTTATTATCTAGGTGGGCAAATTATATCATATCAATGGGATCTGAGTACATTGTGTGGATGTTTTGTGGAGTGAGAATTTACTGATAGAAATCTGATTGTTAAATTACATGTTGCTAGAGTTTTGATTTTGTTGTGCTAGAAGAAATTGTGACAATAACCACAGGGGGTGGTTTCTGGGAAGGTGAGCAAAGCTTGATGCAGAGAACAGCAGGAGGGTGCCTGCTGGGACCAGAGAGTTGCCGGGTGGTAGATTGGGATGGAAATTGGGAACTTAGAGATTCTGCTGAGTCCAGCTAACTGAGATGAAAATACCCTGCTAATGCCATATAGCTCTAAATTGCTGGCCATAGAGAGGGTTAAGTGCTTCTTTTATTATTATTATTATTATTATTATTATTATTATTATTATTATTATTATTATTATCATTATCATTATTATCATTATTTTATTTACTGCAACATACAATGATGACTCAGTATATAAAGTGCTTGAGCCCAGATCCCTAGCACCTATGTGAAAAGCCAGTGAGCAGTTTGCAGGGATGGCTTAGTAGTTAAGTGCACTGCTGTTGTTGAAGATCAGCACCTAAGTAGGTCACCTCGGTCACCTGTAACTCCAACTCCAATGCCTCTAGCACACACCTGCACTTATGTGCACAAACATACATGCAGTCACACACATGCATAAAGTAAAAACAAATATTAAAGAAAAAAATTGTCTTTGAGCTGAAAAGATGGCTCAGTACTTGCTGCTCTTGCAAGAGGACCTAGATTCTCCTACCATCTACAACAGGTGTTTATAACTGCCTATAATTCTAGTTCAAGGGGATCCAAGGGCACCTACCTGCACACATGTAGCATGCACATGTGTACACACACACACACACACTTAAAATAAATAAAAGTAAATCTTAAAAGAATGTAAAAATAGATATCAGTAGAAGGCATTGGTTGCTTTCCCAGAGGACCTGGGTTTAGTTCCTAGCATCAGCAGTGGCTCACAACCATTCCTCCAGTTCTATGGAATCTTGTAGGTTTATGTTAAGAGGATACATGATTGGTCAGTGGAGAGGTAGGCAGTGTAAGAGGCTGGAGGAATGGAAGAGGAGGCGGGAGGGAGAGACTGACAGAGGAGGCCGATGTGTACGTTTCTCTAAGGTTGTCATGACTATTTCTCAGGGTTTCTATGGATCTATTTTATCTCATATAGATGGGCAGTTTATATCTTTGTCTATTGGTTGTAAGCATATTATGTAGAGGGTTTGTGGATTGAGAATTTAACATATAAACTTGTTTGATAAATTAATAGATGTGAGTCATGTTTGTACCAGGCGGTGGAGGAAAGGAACACACTGGGGCAGCTCTATCCACCAGGACAGAAGCAACAGGGGCGGTGGAGTGAACCATGCCTGTGTTCTTAGAGGTGGCCTGGAGCATTAAGTTAGAGATCCCCACAGTGCTATAGTGCCCACGGGAGCATGGGATAAAATGTTTTACCTTTTTAATATTTACACAACAGAATCTGATGCTCTGACCTGTATGCAAGACATACATGCATGCATACATGCATACATACATACATACATACATACATACATACATACATACATATTCTCCAGTTTGGTTTCAGACCTGCCCCCACTCCCCACACACACATACAAGGGATTTAGGTGCATGTTTCACAAATCAAAACTTGGCCTCTAGGTTCTCTCAGCATCCCTCAATCCCTACCAGGCATACCCTGCCCCCAACCCTAAACTTTCCAGCCTAAGAGCTGGGCTGGGCTTCCCTGCCTCCATAGGTTTCTCTACTGGTTCTATATAATCCAGACTCCCTCTCCTCTCCTCTCCTCTCCTCTCCTCTCCTCTCCTCTCCTCTCCCCCTCCTCCTCCTCCTCTCCTCCTCCTCCTCCTCCTCCTTCTTCTTCCCTCTCTCTCTCTTTCTCTCTCTCTCTCTCTCTCTCTCTCTCTCTCTCTCTCTCTCTCTTTCTCTCTCACTTTCTCTCTCTCTCCTCTTCTTTCTCTGAGCATACATCCTCTCTCTCCCACCTCATGGTAACTCCCCTGGCTTTTATCCTTGGGACCAGTGAACTCACCTAAGAGCAACTTCCCAATAAACCTGCCTTTAATATAATATAATCTAGTTTGAATTGGCTCATTTCACCAGTGGACAAATAACCTATCAACTCCTACACAGAATAAAGAAACCTATTAATTTTTTTTTCCAGTAAAACAAAAGAGGCTAGATCTTATACCACTTGTTAATCAGTAATTTGTCTTAGCGAAAATCCAGGTGCCTTATAAGGAAGTAATTGGGCAGTCACTGAGTATTCATGGGGAAAGGAATTTTAATACACAGAAGGTGAACAGAGGTTAATAATGTTTAAGGAAATGTTGGGTTTGGCCCAGTGTGAAAGTCAGCCCTATACAAGAACAGCTCTGTTTAGCCATTCTTCAGCTATTTTGTGTGTTCTTCTTCCTTTCACCCATCTCAGCCTTTCACCACCTAACACTAGGTAAGAGAGAAAAATAGGATAGAGGGGAAAAGAAAGAGATCTCAGAGTAAAGTCAGCAGTCAGAAATGGGACAACGCCATCATTAGATTACTTCCTGCTTATTAGGTGTTCCTTGAGGCAAATTTAATTCTAATTTTTCTAGTATTTTAATTTATGTTTAACTTCAACTCTGAGATAAAAACCAGTTCCTTGACTCTCAAGCAACTTTAGAGACTGTATTGGGTAGTAAATGGAATTTTGGCCAGAGTCAACAAGCCCTGTGGTTACCAGTAATCTAGGGGATCTTCCTCAGGTTCTGGATGTGGGGTGGGGGTAGGAGGAGGAAATTACCTCCTTTCAGGAGGTCACCCCTGTTACTCTAACTCAGAATTACTCTTACCTGAATTATAATAAAAAAAATTAAGATCAGCTCCAAGGACAGCAGGACCCAAACAAGCAGAAGCCACCTAAGCGCTGTGTGAGTGTGTGTGTGTGTGTGTGTGTGTGTGTGCAAGGGAACAAATAAGAAACAGAGTCATTTCAAAATGCTAATGGAGCCAACTCAGAAACTGAAGGCTCACAAGACTAAATGTTGCTGTTCATTAATATGTAAGTGACCTAATTAAATTTTATTTAAAGAAAACCCACAACCAGAAGACAATAGTGCAGCTCTTTGAAGCTTTACCCAAGAATTGGTTCTTTCCCTTCAAGAACCCAAAACAAGCAAGTAAACCTTTACTTTACACACCTTGAAATAAACAAAGCAAGACAAAACTGGTTTTTCTTGCTCTTGAGCTGTAATTTTTCTTCAATAGCTTTAAGAATTGTAATATCTGGGTGGCCATGGTGCACACCTTTAATCCCAGCACTCAGAAGGCAGGGGAGGGGATCCCTGTGAGTTTGAAGCCAGCCTGATCTATAGAGTGAGTTCCAGAACAGTCAGGACTACACAGAGAAACCATGTCTTAAAAATCAAAACAAAACAATTACAATCTCTCTCTCTCTCTCTCTCTCTCTCTCTCTCTCTCTCTCTCTCCCTCCCTCCCTCCCTCCCTCCCTCCCTCCCTCCCTCCCTCTCTCTCTCCTCTTCCTATAATTTATTTAGAATAAAAATATTTTTAAAAATAGATATTACTATGATTTTTTCTTTTTCTTCTAGTATGCTTTCCAACCTCTGACATTGTCAGCGAAATCCATAAGCCACCAGCAGAGGCTCTGCCTGAAGATACTGAACTCTGTGTACACAATGCTTGCAGTCTCGACAATGCGAGCTAGATCTGGTCTTAGCTCCTGTGCATCCATGACTGTTTTTGGGTGTGTAGGACAATTAGAGGGGAAAATTAATTTTTTAAACTAGTACACAAAATAGTGAGTTTCTTTATGGTGTTTTTCTTTCTTTCTTTCTTTCTTTTTTCCTTTCTTTCTTTCTTTCTTTTAGATTTATTCATTTTATTTATACGAGTACACTGTAGCTGCCTTCAGACACACCAGAAGAGGGCATCAGATCTCATTACATATGGTTGTGAGTCACCATGTGTTTGCTGGGAATTAAACTCGGGATCTCTGGAAGAGCAGTCAGTGCTCTTAACCACTGAGCCATTATTCACTATCAAGGCTTGTTTCTGCCATCTCTTCTTTATTCTGTGCTCATTTTTTGTCCCATTTTGAAATTTGAATGTCTAGTTTCTCCTACCCCAGTTTAAGCTCCAGGTTGACCATGCTACCAGCCCCCACTCAGGTTCACTCAGGACAAAACACACACACACACACACACACACACACACACGACCATTTTTAACCTGCCTTATGGTTCAGTGGCTGGGCTCTTCAGAGCCTCCCTAGTGTGCTCTTTTCTTTACTGCTTGCTCAGCACCTCTGAATCTGCTCTAGCTTATTTATGCTTCTAATCTCCCTCCTGCTACCTCAGTCCCAATGGGGAAGCAGCCAATGGCTACTCTACTTCACATGGTTGGTGGCTCTATTTTTCTCTAAAAGCATCACAAATCCCTTTCTTCTTCCTGTGTCTCCTAGCCTACCTGTAGGAAGGAATCTGTAAGTACCGCCTCTTCCACCCAGCCATTGGCCACTGGTATCTTTATTGATCAAGCAAGAGCCAATTTGGGAACAAGACCTTCAACACACATTCATCCCCTACATCTTACCTCTTCTGCTAATATAATATAATATCTCTTCTCTCAGACATAAATTGAACAAAACCATAACAATCATGTAAATTATAAAATATTGTATACAATTAATATCTAGTCCATCATATTTTCAATCAGATAAGGTACTTTACTATCATTCCTAACCTAAAGAGTTATAATTCTATCACTGAATTATGTTTAGATTTTAGCCTGTAATACCATCTGAAAACCATGTCTTCCATTCTATAACCTCTCTCTCAATGCGAAACAACTTGAGTTTGATTACAAGACTATAACTAGTCTTCAACCCTGCTAGGAATATGAGAACTAATTAAATATTGCCTAAGTGAATAGGAAACACCAATTATAGCTTCCAAAACACATATAGAAAGTTGTCTACCTGGACAGCCCCTAATTTCCCATAATGTTGGAGCACCTGTCTTCAGCCTTCAGGACCAGAACCATCTGGCAAAACTTTTATGAAGGAGGAAATATGAAGGATCAGCTTACCCTGTTTTGGCAGAGTTTAGTACTCAACTATCCCACCTCTGTTTGTCCTTTTCGACAGTATATTGTCTGAAGATAATATAAGCATTTTTTCCCCAGTGGTTACCTTGCACAATAAGCAACCTTACCTGGAGGTAGAGATTTTTGATTCTTTGAAGGGGAATGGAGAAGCTGTCAGAGCAGACATGTCTTATAGTTAAAAGATTCTTAATAATGAAATAATATTAAATGTCATATTCTGTGGATTTCTGATGTTTTTGAAGTCTAAATAAATTATCTCTGAACTGTTAAACCTTAACTACTCTTAGCCATTTCCATTTGAATAAACTGAAAACATTTTATTATAATTAAATCAGAATCTAACATAACCATGTGTTTGCTATCTGGCCCTTAACTTGTGTTACTTAATCATCTAAAACAGTTTGCAAAGTAGCTATTAGAAGGTCTGGGTCTAAGCCTGTATTCTTAAATAAGTTGCATAGGAACAGTGTCTATCTAAGAGAAACAATAGTAATCTCAAATTCTGTATCAATATAGAAATTTATATAAATGAAATCCTTAAATCTGTATCAATATAAATTCTGTATATAAGAGGTTATGACTTGGGCTGGAGAGATGGTTCAATGGTTAAGAGCACTGGCTGCTCTTCCAAAGGTCCTGAGTTCAAATTCCAGCAACTACATGATTGCTCACAACCATCTGTAATGAGATCTGATGCTCTCTTCTGGTGTGTCTGAAGACAGCTACAGTGTACTTATATATAATAAATAAATAAATCTTTAAAAAATGTTATAACTTCAATATGCATCCCTTATGAAGATTTCTATGAATTAAGATAATGGCTACACAATGCTTTCTTCAAAGATAAAATTTAGTAAACTATCCCACTTATTTTCCTCCTGTTCAAAATTATAACCATTTTCAAATTATCTCTTAAAATGGCAACCTATCTATAAATTGTAAAATAACCATACATACACTCAAACCCAGGAAATTGGGCTAATGACTCTCCATAGCTATTTCCTACAAGAAATTCTCTAAAGGGGTGGAGAAGGGTAGGAGAGATGGCTCAGAGGTTAAGAGCACTGACTGCTCTTCCAGGCGTCCAGAGTTCAATTCCCAGCAACCACATGGTGGCTCACAACCATCTGTAATGGGGTCTGGTGCCCTCTTCTGGCCTTCAGGTGTACATGCAGGCAGAATGCTGTATACATAGTAAATAAATCTTAAGGAAAAAAATTAGAAAAGCTGGTTAGACTTAAGAACGCTAGCATTAGCATCTGTTATCTGGTCTCTGCATATTTGGAAGGTTCAGAACTTGACCTAAGTTCTGAGTAGATCCATCTGAAATGTTGGATGAGATAAGATGACCTGGAATCAGCAGCAATCCTAAACCTCTTCTGGAAACAAGTCTTTGGAAATCATAAAGAAGCAAGGGGCTAGAATAGCAGATCAATTCAGCATCCCAGTGGATAAATCTTGTCAAAGCTGTACATTCTGAAACATGAATTCCACAACCAAAATTTTAGTACCATTAAGATTTTGTATGGATTGTGCAGGGTAAACAGATCAGTCAAGGATGAAATTCTGGGACTGGAGAGATGGCTCAGTGGTTAAGAGCACTGACTGCTCTTCCAGAGGTCCTGAGTTCAGTTCCCAGCAACCACATGGTAGCTCACAACCATCTGTAATGGGATCTGATGCTCTCTTCTGGTGTGTCTGAAGACACCTATAGTGTACTTATATATAATAAATTAATTTTTAAGAAGGATGAAATTCTACTCCTTGTTTGAGCAGATGAAAGAAAACTGGGTTTTTTTTATAAGTTTATCAATAACCAATTGTAATAAGTCTTCACTCATGCTATATGAAAGATGGCATGATGAATCTTTACCTGTTATGTGAGGCCAGGAAAAGCTATTGACAAGTATTGCTTTTTTTTTTTTTAATTAGAAAAAAGGGAAATGTTTCCTATTAATGGAATCAGGAATGAACACAGAGACCTTACGACAAAAGAAATTCAGACTATTATAAGAGAATACTTTAAAAACATACACTTCATTGTCTTAATCATGGTTCTATTGCTGGGAAGAGACACAATAGCCAAGGCAACTCTTTTCAGGGACAACATTTAATTGGGGTTATAGAGCTTCAGTCCATTATCATCATGGCAGGAAGCATGGCAACATGAAGGCAGGCATGGTACTGGAGAAGGAGCTGAGAGTTCTGCATCTTGATCTGACTATAGCCAGGAGGGACAGTTTGCCTTCACTAGGCAGTGCTTGATCATATTTATTACCTCAAAGCCTTGCTTCCACAGAGACACACTTCCTCTAACAAGACTACACCTCTTTCAATAAGCTCACACCCCTAGTAATGCCATTTACTATGGGCCAAGCATATTCTTACCACCACATTCTACCACCTAGTTCCCACAGGTTTGTTCAAACCTATGAGCTCAGGGGGGCCACACCTAGCCATAGTATAATGCCAAATGCCTTTAGTCCAATGTCTGAAGTCTCATAGTCTATCACAGTGTCAATAAGGTTTAAAAGCCCAAAACTCAAAGTCTCTTCTAAGATCCATGCAATCTCTTAACTATAACCCTCCATAAAATCAAAATAAAAGATCAGATCACATGCTTTCCATAAACTATAGCACAGAATACACATTATCATTCCAAAATGTCATGGTCTGCAAACACTGGAAGTAAGACCTAAAACCAGCTATCCAAACTTTAAACTCTGCATCTCCATGTCTGATGTTCAACTTTTTTCAGCTTTGATTATTGCAACGAACCTTCTCCTGGGCTGGTTTCACTCCCTGTTAGCAGCCTTCCTTGGCAGATATCCCGAGAACCTGGCATCTTTTTTTTTAAATAAGATTTATTTGTTTGTTTGTTTGTTTGTTTATTTATTTATTTATTTATTTATTTATTTATTTATTATAAGTACACTGTAGCTGTCTTTAGACACACCAGAAGAGGGCATCAGATATCATTCCAGAAAGTTGTGAGCCACCATGTGGTTGCTGGGAATTGAACTCATGACCTCTGGAAGTGTAGTTAGTGCTCTTAAACACTGACCCATCTCTCCATCCCAGTTCTGGCATCTAGGGGTCTACAAGGTAACTTCAACTTCACAGATTCTTGTTCCAATATCTGGGATCCACACATGATCTTCTGGGTACCTTCAAAGGGCTTGAGTCAGTTCTCCAGCTCTGCCCTCTGTAGCACTCTAGTCTTTGATTGAATCCATTGCTGCTGCTATTCTTGGTGGTCATCCCATGGTACTGGCATCTTTAATATGTTGGTGTCTTCTGCTATAACTAGGCTTCATAGATAGCCTCTTATAGTCTCTCTTTATGGTGCCAAGCCTCTACTTTTTTTTCCCCATGACCCCTTTAATCCTGGGCCATCAACTGCAACTGAGGCTGCACCTTCACCAATGGCCTTCCATGGCCTCTTACAGTGCAAAGCCTCAGCTCCTCTCCATGACTCCTCCATGCCTTCAAAACTACCACCTCCTTGGTGACACATTACCAAGTCCAGATGCCAGTGAGAAGTCTATCTTTGGAACTCAGCTTCTTTGTACTCTCAGAAAATATTTCCCAGAAAACTTCACCTCAGTGATGCTGGCCTTTTTTTAATCATTGGTAATTTCTTAGCTCCCACTAAATAGCATCAACTGCCCAAGTAACTCCTTCTATTTTTGATTCTAAAGCCAGAGTCACATGACTGAAGCTGCCAAGCTCTGCTGCTTCCTGAGGCTTAGCCCCGCCCCCCATTCTATTACATTATCACTAGCTTTCTGTTTTCCAACTCCTTCATTACCTAAGCTTGGCTGTTAGAACTTGCTCTGTAGACTGACCTTGAACACAGAGATCTGCATGTCTCTATTTCCTGAGTTCTGGGACTAGAGGCCTGTAGTACCATGCCTGGACTTAAACTTTTCTTTATCTGGAACTTTCTCTGTACCAGGCTGGCCTTGAACTCAGAGATCTATTAGCTTCTGTCTTCTGGGATCAAAGGCATGTACCGAAATGACTGGTTCTAAGCTTCTCATGGCCACTATGCCTCAAGAAGCCTACGTCTTTCAGTCTTAAGATCTGGATCACGCATATGCCCTCCATTTATGGATTGTAGTACATTTCAGATTAAAAGCCCAAGTGGAAACAATAACTAGGTCATAGTAACGACTAACATGATCTAACTATTCCTTGTTCAACTGTAAAAGCATAAACAATAATCTTAGCTGGGTGGGATCTTGTCCCGAGGTCACCCTCCCTTAATTCCATTTAATAATCTTGAGCACAGAATTTAGCTACATTTCACTTCCTGGTACCTCTTTACTCTTTGAACCGTACATTTTGAATTTTTCCTTTTTAAGCTTGCTATACTCAATCAAAATTATCTTCATGAGAGTAAAGCTAAGGACAAGGTCTATGCTGGACTTTTTGGAGACTTCTTTTGTCAGTGCAATTAATCTGAATTCACCTCAGCCTCAGGCAGACTCTTCAGACAAGAGCCACATTCTTCACCAAAACATCAAAAAACAATCTCCAGGCAATATATTAAAATTGTTGTTCTCTGAAACCCCTAGAGCAAGGGCTGCACATTTCAAATTACCCTCAGCACTAACGTCTTTCACATTCCTATTAGAATGGTCCATTAAGTCCCACTTAAATCATTTTATTACTTCACAAATCCAAAGTCCCCAAATCTACATTCCTCCAAACAAAACCTTGGTTAGGCCTGTCACAGCAATACCACAGTCCCGGGTACCAACATTTGTCTTAACTACAGTTTTATTGCTTTGAAAAAACACAATGACCAAGGTAACTCTTTTAAGAGCAACGTTTAATCCGGCTGGTTCACAGTTTCAGAGATTCAATCCATTATCATCATGGCAGGAAGCGTGGCTGAGTCCAGGAAGACATGGTACAGAAGAAGGAGCCAAGAGTTCTGTATCTTGATCCAATTTCAGACAGGAGGGACTGTCTGTCTTACACTATCATAACATATATATATATATATATATATATATATATATATATATATATATATATATATATATATATATATATATCACCTCAAAGCCCACCCCCACAGTGACACACTTCCTCTAACAAGGTCCTAATAGTGCCATTTCCCAGGGCCAAGAATATTCAAACCATCACATCCATCTGGTAAGTTGGAAAAGCTACGTGAAATGGATGAATTTCTGGAGTTATCTAACTAGCAAAGCAAGAAGGGATGAAAATGTAAGCACATGTCACTATTTCATCATTATAAATGCTTCTACTTCTGTTTTTCTAAATCACTTTAAGATTTCCTGAAAAATAAGGAAAACGCTTCCTTTTCTCTATCCTACATATTTGTGACACTGAGCATAGTGGTATCTGCCTATTATTATGACCTGATTCCAGCAGGCAAGAGGCTGAGGCCAAGGTGAATCATACGTTTATAACCAACCTGGGCTATATAGCAAGTTTCAGGGCAGCCTGGACTACATAAGGAGACCTTGTCTTTAAAACCAAAATAAAACTGTGGGACCCTAAAGACACAGAAATGGTTGAAGTTAGACTCAGAGACTTTACTGTCATCCCAAGGCTGTGAGATTCCCACCCGTGCCTGACAAATAAAAACAATGGCCCAGAGTAATTCTCAGAAAAACCACAAAATATACTGACTGATAGCCACCTGGCCCTCTAGAAAGCCCTAGATAGGGTCCTGACACACGTCATAATTAGCTCATGCTCTAATCACCCAATTCTGAGAAACAAAACAAGGACAAAAACCCACAGAATTTGCTGGTTGACAGCCACAAGGTCTCATGGGAAAGGCCCAAATATACACCATCATCAGCCTGACCCTGCCCGACCACCCATCCGTCCCCTAGTTCTCCCCCACATTTTAGGAACTTTTCCACCTGGCCCCTTCCCCAAGGCCAAGTGCAGGGTTAGATGAAGAAATGACTAAGCCAAGAACAGCCCCTTGAGCAGGCTAGCCAGTACCTGAAAAGGTCCTTGGTTCTGAGATCCACCAATGAAAATGAGCCAACTAACCCCGTTGCTGATATCTACCCACTGTAAAGAATAAAAGATGTGTGCTTTTTAGTTTGGGGTTGACTCTCCCTGCGAGGTTGAGCCACCCCATACATATGGAATTATTAAACCTCTTCCCATTGCAGTGGTCTGTCATCTAATTGTGTTCTGTGGGTCATGCTCCTGAGCTAAGACCTCCTCGGGGTCTTACAACAAAACAACAGAAAAGAACTTATACCATAAAGTATATTTTTCTTGCTAATATATTTTAAATGTTCCTTTTTTTTTTTACAATCATACTTTTATAAACTATCAATTGTTTTTTGGGTATTTGTACATACACACACTGAAGGTATACACACACACAAACACACAAACATACAAACACTTCACAATAGTGCCAAAGTGTAATCAGCATGTACAAGGCAAATTAAGTGTTGTGTTTTATTTAAAAAGGGGGGGGGCACAGATTTGTAGAGCCAGGAAAGGGGAGTTGTGTAGAGACTGGGGGGGGGGCAGAGCTGGGGTGCTGGAGCCAGGAGCATGTGGAGAGAGGGGGGAGGGGAAGGGAGAGAGAGAAAGGGGTCAGAGAGAGAGAAAAAGGCAGAGAGAGTAAGAGAGTGAGGAGGGGCCAGACAGCTCCTTTCATATCAAGCCAGGCCTACCTGGAGACAGCCAGGTAACTGTTGGGCAGAGCGTAGAAGGAATGCCAACATTAAGTGTCTTTTTTAAAAAATGGAAAGAGGGCTCAGTGGGAAGTACATGAAGTACAAAGGCCTGGGGTCAATTTTCAATAATTTTGGAGGGTGTTGGAAAAGGGGGAAAGGTTAGAAAGCAGATGTGACTGCCCAAGCTTTTGACCCTAGCTAGCACAGCGGGTCTGATACAGGGTGGCTGCCAAGAGATCGAGACCCTTCAATGCCAGCCTGGAGCCAGCCTGAGCTACAGTGTGAGACCCTGTCTTAAGAAGAAAGAAGTATTGTGTTTCTTTCTTTCTTTTTGCTGCTTCGACAAAATGCCTGATAAAACAACTTAGGAAGGAGGACTTATTTGAATTCATGGTTTCAGATGTTTTGGTTCGTGGTCACTTGGTCGCATTGCTTCTGGGTCTCTGGTTGGAATTTATGTACTGGGGCAGCTATTTACAAAAAGGCATACAGGCGGCAAAGAGAACCTGAGGAAAGGCCAGGGTAAGACGCACCCCAACACCAAAGCCCATTAGCTGGCAACCAAACCTTTACCGTGTGACAAATCTTTGGGGGACATTTTAGATTTGGTCCCTAGCAACTATCAAGATCTAATTAACATTGCATTATCCAGAAATTTTCTGAAGCCCGGATTACACAAACATTTAAGCAAAGCATCAATTGGTAACAGTCATCTAAGTTTGTTTTTCTCTGTCGTTTTCGAACGATGCTTCCCTAAGGTATGGTTTTAGTCATTTGCAACACGAAGAAGCCTAAGCTTAATTCTAGGAGCATTGTGTTATCAGAGAAGGGATAATAAGCCTGCTGTATCCGATGATCAAACCGGACAAGAATATTACATTTCAGCCTGTCCACCGCCAGCAATGACTACAGTGGTTGAGAGCTTTTCGAAATACATCAGAAGACTGAAACGTAATATGCATGAGATCCTTGCAGACAGGAAAAGGTAAATCGCTCTCTTTCTCTCTGCACCTTTTCCCTGTTTAGTGACACTAAGCTCATTTTGCGTTGCTGTCACTCTTCCAGGTCTATCGGGGTGGGGGCAGGGGTCATACCTAACCGAACCAGCGGGCTCCTAGACTAAGGTTGGTAACCTGCACCAGGGATAATCTTGTTTTCAAGTGGTCATTTTCAGGAGCTAAGATCCGCCTCCAGGTTCTCTATCAGAGTTCTTTGGCCCAAAGGACTTTGGCCTTCCCTAAGTGAGGACCCATCCTGCCACTTTCTGCTGCAGGACTGTGTGGGAGAGACACCTTCCCATCACACTCTCGACCGTGAGACCGTCACGGGAGCTGCGCGAGGAGCAGTCCCGGTGGGGTCGCTTCAGGGACGCCGCCGGCAAGCGCGAAGCTGGGGCCGCCGCAGCCGAGCAGGGAACGGCGTTTGCCGGGGCCGGGGCGGAAGCCGGATCCTTTGGCGGACCGGACCGCGGGAACCCGGAAACGCCTGGGCCTCACCGAGGCGGTCCGGGCGACAGAGCCGGCGGGAGCCGGCAGCGCTGCGGGTCAGCGGACGCGGCGGAGCCGGCGGGCTCGGCAGCCTGGGTCGCCCGGCGTCGCGGAGCCCCGGGCTCCAGTGCGGGCAGCTGGCCGAGCCGCACGGCGGGTGAGCGGAGGGCGCTGACAGGGCGCTGGCGAGACTCCGAGGCCGGAGGCTGCGGGCTGGGATGGCGTGGGGGCGGTTGAGGTACAAGAAGCCTGGCCCACCAGGACCGCTGCGGAGGGCTGCAGCAGTAGTTCAAAGGGAGCAGATGAATGGGTGCCTTGTACCTCCGGTCTGGACGTGCTGGAACGTTCTGGGTGGAGGAGGAAAACGTCCCGAAGGGAGGGGTGTGGCAGGCAGTACGCCTGCAAGCTCCAGACTGGCGGGCCAAGTGCCTTGGCGGCCAGGTTGGCGGCCAGTCCTTCCACGGTCTTCTCTGGAGCTCTGACCCAGCCTGTGGTCCTGGGGTAGGAACGAGTCTGCTCGGTGAGGACTGTGCTCAAGAAGCTGCTGGGACTTCAAGAGATGGAAAGGGTGCCCGTGGTAAGGCTAGACCGAAGGCGATGGTTGTCTGAAACCATGTGAGGTTCCCATCAGTGTGTGTGGCGAGAGGTTGCAGGGGTTCTAAGTACTGAAGAGTGGAGGAGCTCAGTGAACATTTTATTTAAGCTAACTCAAGTTTCTGCTAGTTCAAATTAATTAAGGGATGTAAAATGAAGTAATGGGCCTTAACTGTAGCAAGGCATTTATATTTCCTTCCCTTTGAGGAGTGTATCCTTTATTATATTCTGTTAAATGCAATATTTGAAGATGGCACCAGAGTTGAGTCTTTGTAGGCACTTACTTTGGTAGTTATAGGTAATGTTTGGTTGTTTCTCACATCTTAATTACATTGCCACTAACTCAAGTTGTTTGCTTTCAAATGAATGATTTCTACGTTTAACGTTTCTGACTAACTGCCCTCCCGTTATGTTAAATTTTTTCCTACTGTATCTACCCCTATTTTCTGGCGGCTTTCAGATGCACCATGCCAATAACTTCCAAAATGAACTTGCTGCTTTTAAGTTGCTTTGCCTTGCAACTACTTCTGGCCTGATAGCGCGCGCATGCGCAGGAGTCCCTTTCTTCTGTGCCTATCTCCTGGTTCTCTTCATCATCCCCTACTCTTCCACTCCTGCTCCCACTTCACGGTGTGTGGCTGTGCTGGGAAATGAACCCCGTGGGAATATTGACGGAGCACTGTGTCACTGTAACTTTAGTTCTTTGTAGTCTCTTTTTAAAGCCGGAGATTTAATGCCATTCTCTGACAGTTCTCTCAGAAATAGTCTATTTACTGATAAACGACTATTTACTGATTTAGTGGTTCTGGGGGTGGAACATAGGACATACTGAATGCTAGGTAAGTGCTTCGATACTGAGAAATACCCCTAACCAAGAATTTTAAATAATTTAGGCAGCCATTAAAAACCCTTCAAATGTAAACCACTTCATGATACAAATTAATGTAATCCTTTCATTATTTTTTTTAAAAGTTACTTTATCCAACATAGTGAAATGTTTTTTTTAGACAACCATGAGATTTTTATTTTTATTTACTTACATTATTTGTTTAATTTGAGATAGGGTTTCACATCATAGTCCTCCAGGCTGGCTTGGAACTTGATAAGTAGTCCAGGATAGCCTCTAACTTGTGGCAGTCTTCCATTGGAGCTTAATTATCGCTGAAATAGACAGTTATCATTGGATCCATTTAGATGACTGCTGAAGATCACACAAATCAAATAATTTGCTCTAGGTCCTATATCACTTGAGTTTGGAATGGATACACGTACTCAAGCATGTGCCTTTTAAGGAAGTTAATATCCCACATGAACGTGAATGGGTGATAGGCTCAATGGAAATAATTTCTCGGTAAAAAGCTGTATTTTATGATCCAGTAATAGGACTCACTAGGATTACAATCATAATTCAGTAACTAGGAGCTTCTTTTCTTAAAAAAATTTAATTCCTATTTGATGTTAAATAATTTTGCTTTTTCTTTTCCCTCCAAAATTCAGATTAATGTGAATTGCTTGCTTAATAGTAGATTTCAGTTCTAAAAACAGCAAGTATATGTTAAGGTTATTCAACTTATTCTCTTTTTTTTTTTGTTTCTTTATTTTGTTTGTTGTTGTTGAGACTTGTTTGGAATGGGTGTAGAGTTATATCTCCATTAGGACTACAGGCTTGTGTCACTGTACCTGGTATGTTTATATATGCGTGCACTAAATTTCATTTTATTTAAAAATATTTTTTAAAGCTTATTTTCTGTGTTTTGCCTGCATGTGTGTATGTGTGCCATGTGCATACAGTGCTCTCAGGCCTGAAGAGGGTTCTGGATTCTTAGGAACTGGAGTTACAGACGGTTGTATACTACAAATACTAGAAATTGAACTCTAGTCCTCTGCAAGAGCAACCATTGCTCTTAAACCCCGGACGTCTTTTCACTCCTGTTAGATATTTTTAAAATGTGTTTTGTAGTTGGTATTCAAGGCAGTGACTTTTGAAGCATTAATCAGCTTCTCTAGTTTTCTGCCCAGAACTGTTTATCAACTACATTGAATATACCATCAAAGGAAACCAAATTAAAACAACAATAACAACAGAAAGATTAAGTTGTGTGACTGTTTCCTAAGTTAGGTAGCATTGTAGAAATTAGAGTTAATCTAAAGTTGAAGCTTTAGGTTACATCAGATAAAATGCTTAGAAACAACTTCATTCCACAAAGAAAGATTCACATAGGACTTTATACTCTGTTCCCCCCCACACACACTCCCTTAAAAGTTAGATAAGATATATTTTCAGTGGGTATTTTTATTTTATGTGCATGGGTGTTTGTATTTACGTCTGCACCATTTGTATACAGAGACCAGAGAAGGGCCTTGGAGCCCCTGGAACTGTGGTTAGTATTAGTATTTCATTTTTATTCTAATTTTGTTTGTGGCTGAGTGTTTTGCTGGCAGGTGTGTCTGTGCAGCACAAGTGTATAGTGCCCTCAGAGGCCAAAGAGGGGACAGGATCCCTGGGAACCAGTTACTGACAGAGTTGAGTTTCATGTGGGTCTAGGAATTGAACTTGGGTCCCCTGAAAGATCAGCCAGTGTCTTAGACACTGAGCTATCTCTCCAACCTCAGAATCTTAAACTGCAAAAGAAGTGATACTTGCTTTTCAAATTAAATCATATTTAAATGAGAAAATTTGTATGTAATGACTAGCAAGAAACATGACATATCATAGGAGCTCAAGGTTCTTACTTAATTTATGAAGTTATAGTTTTTAGAAAATGTTAAGTGAGGACCAGTTTTGTCCCTTGTCTATATGCAGAAAGACTTGTCCAAAGGTATACCACCTTGAACCCTGAAGGCTCTAGAGCCCTTGAGAAAGACTTAATTCACAAAGAGATCGTTCTTCCTGGAGGATTTAAATGCTAAGGATTTTATCTATTGTCAAGCCTTTTGTAAATTCAACACAGAGCAAGCCCCTACTCTGACAGGTGCTGCTCCTGAGGCAATACAGGGAAATACAACATTGAAAAGAAGAAAATCTCTACCATGTTGCCTAACCTAGGATACACCACAGTCACTTTTCTTAATGGTGGTTTGTTTGTTTGATTTGGTTTGGTTTCTTTTGAGATGGTGTCTTCTGTATGGCTGGTAAACAGTTTTGGGCTATCCACTAGAGAAACTGATTAACATTGTATCTTCAGAAGTCACTGGTCACAGTGTGGTCTTACAAAGATTAACATGGAGTGCAGGGGGAGCTATAAGTTGCTAGAAGACTGCAGGGTAGGTTAGTGGTAGCACACATACCTAGCATGTAGCAAGTTCCAGAACTACCAAGGGGATGGGGAGAAACATTCCTACATTCCTACAGGACTCAGAATACTGTCCTTTCTTAGTGAAAGTTTCTGGAGCCTTCCAGGAAAGTTTTTTTTTTTTTTTTTTTTTTTTTTTTTTTTTTTAGAGACAAATATTTGTTCAAAAAATACAGGAAACAATAAATGATTTAAGATAGGCCGTGGTTTATGACCGGAAATCTAGCTTAAGGCCAGATTATGAAAGGCTGTGTATCCTCCGTTTAATAAAGGTGTCAGTTGAATTTTACAGACAAGGAAAGAATGATTAAATGTGTATTTTCTTAATATGGAGGGTAAGTTAGGGTGGGAAGAGTCTGAGCCTGTCTATATCAGTTAGCAGGCAGTGTGATGAAGGACTTGGATAAGCATAGTTAATGTAATTTATGTTTTACTGAGTTTAAGCACAGCGAATTACAGTGTATCAACTTCTGAGACTGGAAGATTATGTAGTAGGGGAGGTTGTTTTGTCTGAATGTATGTCTGTGCCCCTACTCTCATCATCAAAAAAGCATTTTTGTTTTACTGAGGTATATTAACAAATAGAAATTGTATACATGAAGTATACAATGTAATGGTTTTATGTATATTGGGTAGTTTCCTTAATATATCCATCATTGTACATGGTTATCATTTGTATGCATTGGAGGAGTGCTGCTCTTGAAAGTTACTCTCAGCAAATTTCAAAGAAAAGATATAAGCAGAGAAGTATGTTTTTTGTGGGTTCCAAGGTTTCTCTGTCTGGGCAGACTTTGCTAAATTCTGTAGATAAAAGCATGGCAGAAGTGTGTACATATGCTGGGTGGGTGGGCAAGAAATCTGGGGACAGGAGTGCTCCTCAGCCCTAACAACCCTTCAGCTGTCTTCTCATTCCTTAGATAGCACAACTAAATTGTAGGGCTCTCTTAATGGCACTTTGATAGAGACTTATTGATTTGGTTGGAAAGAAAGCTCAATGCTTAAGAGCACTTGCTGCTTTTGCAGAGGATTCAGTTTTGGTTTCCATCACTCACATAACAGCTCAAAACTGTAACTTGAGTTACAGGGGGTTACAGGGGATTTGACACCTCTTCTGACCTCCACACTTCTGCAGTCATATGGTGCATTGACATACATTCAAGTATACCCATAAATAAAATAAAATTTTACCCAAAACAAAACAACCCTTTCATTGCAGTACCTGAACCTCACTCTTTACTGCTCTCCGTCTGGAGATTCTGTCTCCCTCACAGTAAGGGAGAACCAGGCACATTTCAGCTGGTGTTAGTGAAACTAGCAGAGCCAACCAGCTGGGAAGTACAAGCTAAGGAGCTTACTCTTGTTTTAGAATGTGTAAACTGTCCCCAAGTCATCATTGCCAAGGAAGTAGGGGAATATGCTGCTTTTATCTGTCTCTCCCCCCACCCTCACTTCTTTGAGATAGGGTTTCTCTGTGTAGTCCTGACTGCCTGTGTGGTCAGGTAACCCTGTCTGTCCTGGAACTTACTTTGTAGACCAGGTTGGCCTCAAACTGAGAGATTTGCCTGCTTCTGCTGGGATTAAAGGTATATGTCACGACTGCCTGCCATTTTTTACTTTTTTTAAATGTGAAAAATAAATAAAATTTTATATTACTGCAACAAAGGAGAGAGGTTCTGTGTATAGCCTGCTACCTAAAGGAAGACCACACTGCATCTAGTCACTGAATGGCTAAATCTATCTTTGGCCTCTGATCTCATGGAAAGCATGTGGCCACTTGCATAGCAGTTCACATTGGTCCTGTAGAGCAGCTCTATCCCTGGGCCTAGGAGTAAAGATGTTTCCAGAGTACACTCCTGGTAGCAGGGCTTGTACTTGAGGCAGAGGCAGGCAGATCTCTGAGCTCAGGGTTAGCTTGTTCTACAAAATGAGTTCCAGGACAGCCAAAGCTATAGACAAACATGGTCTCAAATGACCAAACAAACAAACAGTATCATTGTTGGGCTGTATACTAGACCCTCAAGTATTATGTCCACTCTTTCTTTGAGTTAGTATCTCCCTATGAAGCTGTGGGAGGCCTGAGATTAGCTACATAGACCTGGCTGGCCTTGAATTTGAGGTGATCCTCCTGTCTCTCTGTCTGCCAGATGCTGGGATATAGGTATATAGACTTGGCTTATCTTAATTTCTTTTGTTGTTTTGTTTGTTTGATTTTTGAGTCTGGCTGGCCTCAAATGCACTCCATAGCAGAGAAGACCTTGGACTCTTCCTGATCCTCCTACCCAGATGTTGGAATTGTAGGCTTCATTCCTAGCTTCAAGATTCTAGTACAATTTTTAAGGCATTTTGATGTACTGAGATGCAGAGATTGTAAGACTATGCAGAATATTATCCTGAAATCCTGTAAGGTTTTACATTTAATTTGCCTTTTATTTTGGTCTCCCATAGGATCAGACTGGATTTGTTTCTCAGAAATGCCAAGTTTACTAAGTGAAGTGTGGTTTTGTTCCAGGTAGAAACTCCAGAGAGTTTCTGATTTTGTTTGGCACTTGGGCTGTAAATTTAAGGCCTTGATGTCATTCTTTCTCCAAGTTTTGTGGCTACTTAGAAGCTACCAGTGAAAGCTCTGTCATCCCATTGCCAATACAGTGGGTGGTGAGCCAGCCTTTTATCACACAACCTCCATTGCAGGTGACTACACATGACACTAGTGTCTCTTTGACCATTAATCTGGTGACATTGGAAAATTAATCCCAGATTCTTGTCATTATGATTCTCTTACCTGTGGGTAAGAGGTAAGACCACATTTGGTCTCAATAACTGCACCAGTTAGAGCTCAATTAGGAAAGCAGAATCAATCCTTCAGAGTCATAGAATAAGGCATTTAGAATAGCAACAAGTAAAAGGGAAAGAAGAGGGTATTGGGGAATTAGTTAAAAAGCTGATAATAGCCCTCATGACACAGATGTGGACTGGACAAGTCAGAGCTTCCAAAGAATAAGTCAGCCATGTCTGCATCTTACTTTCAGAGCAGGACTGTGGGATAAAGCTGGTGGGAAATTATGGAGCTCTGCCATCTCAGTCAAGAGTCTGAGGCCGCTGCTACTTAGTTGGGGAAAAGGGCTGACCTAGATCGAGGAGAATGAGGAGACACTGGAACCTGCCAGTACCCGTGTCACCCTCACTGCAGTAAATGACCTTAAATGACATTTGTTTGCTTGTTTATTTATTTAGTGTGTCTGGGGTCCACACTATGGCACATATGGAAGGAAGTCTGGATGGCTTGTGGGAGTTGGTTCTCTTTCCACAATTGAACTCAGGGTAGCAAGTTCAGTTGCAAACACTACCCACTGAGCCATCTCATACCTCCCTTCCTACATTTAACCCTGACAACCTTCAGTTAATATCTCATAATTTACACGTTCCTTCTAAATCTTGTGTTTGCTTAGTGCTAACCTTATTGTAACACAGAACCACTTACAAAAAGACTTCTTATCTTTTCTGAGTTGACATAGCCTTCCCTTCTCCTTTTGGCGCTATTTCTTTTCCTGTCATAGAAGTTCATATACAATTTTCATTTCTTTTCCCTCTCTCTTTCTCCTCCCCTCCCTTCACCCCCTCCTGTATCTTGAATTGTTTGACTGTATCTTCCTTGCTGAAAACTAAGGCACATACAGAAACAGGTGGTTTAGATTGTTTTGATTTTTCTTCTGTGTATTCAATGCTGTCAACAGTGCTGACCATTCTAAGTGTGACTTGCATATCTGATGGCTTATTCCAGTCTGGATAACTGAGTCTTGTTTATATTTTTAACCTCTTTGTTTCCTTAGTTTTTAATTTTTCATGGTCGGTAGTTCTTGCTACCATCTGGCTTTTGTATTATGTCTTGATCTTTGGAGAATGTCTTTAACTCTTGCCTTTATGGTGGGAAATGACCACAAGTTAGAAATGACAGCATAGTACAGGGCAGGAAATGGGTGTGTGCATTTCACTGCTGTGTGACCACACATGGCAGGGTAAAGCTTCTCTTATTGGGCTGTATCATTGTTTTCCCTATCACTGAATACTGAGCAAATCTTACGTACAAATTGGCATAAAATAGATTTTGTATTTGTATAGCTAAAGAAATATTTGAACACTTGATTTTGTTTGATTGTAATAATGGAAAGTCTGTAGTCTATGAAAGAACAAGTTAAAAATTGACAGAGCTATAACTTATACCAGTGATGGCATCTTGTTTAAACAGACATGGGACACCTTGAGTAAGAAACAGTAGAAAGGTGTTTAACTTGGAATAAACTAGGAACTTGTAGGTACCAAACTGTGGCTGAGGATGTGGCTTGGTGGAGAACTTCTTGACTAGTATGTGCAAGCTTTAGGTTCTATCTACAGCATAGCAAAAACAAGTTGTTTTCTGTAAAGGCTTTTCCTACGTACCTAAGAATAAATCAACACTCAGCATAGTGACATTTATATCTATAATCACTGCAGAAGCAGTGGATTGCTGCTAGAGACTAGATCAGACTGTTTTAAAACAAGATAGAGAGAATGCTCAGCCTTTAAGAACATAGACCAGATGACCAGATCTCAATTACCAGCACCCATATTAGGAAGCTCACAAACCACCTGTAACTCCAGCCCCAGGTAGATCTGACACATCCAGCCTTGGTGGGTACCTGCACTAATCACAAACACATACATATAACTAGAAATAAAGCCTGGTGTGGTGATACACTCCTTGAATCCCAACTCTTGGGAGGCAGCAGGAGTTGAATCTCTTGTTCAAGGCCAGCCTGGTCTACATAATGAGTTCCAGGACAGCCAGAGCTACATAGAAACCCTGTCTTGGAAAACCAAAATTAATATTGCTTACAGTTTCAGAGGTTCAGTGTGTTATCCTCATACAGGGAACATGTATGCATACAGCCAGGTATGGTGCTGGAGAAGTAATCGAGAGCTACATCCTGATTTACAGGCAGAAAGAAACAGAGTGACACTTGTCCTGGCTTGGCCTTTTGAAACCTCAAAGCCCACCCCCCAGTGACTTTCTCTAACAAGGCCACACTTCCTAATACTTCTCAAATAGTGCTACTTTCTGACAATTATCCACTCAAATCTGAGCATATGCGGCCATTCTTACTCAGTCCACACCGATGGCTAGAGGGACATTTGGGGGACTGTATTGTGTTTCTAAATGAGCCCGAGGCACAAAGTGTATGATCTTGGGTGGGAAATAGGGGGAGGGCCATGCTCAAGCATGCTTATGATCTGTGTGAACTGTCTGCATGTCTGCTGTAGTTAGCTGAAAAAAAGTTCTTTTTTTTTCATTATTCTACCATATCTTTTTCAAAAGTAAGTTAAATGTTTTTAGTTATGACTGGATTTGCCTTCTATTTTCCTTTTATTTCTGATCATTTTGTTTTATGTGTTTTGAAGATACCTTAATGAGGTATATATACATTTATAATGACTATAGGTTCCTGATGTATTGATACTTTCATTACTATGAAGTATCCTTCAAATCTTCAAATCCTTCAAAATAGAATAAGCCTTTTGCCTGACATTAATATAAGCCCTCCAAGTTTTTCATAGTTTCCTCATGATATCTTTATCCTTCCTGTCCATTTCTCTTTCCCACTCTTTCTTCTCCTTCCCTCAAGGAATTTCTCCCTTCTTCTCTTTTTGTGAGGCTAGCCTTCATTCAGTAAGTTGCCCAAGCTGGTCTTGAACTCCTAGCCTTAAGTGATCTTTCTGAATCAGTCTCTCAAATAGCTGGGACTTTAGGTGTCAAACTATTAAGATGTTTAACTTTTTGTTGCTGTATTTTTTTGGTTGCTTCCTTGAAATTCTTGTAACACCAATATCTGGGTTATTTTTTGTATTGTCTATTGATGTTATTCTATTAGGATTCATCTTTTTTGGTTTTGGTGACTATACTCATTTTGAGTTGTATTGGAACATTTGTGTATTATGAAACTCTGGTTTCTACTTAAATCTCTTTTATTCCCAGCCACTTGTGGAAGAGCGGGAATTCTGTTTGCTGATAGTAAGTTTGTATATGACAGGGATGGCCAACAGGGTCCACCCCAAAGTCCCTGTCTGCAGATTCTGTTGTGGGAGGAAGGTACACCTCTACTCTCATTGGCTTTCCCCATAGTGTGTGCGTACTTGGCTGGAAGGGTAGCAGGTTTTAGGGCAACTGTCTTAAGTTGTTTGGCTGGAGAAACTGAGTTTTTCTCAGCTGTTTCGATGTTGTACGCTGGTGGCAGTTCTGGAAGATACGGTGCTGTAGCACTTGAGTGTGGAATACAAAGGTAGGCAAGAGTATCCACGATGTCAGCGCTCACCCACCCTTAGACCTAAGTCAAGTTTTCTCCCTGAGTTTTCTGGCAGTTACCTCTGTCTTTGGCTTGTTTTGTTGTTGTTGACTTTTCGCTGTTCTTGCTGAATTTGGAAAGAGTATACTTATCTTGTTTGGAACCTGTCTCTTGTTGTATATTAGTTTCTGTATATTTTAATTTGATTAACTTGCCCTGTTTATTTTGTTTTTCAGACAAATGAAGAGAAAACAATGTCTGCCAACCTAAAATATCTTTCCTTGGGAATTTTGGTGTTTCAGACTACCAGTCTGGTTCTAACAATGCGTTATTCTAGGACTTTAAAAGAGGAGGGGCCTCGTTATCTGTCTTCTACAGCAGTGGTTGTGGCTGAATTTTTGAAGATAATGGCCTGCATCTTTTTAGTCTACAAAGACAGTAGTAGGTATCTAGGGTATTTTTTCCTTTTAATTTATTTGATTAGTTTAATTTTTATATATGTAAATATAATTATAACTATACATTTGATCATTTGCATTATTTAATTTTCCTAGACTTAACATTCCAATATTTTTTGGAAAAATTATTAAGACAGGGCTGAAGGGAATGGCCCAATTGGTAAAATACTGACTATGCATGTGTGAGGACCTGAGTTTGGATCTTCAGCACCAACATAAATAATTGGGTATAGTAGTGTGTGTTTGTTATTTCAGGACTGGGAGGTGGAGATAGGAGGACCCCAGGAGCCTGCTGGCCTGCCAGTCTGGCCTACTTGACAAACTTGAGGTTGAGTGAGAGACCTTATCTAAAATAAGGTAAAGAGCCACTTAGAAAGACTACATCAACTCATATGTACACACATCCACACGTACACATACACATAATCACACACACATAACTGTTAGTACAATGTTGTTTGTACTAAAACTACTATGTACAGTCTATAACACAACCAATGCCTAGTTAGTGCTATTAGTATGAATCCTAGTTGATTTATAGTTTATTAACTTGAGAAAAAAATGGATTCACTAGTGCTTTGTTTGAATTATAAAGTCCATAATAATTCTTTACTAAAGATTTACTAGTTACATTGGCTAATCCAACAATGAGTAACTCATTTGGTACAGTTTAAAGATTTTCACTGGGATATAGTTTATGAACTATAGAGTTGTTCTTTGGTACTAGAGATTGAGCCTTGGGCTTTGCATATTCTAAGCACATGCACTTGCTCTACCATGTACTCTGGAGTACGTTCCAGCCTTAGCCTTTTAAGTATTCAATTGTGATTTTTGTTTTTCTTTCTTGAGACAGTGCCTTACTATGTCATTCAAGCTGGCCATAAATTCTTGATCATTCTATCTTAGCTTTCTGTATGCTAGCTGATAATTGATTGTTACCTGGCCTTAATGTGATAAGTGTGTGTGCATGTGTGCATGAGGTTTTGTTATTATAACAATGTATTTTTAATTCACAATATTATACAGCTATTACTGTTTGCAAAGCTTTCTCAATACAACTGAGATGATTATTAAGTAGTAACTCCTCATTCACCTTTCCTCCAGTTCTCCGTGACCTCTGACTTAGATTCTGCTTCTGAATTTACCTATTCTAGATATTTCTTTTTTTAAGGCTTATTTTATATATATATATATAAACTGTAGCTGTTTTCATCCCATTACAGATGGTTGTGAGCCCCCATGTGCTGGGAATTGAACTCATGACCTCTGGAAGAATAGTCAGTAATTTTAACCACTGAGCCGTATCTCCAGCTCCTAGATATTTCATGTAAGATGGATTATATGTCTGGCTTAGCTCACTAACATAATATTTTCAAAGCGTATGTGTCAGATTTTTGTTTTTTTTAATATATTGCATAGTATACAATATATACTTTTTTCTTAATTATGTGTTGGTAGCCACTCGTTATTTTTACCTTTGGCTACTGTGAACCATGTTGGAAGAAACAGTGGTTAATACTGCAATAGCCATACAGGTATATGTTGGAGTTTCTGCTGTCATTTGGGAGGGGACAATATTTTTATAGCTCCTCCCAGCATCAAAGCAGAATTGCTGGGTCATTGTCATCTGGTTGTTCTTTATATACATCTTTTTAAAAGAAATGTATTGCATATATGTATGTGGTGGGAGTGCACTTGCCATGGCATGGTCAGAGGACAACTTCTGGGAATCTGTTCAGGTTTTGTGCCGTATGAGTTCCAGAGATTAAATGCAGGCCATCAGGTTTGGTGGCAAGTGTCATTACCCTTTGAGACATCTTGCAAGTCCTCTTTGTTTACTTTTTAAGGAATTATCAAATTTTCCCACCATTCTGTTTTGTTTTATTAATTTTATATTGCATTTTATTTATTTATTGTGAGAGAGATGTATGAGTATGTGCCACTGTGCAAGTGTGGAGGTCAGAGGACTACATGTAGGAATCAGTTTTCTCTTTTCCCTTATGGATCCTGGAGCTTGAACTCAGATTGTCAGGCTTGGCAGCTAGCACCTTTACCACACCTACCCCACCTACTAGATCATCTTGCCAACCTTCATTTTATATTTTTGTTAGCGGTGTGTGAAATTTCTATTTTCTCAGCACGTTTTTCTTCCTGTCTATCATATTTTCTGTTACTCTGTGTGTATATGTATGCATGTGTGTGTGTGTGTGTGTGTGTGTATGTGTGTGTGTGTGTGTGTGTGTGTGTATGTGTGTTCAAATCTACAGCCTCATATGTACCAGACAAATGGGTATACTTTTAATTGTGCCCCAGACCCTGACCACCTTTCATTATAGCCACTCTGAGGATGAAGAGGTATTTCATTGTGGTTTTGACTCCCATGACTCTAATCATTAATAGTGATGAACATTTGATATGATTTGACTCATTCATTATATATGTGAAGGTCAGGAAAGAGGGTAGATACAGTTTTAGGAATGGTTTGTAAGATTTTAGATTAAATTGTTGTTTATATAGATATGGCAGTAAAAGATACAGGGAAGATATATTTAGTGATAAATCAGATGACTTCCTTTTGATTCATATTAAGTTGGAAATATCTACAAAGCACTTAAAGCCAAGGATAAGACCAGGTAATATATACACTAGAGGAAAAGAAAATGGGACAATACCCTGACTTGTTCCCAACATTCAGAGGCTTCATTCAGAAGGTGTCATCAATGGAAGAAGACTATAAATGAGCTAGCAGCAGGACAGAAAGTCATGACAATGTCAGGAAAGCAGAGAGGTTACTTTTTGTTGCTAAGGTCTAGATACTACAAGTGCCCACTGCATTTAACACTGGAGCCAGGAAACCTTTAACAAGAATAGTTGCATTGTGGCTAGATGTGGGGAATCCAGCTTTCATAGAGCTTAAGCATGACTAGGTTTCTGTACACAGTGTTCCAAAGTGAATTCCAGGGCTGGGAAAGTTGTTTAGTTGTTACTTAATAGCTAAGTTGCAGGGGCCGAGGAGATGGCTCAGGGGTTAAGAGCACTGACTTTTCTTACAGAGGTTCTGGGTTCAGTTCTTAGCACCCACATGGCAGCTTACAACTGCCTATAACTCCAGTTCCAGAGGATTTGATGCTGTATTCTGGCCTCCATGGATACAAGCACACAGGTAGTTCACAGATAAACTCCTACATATGAAATAAAATAAAAAGAATTATGTAAAGCTCAGCCTAGTGAAACACATCAGTAATTCTAGCACTTAGGAGTTGAAGCTTCAAGACTAGAAGTTCGGAGTTCCTCTTGATCCCAGAGCAACTTTGAAGGAAACTAATCTGGGCTATGTGAGATCCTGCCACAAAAGCACAAACCACTTTCATACGGCAGGAATGTTAACATTTTAATAACGCAAAGCTAAGCAAGGTTGCACATGCCTATAGCTCTAGTACTTGGGTTTGGGGTAGAAGTATTATGAGTTTTCGGAGTCTCTGATCTACATTATAAGACTTCATAAGGGGTAAGAGGAGGTAAAAAAGAGCCAGACATGGTGGCTCACACATATCAGCCTAGTACTTTGGAGACTGAAGCAAGAGAATTAATTTTACGTCTGTGGCCAACAAAGGCTATGTTATGATCTCCAGATCAGCATGGGCTACATAGTAAGACCTGCCTCAACAACCAAACCAAACTGAAAAATCAGTGTGACTTTGATACTAGAATGTTCTCAAACAACTCTAAAGGCAAACTGTGCCATAAGTGGAGTGTGCTTAGGGGAACAGGAATGTTTTTTGGGAGACACGTCTTACATTGAAAAAAAAAGTATCAAACCAGGTGAAGAAACAAACCATACACATAACTAGCAACAAGTGCCAGGAATTACAGAGAGCTTCAGCACAGTAAGAAAGAGATAGCAAGACATTAGAAAAAAATATAGCTGTATAATTTTTAGAGGGGAACGTAACTGGCTGGTCTGGGGTGTATAGCTTACTGGCAAATGAAAAATATAACTTTAACAAGCCAGCATATTTACAAACAGATCCTGTGTCCCCAGGCTGCTATGGAAGTTTTAGATCTGGACTCATGCTACGTGAGACAAGCTGAACTAGAAGTTCAGTTGTCTGTTGTAGCAATGCTACTCTCTAGCTACTTTGCCTTCTTTTAATGATTAGTATGTTGACAATTAACCAACATGAGAGGCTGGAGAATGAAAAAAACAGAGTTTTATAAAGTTACTGCAATAAAAGAATACTCTTTTGATTGATTAATAATTTGAGGGACACTGGGTGGATTTCAGAAAATCAAGTAGAAGAGAGGAGAGGAAGGATTCTAGGAGCCAGAGGGGTCAAGGACACCACAAGAAAACCCACAGTGTCAAGTAACGTGGGCCAGAGATGCTCACAGAGACTAAGTCAACAGTCAGGAGCCTACATAGTTCTGACCTAGGCCCTTTACATGTTTGTATAGCTTAGTCTTGCAAGACTTCTAATGAGGTGTAGGGCAGGGGCTGGCTTTGGGTCTTTTGCCTGCTTTTGGGATCCTTTTCCTCCTACTGGATTGCCTTATCCAGACTTAATATGAGAGGAGGTGTCTAGTCTGACTGCAACTTGATATGCCATCTTTGGTTAATTTCCATGGGAGGCCTGCCCTTTTCTGAAGGGAAACAGGAGGAGTGGAATGAGAAAGAGGTAGGAAAGGTACCGTGGGTTGGGGGATTGGCGTGGAAGGAGAGGAAATTGCCTTTGAAATATATGAAAGAAGAATAAATTTAAAAATTACAAACAAATAACTTGAGCTTTTGGTTGTCATAAATGCAGTTGTATGTGTATATGTACTTCCATAGTCAATCTTTTCTTTCCCATATTTTTATTTTATATAAATGGATGTTTTTGCCTTCATGTATCTGTGCATGTATGTATGTGCCTGCAGAGGTCAGAAAAGGGCATTGGATCCCCTGGAACTGGAGTAACAGGTGGCCGTGAGCCACTGCATAGGTTCTGGGAATAGATAGAACCCTGGCCCCCTGTAAGAGTAGCCAGTGCTCTTGACTGCTGGGCCGTCTCTTGGGCCTCACATAGTCAGTCAATCTCATGCTTTTCTACCACCAATGAGTGTAAGGATAATAATACCAGTATGCTGCTCTGTAATATTTAACATTTGAGCAGCTTGTATCAAAAGCATACTCTGTGCTGAAAAGTATTCCAGTATTGCTCATTCTCCTGTTTTTAAAGATTTATTTTAGCTAGCCATGTGTGATGGTGTAGGCTTTTATCCAGCACTTGGGAGGCAGAGATATGTGGACGCATGAGTTTGAGACCAGTCTGGTCTATGGAGTGAGTTTCAGGACAACCAGGGCTACAGTGAGAAAGCATGTCTTCAAAAAAGAGGGGATTTATTTTAAAATTTTAATTTGTGTGTGTGTGTATACTTAAGATCATGTGTGCTCACCGAGGTCATATATGTGGATCCCATATGAAGCTGGAGTTATAGATAGTTTTGAGCCACTCAGTGTGGGTATTGGGAATTGAACTCTGATCCTTTGCAAGAGCAATGCTTTCTGTTAGTTGCTGAGCCATCTCTCCTACCCCATTTTTCTTTATTTAAAGTGAGAAAAATGAGCCCTATAAAGAAAAAAAGAGCTTATGATTTCTGCAGAGATACTTTAATAACTGTTTCCCATTTTGTTTATTCTAGAGTGTAGTGTGAGAACTCTGAATAGAGTACTGCATGATGAAATTCTTAATAAACCCATGGAAACACTTAAGCTTGCTATTCCATCAGGGATATATACTCTTCAGAACAACTTACTCTATGTGGCACTGTCAAACCTCGATGCAGCCACTTACCAGGTACCTAGATATCGTTCTAATTATTCTTTTAAAAAACAAATAAACAAAAAACTCAAGCATTAACAATATTGCTGTTTTCTCTTCTAGGTTACATATCAGTTGAAAATACTTACAACAGCATTATTTTCTGTGTCTATGCTTGGTAAAAAATTAGGTGTGTACCAGTGGCTCTCCCTAGTCATTCTGATGGCAGGAGTTGCTTTTGTACAGGTAACTATCCCTGATAAGTATGCCTTTCCTTTCTCTTACACTTTGAAAATCTGATATATTTTGCATAGAGAGAGCAAGTAAATGCTGACTTATTTTATCATGGCTCCATGTAAGTAAGTACTGCATTGAGACTATGTGATAGGATGTAAGTAAATAAATACACAAATGAATCTTTCATAGTAAAGAGCTAAGCAGTTGGGCAATGGCATAGTTTACAGGCAGAGGAGTTGCTTTGGTCCTCAGTACCACACACACTTGTGCATGTGTACCTTACGCTCACATACACACACTCACACACACACTCACACACTCACAGTTGTGTTTTGTAGTCCTGGCCTAGATCTTCCTCTGCAGATGAGTATGTCCTCAAACTCTGGCAACACTGCTGTCTCTCTCTCTGCCTTCTGAGTGCTGATATTACAGTCATGAGCCACTGTGTCTGCCTTTTCTTTTTTTAATTTATTCATATGTGTCTGTGGCTCTGTGCATGTAAAGACCAGAGAGGGCACTAGGTGTCCTGTATCACTCTGTCAATTACTCTAGGCAGGGGCTTTACCTGACCCCAGGGTTTGTATTTTCTTGGCTAGGGTAAAAGCCCCAGTGATCTTGCTATTTCTGCCTTCTGAGCTAGGGTTCTAGGTGTACACAGGATGCACGGGCTGTCACATGGGTTTCTCACCCATTGTGGTCCTTAGTACTGCACAGCACAATGTCTAAACTGGCTCTGCAGCTAGTTTGTTCACATGTTAATAATTGTTGTCTTTCCAAGTTTTTTTCTTCCTTCCTTCCTTCCTTCCTTCCTTCTTGTCTTCCTTCCTTCCTTCCTTCCTTTCTTCCTTTCTTTCTTTCTTTCTTTCGGCCTACAGGGAGGTTTTACTTAAAGGGTATTTTATTTTATTGTATTTCATTTTTTTAACATTTCCTTTAAGACCTACGGTGTAATCTATTTTGGAGAAAATTCCATAATATCTAAGAACCTATACTCCTTACCTTAATGTTCTTAATGGCTGTGCTGTCTTTCTAACAGCTACATTTTGTTTTTTCAGAGATAGAGTAAGGATGGATAAATGCCTTCAATGCCTAACTCTTATCAATAGGTAGATAATTAACAAAAGTGGTCAGTAGACTTAAACCAAACATACTTATCTGATAGAGATACAAAATATTCTATATAAAAGTAAGGAACACAAATTCATAGATATTTTAATATTTTCTCCAAAATAGATTGCAGTTTCGATCATAAAATAAATGTTAAAAAACTCAAAGACAAAGAATTAAAAACAACAACAAAAACCCCAACTTTAAATAAATAAAAAAATAAAAACTCCCTCTAGACCAAAGCCCACAAAAAAAAAAAAAAACAAACAAACAAACAAAAAAACCCACAAAACTAATATGTGAGTAAAATAGCTGAGGAATATGTCAGTTACTTCTATTTAGAAACATAATTTATATAAAAGCACAAAAGACCCTGGTAGACAAGCAGCGCTGCCCCTGCATGTTGGCTCACACTTATAATCCTAGCACTGAAGATGCTGAGGCAGGAGAACTACCATGAATTTGAGCCCACCTTGGGCTGCCTAATGAATTCTAGACCACTATGGGCTACAGTGTGAGATCCTGCCTCTGTCCCACCCCCAAAGAAGTTTTGGAGGAATCACAGCACCTGTTTTCAAATTATGCTTTAGAGCTGTGATGATCAAAACAGCATGGTACTGGAACAAAACAGACATTAGACCCTTGGATGAGAAGGTCTCAGAAATAAATCCATATGCCTTAGAATTTCTATTGTTGCAATGAAACACCATGACCAAAAGGCAGGTTTGAGAGGAAAGGGTTTATTTGGCTTACACTTCCATATCACTGTTCATCATCAAAGGCAGGAACTCAAAATGGCTGCAACCTGAAGGCAGGAGCTAGCTGATGCACAAGCCACGGAGGGGTGCTGCTTATTGGCTTGCTTCCCCTGGTTTCTCAGCCTGCTTTTTTATAAAAAACAATGGGCTGGCCCTCCCCCACTGATCATTGATTGAGAAAATTCCATACAGCTGATCTCATGGAGGCCTTTTCTTACCTAAGACTTCTTCTGCAACCAGCCAGTACAGCAAACATTGAAGAACAGCCTCTTCAACGAATGGTGTTCAGAAGCTATGCATTGTATGTACAGTACAAGGCTAAGACTAACCACATTGTCACCAAGCACAGAACTCAGTTCCAAATGGATTGAGGACTTTAAACCCTGAAACCGTGGAGAACGTGAAAGGGAACAGGGACAGAACTTAGGAGTTAGCTCAGGGCTCCAATTTGAGGAAACAGTAGCAAGAGCTGACAGATATGATCGCTTGAAATGTAAAAGCTGCATGACAATGAAAGAAGACTGAATGACAGCTGTTGGAGGGAAGGGGGTGCTCACTAGGTCCTCATCGACCGGCAAAAGAAATGCAGATACCTTGTAAACATACCTAAAACATACCATCTTTAGCCATTAGGGAAATGTAAATCAAAACTACAGCGAGTCCATTTTAACCTAATGAGAATGGCTATTATCAGCAAAACAAACAACAGATGGTGGGGAAGTCAATTTTAATGCTCTGATTGGACTGTAATTTTAGCCGGCAGTTGGAAAATAGCATGGAGGTTTCTCCATGAACTCAGGTTGTCAGACTTGTGTAGCAAGTACTCTCTCCACGGAACCGTCTTGCTCAGTAAGTAAAATACTACCACATGATGCAGCTATACCATTCCAAAGTATATACTTGAACATATTACAGAGATATTAATATTTATTGTAGAGTTGTTCACAATACTTGGAACCAGTTTATATCAATGGATAATGTAAATGTGAGATATTTTATATAGATGTTATAAATGTGTATATATATATAATATATACAATTTATCCATAAAAACGAAATTATGTTATTTATAGGAAAATGTAGAACTGGATTTCATTATATTAAGCAAAATAGCAGAATTTTGCATTTGAAAAATGAAGATTAAGACCTATGCCTGGTGGCTTACATCTTTAATCCCAGCACTTGGGAGGCAGAGACAGGTGGATTCCTTTTTAAGGTCATTCTGTTACAGAGCTAGTTCTAGGACACTCAGAATTACACAAAGAAACCCAGCCTTGAAACAAACAAACAAACAAACAAACAAAAATTCCCCAAAGAATAATAAAAAGGAGAGAGGAAAATCTAGATTCAAAAATAAAAGATAAGAAAATAGAAAGGGGCTGGTTTGAAAAAGAAACAGAATAGTGGGAATGAAGACAGTGGGGGTAATGACAGAGAGGGTATGATCAGAGTACATGAGACACATGTATGAACGTGTCATAATGAAAGCCACTGTATACGGATATACATAGTTTAAAATGTATGGCTTCATTAGAAGTGGCTTAGTAAGTCTCAGAACATTAGAAGAGGGATTCATATATGTGAAGGAATATTTAACAATGGTTAAATTGTTACTCCATGGTCAGTAACATCCAAATCATATGGGTACTATGCTGGCACAGTAACTTCAGTCTTTCATGTTTTGATGAACTGTATTTTCCTTACAGTGTTTGCGATTCCCTTCCCACCAGCTTTTCTTTCTATTATGCTTGAGGTAGCTTATCTTCTCCCATGTGTATGTACTTTTGCTGAGGCAGAACCACATTTTGGAAGTCAGAGGACAGTTTGTGAGAGTCAGTTCCCTCCATCCACCATGTGGTCCCAAGGATCAGACTCTGGTTGTCAATGTTGGTTGCAGGTGTCCCTGCCCACTGAGCCATCTCACTGTCCTCTTGAGTGTTGGTTTTGTTTTTATTCAGTGGCCTTCAGATTCTCAAGAGCTGAATTCCAAAGACCTTTCAACTGGCTCACAGTTTGTAGGCCTCATGGCAGTTCTTACAGCCTGTTTTTCAAGTGGCTTTGCTGGAGTTTATTTTGAGAAAATCTTAAAAGAAACAAAACAATCAGTATGGATAAGAAACATTCAACTTGGTAAGTTTAAAAGTCTTTTATATATTTCTAAATAACTATAGCAGTTATGTTTATCCATATTGCCTCTTCTTTTGTGAAGATGCTACAACTAATTTACATATTTTACTCCTAAAATGTAAGACGCTAGAAATGAAGCAATTTTCAACTCTTTTACAGTCATAACATGCTGTTTTGTTTCAGTGTAATGTTATGTCTTTTTAGTATACTCTTTCCTAACTTGTGAGAAATAGCTTAGAGGGGAAGAAAATTTTAGCATTGGTTACAAGTGTCTAAAACAACCAAGAAAACAAAACAAAACAGAAAATAAGACTGACTGAATGAATCACTATTTTGATTAGGTAGTATAATTAGGATGTACTTTAGAAGATAGAGAGAGAAAGTAAAGTAAAAGAAGATTGAGCAAAATGCCTAGACTCAACTATTGAGTCTATTTCATTGTGTGGACTTGAGAAGAAGTTTTCTCATCAATAAAAATAAGCATACAAGAGTCAACCCAAGAGGCTAGTAGTATGGTAGTGTCTGTAAAGCATTTGGAACAAGGCTTATAATGATATCTAATATTATTAGTCAGTGGAATATCTGTTCACCATTAGAATGTGAAAGGTCTGTCTACATATACTGACATAATTCATATATATTGTTGTATGCTGTTAGACAGCCTCTGTCACTGTGACAAACACAAGATAAATCAGCTTACAAAGAGATAAAGTTCGCTTTGTCTTAACATTTTGGGGCTTCAAACATATGTTCCATTGATTTTGGGCCTGTGGCAGGGCAGGACATAATACCAGAATATGCAAGACAGAGGAAGCTATTTATAGTAGCATAATAAATAGAAATAGACAAGAGACTAGGAACCCATAGTCTTGATCACAGGACTTCCAAGTGACCAATGGCTTCCCCTAAACCCATCCTCATAGTGGTGAAGAGAGAGAGAAAACAATTCTTGAACACTTGGTGTCTGGAGGATTGTCTAGCTCCAACATGTATTAAATATGTATTTTAGTAATTGTTGAATTTTAGTTTTTAAGTTACATTTAAAAATGTGTGCCTTTGGGCAATTTTAAAAGCCACATCCAGGGTTAATCCAGGGTTAGTTTCATACTAAAATGAAACACATTAAATTGTTAGAGTTTGTACAAATGAACTTTACATGATCCTCACACTCTACCTAGCTATGGCTTTATTTAAAACCATCACACATACCCTCTTTGACTGCATTCATAATGTGTGCCATAGGATGTAGCCCCTGTAGGTTTCCACAGGCCAACAGTGTTCCAGGTCTGGAGGCTGTATTGACACGTGGAATTCAGCAATGAAGTTCACTAAGCTAATTCCTCTAACAGTGAGACTTGAGTAGTAAATACAGAATCTGATGATGACTTTGACCACTTTTTAGCCTCAAGTTTTGGTTATCAAATATTGTACTTAAAAAAAAAATCTTGGGCTGGAGAGATGGCTCAGTTTTTAAGAGCACTGACTGCTTCCAAACATCCCTAGTTCAAAATCCCAGTAACCACATGGTGGCTCACAACCATCTGAAATGAGATCTGATGCCTTCTTCTGGTGTGTCTGAAGACAGCTACAGTGTTCTTATATATAATAAACAAATCTTTTTTTGAAAAACTCTTAAAAATAAGGTTTATTAATTTAAAAAAACTTACAAAGAAAGAACATCACACATAAGTTGTTAGCCATAGATTATATAACTCTGAGCTCAAATAAAATTAGAATAGGCATTTGGACCAGAAGCTGTGGCATTTCACATTGGATTTTACAGTCTTACTATCAAATATATTTTCATGCACATGTTCACTCCTGTCTTAGTGAGGGTTTTACTGCTGTAAATAGACACCATGACCAAGGCAAGTCTTATAAAGGATAACATTTAATGAGGGCTGGCTTACAGGTTCAGAGGTTCAGTTCATTATCATCAAGGTGGGAACATGGCAGCATCCAGGCAGGCATGGTGCAGGAGCTGAGAGTTCTTTCAATATTATTATAGTGTTTAATGGTTGGTAAATTATTTAAAAAATATTTTCATGCCTATCTGCTTATTTTTGTAGTCATCATATAGTATTATGTAAAATTTGTTGTTTATATATAAATCAAGTGATTTATTTTTTTCCTGAGGCAGGGTTTCTCTAGGTAGTCCTGGCTGTCCTGGGACTCAGTAGACCAGGTTGGCTTCAAACTCAGGAATCCATTTGCCTCTGCCTCCCTAGTGCTGGGATTAAAGGTGTGAACCACCACCACCCAACATAAGTGAAATATTTTTTAAGGTACTCATCAAAAAGAAATTGGTTGTGCAGCATGGTGCAGGCCTGCAGTCCCAGTACGGGAGACCAAGGCAAGAGAAACAAGAGCTCCAGTTAAGTTTGTGCTACATGCTGAGTCCCAGGCTGTCCTCCAGTGCAAAGCAGGCTGGGGGTAGGGGCAGGGAAGGAAACAGGATTGTCAGCAAGAAAGTATCTCTTCAGAAAAACTGCCATATGACCTAGAATTTACTTTCTTTTAGGTTTCTTTGGGAGTATATTTGGATTAATGGGTGTGTATATTTATGATGGAGAATTGGTATCAAAAAATGGATTTTTTCAGGGATATAATCAACTGACATGGATAGTTGTTGTTCTGCAGGTAAATATTTTTTATTCAATACTACTGAATATTGCTTCGATACAGAGAATTAAAATGGATACTGGTGTGTTGGTATTTAACGGGTACAGACCTATTAGATAGATAGATAGATAGATAGATAGATAGATAGATAGATAGAGGTATAGGCATACATGCAGGCAAAATACTCATATACAAATAAATAGTAAATAAATAGATTAATTAATAATAGTAATTTTTTAAAAAGAATTAAATAGTGAAGCTGGGCTGTGGTGGCACACACCTTTAATCCCAGCACTCTGGAGACAGAGGCAGGAGGATTTCTGTGAGTCTGAGGGTACCTGCTGTAGGACATCCAGAGGCTATATAGAGACCGTGTCTCAAAAAATAATATTTAATAGTTAAAACGAAGAAAAAATTTTTGATTTTTTTTCCTGCTGCAGTTAGCATTACATAGAAAATCTGTGTCCAGCCCTTTAAAGATGGAAGAAGCCTCTTGAGATAATTATGCAAGCTTTTAAAACAAATTTTATTTATTCATTTTATGCATATGAGTACACTGTCTCTGTCTTCAGACAAACCAGAAGAGGGCATCAGATTCCATTACAGATGGTTGTGAGCCACCATGTGGTAGCTGGGAATTGAACTCAGGACCTCTGGAAGCATAGTCAGGGCTCTTAGCTGCTAAGCTATGTCTCCAGCCCAATTATGCAAGTTTTTAAACTTTATTTTATATACACATATTAGAATGTTTCTGTCAAATTTCTTCAGGGTGAATGTGGTTTTAATTGTACAAGAGATGACTAATTTCATCTCCAGAAATACATCTTGATATTCTGGATAATACAAAGATAAGTCATTTTCCTTAAAGCATACTTTGCTAGAATTATTTGAAGTCATAAGGCTCAAGGGCCTGGAAAGTAGAGAATTGTCAAAGGATAGAGGTGCTTTTAAAGTCTGAAGGGTGCTCCCATTTTTATAAAAGGAGGTGAAGACACAAAGGGGAAGTTTGAATTTAAAGTGGAGGTATGGTATACACAGAGAATTTATAGATGATATATCTTACCCAGGTACAGGAAAGCTGTTCTTTAAAGAGGGCTAAAAACTGTTTTGTTTTAGAAAGGATCTTTGTACGTAGCTCTTGCTGGAACTCAAAGTCTCTGAGGTAGCTGGCCTGCCTAATGCCTGCTAGAACTAAAGGCTGTGCTACTAAGCAACGTTTCTTTTTAAGTTGGTATAACTACTATGAAGAATCAATCAGGGAAAAAACAGATAAATAACAGTATCTACCTGAAATATTGATTCAAACATAATTCATAGTAAGTCCAATGGGATAATTCATGACTTTGTATAAATTAAACTTCCATCATTATAGAAGGCAGTTAAGAGTGGGTACCCTTGGTTTGGTTTGGAAGCAGATGTATAGGGGCTGGTAGAAAACAAAGCCAGGTCATACAGAGTGTTTTTCATCAGTATGAGATAATTAGGGGTGTGAGATTTTAGAGTATTTGCATATGCATAATGAGATATCTTGTGACTGTGACTCAAGTCTAAACAAAATTTTGCTTTATATATGAACATACACATAGCCTGGAAATAATATTAATACAGTTTAAAATCTACCTGCATTATATGACTGACCCATCCAATGTGGCAGGCGTAGATATTCCATCTGTGCATCAAAAAAGTAAAGTCTTGTGTGTGTGTGTGTGTGTGTGTGTGTGTGTGTGCGTGCGTGTGTGTGTGCGTGCGTGTGCACGCGCGTGTGCCTTGTCTGGATTGAACCCAGTGCCCTCATACCTGCTAAACAAGTAATTTATGACTGAGCTACCCATCACTCATTAAGGATTTTGTTTGTTTGGTTGTTTGGTTGGGTTTTTACTTATTTAATTGTATGCATATGTGTGTGTACCTGAGTGTATACATGAACATGCAATTCCCAAAGAGATCAGAACCATCAGAATCCCTAGAGCTGGAGTTACACTTGGTTGTGAACTGCCTAACATGGGTGCTGGGAACTAAACAAGGTCTTCTGCAAGAGCAGCAAGCACCCTTAACCCACTGAGCCATCTCTCCAGCTTCCCCCATCTCCTATTTGTAAGTAGCCACAATCTAGATTTTGAGGATGATTGGGTAAAAGGTTCTTTATATGCTCTGGGGACAGGTCAGAGAACTTAGCTATGGTGTGATAGGTTTGGAGTTTAATCTCTAGCACTGTAAAACAATCACTCCCAAACAAAACCAAACAGTATATCCCGACAGCCATACAAGGCAGCTTAGAATGTAGGGGGAAATTGAAGAATAAGGCTAAATGAGAAGACAGTTGGAAAAGGAATTTAAAAGGTATTTTTCTTCAAACTTAAACCTCATATGTATTTGTTTCTTCAGCTGTCCAAGCAAGGGCTGTTTAATTATGAATCTGATGAAAATAGATCATTTGTAATTCAATCAGATTCGACTACAGCAAACTTTAGATTGCTTTAATGGTTACATTGAGAGCTATGAAACAAAACTGGAAGTCTGTTGTTATTAATGTTCACATGAATTATTTGCTGGGATATAACTGTATTTGTATAACAGAAGCCTTAAATCTTCCCTGAGAAATGAAATTGTTTTGAAAAGCAGTTTTATGTTCATTAAAAAAAATACTCTTTTAAAACTTTGACAGGCACTTGGAGGCCTTGTAATAGCTGCTGTCATTAAGTATGCAGATAACATTTTAAAAGGATTCGCGACCTCCTTATCCATAATATTGTCAACAATCATATCTTATTTTTGGTTGCAAGATTTTGTGCCAACCAGGTAAAATACTTCTTTCTATTTATCTTTTTTTCTTTCCATTGTAACTGTTTCTTGCATGTCTTATTTTGTTAACATTACCATGATTCCATTTAGATTTGCTTATTTACTTTCCAAAGGTTCATAAGTGGTCACTCTGTGCCCACACTCACTGCTGGATTCTGGAAAAAAAGAAACCTATGAATGAGACAAGTGTGTTCAAGAAGGTTATAGTAACTAGAAAACCAGACACAAGATAAATTATAACATGGTCAGCGTGTGGGTGGCAGCATATATACAGCTCATGAAAGAGAGTGCTCAATGGAATAATCATAGTACCATAGGTTTTCTGTTTATAATGAAGAGTACATAGCTGAGCAGGGTAACAAATATGCAAGTAGTGTACTGTTCACAGTGTGTTAAGCATTAGAGTAACTCACTCTAGGGGAGGACAGACAGTAGACCTGAGTTATTATCAATAAACTTGTTGATAGAATTGTAGCTGAGGAACTTAGATGTACCATGATAGCACCGTGAGAGAAAGTACATGAAGTCAAAGGGCCGAATTTATAGAATGGTGGAGGGGAAAGTGACAGGTGGTGTTGGATGGAGCATACTGGCACATGCCTTATTCATCAAGGTCAGGCGGAGCTGTACACGTTTGAAGCCAGCTTGGGCTACATAGTGAACCTGTGTAACAAATGAGGCAAAGCAAATCAAAGCCTCTTGTCACAGGAAGGAAAAGACCAGTAATTCCTGTCCTTTTAGATTTTTTGTTGTTAAGTTGAAGGTAATAACTTTGAAGCATTAGTAGAAATCTTAAAGCCAAAACTAATCTATGGCTCTAGCTGCATTAAAACTGTACCTAACAAGTTACAACTGATAGTCTGGTTTAAATGTCCAGTTTCTATGAAGCATATTGTATTTCTACATACGTAGAATCAAGAGGACACCGTGTGATATCATCTCCTCTCTTAAACATCCTTGTAAACCCTGGTCATGAGTTTTATTATTACTTTGAATTTTAAACTAAATTCACCTAAGTTTAGCATAAAATAATGAACTTTTCCTTTTACATTTTAAGTTTTTAATATTTCGGACCTTTTGTGGAATGAATTCAGAATGTGCATGTAGGTGAGGTACTGCACCATGGAGTGTAGGCTCAAAGCCAGGGTCTACACTGCATCCTACCTCCTACCTATTTGGGCTTTGGGGCAAGTTTTTAAAGCCCTGTAAAGCCTTTCCTGAAGGTACAGAATGCAGCTAATCCTTGTACTACTTCAAGTCATTCAAGAAGAAAATAAGTTTACTTAGCTGAGCACCTGGATCATAGGAAGTACTCAACATGTATACTATGTTTTTGGAATATTTCTTTCCCAAATTACAATTGTTTCATAGTACAGATACAGGTATAGCACAGATACAATACAGTACGGAACTTAATTTGCCAAAAAAAAAAAAAAAAAAAAAGAAGAAGAAGAACTTAATTTGCTTTTAATCTGACTTTTTCCTTTTCTTTTTCTTCATCCTGTTTAGTGTCTTTTTCCTCGGAGCCATCCTTGTAATAGCAGCTACTTTCTTGTACGGTTATGATCCCAAACCTGCAGGAAACCCCACTAAAGCATAGTCATGTCCCATCCTTAACGGGATTTTCACAATGGTGCCCTAGGAAGCTCAACATTAATCTTGCACAGAGGACTTCTGCAGATTCTATGAAGAAATCATCATGCCAAATCTGATTATTCTGTTCACATGGTTTGAAAGTGTGTAGCCGTCAGAATGAAATATGTACATCGTCTGCCACCCAAGCTTGGAAGTGTGTCCAGGATGTAGGGTTAGAGGGGATACTGGGAGGCCTTAAGTCTGAGCTCGTAATGACTTAAGCCTTTTACTTGCTGCAGAACTGTCCAGTGCAGCCTTTGCAAGAGCACACAAATGCAAATAAATACCAAGGTTTGCAAGGTAGACCTGCCTACACTTATCACATGTTCTTAACCTTACTCTTTCTGTGCAGATACATCAAGTTACATGAACTATTTAGATGGAAATTTATAATTGCCTATAAAGCTGTGAACAATTATAATTTCAAACCATTTTCATGTATCTGGGATCTTTATATTTATACAGAAGATTACTAAGAAAAGGATTGCTAAATTTTATTTGTTTAATTCCATAAGACTTGATGAAGTAGTAATCTGAGTTTGAATCCTATTTAAATTTAGTGTAGACAGAATCTCTCTCTGTGTCTTTTCACCATTTACTGCTTTCAGCTGAATGCAGTCTGGTTCTTTCTATACTAGAGCAGCCAGTGACTGGCACTAATGAAGTTCACCCATCATTTCCCAGCTGTGATTCTTTTCTCGTTAGTCTCATCATTACCTTAAATTGAATTTGTGTGTGTTGTCATTAAAACTTTTAAATGAATTTAAAGGGATTAAGTACTCATTTAATAATTGAAAATAAAATGATTACTGTTCAGTCTCCATGTGGAGAAATATAAACTATGAAACATATATTGTATGTAGTTTTGAAATAGAGAATTTTCTTGTTAATCTGCAGGAGGAATTTCTTTTAATCTGTAAATGTTGACAGAAACAGCAATCAAAATGGTATTAGTTCTATCAATGGATCAAACTGATTTTCTTGCAGACATTCCCTACTGCTGTAGTGTTACTTTCTTTTTTCTTTTTCTTAAAACATATTGTTACTTGCTTTTGTTTTTGTTTTTGTTTTTCTTAAGGCAGATTTTCATTATGTAGACCAGACTGGCTTTGGACTCACAAATATCTGACAGCTTCTGCCTGCCAGTGGTGGGATTAAAGGTGTGGGCCACTCTGCCCACCTCACTACATTGTTTTAAGTGAGTTGCATTATATTTAAGTTCTAAAGCTATTTAGAAGTTTTTATGTCTTAAAGCCCACTCTCCCCAGAAATACTCTGATCATGTGACTTCCTTCCGGTTTCCTATCTAGTGTTCCCATGAGTGCTTCTGGGAAGGAGCAACCATTTGCTTTAAAATAGTAGATTTTCTTTTTAACACTGGCGTATAAGGATACAAATTATAAGTTATTTAATAATAGGGTCAAAGGAAAGAGAATATATTAGAAATAGTAAAATAGACTGGGAGACAAAAATTCATTCTATATTTGGAATATAAGTTATTTAATTATTGACCATATGCAGAATCACCTATTGAATATAAGATCTATTTTATTCTTTCATTTATATTATATATATATTTTAAAACTTTGTTTTAGTAGATACAAACCTATAAAGAGGTAACTATTTTTTATGTAGTTCTAGTAGATTTTGTTAGATGGAGTTTGACTCAAAAAACACTATTATTAAGAACTGCAAGGTTCCCTTGGATTGGCTGTTTGATCTTGCCAGAACAGATGTACTTTCAACAGTGAACATGGCTAACCAATTCCATTCAGAGTTTCGAAGTGCTTAAAATGATAGGATATTTAATGTCATTGCACCAGTGAGGATAAAGTGATAGCAGGCTTTCTGAATGTCGGGTTTACGGTTTTAGAGATTGAATAACTCTATTTTGAGCATGGTGTGAGGCCACCACAGCATTCAAACTTATATCCTAGGACTTATGACTAAGTGCAGCCCGGATCTTGCAAATATACAAAATTCAAGAGGACAGATTCATGTCCTGCTCACATTAAAGCATTGTGTGGGCAAGTGTGGATTCAAAATTAATGGCTACTTAGATCTAGCCTACCCTGTCTTAACCCTACAGAAATATATGCACCGAAGCAACTGAATAGTAAGGTTGTCATAGTTATAATACATTTTAGTTGTCTGAAAATCTTTTATGCATCATTTATATTTTTCTTTTCTAGTCAGTTAAAAAGTAATTGGGCTGAATGTATAGTCTAAAAATTTATAAGAAATAATAACATTTGGGGGGGGAAATGGGCTTGTAACCTAGACTGTCTCATATATATTGATGCTGAAATTTTGTGTAATGTGGTTTGTGTTTTGATGACATTCAAAGATATGATTGTGTCATGCTTTTATAATAACTAATTGATTATTTAAATTTTATGCTCTTAAAGGTGTACTTGTTATTTCTTAGCTACTTTCTCTTAAAGAACGTGTGATTTCATGGGGAAGAGTGCCTGCTGAGAGCTGTTTTAAAATTAGGCACAGCACACTGGGAGAAAGCCTGACGACACAGGCAGCCCCTCAGTGCAGCAGCAGCAGCTCTTTACTGAATGCTTTTCAAGTTGTAAGTTACCTTTATGACAGAACATAGAGTTTAAAGATTCAGAACTGAAATGTTTACATCAATTTCTATGGAATGACACAGAATTTCATATGAAGAAAAGCAGTTTGATATTTAAGCCAGAGTTTATTAAGAAATTGCAAAAGGAAATTAATCAACATTCTGCTCTGAACCCTAAAAGAGAATACTATTCTTACAAATCAAGGTACTAGACTTTAAAAATGTCATTAGACTGTCATTCAACAGATTCAAATGTCATTGTTTTGTTGTCTTTTTTTGAGGCAGCATCTTAAACTATACCACCCTGGCTGCTCTGGAGCTTACTGTGTACACCAGACTGGCCTGGAACTCAGAGATATCTGCCTGCCTCTGCCTCCAGAGTGCTGGGATTAAAGGTGAGCACCACCACCCCATTTGAGTTTTGATTTAGTTTTTAAAGAAAGGCTTTAGTGCCACTCATTCTATTTAAACATACTATCGAATATTTGATTATTATATCTTTACATGGGATTTATAAAAAGTAATTATGTTATATTGAAAGTCATCTCAAGGATCTCCAATATATTTAAAGAAGTTATAGGGCCAAAGAAAATGCACCTTTATCACAATCTGGTCCTATGTGCCTTGCTTTACCAAATAAATACCTGACTTTTATGGAGAATATTATGTAATTCACAACTTCAGACACATACTTGAAAGTGAGTTTTTTTTTTTTTTTCCAAGAATAACTATAATTCTTTTGGTTGTATCAGTATTTTTCCTTTATATCCATTGTCTAACAACTTGATACTAAGTATCCTATCAAAGCATCTATGAATAGCACTTGCTTAAGTGAGTTGTGATACCTGCACCATGATTCAGGCTTGAGACTTTAATAGTTGGATATAATTGTTCGTTTGTTGTTTCTTGTAAGACATGATTTATTGTGATTTAAAACAGTATTTTTAAATGATTTTGACCCTAAATTGATATATGTCTGTATTTCATTTACATAAAGTTATTTTTTTGAGGTTTGGAAATGCAATTTGTATGTATAAATTTTTATGGATACATAATTCAAAGGAATGTATGAACTGTTTTTTATTATGTGGATTTTTAGATGATAAATTTCTTATGTCATTTTTGGTACCATTATTGTATATTTTTAATAGATAAAGGGAATCGATTATTTTCATAAATAACTACATATATTTTTCTATATTCCCACTTTCCCTTTATACCTGTGCCTTATTTAATCTGGGGATTGGTTTTTTATTTTTATATTTCAGGAATGAATTGCTTATCTTCATCTCCTGGAAACTTTTTTATCGCAAGTAATTTTGCTTTCTTTTCTTTGTTTTAGCCAGAAACTAGCTTTTATTTCAAGTGGTTAGAATTTCTCTGATTACATAGTGATCACAGCCCAAAAGTATTTTGTTTGAAATAAAATACTTCTTTGCTGCTGGCAGGTTCAGTAGTTACTCAGAATCTTTCCTTCACTGCCTGAGTAGGATTGCTTCTGTAACCCATGCACTACCAGGCCAACGTGACGGAGCAGCACGTACGTGTATCCTCATGTCTACTCCCATCTAAGAGTCCAGGAAGGTTAAAATCTCAGCATTTTAAAAACAAAGTTGTTTGGTCATATTTGGTTTTTTTTGTCAAGTTCTCATGAAAAGCACTAAGTGAAAAATTTCACAGTTATTTTCTGTGTTAGCATACTTCTTTTGAGACTAGAGAAGTAGCTCAGTGGTTTGTATCATGCATTGTTCTCTTAGAGAACCCACATTTTATTCCCAGCAACCTCAGTAGACAGTTTACAATCATCTGTAATTCCAGCTCCAGGGGATATAAGGCCTCTGTTCTCTAGCAGTGCTTATATTTATGTGCACATACCCACATGCAGACACATAAATTAAAATAATAAAAGCCAGGTGTGGTATGCCTTTATTCCCAGGACTTGGAAGGCAGAGGCAGGTAGATCTCTGTGAGTTTGAGGCTGGCTAAATCTGTATAATGAGATCCTATCTCAAATTAAACTAACACATGATAAAGGAATAATTAAAAATAAAAGTTTTCCAGGCGTGGTGGTACATACCTTTAATCTTGGCACTTGGGAGGTTCAGGCAGATGTTTTGAGTTTGAGATCATGCTGGTCTACAGTGGGAGTTACAGTATAATCAGGGCTACATAGTGAGAACCTGTTTCCAAAAAATAATGAGAAGCCTTTCTTTTGGAAAGTCCTCTTTTGCTAGGAGCACATCACAAGCTAGATGAGCTGGTACAGCCTCGGAATCCAAGTGCTCCTGGAGCTGAGGCAATGGGGTTACTTGAGGCCAGTGTGGACTACAGGCAAGTCTGAGGGTGAGCCTGCATTTCACAGCAGAACCCTGTCTCATCTTCCTCCCTCCTTCCTTTCTCTTCTTTTGCCTTTTTCTTTTTCTCTTTCCTTTTTTGCCTTCTAATTATATTCTGAGAACTTTGTTTTCCCTTTATTTTATGTTCTCTCCATTTTCCTTATCAGTTAACTTTGATTTTGTATTATATATTTTGGTTTAATCATGCTGTGATGGACTGTGGCCAGTGGTATAGCTGTGAAAATTCCGTGGGCTGTATCTGAACTCACAAAGATGATATTGTTAAAGAACTCCTGTTGTTGATTTTAGTTTTGAAACAGTGTCTTAGCCTGGGCTGTTGTCTTAAAGCTTGTTATGTAGCTAAGGCTGACTTCAAACATTTACTATTCCTGTAGCCTCCTGGGCACTGGGCTTTCCCCATACCACCTGGTAGAACATTTAAAATAATTTTTAAAATTACATTTCTATTGCATGGGTATTTTGCTATGTAGATCTGTTCAGTCCTTTTATAACTGGTGCCCAAGGAGATCAAAAGAAGGTATTTGGCCCTGTAGTACTGAAGTTACAGGTAGTTGTAAGCCGTAATGTGGGTTCTTGGGATTGAACTCCAGTCCTTTGGAAGAACGTCTACTGTTTTTAACCACTGACCCCTTCCCAGCCCCCTTAAACTACATTTAAAAACATTTAGGGGCTGGAAAGATGGCTCAGTGGTTAAGAGCTCTGACTGTTCTTTCAGATACCCTGAGTTCAATTCCCAGCAACCACATGGTGGCTCACAACCATCTGTAATGGAATATGATGCCCTCTTCTGGAGTGTCTGAAGACAGCTACAGTGTACTCATGTACATTAGAAAAACAATTCAGTGAGTGTGTGTGGCAGGGGAGGTGCTGTGATGGCCATGTAGATATCAGAAAACAATCTGTGGGTGTAAATTTGGTTTCAGGGATCAAACTCAGATCATCAGCCTTGGAAACAAGCACCTTTACCACCTGAGACATCTCACCTGTCCCCCAGTAAAAACAGTTAAGGTGTTTTAATTCTGCATATTATTGCATGTCTGTGTATGGGTAAATATATGAGTGTGGGTAGAGGCCAGAAGAAAGTGTCTGATACCATGAAGTAGAGTTACTTGTGGCTATAGCTGCCAGATATGGCTGCTAGGAGCCTAACTTCAGTCTTCTCAAGAATAGAAAAGTGCTCTTAACCACTGAGCCATCTCTCTAGAGCCATTTTTAAAATAAATTTTACTTAGCTTTTCATTTTGAAACATGCACTACATAAAATCTGGGAGATTAACATACCACCCAAATGTTAGAGCTTTACCTCTGTCAGGGCACTTGACCACTAAATGTTTCAGCTTGTATGCCCCTAAAACATTTTCTTTATTGGCCTCAGTTCCATTGTCACACTTAAGAAAACTCAATTCAGATTTTAAGGATTTATTTATTTATTATATATGAGTACATTGTTGCTGTCTTCAGACACATCAGAACAGGGCAACAGATCCCATTACAGAAGGTTGTGAGCCACCATGTGGTTGCTGGGAATTGAACTCAGAACCTCTGGAAGAGCAGTTAGTGCTCTTAACCTCTGGGCCATCTCTCCAAGCCCTCAATTCAGATTTTAATCAAGTTCATAGTGAAATATTTCCAGTTGTCTTTAAAATGACTTTTACTGGAGTTCGGGTTTGTGTGAGGATACAGTTGGAGTTTGTGTTTTCTCTTTGGTCTAAAATACTCTTCCCCGGGTTGCATTGCTCTTCCTAGGACAAGACTTCTGAAGACTCGAAGCCTCTCATACCCTTTAGTGTGCATGCCCTTGGACTCATTCCGTTTACTCTTCTTTTCGCTGGAAGTGAGGTCATAGGCTGTTACCCTAGGCTAATGGCTTAGGCAAGGATATTTTAATTTTTTTCAGGGTTTCTCTATGTACCCCTGGCCATCTTGAAAATCACCAGTAGACCAGATTGTCCTGGAACTCTCAGAGCTTCACCTGCCTCTGCTTCTGAGTTGTGGGATCAAAGATCATAGGTTTAGCTGTGTTCCATTTTTTAAAAAGTTATCTTCTGTATATGGTTGCTCTGTTTTTACACACACCAGAAGAGGGACTCAAATCCCATTACAGATGGTTGTGAACCACCATGTGGTTGCTAGAAGTTGAACTTGGCACCTCAGAAAGAGCAGCCAGTTTTTTGTTTTTTTGTTTTTTTTTTTTTAAACCACTAGGCGATTTCTCCAGCCTCTTAAAATTCATGTTTTTAAGACCATGCATGGGATAATTATTTTGATTCAATTTGTGAGGTGTGTCTGCTTGCTTTCATTTTTAGAAAACATACACTGTAGCTTCTGCTAGCCCATTGCTCTGGAGCTCCAGACCCAGCCTCTGGGATTGCAGGCCTTAAAGTTTGATGCCATGGTTTTTATAATCTATCTTCCTACAGTCTGACTCCTAATATTTGAAACAGTTTGACTCCTAATATTAATATACTTGTGTTTTATTATGAATTTAAATGCAACAATGCTAATATTCTAATGTCATACTTTATAAAATTAAAAGTTTATTTACATTTTTGTTTATTATTAGAATGTAGCCTGTCCACTAAAGATGTACGTCCAAAGCATCTATTTAACAGTTAATGTGCTTAAAAGCATGTACTTAAAAGTAAGGCCAGGCATCACAGCATACACTTTTTTAAATTTAATTTTTTATTTTTATGTATTCACTTTATATCTTACTCACTATCACACACACACACAGAGTCCTTCCCCCCTTCCCCTTGTGTGCCATGCCCTTTTGATCCTAGGATTTAGGAGGCAGAGGCAGGATGACCTTGGTGAGTTCCAGGCCAGCCAGTCTTACATGGTGTGATCCTGTCTAAGGAAAAAAAAAATCAGGTCTTCTCTGCATGATTATTAGTGTAACAAAAAACTGAGTGAAAAATTACAGTTCACAGAGAAGTTTGCTCAGTTCCTTTGTCCTACTTCACTGCCGAGACATCTGTGGGGAGTAATTTCCACCAGGTTGTAGGTCTGTTTCTTTCTGAAAGGCGAACATATGTGTCACTGTATTTACAGTGCTGCTTTCCTACACGATCGTGTTCTATTCTGAAAGGCCTTTTCTGAGGTCTGTGTATTCTTAGTGATCACCTCTACGACTACTTTGCTTTGGGGCTCATTTTGCTAACGTGTTTAAATACTTTGGTGAGCTTTGGCTCTCACCTAATTGTTCACAGCCTAAATTCAGTGACACTGTCATCCTTGTTCTACCTTGTCAGATCCTTTTTTTTTTTTAACCTTGGCCAAAAAAAAAAAAAAACCTGGAGAGCACTATTGTAGGTATTCAAATAGCTTGAATATCTTACAATAACCGTATTTTAAAAGTAACTTTGATATAGCTGAACTATGGGAGGTCATAAAAAGTTGGAGTAACCATATGATAAATATATCTTTTCTAGTCTGGCTCATGTAGCCCATGACTAACCTTGATCTTGCTTTAGAGGCTGGCCTTGAACTCCTGGTCACTTTGTCTCTATCACAAATGCCAGGACCATAGGTGTATACCACCACACCTGCCTTAAAACAGCCTTCTTAATCCTCTACACCCATTTAAAATGAGTTCTTGGGATTTAGTTATGAAGTCGCTCCCACTCTCAACAGCTTCAAGTTGGACTTCAAGGAAGTTTCTATATGAGAATTTTATTTTTTAAAGTAAGTATGATGAAAAAATTTACCACCCAAGATGCTTTTTCCATCTATGAAAATTGGTTTATTTTCCATTTCTTGTCAGCATGGAAATAGAAGGAACAGAACATCCAACCAGGTTTATTTTTAACATTTTATTTTGAAGTTTGAAATTTATAGAAAAGCTACACTAACTCTCACATTCATGTGTGCCCCATACTGTCTCCCTTACCTTGTCTAATAGTTACTTATGCCATGCAACAAATCTGCCCCCGCCCATTTTAAGACAGGGTCTCATCCCACCCAGGCTGCTCTCAGACTCGTCCTTGAATTTCTGATTCTCCTTTATGCCAGGATCTAGGTAGGCATCCACTTCCATGCTTGGTTCACTGATTTTGCTTACAAGACGAGCCCTGCAAAAGAACCAAGTACAGCCCCATCCTAGTAATGTGGCTAAGCTGGGTATTCCTAGCTTAAGGTCTCAAAGTCTGCAGTCTGCAGTCAGCAGTCAGCTCAAGGCTTGACCAGTCATAGAGGATCAGTTTCCAAGATAATCCAAGAAGCTTTGTAGGAGGTCTCAGCTCAACAGAGGCACCTGTCCATGGTTTCTCTAGTATTATGGCATAATAATTGACATCCCCTGGCTGGAGTGAATGAAAAGCCTTGGCAAAACATGCAGTGCCTTTTATGACCGTTCCTCTGAGGTCAGTGCTGTCACTTCTGCTTTGCCTGTTAAACAAGGGCATCACTAACCAGACCACAAGCCAGGAGAGGGAGCCCAGTCCACTTTTCCCAGGGAGGGATATTATTGAGTTTGTGAACTGTATCTTACTTAGAACCACCACACATTCAGGTTCACTGTTTCCACATTTTGGGTTGTCTCCAGTTTCCCTTCATCGAACAGCCTAGCACTGAAGGTATATTTAAGAAAAAGGTTTTTAACAGTTAACAAAATGAAGCCTTTCCGAAGCATAATGGCACATGACTTTGATTACAATATGAGAAGGTCGCCGGGGAGATCTCTGAGTCTGAGGCCAGCCTAGTCTACATGAGCTCCTGCCTCAAATGTCACACTGATGATACTTCATATTTCATATTCCACCTGGGTCTGCTCTATCAGTCTTCTAGTCAAACTGATTTTTAAGACCCTATAAAGTATGAGATCTCTTTTAGACTGGTAGAGAATGAACTGTGACTAGGGGGTACGTAAGCCAGCATGACCTAACTGAGCATCAGATCAACAGCTAAAACACCTCTACCTGCTACTGGAAAACTTTCCCGTTCCCTTCGGTTTTGGTGAGAACGCGTTTGATGCGGATGCTAACAGCTTGGGACGCCTGAGCATCTGGCAAAAACTTTTTGAAACTTGAGTTCTTTCATCTGTGAGGAGAAACTGTAACTATTACCACCACTTGCCACCTTAGAAGAGAAAAAGATTGCCAGCCTACCCACCTGGCTCCACCCAGCCCCGCGGCTCCTCCCAGCCCTCCGCGAATGCGGCGCTGGAGGGGCGTGGCCGCACTACGGGGGCGTGGCTGCGTCACGGGGGCGGGGCGGGCGACTCAGCCGATCGCACGATGTGACGCGCCGCCGGAGGCAGGCCGGGCCCTCAAGATGGCGGCGTGCGCCCTGAGCGGCTCGGCCCGGCAGTAGTGGCGGGACCGCACTCGCCGCTGGGGCCGCCCGCCCCCTGAGTGGCTGCTGCAGCGCCGGGAGTCGAGGATGGTAAAATGACCCAGGGGAAGAAAAAGAAACGGGCCGCGAACCGCAGTATCATGCTGGCCAAAAAGATCATCATTAAGGACGGAGGCACGGTGAGTGCTAGCTGAGCGCCGCAGGGCGGCCCCGGCGCGGGCCCAGCTCTCTATTCCCCCCGCTTCCGCCTTCACCGGGCCGGCAGCGCCCTGCCCTCCCGCACTGCCGGCGCTGCCGCGGCCTCCGCCGCCTGGCACCTCTACAAGCCGCTCGCACCTGCGGCCCGGCGCTGCGTCTCCCGAGCCTGCGGCCTCGGCCCACGTGCGCCCGGCCTCGGGGACCAGGCGTCGGCCCCTCTGCAGCCTCGCCAGGCCCAGCGCGGCGCGCGGGAGGCTGGGCAGCCTTGCGCTCCGTATGCTGTGGCGGGTGGCCGCCACCGCGGCCCGCTGGGCTAGGGTACGTGCGTTGTCCCATCGCGGTCGCCGGGAGCCGGAGCAGCGGCTCTGAGCTGCTGGGCCACCCTTTCGAGGGGTGGGCTCGCCTCCTCTCCCGGCCTCGGAAGCCTGACCTTACCTGGGGCCCTCACATCCTCTCCTTTAGAGAAATCATCACCTTGTGCCTCAAAATAAAACAGTCTGTAGAATTGGCCTTGGCGTGAGGATCGGGGAAAGACTCTGGCAGGCGGACTGAGGCTAAAAAAATGTGCCTTTTAGACAATCGTTATTCTCAGAAAACTTTATGCAGTATGCAGTGGGCTTCCAGAGGTCGATATAAGATCTGTCATTAGAAAACAAACGAATACTTTTTGTCGTGCTGTGTGTTGTAGAGCTACACTCTGATCTTTGCTGAATCCTTTGGTATCACGTTCGGAAATAGAATGGAAAAGTAAAATGTGTCTCTGCCTTGAAGTTCCAGACATTGTTTCTTTCCATTTGTTTGTAGTTTAATGGAGCCTTGATCAATGCCAGCAAAGCACTAAATATGTAAGTAGGCCACCACAGAGGATTTGCTGAAATCAGTTTGAAATAAATGACAACTTTCTTTTGACATTTGAGAACATAGCCTAGTCCAACTGCCAACATTTAGAAAGCTTTGGACATATGGAACGATTTCAGAATATGTTCAGTTAACTGTCAGATTTATTAGTTGTCATAGCTTTGACATTTATTAAAAAAAGAGTTCAATGTTTTCCAGATCCTTTTAACTGTACCTGATCAAAGTGATACATTGATAAATTCTCTTTGTTTTGACCAAGTTAGTAGTAACTATATTGGGAGGAAAGAATGTCGTTGTTGTCAGGTATAGAAGGATAAGATTTTAACAAGGCATATTTTATAAAACCATGTGATATTTAAGACCAATATTCTTTGCAAAAGACAAGAATCAAACTAATTAAGAAGTAGACCTTTTATAGTGTAGTTTGGATTTTTGTTTGGTTTGCTCTGTAAAATATTTTTAGTGGGATACTGGAGATCAAATTAGAGCCTGTGCCAGCCTACAGAAGATTCATTTTATATTCTGACTTTGAGAAGAGGTATTTGTTTTTGTTGTTGGTTTTTTCTTTTCTTTCTTTTCTTTTCTTTTTTTTTTTTTTTTTTGCTTGTTTGTTTTTTTAAGATCTCTGGTAGTTCAGAATGACTTCAAACTTACAATCTTCATGGGTCTGCTTTCCAAGTGATGGGATTATAGGTGTGTACCTGGCAAAGAGGGGTTTTGATTGTTTAATTATTCTTGCTATTTATAAAAAAGAGCGAATTTGTAGCTTGCTTTAATACGCAAAGCGTTTGTACACAAGATACTACTTTTTACTAGTAAAGATGTCATGATAATTCACTAAATCAATGAAAACTTCTCTTGAAGGCTGAGGTCTTAACATTGTCCTTTCCCACCTTACTATACCCCATTTTCCTTTTCATTCTGCCTCTTAAAAAAGAAAAAGGCTATTTATGAGCTAAGTGGTAATCCCAACAATCAGGAGGTAGAGGCAGGTGGATCTCCGTGAGTTCAAGGCCAGCCTGGTCTACAGAGTGAATTCAGCTCAGCTAAGGCTACACCGAGAAACCCTGTTCTCCAAAAACAGAAAAAGGGTTATTTATTGTAAAAAAAAAAAAAAAGTGTATAAACACATACATACACACACACGTTTTTGCCTGAATGTATGTATGCATTCAGTGTGATTGCCTGGTGCCTGAGGAGTTCAGAAGAGGGGAATCACATGTTCTGGAAGGAACTTGAGTTACCCATGGTTATTATGAGCTGCCATGTGAGAGCTGAAAACCAAACACCAGTACTCTGCAAGAGTAGCAAGTGCTCACTCACAATGGCTAAGCCACCTCTCCAGTTTCCGTTGTTAAGAGCATGGGTACTGTCTCTTTTCATCATTGAATCCCACTGGGCCTCTAGTTCGTAGACGAATAGTGCGTGTACGGTGGGGGGAGTTTAGTTTTAAGATGACATTGCTTTTCTGCCCCTCTACATATAAATTAGACTACTGTTGTGAACATTATGGGTTTTTTGGACATATATGGGTGTTTTGCCTGCATATATGTCTCACCGTATGAGTGCTGGGACTTTGGAAGCAAGGAGTGGGCATCAGATCCCATGGAGCTGGAGTTAAGGTTTGATGTAGCCACTATATGGGTCCCATAAATCAAATCAGGGTCCTGTGGAACAGCTGCTAGCAGGTGATCTTTACTACTGGGCATTTTTCCAGTCCTCTCCACTCCAACCCACCTCCTTTGTTACGGGAAAATTTGATTTTGTTTCCTCTTGTGTGTTGTGGACTGTTGTGGCACTTACTGTACTGATATTATAGTTTCAGCCTTTAAAGACTTTGAAGTATTTGACAGGTGATCTTTGAGTAATCTGAGACTTCTTTTTAGGGTTCATGTTCTAAGTTTGTTCAACCAATTTTAATATTGTTGAAACCAGTGGTTGCTAGTGATTTGGCAAGAATTAGAGTAGACTTACAGTTATCAGTTGAAGAAATGAATGCTTCTGAATGAACTAGGTTAGTCATAACTTACTTGTGCTATGTATTGAATTAATGACCTCACACTTGCAAGGCAAGCGCCCTGCCATTAAGTAGTACCTTAATGGTATGCTACTAATTTATTTTCCCTTGAAATTGTATTCAGTATGCAGTGAGGCTTGGATAAGGCTAATTTGTTGCAGCTTTAAGTACTGTAGAACAAGGTAAATCAGATTAAGTTGTATGATGGTATGTATGAGAAGTTTTGTTGAGGTTGCTGGAAATAAAACCAGATTTTCCACAAATGCTAAGCAAGCACTTTATGGGTGAGCCACAGTCCCCAGTGTTTATCAGGAGTTTTTAGCCAGATAAGTGCACTCTAAAGTTTGCAAAATTTTCTTGCTATATTTTTTATTCTCCCTTTGGTTTTTTAAAAAAATACTTTAAATAAGTTTATTAAGCAAAGGGGAGATACAGTTAATATTTATACTATATATATTAAGAATATATTTATACAAATTAACAGAAGTAAAAACAATCACTATTTTGTTTGTAAGACTATGAAGTTATTTTTATTTAGACATACAACTTTACCATTATGAAAAGTACTACATTGTATAAGGACAATTTTTTTTCTTCAGTGTGTGATGTGCTTTGACAGTAGTCCCCATACTCCAGCCTTCCCCCCCCCCCTTTTTTGCCATCTCCTAAGGCTTCTTTGGTCCACTAGATAATTTAATCATGTCATAAATACATCCATGATTTTGTGTATCTGTAAAATTAAGGAGTCATACATGAGAGAAAACATGGGTTGTCTTCCTGAGACTCACTTAATTCACCAAGTCTCCAGTTGTACCAATTTCCATGTAAGTTATATTAGTTGCTTTGTTGTTCTTTGTTTAGTTTCTCTGTGAGGCCTTTTGGAACTCTGTAGACTCTATAGACCAGACTTACTTCAAACTCCAGATCTACCTGCCTCTGTGCCTCAAGTGCTGATATTAAATGTGTGCACTACCATATTAATTAATACTAGCCATATTAATTGTTCTTTGTGGCTAAAAGTAATTGTGTTGTATGTATGTATGTATGTATGTATGTATGCATGCATGCATGTATGCTTTATCTTCTCCTCTGAAGTAGTAGCTCCTTTGGGTGTGTATAACCAAGATCTTGTAGCCGATCTGCTTTTTGAGAAACCTTGTACATATCCAGTGTTGGAGTACCTTATATCCCCACCTGCAGTGCGGAAGGATGGCCTTTCGCTTCCTAGCTAGCATTTGTTTTCCCCTCTTAAGGACTGGCTAAAGTGATGGGATTTCTGGGCAGTTTACATTTGCATTTCTCTTGTGCCTTGGGACATTTTTCCTGTGTTTGTTGATTATCTTCCACCCTGTAGATTGTCCTGAAGCTGTTTGTATTTTAATGTTAATCCCACTTCCCCCAAGAAGGGCTGCCTAGTCACATTACTCCAACTGAACCTTCCCATTTTATTTAGTAAAATAAAGGAAAGCCAGTGACTGGGTGGGGCGAGGGAATTAGAGAGGGCTGAGAGGTGGGAAGAAGGTGAGAGGATGGAGGTTCCCAAGGACCAGCTGGACCCAGGAGATATTTATTGATGTTAAAAAGTTATGAACATTAAGGATTTTATAGGTCTAGCATCTTATATGAAGGGCAGTTTGTATCTTTGTCTATTTGATGTAATCTTGTTGTGTAGAGGGTTTGTGGATTGAGAGTTGAACATATAAACCTGATGAAAAGCTTTCGGGCTGTTCAGTTGTGTTTATGGAATTTGGGGTACAGAAACATCCCGGGACAGAGGCAGAGAACAGGCGATAATAAACCGCCAAGAGAAGGGAGTTGTGCGAACGAGTTGGGTCTTGTTGGCGGCTAGGACCGGGCTCCAGAGGTGCGTGCGGCTCCGAACTAAAACCGGGCTTGAGGAGTGAGCCCTCATGGCCGGTAGAGAGATAAACCTGTTCTATTTTTTAATATTTACAGCAACACGATCCCAACTTGATTTCATTTGCTCCGTTGTTAATTGGGTTGATTAATTTATTGTTTACTTTAAAAAATTCTTTGTATAATCTGTAAGATGTTGCAAGAATTTTCTCCCATTCTCTAGCTGGTGTCCACCCTTGCTGTACAGAAGCATCTTAATTTCAAGCAATCCCACTTGCCAATTCATGACATTTCCCCCCCTGTGCTATTGATGTCTTTTTTTAGAAAAACCTTGCCTGCTCCTCAGGTTTTATGGCTCAGTTCTTTGATCCATTTTGAATTGACTTTTGTGCAAGGTGAGATCTAGGGATCTGATCTCACCTTATTCTTCCATATTTGGAAATCCAGCACCATTGGATAAAGAAGCTCTCCTTTCTCTAGTACATGTTTCTATGCATCTGTCAACATTTAGGTGCCTGTAACTGTGTGGGCTTATTTCTGGGTTCCTCTTTCATTTCTGTTTAACTCCATGACTGTTTATTTTCTAGTTTGAGGAATGGCATTGGAGTTTTAGTGGGGATTGTGTTGAGTCTGTAGATAGCCTTTGTAGGCTGGTCAATATCCAGTATGCTTCTAATTGGTGAACATGTGAAGTCATTCTTTTTCCCAGTGTCCACTTCGTTACTTTCTTCAATGTTTTCAAGTGTCATCATAGATTTCTTTTAGTTCTTTAGTTATGTTTTCTCCAAGGCATTTGTTTTTATGCATATGAGTGTTTTACCTGGATGTACATCTGTGTACCACATTTGTGGCTGGTGTCCTTGGAAACCAGAAGAGAACATGAATCTTCTGGGATTAGCATTCCAGATGGTTGTGAGCCAATATGTGGGTGCTAGGATTTAAACCTGATCTTCTGCAAGGGCAGCTAGTGATCTTAACTTGCAGAGTCATCTCTATGGCCCCCTAAATATTTATTTTTAGACAGTTGTGAATGGGATTGTTTTTCTAATTTCCTTCTTAGAGCATCTGTTATTTATGTATAGGAAGGTTACTAGTTTGGTATGTTAATGAGTGTTTATTGGAGTTTAGTCTTTAAGCACTAATGTAAAGAATTATATAATCTGCAAATAGAAATGTTTTTCTCTTCCTATTTGTATTTTGTTATCTTAACCACTCTAGCTGACTTCAAGTGCTATATTGAATAAGTAAAGGAAGTAGACCTTTTTCTTGTTTCTGATTTTAATAGAAATGTTTTTGAGGTTTCCCTTTGTTTAATAGTTGTCTTAGTCAGGGTTTCTATTTCTGCACAAAACATGACCAAGAAGTAAGGGGGGGGGGGTGTTTATTCAGCTTATACTTCCACATTGCTGTTCATCACCAAAGGAAGTCAGGACTGGAACTCAAGCAGGTCAGGAAGCAGGAGTTGATGTAGAGGTCATGGAGGGATGTTACTTACTGGCTTGCTTCATCTGGCTTGCTCAGCTGCCTTTCTTACAGAATCCAAATCTAGCAGTGTAGGGGGATGGCACCACCCACAATGGGCTGGACCCTCCCCCTAGAACAGTAGTTGAGAAAATGCCTTACAGCTGGATCTCATGGAGGCATTTCCTCAACTGAGGCTTCTTTTTCTGTGATAAATCCAGCTTGTGTCAAGTTGACACAAAACCAGCCAGTACAATTGACCTCTTGTCATCTTGACACACAAACATCACTATTAAACTTCAACCTTTACTTTATTATTCATCCCCAAGATCTAAATAACCTTAAGAGTCCCACAGTCTTTATGAAATCTTACATATTAAAGTTCCAATCCCTTTAAAATATACAATTTCTTTTAAAATTCAAAGTTGTTTTTCAATTTAAAGTCTCTTAACTGTGGGCTCCACTAAAATACTTTTTTTCTTCAAGAGGGAAAAATATCAGGGCACAGTCACAGTCAAAATCAAACTATTTGTTCAATGTCTGGGATCCACTCACTAACTTCTGGGCTCCTCGAAGGGCTTGTATCACTCTTCCTTTTGTAACACACACCTTGTCTTCAAGGTAGGCTCCACCTGCCACTGCTGTTCTTGGTGGACATCTCATGGTACTGGCATCTCCAAATCACTGCTGCAACTAGGTTTCATCAATAGCCTCTCATAGGCTCTCTTCATGGTGCCAAGCCTCTCTACTCCTTTGCATGACCCCTTCAATCCTTGGGGCATTAATTGCAACTGAGGCTGCACCTTTACCAATGGCCTTCCATGGCTTGTCACAGTGCCGAGCCTCAGCTGCTCTTCATGACTCCTTTATTCCTTCAAAATCAGTACTACCTGGGTGACTCTTACACATTACTAAATCCAGCCACAGCACAAGGTACAACCATGGCTATCTTTGGAACACAGCCTCCTTGTGCTCCCAGAAGACACTTTCTAGAAGCTTTCACCTCAGTGATGCTGGTCTCTTCTTAATCATCACTAATGTCTTAGCTCCAGCTGACTAGCATCAGTAGTCCTAGTAATACAAAGGTTTTGCTTTTTTAGTTCTGGCATCTTGTTAATCACAGCTGATTCTTCAGCCCCAGCTAACCAAAACCACAGGATCTTCACAATCAAAACGCATCAATGGCCCTGATAAGAGTCTTTAAGCTTCCCTCTGAAATTTCACAAGCCAGGCCTCCATCTTCTGCACTGTTCTTAACATTATCTTCCAAGACCATATAGAACATCCCACAGAACTCTTAATAAAAAAAGCAAGTGTTCTAATCTCCCCAGCCCAAGTTCACTTGTTTTTACAAAGATCAGAGTGGCCTTCTGAAGCCTGTGAGCTTCAAATTAGGTCTTATACTTATCCATTAGTATTCTTTTTATGCTTGGACTATTCATGACAACATTATCGTCACTGTTATTACTATTATTTATGAGTATGTGAGCAGGTGTTCATGAGTACGTCATGTGTACCACATGCATGTCTGGAGTTGAGAGGACAAGGCTCAGGACTTAGTTCTTCCATCTTTCTGTGGGTCCTGGGGACTGAACTCAGGCCTTGAGGTTTGCTGCAGCAGGTTTGTACCAGCTGAAACTCCATTACATCCTAATGAACACAGAAAAAGAGAAAAACTATGTCTGCCTTTCATTTCCTAGTTACCCAGTGTCACCTCTTAGTCTCTTTCCTAATGCTACATTGCACTGACACACATCCTAACAGCAAAGAGATGGAACCAGCCTAGATGTCTGCTCACCGGTGCAAATGAATGAATCTGGAAAATGTGGCACATGTGCAAAATGGAATAGTCTATAAAGAAAAACTGGAATTATTAGGTTCAAAAAAATAGAAGAGCCCAGAAAATATATTAAGTGAAGGTAACCCAAACTTGGGGGGGGAAATGTACATTCCCCTTATATGCAGATCTAGCCTATAATGCATATATGTATATATGAAAATGTTTAGTTCTGTATATTAGCTTAGGAAGATTGACGTTTTTCTTTGGAGATAGGGTCTTATGTAGACCAGTCTGGCCAGGAACTTCATTGTGCAGGTGAGGGTGAACTTAAACTCTTGATCCTTTGTTTGTTTGTTTGTTTCTTTCTTTCTTTCTTTCTTTCAAATTTTGGAATTCTAGGAGCATACACCATCCCAGACTACTTTAGAGACTTACTATTTTAAAATTTAATGTGGCTGGGTGTGGTGGCACACAGTTTTAGTTGCAGCACTCAGGAGGGAGAAGCAGGGAGGAACTCCCGAGTTCAAGGCCAGCCAGCACTACACCGAAAAACCCTATCTTGGAAAAACGAAACAATAAAGTTGATGTATGTGAGTGTTTGACTTGCATATGTTTCTGTACATCATGGTTTGTTTTTTTTTTTTTTTTTTTTTTGCCCATTAAGGCTGTAAAAAGGTGTTTGATCCCCTAAATTTGGAATTAGAGACCTTGGTAGCTTTTATATGGTTGTTGGGAATCAAACTACCTAGAAATGTAGTTGCTGAATTTTCTGTAAAATAAAGTGTGCCCAGAAAAAAGCACCAGATCCCTTCCACCACCTACTGTGGAGGATTGAACCTAGAGCCTCATATATACTAGGGCCACCACTGCAGTACCTTCTCACTCTTCTTCTGCTTTTAATGACAGTAGTCATCCCCAGTGCTCTCTACTTCATATAAAAAATGGCCTCATGATATTGCACATGATAAAGGATCTTTATAGACCCACACATCTGTTAAACATCCTTAAGGATGTGTATTTTCTTTTCCCCTTCATATCCTTAGAACTGGTTCCAAGACTTCTCTCCCATGCCAGAAGATGCTGATGCTCAAAAATGGCATACTATTTGTAAATATTAGAGACACATGCTCCTGTATTTTTTCTTATCTCCAGATGACTTGTAATACCTCGTGCAGTGCTGCTGCTCTGTAACAGTTGGTATACTATATATCCTAGGGAGCCATGGCCGAACCTGCGCTGTTCACTATGAACCTGAGTTTTGATGTGCAGTTGGTGGGATCGGTGGTTGCAGAATCCCTTGCTGTAGAGCACCAGCTGTACTATCTTTGGTAGGTGTGTGGTAGACAGCACCGAAGTAACTTATGCTTCCAATGGGCGTGTGTGGATAAATTAACAAGCTGTTTTCTTAGATTATGTATTTTGTTCAGAATCTGCCAAAAGTTGCAGATTAGTGCAGTGTGACTTGTTTGTACTACCAGTGCTTCTGAAGTTGTGTTCTATCAAGTACATATGATTTAAATTTCAGTTACTTAAACGCACACATTTTCATTGGCATTGTTTGACTTTGGAAGTGTCAGTAAGGACATCTAAGGATGGGAGGCCTAGCTCGGTGGCAGAGCACTTGTCTAGCATATGTGGGCCCTGGTTTGATGCTCAGATGAAAAACACTAGAGAGTTGGTACTTTTAGTCAGTGTGCATCTAGATCCCTGAAATTGGTTTTGTCTTTTTGGAAGCCGATATGGTTGCATATCCTTCATAGTGGGTTGACTTTCTCGAGATATAAAAAAGTAAGGAAATCCATTATGTGAAATATTTTTTCTTAGATGATTTTAAAATAGTGAGTGAGACACTTAAGACCAGTCCTGAAGTTAGGGGCCATCCTAAATATTGATGACCGTTTGACTTATAGTTAACTATTTGTAAATTTTAGTTTACCTTTTTTAATGCATTCAGTTTGTAGGCATTCAAAATGCTGCTTAAATTGATGGAATACTCACATCTTTTCCAACAAGAATGGAAAGGGTGCATTAGATGAGTGCTCTTTAAATTTTTCCACTCGAGACCCCTTTTCTCCGGAGGGATTTTTGTGCATTCCTGGATTTACAGGTATATACGAATGGAACACTTCCCGAGGTTTTTGTTTTCTGTAACTGAACCGTTACTTCTGAGGCACCAGAGCTCTTGAGGCAGTAGCACCCAGTGTGCTACACCTGAGTGTACTAGTGAACGTCCGTTAGCCCTTGAGTACACTGCTGGCTGGGAGCTGTGGCTTGCGGCTACTGCTTCGTGCTATGAGAGTTTTGTGCTGTATATCGCAAACCCTGGAAAGAAATCAAAATTTGCAGTCTGCTTCTTCTGAATGTGTATTGCCTTTGTTCTGTTGTAAAGTGGGAAGCAGTAAGTTGAGTGCAGGACTGTGTGTAGGCTACCCTCAGTCACCTAGCAACCACATAACTTGTCAGGAATCAGGTTGTAGGTATTAGCCAGTCTGCTATGCCTTAGGATACAAAAAATAGGGGAGGGAATTTAATTGTTATACCTAATGTAATATCCTGTGCTGTGGCATCATTGAATGCCCTCTTGGGCTCTGCAGTTGCTTCTCCAACACATCCACCCTTTAAATACAAAATCATTTTTATTTTATGCTTATGGCTGTTTTGCCTGTATGCATGTTTACACTGCATGTGTGTCTGGTGCCTGCAGAAGCCAGAAGAGGGTGTTGGATGATTGTTAACCAGGATGTGGGTGCTGGGAATCAACCCAGACCACCTGGAAGACTAACAAGTGCTGTTAACCTCAGAGCCATCTTTCCAGCCCCTGGAGTAAGTGTTGAATATCTTCATCATTGTGAGTTATTCAGGAGTACACTGTTACTTCTTTAACTTTTGAAAACGTGTCTTTCTACAGCCTCAAGGAATAGGCTCCCCAAGTGTTTACCATGCGGTCATTGTCATCTTTTTGGAGTTTTTTGCTTGGGGACTACTGACAGCACCCACGTTGGTGGTGAGTAATCTTTAATGTGCCTATCACTTTTTCTACGGCAGAAAAGATGCCTGTTTTCCATAGTCCGACACTGACTGGTCATTTCTTAACAGGTGGCCTGTGCTTAACTGCTTTTGCTACCTCTTGCAACTTACTCGCCCTGTTAGGTAGAAAGGAGGGACTTTTACACTGATAGGTTTAAGGAAGGTGAAATCTAGGGCTCTTATTACTCAACATAATTGTTTTGAGGTAAATTGCATAGCTCTGTTCTCCTAAGTCAGGTTTCTTTCATTTGAGCTCAAGATCTACAAAGGCTAAAAGTGGCGTTACGTATGTTTTCCTAGGTTTGGAATCATAGAAGTCTGTTTTACTGAACCAAACAGCTCAGGTGATGAATAATTTTCTACTGTCAATACCGAAGAAGAAAATGGAATGAGATTCCCTTCTAAAGAGGAGTCTGTATCTTGAAAGGAGTACCTAGCTTATAGAATCTCAGAATTTAAATACCTAATTTTAAAAAGAATTATGTGTATGGGTATTTTGCCTGCCAGTATATATATCCACCACGTGCATGCCTGGTGCCTGCACAGAAGTGGATTTACAGATAGTTCTGAGCCTCTAGAAGAGCAGCTAGTGAGTGCTCTTAACCAGTAAGCCATGACTCAGATCCTTAGAAGAGAAATTTGAGTTTGCTTACTTGTATTTATAGTCATAAACTTGATCTTTTTATACTCATGAGACTTTAAAGATTGTTCCTTAAAAAATAATTAAATGACCATGTAAGTAGATTGCAAGAGTCTAAAATACAATTTATATTGCTTGATAGATTTATCTACAGCTATATATATATATATATATATAATCATTGCTTTTGTGAATAAAATATTGATGTTTAATGAGGTTACTTTGACTACAAAGCCATAATCATCTTCAAATAATCTTCTTCAAATAAATTTTCTTTATAATCTGTTGTTTATTTAAAGTTAGAATAGTTCTTTCAATGATATACTTGTTTATAAGAATGTCAATTTGAATGCACTTTGATTGAGATCCTTTTCTTTTTAAAAAGTATGGCTAATTTGCCTAAAATGAATCATTAGTTCTCCAGAATGTAAGTTTGTATGTATACCATGTGCACCTTGCTCTTGAAGGGTTATCACTGTGCTGCACAGGCTTACTTTGAACTCTGTAACCCTCCTGTAGTAGCTCACATAGGAAGCTGAAATTACAATATAGAAATGTGTTAAGTATGATATGAAGGTTGTCCTGATACCCTACCTACCATGTATCTAGGCATGACAAGAATGTTACCTTCTTTGGTGGCCTTTATCTCTGCCATTATGAGTGTAAGCCAGATAGAGACAATTAATTAGAATGTGTTATCTGTTCAGTGATGTTTCCAAAATTTTTAGGCCTTAAAGCTTGTTTTAGTAAAATTGAACAAAAGAGTCTAGGGCTTTCTCATGCACACTGGGTAAGCACTCTGCCTCTGATCCATATTTATTCCCCGTCCTGATGAAGTGGCACCTTGAAAGTGGTGCAGAATCCTTGAGTTCCTTGGGTCTTATAGTGACTAACAGAAAGATGTCTCAGAAGCTGGAGATAAGAAGAGCTCTGTGGTTAAGAGCACTTGCTCATCACACAGTGGACCTTAGTTTGGTTCCCAGCACCTCTGTTGGGCAGTTCAAAACCATCTGTAATTCCAGCTTCAGGGGACCCAACATTCTCTTCTTAATAAGTGTGTGACACATACACATAAATAAAAATCCTTAAAACAAAACAAAACAAAACAAAAAATCATGAAAAAAGATACCTCAAGCTAGCACTGCTCGATCCGTCTTTCCTTCTTGTCCTGGAAATTAGTGTAGGGCCTCAAGTATTCTAAAACATACAGTTGTAACTTTGCTATTTTGAAACTAGATAATTATTATTATTATCCCCAACAAATATGAGAGAGAGAGAGAGAGAGAGAGAGAGAGAGAGAGAGAGAGAGAGAGAGAGAGCGAGCTACCTTGTACATAATAGGTTGCTTAGCAGTGTTGCTGACTTAGTAGATGCTGGTGGTATTGGTTCTCCTACTCCTATCTAGGTTGTGATAATAAAGCTTAAAGCCACTTGGTTGGGAGCTACTGATTCAGAATCTTGGAATATTAATAAAAAACAAAAAGAACTATGCATCTTCTCATTTGTGAGCTTCTTTGACTTATATTTTACTTTTTGTTTTGTTTTGTTGTTGTTCCTTTCATCTCTGCTGGGTGTAAATCCCAGGCAGGGCCTTGTCTGTAGCAGGTAAGGGCTCTACCATAGAGCTCTACTCCAGCCTTCTAAGTTTCTCATTTTTATTTACAATAAGTATGTTTCCCCAGGTTTCTTGTCATTGGCAAGAAGAGGAACTAAAGGAGAGGGGAGATTTCTTAGTTCTTTCTTAACAGTATTTCTTCATGTGGCCCCTCCCCACTGTCAGAACAGGCAGTGTTCGGAGTGGAGGAAGCATTGGCTTCCAAGCCAGGTGAGAGCTCAGTGGCTCCATCTCTAAGAGCCCACAGCACCAGGCTAAGCTGGAAATCCATGTGAAATAAAACTAGATTGTATTATGAAAGGTTTAAAATTGGAGGGGACCCACATCTTTAATCCCAGCACTTAGGTGGATCTCTGCATTCAAGGCCAGCCTGGTCTACAAAGCAAGTTCTAAGACAGACAGGGCTACACAGAGAAGCCCTGTCTTGAAAAAAAGAAAGGAAGGAAGGAAAGTAAAGAACAGAAAAAACAAGAGTAGGTGTTGTTTGAAAATGTTAATGTGGACATTTTACCAAGAGTAAAATATAATGTGGCTTTTATTGTCTTAGGTATTGCATGAGACCTTCCCTAAACATACATTTCTGATGAATGGCCTAATTCAAGGAGTAAAGGTATGGTTAATCCTGTGTGTGCTATAAGCTTTGACTCAGACTTATATTTCTTGTTTTATATTAGAATTCTCTTTTAAGAAGTTTTAGTGCTCTTATAACAGTACAAACTTAAGCGTTAAGGTTAGTGGTGAGAAAGAAAAATTTACCCCCAAGCTCTTCATTTGTATAATCTTTTTTTGTAAACAGATAGTCTGTTTACCACTATAAAATAGATAACTCGTCTTCCAGAATTGCTGGTTTAGTTCCTGAGGTTGAAAGTACATTAGCATTTCATATTTAATACTCAGGCAGGACAACAGATGATTTCCTTAGCCAATCTAAAGAAATTTTAAAACAGTATGTAAGTAAGAAATAAGTTACTGTTAATTGTAAAAGCAGAGTTGCTGTAAAGTCTGTTGCTGTTCCAGCACGTGGATGATTGTTGGCTCGTGCATACTCAGCATCCTTTTTTACTATTACTCTAGGGTTTGTTGTCATTCCTCAGTGCCCCACTTATTGGTGCTCTTTCTGATGTTTGGGGCCGAAAATCCTTCTTGCTGCTAACAGTGTTTTTCACATGTGCCCCCATTCCTCTAATGAAGATCAGCCCATGGTATGTATACACTTACCTCTATACCGCAATTAAGTAACTATTTTTGCTATTGCTTTCTTAATGCTTCTTTATTTCTTATACTTTTCTTAGACGGTTTATTTATCTGCTTAGATCTAATTTAGTGTGTTCTTTGCTTTGACACAATTAAGAAGGCTCAAGGGGGTAAGAACCAGTATCTGAATAATATTGGTAAGGGTTTGGAGCTAGGTGCTGCTGTTAGAAGCAGTACTTTAGAAACTGTAGAGATATGCTGACTTCTGTTTGTGCAAGTAGGGATTTTGTACAGTTCATCCCTATCTATATTCATTGGGAACAGATTTATTAAAAAGCTCAAAATGATAGTTGCTCAAAATCTGTTTATTTCTTTTTATATCAGAAAGATTCTGGATTTGAGCAGTCTAGAGCCTGAGTGTATTGTAGTGACTGACTTCACTCTGCCACCTTTCCCTTTATAGCCTTCTTAGCATTGCTGAAGCCCAGCTGTCATGTCAGCCTTGTGTGAATGACAGAAAGTGTGTCTTACTTAGGGTTTTACTGCTGTGAACAGACACAATGACCAAGGCAACTCTTATAAGGAAAACATTTAATTGGGACTGGCTTACAGGTTCAGAGGTTCAGTCTATTATCATCAAGGTGGGAACATGGCAGCGTCCAGGCAGTCATGGTGCAGGAGGAGCTGAGGGTTCTACATCTTCATCTGAAGGAAGCCTGGAATAGACTGAGCATCCTCAGGCAGTTAGGAGGGTCTCCAAACCCACCCCCAGAGTCTAACAAGACCACACTTTCTAATAGTGCCATTCCCTTGGCTGAGCATATACAACCATCACAGTGTGACTACAAACTTTGCTGGCTTTGATGTATTCTGTTTTGTTTTATTTTGTTTTTGCAGCAAGATCTTATTGTGTAGCACAGACTGGGCTTGACCTCTGAATCTGCTCAGTGTCACAAAGAGTGCTGGGTTACATGCACACAGCCTTCAGTACCACCGTCTTTTAATCCAGCTCCTACCTGCACATCATGTATCTTTGGTCAGATTTTTCTATGCTTCTATTAGAACATTCTCAGCCACTGTAATAAAAATGAGGATTATAGCTGGGGCAGTAGAATACATAGATCTTCAGTCTCAGCACAAACGAGGCAGAGGCCAATCTGTTTTACAAAGTGAGCTCCAGGACAGCTAGGGCTACAGTGAGAAACCCTGTCCTGAAAAAGCAGAAAACAAACAAACAGGAAGGCTCTGTGTATTATTTTTCACTTAGAGAAAAGGATAACAAGTTCATACACACAAAAGAACAAGTACCCCAAACTATCAGGGTTCTTTATCTGTACATTGTTCCTCCAGTGCTCTGTGTACTCCACAGTGAAGAGATTTCCAGTGAGTGTCTAGAAATATTCAGGAGCTACGTCGAAGGGTTTTCTCTCATAGGTTAAATGCCAGCTTTAAAAAGCAAGCCTCTGATGAACTGCTTAAGATGCAAATGAGATCTTAACCAACAGAATCTAGCAAGAAATGTATTTTGGAAAGGACTGTGTTTGAAAATGTTTAGCAGCACTAACGTCTTGATGGAATGGTAATGTGAATGTTATTAAGCATGACTTAAACTAAATGTCACTGCCACAGTAGGTTTCTAGAGTCAGTTTTAGTACAGTACAACATGCCTTTCAAAATATCTTTTCTCTCTCTCTCTCTCTCTCTCTCTCTCTCTCTCTCTCTCTCTCTCTCTCTCTCTCTCTCTCGTGTGTGTGTGTGTGTGTGTGTGTGTGTGTGTTTTCCCATTGGGGTTCATGTGGAGGCCAGAGTAACGCTGGGCTTGTTAGTGGCAATTACTTTTCCACCTTGATCTTGGAGAAAGTCACCAGAGAGCACACTTTTTATGCTAGACTTGACTGGCTGCTGAGCTCCTTCTCCACGCTCCAGTTCTGAGGTTATAGGGTTCATCTCTGTGCCCAGCTTTTTATTTTTACATAGGTGCTGAGGGTCAGCGTTAAGTTCTTCATGCTTGTACAGCAAGCTAGAGTTACCCTTAAGCCACCTTCATACCCATCGTTCACTCTTTATAATTGTCTTAATTTTATGAGCACTGCCGTTCAGGTCTCTTCAATGCAAAGAATGTTCTGCCAACAATTGAAGAGTCAAAGATGTGTAACTTGTTTATATGGGCTCACAGGCATGCAGGTACTTGGATGAAAAGTAGTAATGAATCATTAGTTTTTATCTTGTTGCTGTTTCTAATAGAAGCAGCAAAACCCTTGGCAGTTTAACTATTCAGATTAAAGAGTTACCAGAATATATTATCTAATATTAAGTGCTGAATTCTCTATAGGGGCTGCGTTGCTATGATGGGCCATACATTTTCATAGTAACTGGCCTAGGGTTTATAGCTGTGATAATTCATGCATTGACCTAGAAAGCTCTTGGCTGAACTGTAGTTCTTACTGTAACTAAAAGACTGAAGAAACATTTTAAGTAGGTGTTTGTTCTAACCAGTTTTTCTTCTTGCCTTTCCTTCTTAGGTGGTACTTTGCTGTTATCTCTGTTTCTGGGGTTTTTGCAGTAACATTCTCTGTGGTATTTGCATATGTAGCAGATATAACTCAAGAGCATGAAAGAAGTATGGCTTATGGGCTGGTATGTATACTTATTCCTTCCAGCGTTCTTTTGTGTCTGCTGCAAATGCCGGGTATTAAGTGTTCCTTTCTGCAAGAAATACAGACTTATAGTCACTCATTAGATTGTATTTAAAAGTCTTTTCAAAGATGTGATGGTTCATGTTTCTAATCTCAGAACTAAAGAGCCTGATCAATTAATCTAGGCTAATTAAACAAGACTCATAAAAACCTAGAACCATGCAAGCTTTGACAGTTCTATTCAGGAACTATCTGTAGTATTGATCTAATTTAAATGATTGTCTATTTTGTATTATCATTTTTAATGGAATTCTAAATAAGGAAATAAAATTAATACTCTTAACTCACTCACGGAATTAATCTAGGGTTTGGTAAACCTTTTTGAGGCTTTGTAAGCCATGTATAGTCTCTATCCCATTGTGTGTGTGTTCAGTTCCTTTTAAAACTGTAATAACCAGAGCCAGAGAGATGGCTCAGCATGTGAACAAGCTTGCTACTATGCCTGATGACCTGGTTTTGATCTCCAGAACCCACCTGGTAGAAAAGAACTGACCCTCCCTGCATACATGCACATATATATGTCATAAGTTGAAAAGTAAAAGTGCCCTACCTTATTGCATGTGGCTCACAGACATTTGCTTGCCAATATTTATAGTGACTAACTGCAGTACAGTCTGATTTCCTTTCAAATCTAAGAATAAAATGGCAACAAGAACCGTAGTTCTCTACTGTTATTTAAATAGTCTAAAAGAAGTATGGCAGTAAGGAGTTTCAGCAAACCAAGATAAATGTTTGATAAACGAGGACTGCGTCTTGTAGCTGCCTGAGCTTTAGTTCCATGAAAGATGATTTCTGGTTCAAAAGTATTGCAAAAACTGAGGGTGTTGGAAAGATTTGGGAAAGGAATGGTAGGGAGAATGCAGGGGGAAGTCACAAAAGTACTAGTGGTTTTAGTTATGGGTTAACCCTTAAATAACGAGCCTGTTGGTAGCCAGTGGGTTTTGTCACTGTTTGTTTTGAGAAAATCACAGCCAACTTTCTTGAAGTGTACTTGAAATTCATGTGTTTTTTGTACAATTGTACAACTATCATGATGATACAGTTGGAGCTTAGAGTTATACTAAAGTAATAACTACACTTTCCTTAGCCAAAGCCTTTTTTCTTTTAGATAGGGCCTTAACTATATACCCAGGATGGCTTACTTCTCTTCTGTGCTGGGATTGTACTATACAGGGAAAACTGTGCATACCTTTAATCCCAGGAGCCAGAGGCAGGCACAGGTATCTTTGAATGTAAGGCCAGCCTGGTCTACAATAGCAATTTCTAGGCCAGCCAGAGCTACATAGTAAGGCACTCAAAAGAAAAATCAACAAAAAGAATTTCCCAGCCTGGTCAGTTCTTGGTTTTGACTAAGATCCAGTGAAGGCATAGCCTAGCAAATGCTACTGACATGAGAGATGGTGTGGATCCAGAGAAAGGAGAAAAAGAGCTTTGTGGTCCTCTCCTTTCTGCCAGAAGGAAATGGCCACAGGCCGGCAGGATTGAGAGGATACAGCACAGAGGGACCCTGACCAGGCATTTCTTTACTGCATTGCAAATGTGAGCTCACCTGATGTGATGGTGGAAGTGAGTGTTCTGGGCCATAATGAGATACCACTGCTGTCTGGGTTTAGAATGTCTCCATTGACCCAGAGAATATTCAGACCCATTTATCATCCACTGCTTTTGCCTTTGGTAGACATTTCATACAAATTACATAGTATAAGTCAGTCTTTATATGTCTAGGATCTTTCTGTTCAGTGTGCTCTTGAGATTTACCCAGTCCATCTGAGTTGCTGTGTAGTAGTATGTCTGTGTTTGAGACAAACTACATTTGGTTAATTAAGAGGTGAATGCCTCTTGATGGATGCTTGGATTAAAAGATACAACTTTTTAAATTTTGAATTGTGAGAGATTCAAATTCACAGGGCTCTCAAATGAGCAGCAGCTTGTACAGTTGGGTTTGTTTGTTTGTTTGTTTTTTCATTCTATTTTTGTAAGTGTTTAGCCTGTAAAGATCAGAAGGGGTGATTATCTGAGTTTGATTCTTGGCCTCCACATAGTAAAATGTAGAGAACTGTGACAAGTTGTCCTAGCATAAGCAGACATACATACATGCAAACATACACACATGAGTGAGTGTAAAATAAACCTGAATTTATTTTAATCATTCATGAAGTTGCAAATACTTTTTTTTTAAGATTTTTTTTTTTAATTTTATGTATATGAGTACATTGTTGCTGTTTTCAGACACACCAGAAGAGGGCATGGGGTGCACATTACACATGGTTGTGAGCTGCCATGTGGTTGCTGGGAATTGAACTCCGGACCTCTAGAAGAGCAGTCAGTGCTCTTAACCACCAAGCCATCTCTCCATCTCGCAAATAAACACTCTGTGTTGGTTAACTACATTCAGAAGTCACAATGGCATAGAAACAGTAAAGTTTCTACTCTTATTTCTTTAGTCTTCTCCTCTGAATACTGGAGTGAACATAGGGCCTCTCACATAAGGTAGGAAGTTACCCATCCTGGCTCTAATTTCTAGTTCTGAAGACCATGGTTTTGATTAGGCGTTATCTGCTTTCACATCTGCTGATTTGCAGTTCATCAGCTTTGTCTGGGGTTACTGGGTTCTCTCTAATTTTGGCATCTGTTAGGTTTGTCCACACCTCATGAGAGGTCGAGAGAAGGTCTCAGTGACAGGTATTTTTGCTCTTCCTAATCCTGCTGCTAAAACTCAGCTAGCTCTAATTATGTATCATAATGAACATTTAATTATCTATTTAATTTTGATGAGAAAAATCACAATTAAATTGAATCCCCCTACAAGAGTGAATGATTTTAGACTGTTGATAGAAAGTGCAAAAGATTGATACTGTAGGTGTGCTCTTGGTGCTCTGGGCTCCTCACTTCCTCAACCAAGTCACCTTGTTGGTTTGCAGGTCTGTTTTGCTATGAATTGATCTTTAGGATGTGTTTGCACACAAGGCTCCAAAGTTTGAGAGTTTGAAAGGCTGGACTATCTTCTTAAGCAAAAATTTGTTCTGATGACCTTTCTCGGGAGAGCACAAGAACAGTGCAGTTGCCACCAGGTTGCAAAGCAGGATGGGTGCTGACAGAAGAGCCCCAGATAACTCCCTTGTCTGTCCTGATTGCAGGTTTCCGCTACCTTTGCTGCCAGCCTAGTTACCAGCCCTGCAATTGGAGCTTACCTTGGACGCGTGTATGGGGACAGCTTAGTGGTGGTCCTTGCTACAGCAATAGCTCTGCTAGACATCTGTTTTATCCTTGTTGCTGTGCCAGAGTCATTGCCTGAGAAGATGAGGCCAGCATCGTGGGGAGCTCCCATTTCCTGGGAGCAGGCTGACCCCTTTGCAGTAAGTTCCTTGGCAAAAGAGAATGCCTGCATACTTCTCTCTGGATGTTTGTGGAGTGGGGGGCATCTTAAGGTTTATTTATATATTTATTATAATCTCAATGCAGACCTGTTGGTTGGAGATCATTCTACATGATCATTGTAGAACATGAGTTCTACAAATACAAGCATGCACCACCAAAAGGGATTTTAAAAAAAAACTTTTTTAACAGTTTGAAATATTTTCAGACTAGTTTGAGTAGGATTAAAATAAAAAGAAACTAGTTGTGTGAGGTTCTGATGTATTGTTGATGTTTCTCCTACTCTAGTCTTTAAAAAAAGTGGGCCAAGATTCCATAGTGCTACTGATCTGTATCACGGTGTTTCTCTCCTACCTACCCGAAGCAGGCCAGTACTCCAGCTTCTTCTTATACCTCAGACAGGTAAGATCATCCTACCAAAGCAAACATGTCATGTTTAGCACCATAAGAACAGTGTTTCATCGTCTCAGAACTGTATTCATCCTTAGTTTGCTTCCTATTGCTGAGATAAAACACTTACCCAAAACAGCTCAGGGAAGAAAGGATGACTTGGCTTGTATTTCCCTGCAGTCCATCTTTGAAGGACATCAGGGCAGAAACCTGGAAGCAGGAACTGAAGCAAAGACTATGGAGGAATGCTGTTTCCTTGCTTGCTCCTCAGATTCATGCTCAGCTAGCTACCTTTCTTGCCTTCCAAGACAACCTTGCTTGGGTGGTACTGTCTACAGCATGCTGGACCTCCAACATCAGTCATTAATCAAGGAAGTGTCCCCACAGACTTGTCTAGTGACCAGCCTGATAAGAACATTTTCTCAGTTAAGGTTTTCTCTTCCCAGGTGACTCTAGTTTATGTCACATTGACAAAAGAACTACCACTACAATACTATTTTGTAAACGGTAGCCAACAAGAACTTAACCTGGTAGAGGACCTATTTCGGCTCCTCATCCTTGGTACTGGAGATGAAACCTAGGACCTCATTTTGTAGTTTTAAAAATTATTTAGGGTGCTTGATAGCTTAGTTATGGCCAAATATTATATACAAGAAGGTATTTTTAATATGATAAACCATTTTTTTCTAATGAAAAATGTAAGTAAATTAAAATTAGAATGGAAAATTGTCAATAAGCATTTTTCTAGCCATTTGATGTTAATATACATGTGGTTACATAGATAGTATATATTTGATGTGCTTCTTTTTTTCATTAATTTTACTTGTTTTGGAAACCTTCTAGATAATGAAATTTTCCCCAGAAAGTGTGGCGGCCTTTATAGCAGTCCTTGGCATTCTGTCTATTATTGCACAGGTGAGTTTCTGCTTTAGTTACAAATCAAAGGAGGTCCATCCCCGTCCATATGAGGCCTCATCCAGTGAAGGTCTTGTGCTGCTTTGAATATGCTTGGCACTATTAGGAGGTGTAGCGTTGGTGAAGGAAGTGTGGTGTTATGGGTGTGGGCTTTAACCCATAGCATGGAAGACAGTCTTTCTTCTAGAGGCTTTCAAATGAATATGTAGAACTCTCTGATCCTCCTGTACTATTCCTGCCTAGACACTGCCATAACACACTACTCTGAACCTGTAAGCCAGCCCCGATGAAATGCTGTCCCGAGTAAGGATTACCTTGGTCACAGCAGTAAAACCCTAAGACAGGCATGTTGGTGAAACAGATCAAGCTGGCCTCCCAAGTGCTGTGCTACCATGTCTGGCTAGAAACAAGTCTGGTCTGTAGGGTCAAATATTTGTTATCAGAGCTGGTAATTGATGAGACTTTTTGGATGGATACATATTAGTGAATATGTGATGTATAACATGACAGTTTATTGATTTATATCAGGACTCCTCCTTGTCTGAATTCACTCTTCAAATAGTCACTGAATGTCTACAGTACTGAATAGACCCTGTTTGAACATCAGTATTTATTCCTGCTATCTAGACTTTATCATTCTAGGGAATGAGATAGGGTGTATAGGTAAGTTGTAAGGGTAATTTGAGAAGTACTTAATATACAAGGTGGTGCTTGGCCAAGGATATGCAGGTATAGCTGGAGGAGGAGAATGTTAAGATGTTAAGTAATGAGAATAATGCTCCAAGGATGAGGCTATTCCTGGTGCACGGATAGGAAAGCAGAGAGGCTTGTTAGGCACTGCTGGTGTGGGTAAGGAGGAAAGGGCTAGGGGGTGAATTCCAAGGAGCTCCTGGAAGCCCAGCAGGGAAATAGTGATTGTTGACACAGTGGATTACTCTGTCTTTGGATGTGAGAGATTCTTACAGCAAGTCTGGCTTAGTGATTATACACAGGATGTGACCCCAAGTATCGAGGTGACCAGTATTTCTCGATTCTGTTTTTGACTTGAATGACTTCTAGTAGCCATATGAAAATACATTTACCTTTTACTCCATTTGCAAGGTAAACAGGCTATACGCAAGAAGATGTTTTGTTGTGCGGGTGTGTGTGTGTGTGTGTTCCCAGGGTCTCACTTATTGGACTCTTCCCTGAATTAGGATTTATTGACCCTGGCTTTTTAAATTAAAGATGATAAATTCTGTAAATTAACAGTGTTAGCCAGTTGTATTGAATGATGGGCTATTTTATTAGCAGGTTTTGGAGGTAGTTGTGATCTCCTTTGGGAAGTTGTCAGCTTCCTTAGCACTCACATTCCTGAACAGTGCACGCTTGTGCCCGTAGCAGGCCCTGCAGCTGTATGCCTACCTCAGGCGATGGGGATTTATTTCATCCAGGTGACGGTCTTTTAGCAGGGGGTTATCACTCTAGGGTGCAGCAATAATGAGGGCCTGTTTTCTGCCCTGTGAGCCTCTAGAGAGTGGTTCTCAACTTTTGTGGTCCATGGCCCCACAGAAGGTCACAGATCAGCAATTTACATTACAATTCATAACAGCAAAATTATAGTTATGAAGGAGCAACAAAAATAGATGAATGGTTGGGTGTCACCACTGTATGAAGAACTGTATTAAAGGATAGCAACATTGCAAAGGTTGAGAACCACTGCTCTAGAGCCTTAAGAAGAAGCAGGACTTTTGAGGGGTAAGTGCTGTGTTTGGGGGTAGTCTTGAGTACCCTTTGCCAGAAAGCAAGAGGGAACATAGCATCTGGTAAGCAAGCACAATGCTGATGTGCAGTACCTGAGAGCTTGATCTGGTCCACGTGCACGGACACTGAGAATGGTGGGACTTCTGACATCCCAAAGCCCACATCCAGTGGCATCCCTCCTTCAACAAGGCCATACCCAATACTTTTCAAACAGTTCACCAATATTGGGACAAGTATTGAAAACAGGTGATTAAATGAGGCCGTTCTCATTCAGACCACCACTAGGGCTCACGTGGCTTTGAAGTTTCATTCAGGATGTTGATTGTCTCCACCAGGAGCCCAGAGGTTTCTGTCGGCGTTGTCCTCTTTGTGTTAGAAAGTGTGGACACTGTGACTCTGCAGTGTCAGCTGAAAAAACATCAATGTATTAAGAGGTACTTTACTGGAGAAAAGAGCCACCTTTTCTGTCTCTTTTGAAACTTTGTGATAGGAGCCAGCAAGCTGGATCTGTAGGTAAAGGTACTTGCAAGCAAAGAGAAAACCAATTCCTGAAAATGCAATTTTTTTAAAAGAGAAAAAACCTTTGTGATAATTGTGTTTGTCTTACAGACCATAGTCTTGAGTTTACTCATGAGGTCAATTGGAAATAAGAATACCATCTTATTGGGTCTGGGATTTCAAATATTGCAGCTGGCATGGTACGGCTTTGGTTCAGAACCTTGGTAGGTATAAATATTGTGATACTTTCTTAAAATTTTTAATATTCTTTGAAAGTTTTATCTGTATGATGCAATTTGATTAAATCAACCCACTACTACCTGCCTCCTGATACTCTTTCAACTCTCCAATACATCTCTCTCCCAACGTCATAGACTTGTGTGTGTGAACTTAACCCAGAGTCCAAAATAGTGCTGTTCTGGAAGCAGAGCCATCGAGGAGCACAGGAAGCCTACCCCCAGCCACATCCCTATCACAAAGGATTTTTGCTGCTTGCTTTTTTGTTTTTTTCTTTGTTTTTTAGCTAAGGCTGCCTCTGCCTCACAGCACTCATTCTACATGTGTTCATGAGCACATCCAGCCCCGCCCTTTAGTTTCTTCTCAAGCTAAGCTATTGACTTGAATCTTGCTGTACTTTAAGCATGTATAGTACAATTCCCCATATGTTTATATATTTTAGAGTAGTTTAAGGCCTCCCCCCCCAGATGATTAGCTATTGAATCTCTAAGGAGCATTTAATCTAATCAGTTTGTTACTAGGAAACAGCACAGGAATCTGGCAACAGAGCCCTGACAGCCTATGTATTTTGTTTTCCTAATTTAAAAAAAAGCAAAACAAACCACCGTTCTTCACTGACAGTTTGGGAATGAGCAGTCTGCTTACTTCCATCCTGGCTCCATGACAGCTCAGCCTTTCTTACAGGTTGGTGTCCTGCAGGATGGTTGATGTTGAGTTGCCCAGCTCCTCTTTGGATTTGGGTATTAGTAAACAAGAATGTGTTTTAGACCAGTCCAGCCTTCACAGGGGTGCCCACAAATGTGAAGTATTTGTTTTAAACAAGAAGCCAGGAGCATCTAGCTTGCTTACTGTCTATCTTGCTGACATTATAATCAGTGACCTTTAAGATGAATCACAGATCCATGGGAAACTTTAGAAGACTGCTGGCTTCTAAATGCAGTTGTTGTTTCTTTAATTTTATGTATAATTCTTAATGCAACTTCCAACACAAAGAATATTCCACATGCATTATGGTTTGGAACAACCCAATTTTACAACCAAGTAACACACTTTTTTGTGAACAAGTAGTTGCTGCTTCCAGAGTACATGAGCTCTGCCCAGAGCCACTTAGAGGAAGAGAGGAGGCACACTTCCCTTCTTCACACAGCCATTGCAGTCAGGATGACTCGGTTTGATTTGGTGGGGAAAACGGAGAATCGATAGTAATGTTTGTTTTGATTTCATTACAGGATGATGTGGGCTGCAGGGGCAGTGGCAGCCATGTCTAGCATCACCTTTCCAGCTGTTAGTGCCCTTGTTTCACGGACTGCTGATGCGGATCAGCAAGGTGAGTCGATCGGAGGCCGTTAGTCACTTAATAGAACCGTGTATCTCTTGCATAAAGACTGAAGCCAAGTGTATCTTTATAGGCTTCTAAGTTTGCGGCCTGTGGTAAAACAGGTTCTGAGATACTGATTTCCAGTAACCATCAGTCACTTGTCCTTTTAAATAGTGAATGTTTGGCTGTGGCTTCTTCATCATTATGACAAAATACCCAACAGAAATATCTTAAAGGATTTATCTGGGCTACTGAGCCCAGAGAATCCAGTCTATGGTGGCTTGGTCTCATTGTTGTTCAGGAGAGAGGATGATGTCAGCAGGGGCATCTGGTAGAAGTTACTCATCATAATGGTTGACAGGGAATAGATAGGAGGAAGCCAGGGACAAGATATTCCTCCAAGGACTCACCCCAGCATTCTGATTCTATGGCCTCCCCTATTAGCACTGAGCATTTAGCACTCCAACCCATGAGGGACAGAGCACATTCGTGTCCTAATTTACTGTTGAGATATCGCTGTTGTTGTGCTATTGTCATAGGTACCTCAGGGTTCATCGTAACCCTTTAAAATTACCTGGCTGTAAGAGAAAAGGGTTATTAGTACAGTGGCAGTCATTCAGTAAAATGAGGAAGGAAAAGCCTGTGGTTAAAAAAAAAAGTTGCAATTTAATTTAGAAAGATGACCCTAGAGAAATAAAGCATCACTCAGTAGTACCAAACTGTTTGACAATTTTTAATGTGTTTGACAGTTAGTTCCTAACTGATTTGCTACCCAGAGTTTGACCTGTATGTAATGTCTAGGTTTGCATTTGCATAGGGCAGTAACTACTGGTGGCTTCTCAGTAGCATTTAATACCATCAGAGTGAGGTTGCTGGTAGCATTAAAAAACTGCCATTTAGATTGATTTCACATTTGCAGTTTTTTAAAGACTAGAAAAGGATAATGTGCTAAATGATGTTTTTAAACATGTAGGTGTTGTTCAAGGAATGATAACAGGAATTCGAGGATTGTGCAATGGTTTGGGACCAGCCCTTTATGGCTTCATTTTCTACATATTCCATGTGGAACTTAAAGAACTGCCAATTACAGGAACAGACCTGGGGACAAACACAAGTCCTCAGCACCACTTTGAACAGGTAATTCTTCATTCACATATGAAAATGTTCTATTTATTTGGCTGGATTAAAATATATTTTTGAAAACAAAAGCTTTTGTGTAAAACTGTTTCTGGTAATAAGTCTGATTATAGTGTTTGTCTAGCATGAATAAGCCTTAAGTAATCTTAAGAATAGTTTTTTAGGCTTTAATTTTTAAGTATCACCTTGCAGAATTAGAATGAAAAATCATTTGAAACCCCATTTTGTCAAATTTACCCAATGGTGTGGCAGCCACTTGTTTATTCCATGCTGCTGCTGTCTTGTGACTGGAGAGCCACACTGTCACTCCTCAGATGGAGCGAGTCGGTTATGTATGTTAGACATTTGTTGACTTGCTTGATTTCCCAACTGTAATTACCAACACCAAACCACAAGGACCATTGAGCCAATACTGACAGCTCTTCAGTTTCCTTGATTAAGCAAGTTTCCAGGCAAGCCTACTTAATGATGTGGGCCATATACAACAAAGAGTTGGACGGTTTTGCCCAGAATGTGATATGGGCTAAAATAAAAATGTTTTATTTTTGTGGTTAGCAATTTTAAAACAAATGACTCTACAGGTGTATCATTAGTATGTGTAGTATGTGACTCTAAGGCTCTTCCTGTCTCCCTCTGGGAACAGTAGACTAGGTGGAGATGCACAGAAGGCCTGTTTTCAGGCCACCCACAGCTGTCCAAGTTACTTTGCCAGATTTTTGTGGGCAGGATTTTACAATAAGAATAAAAATACTTTTTCTTCTAAAAAGTGAAGTATTTTATAGCTATTGCTTTAATGAAGTCATTGACTTTTAAAAAAATTGAGCAAACAGCCGCTGAGCAGTTGCTGGAGGCTGAGGCGGGGGTATTTGTGCAAAACTTTTAACTATTGCTTCTTCCCCAGAACTCCATCATCCCTGGCCCCCCCTTCCTCTTTGGAGCCTGTTCGGTACTGCTGGCTCTGCTCGTTGCCTTGTTTATTCCGGAACATACCAATTTAAGTTTAAGGTCCAGCAGTTGGAGGAAGCATTGTGGCGGTCACAGCCATCCTCACAGTACACAAGCGCCAGGAGAGGCCAAAGAACCTTTACTCCAGGACACGAATGTGTGACCGAAATCAGGAAGACTTTTCTCTGAGCACCCAGGTCTTAGTTTTCACCTGTAGTTCTGGATGCACATTCCATCTCCATCTCCAGTGTACTCTTAAGATTGTCTTCAGAAACACCTGCATGAACTCCGTGGGAACTAAGAAAGAATGGACAGTTTTCCAAAGACGTTACAATTTCTTTCTAAAGGAAACCTTTTGTTTATATTAGCACCACTCTCTTGCCACTAAACTGTTTTATTACACATCTTTAATTAAAGCTATCTATGTAACTGCTGTCAGCGCGCCTCTGCCATTTCCTTAGGTGTTGAGCTCATGCTGACTCAGTGACACTGTAGGCAGGATGGTTAGGGACCTGTTTGCTTTAACATCGTAAAACCTGAGTCATTGTAAAATCTTGGGTCAAATAATTCAAAGCCTTAATGCAGATGCACTAGAAATGGTAAAGAATTGTTTGCATTTAAAAGAACTGGTGAAAAATTGTAGTAAATCGGAATCATGTTTCAAGCTTGTTTGCCATAATTTTATTTCAGACATTATTCACTACTGTTCTGAAGTGTGAATCTATCAGCCACTTAAAATATCAGTTGGGGTGGTCAGAGCCTATACGTCTGTGTTCTGGCTCAATGTGTTTAAATTTGTTCTGCTTTCTTATACCACTATTCTTTTGATATTTGCATAATCATAAGGACCTCAACACTTGAATACATAATCTAAAACTTATAGTAAGCTGGTAGCCTTGAAAATGTCAATGTGATATCTATATGTAGATAAATATATATAGTGGCCTTTCAGGACTGTCACAGTAACACTTTATTTACAGAGCTAATGTTTGTCCTAAATTTTCAGGACCCTAGAAGAGAGCTTTATACAATTACTGATGTGAATTTCTCTAAAGTGTATATTTTTGTGTCCAGTTATATTATTTAAAAAAGTGTTACTTTGTAAAAAATGTACATAAAGTATTGTATAGTTTACACTGTTTTCATCTTGTGTGTGGTTACTGCCTAATGCTTTTTAAACTTGGAGCATTCACTATGATTAAATAAGGTCTCAAATGTAAATATTCTGTTAATAAAATTAAATATTTTAATGATTTTTTTCTTTTTAAAAAGGTCTTGATCTGTGAGTTCCTCCCTGTAAGTCTGGCTTAGATTTGTTACCATGAGCGTTTTTACAGTAGCAAATCTAACCTTACCCTACCCTTCACTGCAGTTTGTTGCCCTCACCTCACCAAAAACAAAAACCCTGAAGATAAAAACCCAAAGTTTGCAGGTCAACTGGAAATACAGACATTGTGTAACATAAACATGCTTCTGGCATATAAAATTATAAAATTCTGAGGCTTCAGTATTTTATTTATTAACAAAGGTCACAGTTTTCAGAAATAGCAAAAACAAAACATTTTGATTATTAACACATGTACAGTTGCTGAAGAGGTAGAGCAGAAGGTAGGTGCTGTGTGTGTCAACACTTAGCTTACCTAAACCTGCTGTAGGAATGTTTAGAAACATGTTTATAAATAGTAAGGGTAGGATATCTCTTTCAGTTATCTCTTTCCAAAGCCCACCATAAGCTTTTACATTTATTTTATAGTATTTAAAACTGTCTGTGCTGCCAAAAGACTTCTTTCCAGAATAAGTGCTTTCAAGTAGTTGTAACAATAGTCTTACCAACACTGAACTTTTATTACAGCCTTGTTGAAGATAGCTGGCAGTTGCTATCATCCTGAAAGTGAGACTAAAGATCCCTGCCTTCCCATGGTTTGTATGTTACTGTCTAAAAATGTTTTCAATAGTGTAAGGTACTTGAAAAAAAATGTGTAGAGATGTTTTGCCTGCATGTGTATTTAGAAACCACATGCATGCCTGATGCACTCTGGGTGCCACAATTGTGAGCTGCCGTGTGGGTCTGGGATTAGAACCCATTCCTCTGAAAGAGTAGCTAGTGCTAATCTACGGAGCCATCTCTTCAGCCTCTTGAAACTTTTAAAATATCACATGATTGTTACATTTTACAGATAAAATTTTGGGGTTCTAGGATTTTAATTTCCATTGGGTGGTTTTCAACAAGAAAACAAAACTAGGCCTCTAAGATTATAGAGGGTTGGTTTTTGGTGTTAGTTTGGTTTTTGAAACTACTTAATTTCCAGGGAATAATTCTTGGAAGTTTTTGATAATGTAACTTTCCTGTTTTATTAACACTGAGCACAAATTTTGATTTAAAAAGTACCATGAAGTTTTATGGTGCTATTACCCCATAGTCTTGTATGGAAGTGTCAGAATCAGCTATGCTCAGCCCAGATGACTAAAGCACTTCATTCATGGAAATACACTGTCCTGATTACTTTTATAAAAAAATTATTTCATAGGTCAAATATGTCAGAAAATAATTTGCTTGCTATGAATATTCACTCAAAGTGCTTAAGACTATCACTAGGTATATCAACCAAACTCCAACCACCCCCCATATCCAGGAGTTGCTGACTTACAGAAAGTCAAATCCATTGATTTTGGTTTGATATTTTTATCTTACTTGTTGGTTATTTTAATTTCCTTTTTAAGGGAGAAAGAACATGAAATTGGGTGGGTAGAAAATTGGAGAGCATCTGAAAGGAGAATTAAGCCAAAATATATTGTATAAATCAGGCTTGGTGATACACACCTTTAGTCCCAGGTCTTAGGAGGAAGAGGCAGGTGGATCTGGGTTTGAGGCCAGCCTACCCTACATACATTGCAAGTTCCAGGACAAGCTAAACCACATAATAGACGCTACCTCAAAAAACAAAAACCTTTGAAAGTATAAGATCTCAATGTAACAACTCTCAGGTGGCAAATTAAGAAGGTTTTTTACAAAATAGTGGTTAAGAGCACTGACTGCTCTTCCAGATGTCCTCCAGGGTTCAATTCCCAGCAGCCACATGATGGCTCACAACCATCTGTATTTGGATCTGACACTCTGATGTATCTGAAGACAGCTACAGTGTACTCATATACTTAAAGTCAGTATTTTTTAAGATAGTATGAATCACAAGTCTTCAGTGTGTTACCACTATTCTCTGCAGGTGTATCTTTGATTTAGTGTCTCTGTTCAAACTGGTAAGAATCTGATAAAATTCAGTAACTTTTTTTTAACATTCTGTCTGTTCACAGAAAAAAATATCGTTTACTCAGAATCCTTATCAATTTCCTAAGTTTGTAAAGGCAGCAGTATTATAAAGGATCCAAATGATCTAACAGGAACAAGAAAAAAATTGGTTTTGTTATAAATGGTCTGTTAAGTCACTTGAATCTCTAAACTGTCAGTAAGCAAAAAAAGGTGTTGGATTAACTACTTGGTAACTGCCCAGGGAAATACGATGAAGACGAGGGGAGAACTGTGGGTTTGGAAGATGTCTGCATTGCTCCCAGCATGCTATCTTTCTGATGGTCTGCAAGAGACAAAACAGTTCCTACTTTAGCCTTAATTTGATGAAACAACATTGTAGTATACTCTCAGCACACAGGCCTCCCTCCTCACCTGGATTACTAAACAGGTTCTGGCTGAGTCCACGCAAAGGAATGCTATCTTCTCTTCTCTTCAAGTATTTGGATTCCAATCCTAAATTGTCGCCACTTAAAAAAAATAATTTTGTCTTAAATTTCACTTTATTGTTTACTTTCTCTGTTGAATGTTCCTAGTTGACAAAATCAAAATGCTCTAAAATACCTTAATACAAAATTTTTTGACCACCTAAGTGATTATATGATACCCCAACTTGACAATTCCACATCTGTTGCCCTTCCTTGATGGAAGGCTCAGGTGAGACAGGTATACAAAAACCAAAGCAAACAAACACAATCTTTTAGGCTTGGATCCCATTCTAAGATAACGTGCATGCATGTTCAAATACCCCAAACTTCTGAAGCTTCAGAAATCTGAAGTACTGCTGGTCTCAAACATTTTGATTAAAGTAGACAAGCTATGTCCTCTTTTCCTGTCTTTACATAATATCTTCCTTCTAGAAAAGATCAAACTTTATAGTAAAGACTAGGATAAAGACTATAAGAGAAATGTATGAATATACTGTAAGATTACATATATATTTCATGGCAAACATGAGATGAGAAAATACAGAAGAAACCAAGTTCTATGCTGAGAATATTGAGTTTATTGGAGTCAGTACAACATACCATTAGAACAGAAAAAGGCATACGTAACACATGACAGGAAAAATAACTGATAGGAGAGGCTCTGTGCATGTATAACGTGTAAGGGTGTTTTGCCTGCATATATGTCTGCACATGTATGCAGTGCCCCTGGATTCCAGAAGATGAGTTACAAAGTATGTGAGCAGCCATGCTGGTGTGGGAATCAAACCCAGGTCCTCTGGAAGAGCACCATTGGACCATCTCTGTGCCCTTTCTGAGACAGGGTCTCACAGTGGAGCCTTGGCTCTTGTATTTATAGAAATCTGCTTGTCTCTGCCACTTGAATGGTGGAATTAGAGGTGTGTGCCGCCATGCCTAGCTTTAAAAGGGATTTCTATGTACAGATCCAAATATTTGTAAAAGCAGTCTTACAAGAGAATCTTTTACTATATTATCTATGGGGAATCCGATAATTTAAAACCACGTACTAGAGAAATCACTTTTTCATAGATAAAAATAATTCTAAATTTTCAACTCAAAATATCTTAAATCAACTAGGCTTTGTGGCACACACCTTTAATCCCAGCAACTGAAGCGGAGGCAAGCAATTTCCCTTGAGTTTGAGGCCATCCTGGTCTACACGGTAGTTTCAAGACAGCAGGAGCTACACAGTGAGACCCCATCTCAGCAAAAAAAGGAAGTCATAGGTAAATACCAGGCTTTCTTACACTGCCAACATTTTTAACGTGACCTTTAAGATGCCGCAGCATTAGCACTCGCTGTCCTCGAGGCCTGCCTGGGGTAGGTCCTAACACTCACAACAGCTTACAATCCTGTCACTCCAGTTCTAGAGATCCTTCTGACCACTGTGGGAACCAGGCACATGTGTTGTGTATAACACACGGCAAAATAGTACACACAAAATAAAAATAACTTTGTAAAAGATGACTTTCCAAGAGAACAGTAAACTGTATGTCAGTTGAGTACTTACTTTTCCTTATCAGCCGGTCTGTTAACAGCTGCACCTGGCTGCCCGTCTGTCGATGTGCTTGGTTTTGTAAGCTGCAAGTTAAACTGAACCTGTGGGAAGAACGCGGCTCATGAACTCAGAACTGAGGCAGTTCCATGCTTAACTGAGTGCTTCATAAATCTAGATAATTAATATAAGGATTTTGCCTGTATTTTACAGCACAAGCGCATTCTTTTGAAGCTCAAGAACCTGACTTTTCCTCACTGAAACAGCTCCCATAAGAAAAGGGACAAGGTGAAGAATATACACAATTCTCCCCACAGTTACTTTGACATGAACACTAAAGCATTTAGGTCAATTATTAGGACTTAAAACTACACAAGGCTTAGTTGGCCTGGCAGCACATGCCCATATTCCATGTGCTGGAAGGACCAAGAAATAGAAACCAAGGTTACAATAAAGTTAACTTTTTGCTCTAGGTAGAATGGCAATTGGTCAAAATGAAAACAAATTAACAAATGCTGGTGAGGATTTTACAAATAAGAAGTTCATAGCCTGTTGGCCGGGGTGTAAGTAATCACAGTTGCTGTTAAGACCAAGACAGATGCTTTCCAAGACAGTACATGTGTATGAAGACAGTAAATGGATCTATTTCCTTCTTGGGTGTACACTGAAAGGAATCCAAGCCAGAGTACAGAAGAGATAAAACAGTCACACTCACTGCACCACAGTTCATCCAACCAAGACAGGATCAGGTTACATGCCAATTAAAATATAAGAAGAAAATATGGTGTGTGTGATAAGACACAAACACACACACACACACACACACACACACACACACACGGAGGGAGGGAAGGAGTGATTTTTTTTTATACAGCAAAATTGACAAATTGAAAACATCACCTTAAGCAAAACAAGTATCTCTTATTTCCTCTCATTTTTGAAAGTGACACTTTCCCAAAACCTAGACGGACAAGGAAAAGATGCAAAGTACTGGGAGCAAACAGGACTAGGGTAACCTACACATCACACACAATGAAATCACAGGGCGGCAGGCTTAAGAAAGGAATGGTGATTCTCAGCACCAAGTCCACAGCACGAAACAACCTTATAAGCTGCATATGCGCAGCCTGACTCCACCCATGAGCCAAGGACTTTGGAAACTAACTGTAGGGGTTCTGCTCACAGGGCCGGGCCGTCACTGGATACTGCACATTTGGGATGATAAAAATAGCACAGCAAATCCTATAAAAATGGCTGACACTTAAATCAGTCTACAGAAACAAGTCAGACCTTGAAACTGCAACTGAGTATCTTTTTTAAAAATACCTTCCTTATAACTGGAACAGACTGGAGTCTCACAATAAACTATCCAGAATATAATCCAAAACTACTTACCAAAGAACCAGGAAAATCTAAGTGAACTCACTGAGAACACAAAGGCACCACCATAGGATAACAAAATCAGAGTGCAGGAAAATGCTTTAAAGCACCCATTGTAACTGCTGTAAGCACAACACACACTCACAAAACAAATGTAAAAAAATAAAACCCCAAAAAAGGGCTTGAGGACATAGCTTGGCGGTGGGTCACGTCCCTGGCACACACAGGGCTCAGGATTCAGCACCAAGGGAAGGAGATTCAGGCCAGTGTGAGCACAGAGTGAGACCCTATCTACAAACATCAAGGCTAAGGCTTGAGCATATAGCTTAGTAGCAAAGTGTGTGCTCAGCAGGGAAAACATCCAAACACTCAAAATAAATCAAAATAAATCAAAAGATTTAAAGAATTAAAAAAAGTTTAAAGACCATCTGCAGTATAAAAGAGAGCCAGCTGCCAAGGTGGCTCACACCTGCAATGCCAGCACTCAGGCAGACTGAGGCGTTAGGAACATGAGCTCAAGGAGATCCGGGGCTACATGGTAAGACTTTGTCCTAAAATAAAACACAAATGAGGGGACATAGATGAGAAAAAAAGAGACACAAACCACCACCTAGCTCTCTGTAACTTTTAGGGAAATAAAAGTTAAAACCACAATGAGACACTTCCATTCATTGGCTACAATGGTTACAATTAAGTTGAGGATTGAGTCTTGGAAGGATGCAGATCTTAAGTATCAAACTAGTGGTAATATACAGTAAGTCCTCTCCTCTTCTCTCCCCTCCCCCTCTTACTTCTCTTCTTCCTACCACTCTTCTCTTTCTCCTCCTTCTTTTTAAATACAAGCCCTGTGTAGTCCCAGCTCTTTGGAACTTGCTATGTAGAACAGGCTGGCTCTTCAAATTCACAGAGATCTGCCTCCCTCTGCTTCTGGGTGCAGGGACTAGAGATGTGGCGCACAACACCCAGTCCAAGCTGGCTTTGAGCTCTCTGCTCTAACCTCTGCATACATGCTGGGCTGCTGCCATGTCATCTCCACCCTAGTTTCCTAAAGCGCTAAAATATACTGTAAATAATATAATTTACAAAGAAATAATTTACTTAGTAAAATATTCAACATATATGGTTTTTGCTGTTTTTACTCTTAAGACTTCATGGTTTAAACAGTGTGGAGGGGCTCGAGAAAATAGAGCTCAGCAGTTAATAGCACTTGAGCTTTTGTAAAGGTCCAGAATGTGCTTCCCAGCACCCATGTTAGTTTAGTTACAACCACCTGTAACTCCAGCTCTAGGAATACCCTCTTCTGGCCTCCAGACACTGGCACACACACAAATATGCACACATGAATAAAAACAAGTCTTTAAAAACAGAAAATACAGAGATCATAAAACAAGAGGTTCTGAGAAGAACAGACGTGTGTGGGGGAAGCAGTGAGATAGCTCATCGGACAAAGGCACCTGTGGCCAAGCCTGAAGACCTTACTTCAATGGAACCTAAATAGTGGATGGAGAGAACTGATCTTCACAAACTGTCCTCTGAATGTCCCACCATCTCACGCACATTCACTTGCACAACCTTCTAATTCTAGCTACTTGGGAGCAGAGGCAGAAAGATGGCCACCCAGGACAATATAGTAAGATCCATCTCCAAACAATAAAACAAACAACAGAGACTGCCCATTTTGCCCACCACCTATTTAAGAACATGGAACTAGGCACAAGATATTAGCTGTAATAGTGATGATCAAGACATAAACTGAATACAAAAAATATATTGCTAGTAAATTAAGGGTGAGAGGATTACTTCTCATGTACTTGAGAAGTTTGACCGAAACTCTACTTTAGAATCCGCTGGCTATAAACCTGCCTTACAAACATATAAATTCTGACAAGAGAATAAGAAACGACTCCAGCAGCATGATATTAGCAATCCGTCTTCCTCCTGTGGACTTAGTAAAACAATGAGTAAGAATGGAGAGGTGTGTAGGACTAAGCCTCGATGCTGCACACTAATGCCCAGGCTTTATAAACTGCAGTGATTCTGCAGACATCTGGTGCATGCATTTCCTTTAACCACATACTACATAGTCAGTATTCATCTAACACATTATCTAGCCCTTGGCTACCTTTGGTCCAGAGATTGGATGGCTGGTGTTTTTGGCAGCTACTGCATGAGGAAAAGCATTCTGGAATGCAAACGCAGAGGAGACAGGATAGCCAATTCCACAGCTTGGGTAATTTAGTCTATCAACCTAAAAAGCAAAATATAAAAATCACTGAAGATGAGAAAATATATATATATATATATATATATTTCTAAAATATAATCTTAAGTATTTGCTGGACTAGAAGGGATTAGTGTTTGTTAGTAATAATTACAACTTAAGAGCAGTATCTCAGAGGCCAGTTTTCTCTAGCAAGATGCCACAAAATTCTGCTTTTTAATAACCAAAGGCTGGGATCTTTTTGGTCCACCTAGAGGGTCTTCCAGACTAGCTTTGCGAGTATGGGTCAAAGAAGCTACTGAGCTTGCTTGCCAATGAATGGTGCTAAAACCAAGACTACAGAGGCCCTTGGTTAATCTAGCCTCACTGACAGAGAAGGTATAAGGAAGAGAGAGATAGGAGTCATCCAGTCTATTCAGAGAGAAAATTTATCAGATTGTGTAAAAACAGGACTAGTGTCTATAAACAGACAAGTTGAAAAAAATGCTTTGTTAGAGAAACTACAGTTATAAACATCAGCCAAGACAGAAAGCTATCTGGCCCTTTCTGTAGCCTAGCAAACTATGTGTTCAGCTATGACTAAAGAGTGTTCTTGTATTTATGTTGATTCATCACAAGACCACATCTCATGATGATATTCTGTGTAATTGCTATGTTCAGGAAGAGCACCTAGGTCTTCAGTTGTAATAAGCAAGTGCACAGCTCTCTCAGACTTGCCATCACACAATGCCAGGCTGCCTCCTAGATCTAAAGAGCTGCCTTTCTTCCTTCTCTCCCCATTCCTTGAAGGGTGGGGAAAGGCTAAAAAATGTCTATCTCATGATTCTCATTCAGACTAGAACCAACAAACCCATGTTAATAAAGCTACCCAACTCTTTAGTTTGCTACTGAATCAGGGTAGGCTTTTCTTTATAGTAGTGCCAACCTTTAGAGTCTAAATCTTGAATTCTCTGCTTGAAGTTTTCAAAACAATCTTTTCTCTGTGTATGTTCATGTATATTTTGTGTTTCAGTAATGATTTCTAAAGAAAAGTCTTATAATAAAGTATGCCCTTTACACTTTATAAGTGTGCACATATGAGAACATATACACATTCATATACTCACAATCATATAAAGGCATGAGGAGCGCTCCTGAAATGTAACCTATTCATTAAGAACATGGATGTCTAAGCTGCAGTCAAGAGCAGTGTATACCGCCTCCTACTGAGTAACTGTTGGCCTTGAGGAGCACCAGCCCATCCCATGCTTACCAGATTCAGGCCGGGAGAAAGCCCACTTCGGACGGTGTTGCTAGTAGAATGTATGGGTGGTGTGGCAGAGGCTCCCAGTGTGTCTTGCTTTCTTACCAGTTGATTTTCATTTAGTTCTTTGTTTAGCCATGTGATTACTTAGAGAAATGAAAATCAAAAGAATTTCATTTTAGCTTTTATTTCTTAAATAAGTTAGCATAAGTACTTTTCTCCCTTTGTTTTTGTTTGTTTTTGGTTTTTCTTCCATACAGGTCTCAATGTAGCCAGGCAGGCCCACAATTAATGGTCTTTCTGCCTCAGTTGCTCAAAGGCTCAGATCATAAGCGTGCTACATGGTAAGCTATAAGTAGTTTTCTGTAGTACTCAGTTTCTGTAGCTGCTTTATATCATGATCAGACAATGTAAGCTTGGATACATGCTTCTAGTAATGATGCTAATGTTATCAAGAGCCACATGAGACTTCTTATTCTATTGCTCTACCAAGGATTTGCTTCTGCAACTCAAAATATCTGACAGTTTTTGCTTCTAGAATAGTATCTTTCAGACATGTAAAGTTCACAATTTGAAGTCTTGGAACTGAGGAAACGTTCAATCAAAGTTTAATCTTGCCAGGCAATGTGTTCCATGACTTTAATTCCAGTTCTCAGGAGGCAAGAAGCAGGCAAAGCTGCACACGGAGGCCCGACTCAATATTGTACCTGAGTTTTCATAATTCAAATAAAAGTTTCAAGGTGACACTACTTACATTTTTCGTTATTTTTCAAAAGTTGTTTACTTTCTTCAAGTTTCTGAACTGTAGTTTCTAATTGTTCTTGTAATCTGCATATCTGCAATATCACCATCGGAAAGAATCGAAGTAAAGGTTAGACTAACACAAGGTGTACTATTAAGTCAATGACCGACTATTACTATAGCTAAGTGAGAATGAAGAAGTCAATTCAACTACGTAATGAAATAGTTAATTACAAGGGTCCATACCTACCCATCCTGCACATCTGAGAACCAAGGTATTAAGAGTTCTGATGACTACCTCTGTAACTCAAATGAGTTACTAACATCTACCTCATCTAGTGGGGTTTGGTTTAAGGGGAAAAAAGGACAAAGCAACTGTCTTCATACAACCAAGCTCAAGTTCTACCGGTCTGTGTGAGGAAGCTCACTGACTGTGCACAAAGCAGTCCTAGCACAAAAGCAGAACTTAGTGAACACCTCTTGCTCTTTGGCTCGAACAGACTGCCCAGCATCCTGCGATTCCTTTCGCTCCTTTTGTAGCATTTCTTCTTTCTCAGCCAACAGTTTTTCTTGCTGAATAGTAACTGTATTCTTCAGTTTCAATTTACCCATCAGAGTTTTAAGATCTCCTTGTAACTTCTTGATAATCTCATTTGCCTATGAGAAATATTTATAATTTATAAAAAATGACATATAAATATTTATGTAACAGAATGAAATATTAATATTTGGCTAAATATTTCAAAGCAAACCTTTAGAAGTTCTGCTGATAATGATTTTATTGTAGCTTCAAGTTTTCCCAGTTGTATCTGATTTTTCTCACCATTTTCTTCTAAAGCCACCTGCTAGAAAAAAGCGAACACAAGTAAGACACTGTGTTTGTTCACGGGAATCATCACTAGTACATGTAGGAAATGTGATCTATTTGTTTTTAAACTTTTACAAAAGACCTTTTGCTCTTGGATTGTATCAAATGCTTCTTTTGTTCTCAGAACAAGCTGGTCTTTATCCTTGATCTCCTGTTCTAAAACGGCCACTTTTGTTTGTAGCTGGTTTATATGCTTTTCTTTCTCGTGGCATTCAGTATCCAGAGTACAATTCTCTCTTCTCAGAGAAAGGACCTCTTGCTTGGCCCGCTGCAGCTCCTGGAGGTTGGTTAGGGGAAAGGAATTATTATGCATATTGTAAAAGGAAAATGAGCCAGTTGAATTATTTAAAACTAAGGTGTCTTGGGGTCCTAGAGATGATTCATCAGATAAAAGCACCAACTCCCCTTCCAGAGGACACAGTTCAATTCCCAGCACCCACATGGCAGCTCACACCAGTCTGTAACTGAGTCCCAGGAAATCAAATGTCTTTTTCTGGCTTCCACAGATAAACATGGCATAAAGACATACATACAGGCAAGACATACATACACATAAAAATTTTTAAAAAGGGCCAGAGAGATGACTCATCAGTTAGAAGAACTGACTGCTCTCCAGAGGTTCTGAGTTCAATTCCCAGAAACCACATGGAGGCTCACAACCATCTGTAATGAGATCTGATGACCTCTTCTGGTGTGTCTGAAGACAGTGACAGTGTACTCACATACACAAATAAATCTTTTAAAAAACTAAAAATAATAAATAAAGGAACTGACATGAGATCACCCTTCCTTTATTGGGAGACAGAGTCCGGAAGAGAGAACACAGGCATAGAAGTCCAGAGGGAGCTAGCCTGGGAAGACAGCCGCCAGGCATAGCATGGTGGGGACCTTGACAGGAGAAACAGAGCCTTTAGTGCTCAAGAACAAAGCAGATTCTGCCTCTCAATGGTTTTCAAGGAGTGAGCAAACTTCAGACCATGTGATCCAGTCTGGCCTGGCCTATATGCCAAGGGGCATGAAAGAGGGCACTAAGGAGGTCCATAAACTTATCTCGAAGCTGTAAGTGGCAAGGGCTGCAAGACCATAGCAATAACAAGCTTATCTGTCCCACAGAGAGTTGAAAAGATTCGTCGTGGCCTGAGATGGTAGAAAAAGGCCTGTGATCTAACAAATAAATCCCCCCAAATACTTTAAAAATCCTTATGTAAACTGCCTAACATACTGACTGCACACAGTAAATATCCAATACATGATAATTACTTTAGGACACTAATGCTCACAACCTTTAATTCACATGGTTATGGAACTAAACCCTCAGCGACAATGCAAAGGTCCTCAGGCATAAGGTATACTCCACAGGTGCTCTGCACATCTTGGAAGAGACAATGGGAAGCTATGGCTTCAACATGAAATGTCCCCACATGCTGGATCTCCAGCTGGGGGCACTGTATTAGGAGGCTGTGGAAACATGGAAGTGGGGTTTATCAAAGGAACTTAAGTAACAGAAAACATGTCCTCAAGAGATGTATCAAGTCCTGCCCCAACACAGTCCTCCCAACAACTTCCTGTTCATTGTGAAATGAATACCCCACGTACCCCACTATATTACATCAAATTCTATATACATGCAAAATGAAGCTTCTGAAATGGTGAGCCAAAATAAATGCTTCCTCCCTCAAACTGTTTACATAATATCTTGTTACTAGTACAAAGATAACTAACACAATGAGGCTATATAAAAATATAACTGCCAGGTGGTGGCAGGACCCACTTTTAATCCCAGCGCTTGGGAGGGAGAGACAGGCAAATCTCTGAGTTTGAGGCTAGTCTTATTTAGAGTTCCAGGGCTACACAGAAAACCCTCACTTGAAAAACAAAAACCAAAAAAATCCCAGAAAACAAAAACAAACAACATGTTAAGATTCTAACACATTGGCTAGTTTGGGAATTTAGGTAGAAAAAAAGTCACATAGCATTATAATTAAACCATTGGCCTACCGAGGTACCAAGAATGAATTCAGAAATGCTGCACTACTACACGAAGCATATAGGATATAAATCTACATACACATCTACTGTTGATGCAGAATGTTTCAAGGATCTATACATAAAATGGGTTGAGCTTTATCTTCTAAACATTACAATGAAACAGAACTTATCGCTGCTGTTAACTAGAAAGACCTTAACAATCAGAAACAAGCTAACTGTGGTGTCACACACCTTTAATCCCATCATCACTCAGGAGTTAGAGGCAAGCAGATCTCTCAGTTTAAATCTAGCCTGGTCTACAGAGTTCCAGGACTCCCAGGGATACACAGAAATTCTACCTCAAAAAGCAAAGCAAACAAAAATCAGAAATAGTGGTGTGTAGCTCTGAGTTAACTGTTAGGGTTCTCAAGAATTTTATTAGAAATGGCCAAGAGTAGTTAACAACAGACCAGATTACATACAGTTTTCAAAACACCAGAAATCCACAAAATGTGGATGTTATTTGTCATTTGTTGAGGTATAGCTGCTCCTAACAGCTCCCCTTTCGCAGATTCAAAGAAAAAACTGAGCATCTCTACCTTCTCCAGGTGAGGTTATACACTGTGGAAGGTAGCACTGGGCAGAAACTGCCTGTTTCTCCTACAGATCTGCACTGTTTTTGAGAGGACACAAGTTACAGAATAGGTTACCTTAGTTCTCCTGAGACAGAATAAGAAAGTCCTTAGTAATTCCTGTTTCACTAAGGTCTGTCAGATTCCTGGGCCAGAAGGCTGAAGACTGATGCTCCAACATGTTGCTAACAGAGGACTGTATAGGTTGGCAGGCAGCTGTCTCCATAACTCAGTTCTAGAACTCAGTTATTTTCAGTTAATATTAGTAGCTCTCGGATTTCTGGTAGGGTTGAAGACTAATTATAGTCTCATAGCCCACCCAGGCTATTTAACACAAAGAAAACAGATTTAATTGGATGGTTTTCGGACAGTATACAACCTAGTCAAGACATAAAATAGATTTTAAGCCTTTCTTAAGCTAATGTAGATAACAGAATGTTTCATTTAATTGACAAAAATGGTGGGCTGGGTGTTAGGTGTATGTTGTACTTTGTAAGTTACAGAATAGTTGTGCTCAGCCTACATCTGAGAGAAAAGTTCTTTTAGTTGAACAGAAAGGGTAAAATGTGGCAAAGACCTTCCCCTAATGAATAAAGATTTCAGGGGACCAATGACTGGGCAAGAAGTAGGCAGGACTTCTGTTGTAAGACCCTGAGGAGGTCTTCGCTCAGGAGTGCAACCCACAGAACACAATTAGACAACAGACCACTGCCAATGGCAAGAGGTTTAATTCCATGTACATGGGGTTGCTCATCCTCGCAGGAAGAGTCAACCCCGAACTCAAAAAGGACACATCTTTTATTCCCTATAGTGAGCAGACTTCAGCAACAGGATAGTTGGCTTGTTCTCATTGGTGGATCAAGGACCTTTTCAGGCATTGGCTAGCCTGCTCAAGGGGCTGTTCTTGGCTTAGTCATTTTCTCATCTAGCCCTGTGCCTGGCCCTAGGAAAGGGCCAATTTGGAAAGTCCCTAAGAAGAGGGGAGGAACTGTGTGGTCGGGCAGGGTCAAGCTGACTCCTGGTGGCTTTTCTAGGAATTTATCACCTGGAGGGGTAGAGGGTCTTTTTCTGAGAATTGTTTTGTCTTAACTCAGCCTAGTCAGCATAGCCTTGTCCACTAAAACTTTGTTTATACATTGTTAAAAACTTTAAGGGGTTTAGGCTGATGATGATGGACTAGTCTATAAGACCTTGTGGCTGTCAGCCAGTAAATTCTATCTTTGCCTACTTTCTCAAGAATGGGGTGTTTTGGGAAAAGTTTCAGAGCCCCTAAAAACTTTATTTTTTTATATTTTACTTCCAGGTCAGAGGAAGGAAGAGAGATAAAAGGGACTTAAGGTTTTGGGGATGGAGAAAGAGCTTGGGGTACAAGATGTAACAAACTAGAGCTCCCCCTCCCTCCCCCCTACCTCCTGCCCAGTAAGATGGCAGATCCACTAAGATTCTCCACAGGAAGATTAATTTTAGTATGGCTTACTAATCAGGATGTTAGTTGTTGTGCCCAGTGACTGAGTTACCTGCTGATTTTAAACTAAGATTGTGTGGTGTTTCCCTTCATGGCGACTCAACTGAGTTCTAGAGAAACATATAGTGGTGGGACGCACCAAGCCTGCCAAGGAATTGTGGGTGGGGCTGGCTTGCAATCGGCACCCCACTCGAGTTAGGTGGAAAGATTTTAGAGCAAAGGGTCAGAGAGTCTGCAGAGAACACCCCACTGATGCCAGGTGGCTCACCATGGTACCGGAGTCGGGCGCTAATGTAGCATGGTGACATTTTCTATTTTATTTATTATTTAATGCAACAGTGGTACACACCTCTAGTCCAGCCACTAAGTAAGGTAAAGCTAGACTGAGATTAGGAGTCTGAAGCCAATCTTGGGGACATAAAAATAAACCTGAAAATAACATCTACCAATAGAGACTATCATTAATGCCAAGGCACCCACAAATATGCTAGAGCAAACACCAACACTGTTTACATTTCTCTGATGTGCAAGGTTTGATGCTCACTGCAGAACATTTGCCAAGTACACAGAAGGCCCTGGGTTAAATCCCAGAAGTGCGAACAAACCCTTCTGTGTGCTTGAAAGAAAGACAAGCAAATAGCAGATGGGTTACAACCCTCGTCCCTAGCTGGTGCAAACAACAGAACTCAGTGCTACAGCCTCATTATCTCTACAATGAGGTTAAGAGTGGCACCTAAATACAGGGTTAATTTCTGAGAGTCCCTTCCACAGTGTCTGTCATTGCCTAGCACATGCCCAATAAGCAACAGCCACTGCCTAGCAGCAGCATTCTCTCTGCCCATTGCACTCAGAGTGCTAGTCTAAACGTGTCCACACTGGGTTCTGTGAGCCGTAGATACTGCAGTTATATTAAAAGGAGCTGAAAGAATCTGCGGGCTGCTCCTGTGAATATTCCAGCTCCAAACTAAAATACCCAGTTGGTCTCCATCCTGCTCTGATTTAGCAGGATCATCACATTGCTAATCCCTATGTTCTTTGCAGTAAGATGATCATTATAGTGCCAAAAGTTGTGTGCAGAGCATCCAAGGGAACAGCACCCATTCGGCAGCACAGTAACTACAGTAAAACCAAGTGACCCAGCAACAGTGGCCAGCACCGAATACCTCTTCCACTCCAGCGAGCTTGGCTTTCAGCTCTCTGACAGCGGAGTCTCCTTTGTACCTCCTCTCGGTGAGCTCCTTATTAGCTGCCTCCAACTCAGACAATCTGCTTTGTAGCTGGTGGATATTTCGTTGATGGAGGGCTTCCAGATCCTTTTTCTGTTGTTCATGCTGCTGTTGGTACTGAACTTGGGTCTATTATAGAACAGTATGTCAAAGAAGAAAGATCAGGGGAAAAAAACCAAGACAGAATTTCTTCATCATTTTCAGATTTCCCTGCTTAGAAAAAGTCTCTATCAATTACAGATTTCATGAAAGAGCAAGTAAGGTAAGAAAAGTTTCCAACACCGACAAGGTATAAATCCAAGGACCAGAACTTGAAAGTTATTTTCTGCTATGCAGCAAGATTGAGGCCAGCCTGAGCTACACAAGACTCTGTCTTAAAAGACAACATAACCAGAGTGGTGGAGGTAGAGAAGTAAATAGTCTTACTTTTAAGAAATAAAAATATATAAGATCTCTGGACACAAATATTGTTTAATAAAATGTAAATTAAAGAAGGATCAAATGTAAATACAGAGTATCTAATTAAAAAAAGATTAAAAAAAAAAAAAGGAGGAACCCAGGTATGGGGGTGAACACCTTTAATCCTAGCATTCAGAAGGTAGAGGACAGGACTCTCCGAGTTCTAGACAGCCAGGGTCACACAGAGAGGAGGGGAGGTATGCAGCAACGCTCTGTTACAGCCCTCTGCCATACATCTCAGTCGTTAGAACCCATTTACCAATGGCTCATTCTTGAACCATGTAGTTTTATCTGTATTGTGAAGACAGATTTTTCTGCCATTATTCCCTAAACAACACTATACAACAACTGTTTGCATTGCAAATACATTGGACATTGTAAATAATCTAGAAATGGTCCAAAGTAGAAATGTGTACAAATTATATGAGATTGAATGTCACTTTGAATTAGAAACATTTGAGCCTCTGCATACTTAAGTGTGCTGAAAGAGATTCTAGAATTATTTCCTTATAGATACCAGTAACTGACTAAAAAATAATGTTTAGAATATACAAATAATTCCTAAAAGTAATTAAGAAAAATAGTAATTTAGCAATAATCATGTTGAATGGGCATTGCATAATCACATTGGTCGGTATGCATAAAAACATGGTCACTATTATGTGGTAGTATTATAAACCCAGAGTGGCAGTGTAAACCTCCACTGGAAGACAGGCAGTTCCTGCTAAAGCTAAACACATGCTTATATCAGAACTCAAGTCATTTCAGCAGTAAATTGTGCCCAAGAACAAGAAGTATACACCTGCACAAAAAGAAATGGAGGTTGATCAAATCAGTTTAATATATAACAACAAAATATTACAACTAACTCAGAGGCCAGCCAACAGGAAAACAAATAAGTCACAATCTAGATATATGATAAAACGCTGTACAATCTTTAAAGGAAACCACACAATTGAATTCAAAGCTGTTAAGGGAAGGAAATAATATATAGACATACTATTTGAGTTAACTTATGTTGAACAAACAAAACCAAGCAACAATGGCAGCAGTCAGAAAGATGACCTTATGTGGCAGTCTGAGTGAAAATGGTCTCCAGAGGCTCATTAGGATGGGCAGTATTTGAAAGGATGAGGAGGTGTGGCCTCATGGAGCAGGTGTGGCCTTCTTGGCAGAAGTACATCACTGGTTCACTCTCTCTTGCTGCTGCTTATGAATCCAGATGCAGAACTCTCAGAACCTCTCCAGTGCCATGTCTTTCTTCATTCTACCATGCTGATAATAAACTAAACTAACCCTGTCATCTGTAAACCAGTCCCACTTAAATGTTTTCCTTTATAAGAGTTGCCATGGTCCCAGTTTCTCTCCAGCATAGAAACCCTAACTGAGGCACCCCAAAAGAGTAGCACACAGACTGGAGGGCACATATGGAAGCCTTAAAGGGTGACACAATATTCTAAATTTTAATTTAAGTTATTCTTATTTTTAAAAACCCGGTTATGCTAGTGGTTGGGAGTGGCACATGCCTTTAATCCCAGCACTCAGGAGGCTGAGGCTGGCAGGTTCTGTGAGTTTGAAGCCGGCCTGGTCTACAGAGTGAGTTCTAGTACAATCAAAGTTGCTACACAGAGAACCCCTGTCTCAGACAACAAACAAACAAACATCCAGTTATACCGTTAACAGCAAATAAGTAGCTAGTATTAAGTGCATTAAAATGTATTATTAAAGCAATAAAATAGAAGGTAAGAACAGCATCTCTCTACAGATCAGCAAGTGCAGAAAAGGTGAGAGGTAATCCACAGAGGAAATAAACGGTACGCGTCATGTGAGGAGAGGCTGTTAGCTTCACGCACAGGTCTCAGAGGAACCGGTGCAAGTGTCCCCTGCAGTGCCTGGCAGGTGGCAAATACGAAGATAATTAATAGGAACCTTTGAAATTTCCATGACACATCATCTTTTTAGGTGGCAAGTATGTATAGAAAAGAAATTATTTGGATGTGTCACAATGTAAACAGAAAGCTCACTGCATTATGATATAGTTTGGCTCGCAGTAACCAAAATTTCAAAGCCACCAGCTTGGTAAAAAGTCGATATAAATTCTATCTGAATGACAAATAACAGCTGTGTAGCATTAAAAAAAGTATTTGAACTGATATAGAATAGTACTTTATGTTAATTTTTAAAGTTATAATCAACATATTTAATAAGATTTCATTAGCATAGGATAAACTGCAATGTCTATACATTTATAATCATAATTTACTTTGCTACAAATTTATCTACAAATTATTTTTAAATTGAACAGCACTTACATATACACATAGAGAAAAGTCTACAATACTACATCAAATTAAGTGCACTGAGTTGAGCATCAGTATGATCACCTTAGGGAAGGACGACCAGCAGGCTAACCATGGAGGGCTGATGGCTGGGAAACACAACACAGTCAGATGCCTAGGCTGCAGGCCTCCCCACACATATACAGCAGATGTGCAGCTTGGTTTTCTTCCATGGGGGTCTAGAACAACTGGAGCAGGGGCCATCAGAAAGCTGTTGCTTGTACTTGGGATATGCTCTTTGAGCTGGGCTGCCATGTCTGGCCTCAGTGGGTGGGAGAGGATGCGCCTAGCCCTGCAGGAGACTTAATGTGCCAGGGAGGGGGATACCCAGAGAGCCCCCACTCACTCAGAAGAGAAGGGGGAGGGGGCAGTGAGTGGGATGTAAAGTGAATAAGTTAAAAAAAAAAAAAAAAAAACATACTAACTAGGAAAAGAATGCCTAGGCTGACTACATGATATTTTAGTAGTAAGACTGAAAATTAAGCTTTGAATGTGCTTGTTAGATGTTTGAAAATTTTAAAGCAAGCATGTATTACTTTTATAATCAATGGAATAATTAAGAATGATTTTTAAAATGACATTTCCAATTGACTTTAATGGTCTCACCTGCAAGGCTTTTTCCTTCTCACTTGTTAGCTCCTGAGAATGCTTATTCGTCAGTGATGCTGTGTGCGAGGCCCATTCACTCCGCAGTTTATCTAACTCTTGCATTTTTTCTGATAACGTCTATATCAGAGAAGTCGGCACAACATATTAGGACAGTCTCTTGAATATGCTATACTCAGATTAGAACAGAAAGTACTTAAAAGAACATTGCAAAGAAATTCCAGCTTTTTAGTATATACTCGAAGCTTTTCCCACAGATGAATTTAGGAAGTTGAGGAAGGGAGGGAGGGAGGGAGGAAGGAAGGGAGGGAGGGAGGGAGGGAGGGAGGGAGGGAGGAAGGGAGGGAGGGAGGGAGGGAGAGAAGAAGGGAGGGAGGGAGGAAGGAAGGCTAATTAATTTATTTTTATTCCCATTATTGTTTTGCCTGCACGTATGTCTTGATCCCCTGGAACTGGAGTTACAAACGCTGTGAGCTGCCGTGTGGTTACTGGAAATTGAACCTAGAAGGGCAGCCAGTGCTCTCAACTGCTGAGCCATCTCTCCAGTTCCCAAAGGATTAATTACAGTTTTAACACAAGAAGAAAGGAAAAGGAGATGGGCACTAAAAAGCCATTTTAAGGCAGACAAGTAAGATGGATGAAACAAAAGAGCTACTTCCAAGCCTGCCGACCTAAGTTTGAGTCCATGTACCCATGGTGGGAGGAGAAAACCAAGCCACACACACACACACACACACACACACACACACACACACACACACTTTAAGAGAGCAATAATTTCTTCGAAGGAAAGAGAGTAAGTGACAATGTCTTATTTAATAATAAAAGGTGTCATATCTAATAAGGGGTAGCAGAAATGTTTGCATGGACTAAATATCTAAAAGAAAGCATCAATTTAAGACAATTAACTGTGAGGAAGAGGCACCAAGAGTGGAGATCCAACAGCCATCTATTTTGAAAGAAGATACACAAAGGCTTGGTTTTAATTCTAGAAAGAATTCAGGACCAGTTTTGGATTACTTACAAAGACAAAATGAAATTTGAATTACCTCTTGTGTAATGTGCAGTTGCCTGGTAACATCATCTAGTGATTTAGTCAGTGATAATTTTTCTTCCTATTTATAAAAATAAAATTATGCAGCTTATAATTGAATACAATCATCCATAGCCAAAGACCAGCATCAAGCAAAGAGCCTGTGGAATATGCAAAAACTCAGGGCTTCTAAACTACAACCTGCATTTTCACAAAACCCACATTGGTGCGGCCTGAGCATTCACTGTGTAACTAAGCATTTAACTGACATTTGTTTCCTTAAGCAGAAGCACCATGCTGTTCTTGTACCGCATCCTTCATATAGCATTTTATAACACTCGGAACATGTTCGTATACTTATTTTCAACACACATACCATAATACACAATTTAAGAGTAATAATTTCTTTCAAGGAAAGAGAGGAAGTGACAGATACAGAGCAGTGTCCTGTGTTGGGGTGGCAGATTGTGTATTCATATACTTATTTGCCGGCTGATAGAATGGTGACGTGGAATGTAGGTGCCTGAGGCCAGAAAGTTGTAAATATCTGGATCCTAAACTCCCCCCTCTGGTCTAGTTCTAGACTTATAGGCAGTAGCTAAATGAAAAACAGTGACATTCACTACGAAAATAACAGTGGGGGTGGGCCGGGGTTGGGGGTGTGCATTATGGATCCAAAGTAATGTTTAAAGAAAGTACTTAGGTTCCTAGTTTAAAATAGTAACTTAAATTTACAAACTTACCTTGCTACATTTCAAACATCCTGCTAGAAATTTCTTTATTTCTACATCATTTCCAGGTAAAAGCTTTAGTGACAGGTGAATAAGATGCTTAAAAGGATTTGTCTCTACTACATTTAAAAATACCGGTGAGTTATCCAAAAGAGCAGCCGAAGAAATAAGCTGCAGCAGAAACCTTTGAAGAGAAAAGTCACATTATGACACACTTACACACCTGTGAGACCCTGACACTGCATCACACACTCCTTAACTCAAGGCTGTGAAGAGGAGAAATTAAACATCATTGGACCAAGAGAAACAGGAGTATGTCAGGGTGTGAAATTAAGTATGGCCCTAATGTTAACAATGGGAAACAATAAAAAAAAAAAAAAAAAAAAAAAAAAGGAACCAGAGAAAGCAAAACCTAAAAACATAAACTCATGAAATACCAAAGTACCAGCTCCTCACTCCGACAACTTACCTTTACGCAAAGGTAAGAATTACAGATTTATCCTTTTCCCCATAAATCCTCAGAACGATCCTATAGCCTTGACTTATAAGAGAAAGTTCTTTATGGAGAATAATTTCTAATAAACATGAAAAAGGGCCAGGAAAGGTGGTAAGCACCTTTAATCCCAGTACTAGGGAGGCAGAGGAAGACAGATCTCTCTGAGTTCAAGGCCATCTTGGTCCAAGTTCTAAGACAACCAGAGCTACACAGTGAGACTCTGTCCCAAAATGGTAAGACAAAATGAAAAGGGGAAAATATGGTAGAGAAAACATTCAAGTTTCTAATAAAACAGTATTTTAAATAATACTCATCGGCTGTTCAAGCCAAGAAAAAGTTCCTAGTGAATTTTACATGAGCAGGTATCAGCAGCACATGACCATGAATATAAATTCAATCAGGAACATAACAAATCATAAAAACGAAAGTGTTATTTTATAGTTCAACGAGCTTGGGGCTGCAGATGGCTCAGCAGTTAAGCATAGTTGCTGCTCTCTCAGAGGATGAGCTCAGTTCCCAGCCCCACCTCAGACAGCTAACACCTGCTAAAGCTTCAGGTCTGACACACCCATTGGCCCCCAAAGGTGACAGCATACACACCGAGACACATAAACAACAGATAAATCCTAGAAAAACAGTTTTTATAAACATCAACTAACTTCAAAACTGCATCAAGCCATGAACATTAAGGGGCAAATATTTCTTTTTATAGTCAAGATTTCTTAAAATTTGGGATTTAGTTGGACCCTAATCCCAGCTTTAAAAAAAAAAAAAAAAAAAAAACCTGGAGTATTTGCAATAAGGAAACTCATTTTGTTAGTAGTCCTCTTTGGAAAGGGAGCAGTGCCCCAGCCTCCCGAGCCTCACCTTGGGGTCTCTCTCACGTGCTCCTGCACACACTGCTGAAGGAGGTCTATAAACTTCTGTGGAAAAGCTAAGAAGTCCACCAGGAGACCTTGCTGCAATTTCAAACTACACAGAAAACAGAAAAACAGCTCTTCAGAAACCTAATTACTATCTTTAGTTATAATTCATAGAATAAAATATTATTTACTAATGACATTATTTTTAAAAAGTTAAACTAGGGAACTTTTGATATGTATCAACCTTATCTAACAGAAGTCATAAAATTTAGCTAAAGCATCAAATTTCTGAGCTGCTTAAATGGAAGTCTGATAATCTATAAAATGTTCAACTTTAAAGATATCCAGTAAACAATTGTAGGGCAGTCAGTATTCCCAGAATAACTTACCACCTGAACTGATATGAAAATAATTCATGGACTATATGGAGGGCCAGCAAAAATCTAAAATAACTTACCTTTGAAAATCTTCCTCAGATATAACAAGGTTATACAGAAAAAACGGATCTGTATCATCAGTCAGACGGATGACTAAATCCTAAAGAAAAGAATAGGTTTTTTAAATGTTTCTAGTAAGGCTTTTGTGAAAGTGAAATTAGTCTAAACAACAACATATCAGTTCTATTTCAGACCGCTGCTTTAGGTGCTGTACATTTTTATTAGTTTTTTTTTTAAGATTTATTTATTCATTTTATGTATATAAGTACACTGTAGCTGTCTTCAGACACACCAGAAGAGGGCATCAGATTCCATTACAGATGTTTGTGAGCCACCATGTGGTTGCTGAGAGCTGAACTCAGGACCTCTGGAAGAGCAGTCAGTGCTCTTAACCACTGAGCCATCTCTCCAGCCCTTTATTAGTTTTTAGAGCTGCATCTTAACTGGGGGTAGACATTTGACCGACAAAATGCCTGAAGTTAAAAGTATCTTCTATGAGGCGCAGAGAAATTTATATACCAGCTCCGTGACATCACTGTAAGATTGAATAAATGTTATTTTTGACTTCCCTCAAATTAACCAGTCTGGTATTTCAAAAGCAGCAAATATAATCAGTAAAACTGACAGTCATCTATTCAGGAAAAGGGAGGGAGGGAGGGGCTCTCGTTGCTTAGAGAGAAGATAGAGAGTATCAGGTGACATGTTTTCAGGGCTTCCCAGGAGGCCTCCTACCCCAGCTGGCCACTGAGGGGAGGACCATCTGTTTCTTTTCTAATGAAATGAGTTCCTTTCATAAAGATACATGCCAGGTAGGTCGTCAAATTTAAAGTGTGACAGAGAATCATAGATGTCAGGTAGGCACACGAAAATTATGAATTTCCAGGTACACAAAGAAAACAGGTATACTATGGGAAGAGTTGGGACTAACAAAGAACTTAGAGAAAATCTACTCATTTCTAAGCAGCTACTAGGGTAACTGGAAACATTAAAGCATTTCATCCAGGAAGCTAAAACCTGCAGAGGTTCCACATGTAAAATTGACAAGAATGTATACTCTCTGTTCCAGAAAATCAAGAAATTGGGGGCTCACTCCACCTCAGAACAGCCTGTGGTTCAGTAACTTCTACTCAAATACTTCTGAAAACTCACCTCAGATGCTACTGAAAACCAACACAAGCCAAAACCTAAAGTTACTGCCAACTACAAGATGCTTGTCTGTGCTCAGGGAAAGCTGTATCAGATGCTACACTTAGTCCTACGGCCCATATTTAGTGCTGTTATCACACACACACACACACACACACACACACACACACACACACACACACACGCACACACACACAGTGTCAATTATGTAGCACCCCAAAGAGTCTCACTCCTCCTGCCATCTCTTAAGCACTGGGATTACAAGCATATAGCACCATATTCAACTTAATTTTTAAATTCACACGGAATTTACACTCTAAACCAAAATGTAGAATAAGGTAATCTTTTAAATGCTTATGGCAAACCCAGATTGTTACATCAACCCCTAATTCTTCTTGGATTTAGTAATGCACGGTATAATTAGATTTAAATTGCTGACTAAGATTTCACTACCCTAGACTTAAAACAGTTACAAAATGGCCCAAAATTACAAAAAAAAAAAAAACAAAAAAACAAAAACTTAACAAAAGAGTAACCCTTTAAAAGTAATTCAGCAATTGTATCTCAATACCAAAAAGATCAAGCTCAGGAATCAGGGAGAGCCCAAACAGTCTACCACAACCACAAACTGGACAGTAGAATTTCTCATTATTTGGAGAAACTGCAAGAGTCAACATGTATGGAATATAATGGGGTAAGTGTTCCTGGTAAAGTCAACTTAGTGATTATAGTATGACTAAGTCTGGGTAAGAAAACATCTCATTTTCTTAAAACAAAACCACAATAAAAATCATGACACACACAAATGACAGCGGTAAGTACGGACCTTTCTGTGTACTGGATTAGACAGGGACTGCAGTTCAATGCTCACTCTCACGCTCCCTCTCCTGCAGGAAAAGACAAGATCAGCTCAGAAACGGTCAAGCAACAGGAACTTTGCAATCTTTACATCAGGTAAACCTTTGATCCTAAACCACAAGACTCTCCACAGATGCCCTCAAGCTTATGAACAGATTTTTAGGAAGAACACTAGACATAAGTTTTAAGACTGTATTGTTCCTCTAGTAAGTAACCTGGTAGTTTTTAATGGAAGGCTAAATATTTGTCCCTTTTAAAATGAAGACGCTGTGGAGGAAATGTGGTGAACAATCAGGGTGCCTAGTGCTAGTATTCTGGTAAATAACTTTACTGCTAGATTCTAAAAAGCATCTACTAAGAGAGAGACCATCAATTCAGTAATAACTTTTAGGTCTCAAAATTACCATTTCAATGATCAAACTGACTTACAATGACATACACCATCTTAAAAAGTTAAAATATAATGTTTGCTTTTGGTTGTCCCCCACCCCCATAGGGTTTCTCTATCAGCCCTTGCTGTCCTGGAACTCCATCTGTAGTCCACAGTGCTGGGATTAAAAGCATGTGTTGCCACCACCTAGCTATGTTTACATTGTTAGACTCAAGAAAATGACAATCACTATCCTGCTACATATGTATTTTAACCGAAAAGGGAAATCAACATAAAGTATTGTCTATGCAGAGTAGAAAACTCAGAAGTATTGTCAACACACTTGCTATATCATCCACAAGTAGCTCTGATGTTCGGAAGAGTGAAGCCAGAACCTCCACATTCTGTGTGGTACCATCATTGAACAAAGACATCAAAGTAGTCATAACATTAAACAGAGAAACAAAATTAATAAAATTATTGAAGAATGTCTATGCATCTCAAAACTATCCTGCTAAGTTCAGTAATAATGGCTTTTCTCCAATATGTTAAGGGGAGGCGGGATAAACAAATGTGTAGTGGTTTGAACACAAATGGCCTCCCATAGGCTTATGTTTGAATACTTGGTCCCAAGTTGGTGGAAGTCTGAGAAGGTTCAAATGTGGCCTTTGGGGAGGGGTATGTCCCTGGGGCTGGGCTTTGAGGTTTGGAAGGACTTGGACCATCCACTCCCAGTGCAGTCTGTCTCCTGCTGACTCCTCCACGGCACCTCGGCCATCATGGACCCTAACTCTGAAATCTAAGCCTAAACGAAGCCATTTCTTCTATATGTTATGTTAGCCATGGTCTCATCACAGCAAGAGAAAAGCAACAAAAACAAAACTGAACCTGGAGTTTAAATTCTTCCAAAGATTTGGTTTAAGTGGTTTCCAGTTTCTACTTATCTACAACAGAATAGACACAGCAACACACTAGCAAGGTGGAGACAGTTGGGCTAGAGTCAACTAACACCTTTTTTTAAAACTTGGATTTACAGTTTTATTTTGTTTTAAAATGAGTCATTTTAGTTCATTTGTTTGTTTGAGACAAGGTATTTCTATATAGTCCTGGAGCTCTCTACGCAGATCAGGCTGGCCTGAAATTCAGAGATCCAACCGCCTCTGCCTCCTAAGTGCTGAGATTAAAGTTGTTTGCCACCACACCTGGCTTAATTAAATTTCGTATTGATCATAATTGGTTGCTGCATCTCAGTTCCTATGCATCCCCCCTATCTACTAGCTGAAAAGGGGGCAGTTAAAACAAACAGACAAAAACTTTTGTTATCCTTGATCAAGTATTTCAGTGGGGCTGGGGATGAACGCTGGAAGTTTACACAAGCTAGACAGGCGGAGTTACAGCATCATTCTGGTGCCCAGAGCAATGACTGCGACGTCGACTGGAGCAGCGCTCCAACTTCAGACTCTCTGGACAGAAAACAGCGAAGCTTCTCCTGACTTATAAATGGCATCTATGATATTTAAACTGACACCTAAATTCTTTATCGTGTTTTACAGCTTGGAATCCTATACTTCAATGTCATTCACATATATATACATATATAAAGTAAGTTCCAGGATAGCCAGGAACTAGATGGTTTCCACAGATAAGCCCTGTCTCCAAAAATAAATAAATGAATGAAATATTACAAAAATAAAAAATAAAATGCCCTCACAAACATGTCACAGAAAACTCTGAGACTGTGGTCTATTACTTTCATTCGATTTATTATATGAGCACTAAAACCAACAAATAAAACCCCAATCCTGAAACACTGCTGTAACTGAGTAACACCCACCAGGCAGCCGACACAGCTAGGCAGGGTTATTTATTTTTAAATAAAGACCTTAGACTTTACACATAGCTGGATTTCAGCCCATTGCTGTCATTCAGAAGCTGTGACCTTATTATTCTCTCAATTCAAACAAATAAAAGCTACTGTAAGCCAGGTACTCTGCTGGGTGCTAAGGATACAAACAGAAATAAACATCTGACTGTTTTAGGGCTTCCACAAAAGACCTGAGAAAAGGAACAGAAGAACTACTACTGTCTATGTCTACTAAGTACTTCCACTGTTGGTTACGTGTGTGTGTGTGTGTGTGTGTGTGTGTGTGTGTGTGTGTGTGTGTGTGTGTGTGTGTGTATTCATCCAACAATAATCTGAGTGACTCTTCAATCAGAGGAGGAATCTGAGGCACTTTTACAAACCCAAGTTTGAACTTATCTCTTCCCTACTTGATGCTACCCAATAAATAAATTATAGTTAATTTTAAGGGCACCTACTTCTGCTACCTTGTTTTTTGAGACAGAGTCACATTAAGTAGCTCTGGCTGTCCTGGAACTCACTGCACAGATCAGGCTAGACTCAAACTCAAAGACAGTCACCTTGCCTCTACCTCCTGAGTGCCGGAATTAAAAGTGCGTGTCACCATACCTGGCATCTTGGGCAACTTTAAAGATCCTTATGGGAAAGTATTTAAGCTGTACCTTGGGGGGCTGGGGAGACAGCATAGTCAGTAAAATGCCTGCCACACACATGAGCATCTAATTAGGATCTGAACAACCACATTAAAAGCCAGATGGGGGAGCAGGTGCTGGTGTCTTAACACCTTTAATCCCAACATTGGAGAGGCAGAGGCAGGCAGATCTCTGTGAATTCAAGGCCAGTGGTCTACAGAGAAGAGTTCCAGGGCTACACAGAAAACCCGTCTCAAAAAAAAAAAAAAAAAACAAAGACCAAAAAACCCCAAAACAGCTGGGTGTAGAATGAGAGAGTGGTTAAAAGCACACATCTCTTCTTTCAGAGCACCCATGTCAAGCAGTCACAAAGACCTATAACTCCAGCTCCAAAGGATTTGTCATCCTTTTTCTCTTCTGGAGGCCCTTGCAGGCAGACAGGCAGACAGGCAGACACACAGAAACACACACATACAAACCACACATTAAGGCATAAACACACACAGTTTTTTAAGCCAGTGAGTTTTAACTCGGGGTAAGACAGGGTGGTGTCTTCAGATCCCCAGGCCAAGCAGCCTAGGCAAGTAATTGGTAAGGCACTGTGTTCAGTGAGATCCTGTCTCAAAAAATAAGGTGGAGGGTTGGCAAGATGGGTCAGAGGGTAAAAACACTTGCCCCTAAACCTGACAGGCTAAATTCAATCCCTAGAATCCACATAACTCCTGGAAGTTGTCCTCTGACTCTACAAGCACACCATGGCACAAGTACCCTCCCCTCCACACACATGAAATAAATATATGTAACTTATAAAATAGGAATTTTAATGTGGAGACCAATTTAAAAGGAAACCAGAAGCCAACCTACAGCTTCCACACCTGTTCATACTCACATGCACACTCGAGCACGTGTGTGTGCGCACACACACACACACACACACACACACACACACACACACACACACACACACGAGGGGGTGCACCTGGGGCAGAGGGCACAGCAGGGGTGGGGATACGGAGGAAAGAATACAAGGCACCGAGAGGAGCTGTGACGTCGGTGTGATGACTGAGCAATAGTTTAGGGATCAAAACTTTAGAACAGGTGGTTATCCAATCCTGGGTTAAAGCTCCCGCCACGTTCCTCCGGGTAGTTACACTGTCATCTACACAACCGCCTTCGCTCTATTATACTGCTTATGTGATCACACCTAAATAACCACGGTTTCGGGACTACTTAACATATGCTAGTTACTATTTTAAGCTCTTTGTGTGTATTAAATAATTTCATCCTCAATAACAATGCCATGAAGTAGGTACTATTATTCTGAATTTAAAGATGAGACCCCCAAAAAAGTGTAATAAATGCTGTAAGAGTAGAGCTGGGGGTGTAGTACGGTGCTAGTGTATGAGAGCCTGCTGCAAGGACACAAGTTCAACCCACAGAAATGTGCAAACAGCAAGTCAACCGTCCAAGATCAGCCAATCAGTGGCAGAATTGGAACTGACTTAACCCCAGGCAAGCTAGCTTCAGATCTAAACTTGGAATCTGCATGATGCTGCTTCTCCAGGGCACCTTCGCAATTCTGAGTCTGCGAGCTCCCTGACAACCACAATGGTGACTGATTTTGTTGTTCGCTGTTGAAGATGAAAGAGAGGAAGCCTCCCATTCTCTACACCCAAGATAGTTCATGGTACACCACAGGCAAATATTTGCTGGGGTAAACTGCTCTTAAGTAGTTGACTAAATAATCTAGCTTGTTCTTCCTATAGGTCAGGGGTTAGTAAAATTATTCTGTAAGAGGCCAGAGAGTCAATATTTTAGACTTTGAAGACCACAGAACAGTGGTTCTCAACTTACAGGTCTGGACCCCCATGAGAGTCAAACAACCTTTTCACCATAAGAAAAAACATTTATATCAGACTCATAACAGTAGGAAAAGTACAATTACAAAGTAGCAGCAAAAATAATTTTATGGTTGGGGGGTCAGCACAACATAAGGAACTGTATTAGCAGGAAGGTGGAAAACCACTGCTGTAGAGTCTCTGCCACAGCTGTGTGCGGTTGTGTTTCTCCCGTTACTGCTGCAGTGCTGAAGATACCTATGTCCTTTACCATAAAAACCATGCAGCTGTCTTCCAGCCAATACACTCACACAACTAACTACTCATCGATTCTGCCCTTGTGCAGATACAACCACAGAGTGTTGGTAACAAATAAGAATGACTCATGAACAGCTGGTTGGTCCTTCCCATGGGTGATAGGAATATCAGGTTTCTAAACAAGAGTAATCCTTAAAGTTGACGTTGTGTTTTAACATGATTAACTCTGATTACAACTCTGATTTAATGTGTTGTCAAGAGTTGGGAGTGTCAAGCTGGGATCACAACTAATACAGAAACAAAATGGAAGCCACAAATGTGAGTCATATATGTCACTTTAAACTGTCTACAAGTCACCTTAAAAAAAAGAAAAAAAAAATCCCATAACTTTCAAAGTAAAATTAATTTGAATACATTTGACCCCAGTACACCCTAAAGCTGCAACAGACAGTCAACATAAAAATTGAGATGTTTTACATTCTTGTGACTAGCAGATATTTAAAAAATCTATGAATAATTTTGCACTTACAGACATCAGCTTGGATCAGCCAGAATTCAATAACTATGTGTCTATATGTGGCTAATACCACTATATTAGACATTACAAAATAATCACCCATTAGAGGCTGAGCTGGGGGTACGGACCAGTGGTGGAGCCTGCTAAGTGAGGGTATCATCAGTCCAGACAATGAAATAACCTACAGATTCCTATACATGGCTCATGTTTTCAGTCCATTCTCCTGACTGCTTTGCTGGTTGATTCAGGACCTAATTCTAAATCGCATACCACTGTCAAACAGTCCAGCAAATCAATAAATCAGTGTCTTCTTAATGCAACATCTCTTCACCGTTTAGTTTCTACAAACATTTTCACACCTGGTCTTCATTGCAATCATATGAGCAGACAGGCACGTTGAATCAACTTTACAAATGAGAAAATGTAATGGTCACAGAAGCCAAATTACAACTAAAAAGTAATTGGTAAAAAAAGGAAAATCAGATCTAATTTCTGCTCAAATTTATTTGAGCCGTAATAGCATCGCCTGGCGTTGAGGTTGCAAGTGTGCGTTGTATCGATCGGTGCGATAGGATACCGTAGTGTAAACTCTGAAGATCAAGGTATCCGCAGGGGTTCAACGAGGTGCTTTACGGATTGACATTATGTATGAATGTACAGAATTCCCGGTTTTCCAGTATTTGGGGTTGGTTAAATGGCTGTAACTGACGTGCAGATGAGCCGAAGTATGTCACTAAATATTTTGTTTTGATTTTAGTTGAAGTTCTAAAGCTTCGCTCCCACTGTTCTTCAAAGGCTGGGCGCCTGACTTCTAGTGCGTACAGTCCCCTGAAGTCACCGCGAAGCTCTGCAGCACGGAACAGGAATCAGGGCTCCCACCCAGAAAGGACAGGCTGGGCTCCGTCCCGCTCAGAGCCAGGACGTGGACGTGAGGGAGTTGGCTTCCCATTTCCTCGTTCCCTTTCCTCGCGTCCCCTCCTCAACGGCCAACCCGGCGACAAACAAAGGTAACCATTAGGTTCCCACAGGGTCCCTTCCCGCGTCCCAGTGTGACAATCCGACACAGACCCGCGGACCGATCCCCACTGAACCCAGTCGCCATCTTCCCCATTGCCGCGACCCCAACCGCCACCCGCCGGCACCGGGAACTCACCTCTCCTCGCAGTCTTTGCATTTCACTAGCAAGGGAACAAGCTGCTGGAACAGAACTTGACTCATGTCGGACCGCTGCCCCGACGCGTGGGTGAAAAAGCCCAGTAGGCCTGGCCCGCGGTACCCGCTTGAAAGAAGTGCTGAAACAGAGTTTGAGTTTGGCGCTCAGTTCCCGCGGAGGAGGAGGAAGAAAACGATAAACAGAGGGAACGAAGGAGGTTTGGACCTCTTCAGCCACCATCACCTTCTTCCGGTTCAGGGAACGAACAGGCCAGGGTTATGGGTAATTTCCGCGGACACACCCCCCTCAGGCGGCCACGTTTGTTAAGGGAAGTGAGACCCAAGGTAATTGACAACTTTGGGCTGACCCAGGCCAGTAAGACCCAGAGTTATGGAGGCTCCTGCTCCGACTTCACCCGCGATCGGTTCTCCAGCCGATGGTCGATGCAGCTACTATGTGGAAAAGAAGAAGCGCTTCTGCAGGATGGTGGTGGCCGCGGGGAAAAGGTTCTGTGGTGAACACGCTGGATCCGCGGAGGTCTGGTATCGCCCTACCTTCCTGAGAGTCGGAACTGAGTTGCGGGTTTGTGGGTGCTGGAACCCGTCCTCGCCCCTTTGACAGGTTTCTGCTTCGGTCCCATGGATTCTCCGGCTTTTACTTAAGTAAATGCAGTTTTGACCACCTCTTGGAGCCATGAAACTCCTGAGGAGCATCGCTTTCTTGGACCAAGTACTAAGAATAGCCAAGAGATAACCCTCTGTGCCATCTTAGAGATCTTTAGACTCAGTCTTCCACTAGTCTCCCATCCTCATGGGAAGTGATTATTTTTACAAAGTAGTGTTTGAAATCACTAGGCTTTACTAGCTGGGTTCTAAATATAATTATTGTTTTCTGAATGATAACCACTGTGAATGCATGGGGGAAAAACTTAGAAAACCTAGAAAAAGTTTTTTGGTTAACTCTCCAGGAAACACCTTATAAACTTGTTATTATTCTGGGACGGGGAAGAAAAAAATTAACGTAAAGTAATTAACATTAAAGTTGGAAGCAAAAGAGTGCTTTTGTGTATGTGTTCGGGTTTTCTGTAATTAGGCTTTGCAAGTTACAATAGAGTACTTTTTCCCTTGAAAGACAACTTTTCTGGTTTTGAGATGCTGTTGGTCTTGAATGCCTGGTCTCAGGAATTCTCCTGCCTCAGCCTCCCAACTAGCTGGTCTCCACCAAGGAATCACACAGGAAGTTAAATTTTAAAATCTGTACATGAAGAAGAAATAATATAGGTTACTTTTAATACTGAGAATTTCTGAATTTTTCATAAAATTCATTGTGTATAACTTCATGAATATTCTGAAATGAATTGAAATAAATAATTGAGAAAAATTAAGAGTAAATACTTGGTCAGCTTTTGCTGTATGGCTAGCACTAAACATAAATTAAAAGGAATACACTGTGGGTGTATCTAACATCTGAATGTAATAAACTTGATATTTAAATAAATGTATTCCTTTTAATTTATTAGGAAGAAAATGCTCGGAAAAGAATCTTGTGTCCTTTAGATCCAAAACAGTAAGTATGGGGTCAATTTTTTTTGTTTTTTTTTTTTTTTTTTGTTTTTTTGTTTTTTTGTTTTTTGTTTTGTTTGTCTTTTTTTTTTTTTTTTTGTCATTTGGAGTGCATGTACTCGTGGGGTGTGTCTGTGTATGTGTTTGTGTCTTCTATTAAGTAGTAAGCTGCACAAGGTTCATTGAAGATTTTTCTCTTACATTTTCTCTTTAAATTTAGCACAGTATATGAAGACCAACTAGCAAAACATTTGAAAAAATGTAATTCAAGAGAGAAGCCTAAGCCTGTAAGTGTTTGAAATGTGTGTGTGATGTTAGTATGTAAATACTTAGTATTATAAGATGCAGATTGAATTTGGCAAATGCAATGTTCATTTGATAGCTGTACTTTTTTCGCTCCTCTTTTCTTTCCTGTGCTTGTGTTTTATCTGTTGGTTGGTTAGATTAGAGGTTTTCACTGTGTAGCCCAGGCTAACCCCAAACTTAAAGCCCTCCTCCCTTAGCTTCTCTATTATTCAGATTACTGGTGGGTGCCACCTCAGCCAGCCCATAATAATTATTTCATGCTTTATTTTTGTTTGTTCATTTGCTGTTGAGATAGGGGCTGTGCTGTAATACTTAGGCTGGTCGTACACAGTTCAGATATTTCTTATACTGCGCCTTCCACAAGCTAAGATGATGGGTGTGTGCTACCACACCCATCTTGGCAGCTGGACAGAGAGGGGTGATGGTGCTACAGGAGATGTCAAGTCAGAGGTAAAAGTTTAGAATTCAGGTTGTCAAGAGTAACTACTGGGCATCTTTGAGATTCAGACTTAGTATAGATGTGAATTTGAGCTAGCACCAGTCCATATAAGTCTTACAAAGTGTCCACCTAAACAAGAGCTAAAAATTCAGATTTCTTTGTTTTTTTTAAAGAATTTACTTATTTTATAGTATATATGAGTACATTGTCTTCATGTATACCAAAAGAGGGCATCAGATCTCATTCCAGATGGGCAAAACTATCTCAGAGGGTTTTGAGTTACATTGTGGGTGCTGGGAATTGAACTCAGGACCTCTGGAAGAGCAGCCAGTGCTCTTAACCACTAAGCCATCTCTCCAGACCAAAAATTCAGATTTATTTCGGGGAACAAAATACAATAAGTTGTTACAAAATGATAAGTGTATTCATTGGCTTCATGATATGAGCCAATTTAAAATGTGTATCTCAAGATATCATACTGTTTTGTTTTGTTTTTCCCACTGGTAATGGGGTTTGTTATTGTGTTTGGGTTTTTTGTTTGGATGGGTTTTTCGAGACAGGGTTTCGCTGTGTAGTAGCCTTAGCTGTCCTGGAGCTCCCTCTGTAGAACAGGTTGGCCTCAAATTCACAGAGATTCACCTGCCTCAGCCTCTTGCCTCCTGAGTGCGAGGACCAAAGGCTTGTACCACTCACTGTCCAGCCTTCTTCTTAGTCATTTTGCAACAGATACCCTTCTGCGTTTTCAGATGCCTCTCAGTTGAGAACCACTGCTCCAGATGCTATGAGCTAAAAGTATTTTAGCTGTCTTTGGCAGCTCATACCTCTAATCTTGGAACCTGGGAGGCTTAAGCTAGAGGATTACTCAAAGTTCAAGGCAAGCTTGGAGGGCCAAAAAAGTCTAGGCAAGCCTTGGCTACCAATTGAGCTTCTGTGTAAGCTTCTATATCAAAGGAAAAGCATAGTATTTTAACATTAAGTTAACATACAAGAAAAACAGCAATCTCTCATCCACACCTTTAGTACTTAGCTCCTTTAGTAAAGAGGGAAATAAGATTGCTCCCAGAAACCTAACTCTGGAGGTGGGGGGTCCCAGTGAACCAGACTCAGCTGTCCACCAACACAAGAGGCCAGTCAGCAACCTAGTCACTATGGTTGTGGCTGTGCTGTGATGTTTGGTGATGAGTGAGTGTGACCGAGGGTGATGGTGTGGGAGGGTGAGAGGAAGAAGCAGTTTTCAGCTTGTTTTCAGCATCATATTAATACTATGTTATGGTTTTGTTTTTGTCAAGGATTTCTTTATTCAAGATATAAATGCAGGACTAAAGGATGAAACAGAAATTCCTGAGCAATTAGTAAGTGTGTTATTTAATACTTAACTCCAAGTGGAATTTATAAACTGTCTTCTTGTACAGACCATTTTCTACTTTTGTTTAGAAAGATCTGTTGTTTTGACTTTAGGATGTATTTTCCTATAGAACTTCATTGATAATGATGGTTAGTTCCAAGGCAAGCTTATGTCCCATAACAAACTGCAACATGGCTCCGTTGTGAGCTGAGCCAGACCCCGAAGAAGCAGTGAGAGATAAAGTATCAGGGCAGAGACTGAGTAGTACCCTCACAGTTGGATGGTTCTGAAGGGGGCCTAGGAACAAAGCTTTGCCAGGAAGAACACCTAAACTGCCAAGCATCTGCCCAGCTGTTAAGCTTCTATTCGGTCTCTGCCATGGTACTTTAAATTGTGTTTTGACTACATTGCTTAATTTTATTTATGTATTTGTATATAGGTTCCATTTTCTTCTCTATCTGAGGAGCAGTTGGAAAACTTAATTAAGAAGCTAAGAAAAGCAAGTGAAGGTAAGGCTGCCTAAAGTTGCAGGTTCGATCATTTGAGAAGCATTAGGTGGCTTGTGAGTTTCCTTCTGTTCTATTGTTCGGAGTCCCCGTTCATGTTTCGATGCTTAAGCTACCTATTATGTTTCTTTCTGGCCCAGGCTTGACTTCTACACATGAAGATCACATTATGTCTCATCCAGCATTGCATGATGCCCTTAATGACCCTAGAAATGGTGATTGTGCAGTCAAGCACCTGAAACAGCAGGTATGTGTAGACACAATCACTCAACATGTTTTCATATGTTTAGTGCTAACATCCCAGGCTGATGAGATGCCTCATCAGATGAAGGCACTTGATGCCAAGCCTCATGACCTGAGTTCAGTCATCTGAATCTTGCAAAGCGTCCTCTGACTTCTACATGCACACACAAGTATGTATGCTCATAGTGAACAAAAGTAATTTTTTAAGAGCTAACATTCTAGTTAGGTGTGGTGGCACGTGACTTTAACCCAGTTCTTAGTAGACATAGACAAGCAAATCTCCATCTGAGGCTGTCCTGGTCTACAGACTGATTTCTAGGACAGCCTGGGTACAGAGAGAAACCTTGTTTTGAAAAAACAATTTTAAAAAAAGCTAACATTTGGTTCTGAGTATAATTGGTCACTTTAAATAGTTTCATTCAAAATTACATGCGAACATAAAATAAAATAAAATAAAATAAAAATTTGGGCATGACTGTGATCCTGAGTGCAGAGTATTAAAGCAAGCAAAAGGAAAAGATGTCTTAGCCATTCAGAAATTATCAATAAAAACCTTCTGCGTGTGTAGAGATTACTTTGCTGTTTTCCAGTTTGAGTTGAATTCCTTTGCTCTAGTTTATAAAATAACTCTATGGAGTTTGTAGGCTTCTATTTTAGGTAACATTGAAAAATTAAAGTTACTTGGTCCAAGAAGATGCTTTGTTGAGTTTGGAGCAGGAAAGGGGAAGTTATCTCACTGGGTTGATATTGCCTTAAAAGATGCTGAAAATGTTCACTTCATCCTGGTAGAAAAAGTGACCACAAGATTCAAGGTAAGTAAAACCCATTGTATGGTCTTAAGAACAAAACATTTTTCTTCTGCAGAAAAAAAATAATGATAGGAACTTATCTCTTAAAATGAGTTTTGTTTTTTATATATTTGATTGTAGTTTTTTGCTATTATTTGTTTGATTCTAATTGTACTGGTTAAACTGAAGGTAAGTTTTTAAAATGTGACTATTGATAGTCCATAATCTGAGTTCATAAAATTGTTTGCAGAGACAAGACATCTGTGACCAGAACCAGGCTTCAGCTAGAAATTGGCCATATCCTAACCTCGCATTTACCACTGCTGACAGACTCTTCCTTCATTAGCTTCTTGAGCATTTTCTTGGGCAGCAGGATAGGCATACTGCACATACAGATAGTTAGTGATAAGGCAGCTGAGCTCTTCTATGTGTTTAGAAAAGAGAGCTAGCAAGCATGTGAGTACAGTGTTGAAGTGGAGGAAGTTCCGCAGAGTTTGGCGTGCTAGACTTTATTTACAGGGAGACAATGGAGAGTCACAGTGCAGAAAAGGTGATACCCGTTCATCCTGAAAGATCAGTTAGCATTTGCTAGATAGGGTATGAGAAGCATTTTGGGAAATAAGAACAGTGCAACCAAAGCATGAATTAACAAAGGAGCATTTGTAAGTTCAGGCTTTTCCTCCGGCACCCAGTTCCTGAAATAACAACTCAAGACTGAATATTATGAATAAATGCCTAAACCAATAGGTTTGGCTCTGTTCCCGGACTACCTTGTAACTTATTTAACCCTTTTAAGCTAGTCTAAATCATGCTGCAAGGTTAGTTACCTCTCTTCAGGTTTATGAAACTGTCACCTCCAGAGTTCCTGGGAAAATCCCCTTCCTGTGCTGTGCCTGTCTCTAGTCCCAGAATTGCCTCTCTAGTCCCAGAATTGTCTCTCTATCCCAGAATATCCACCTCCCTATTTGCTGCCCACGCTGATAGGCCAACAGCATTTTATTGACAGGTGAAACTTTCATACATTGCACAAAAAATTTATACATGATGGAAATCTATGGCATAAGGTAGAATGTGGAGGTATGAGCCAGGAAGGACAACTGTTGTAGGAAGGTCTCTTGTCATTTGCTCTGGCTTCCTCCTGCTCTGTGTTAGAGACACTGTAGAAGATTTGGTTCGTGTTTCAAAAGCGTCCATACAGTATTTTAGTTCTCTGTGTCATACCAATAGACTGTACCCAGTGCTTCAGGGACCTGAAGATGGAGAACTGACCTCAGTCTTCCAGAGCTGTCAAGGAGGAAGTTTTAAAAAGATGATTTTAAATTTTCTATGGAGCTGGAGACATAGCTCAGTGGTTTAAGGGCTTTCTGCTCTTCCACAAACAACATCATAGTTAGGTTCACAGCACCAATATTATACAGCTTATAGCTTCCTATAATTCTAGCTCTATGAGATCTAACATTCATCTTCTGACCACCTCAGATACCACACACACACACACACATACACACACACACACAAAATGTTTTTAGAAGCTATTCTAGCAACACTTTAAAACTATTTCAAAAGAGATTTAGACTAAATATAGGAAGATTGAACATGTGAAAATCTTAATAATACAAGTAAGAAGTATACTGGAGAGTGAGGGTCATTCAGTGGATTATAGAGGAGAAGTAGAGAATGAGAAAGTTAAAATGTTGGAAGCCATAAGACTTGCTGGTTTATTGTTCATTGATTTTGAGAGCAGTAGTCAGGACGTTTCTGACTTGCTAGGACACGGTATTCTTCAGCAGGGAGAACAAGAGTTCCTGTTCACAGTTTCTGAGGGCTTGGGGCTGTACCTTAGTGGTTGCTAGTTTGCTTAGTATTCATGAGGCCCTGGGTTCAAGTGCCAGAATCATAAAACAAAGAAACTTAAGATGAGGCTGAGGCTGTAGCTGTGTGGTCAGTTGATTGCATGGCATGTATAAGGTCCTGGCTTCAGTCCTTAGCACTGTCAAAAAGAAAAACCAAGGGGGATGGTGGAGGAGGGGTTAATGTATCTGATGATTGTTAGAGAGGTCTGGGCCTGTATTCACAGGTTCATGCAGATAGTTGTTAAAACAGTTGTGTTTAAAGAGTAAGAAGAGTGGGCCACGTAAAACCAGTGGTGAGAAAGACAGAAATACTGACAAGTAACTGTACTCACTTAACATCCCTGGACCTTGATGCCTTTGTGATGGGCTGGGAATTATGGTGAAAAGGAAGAATGTGTATGTGTAACAGTAACAACACTATTTCTGGCCTTATAAGATGGGTGTTGTTATTATTGAGTTTTCATCCAAAAATACTAAAACTTTACATTTTTATTCATTCTCTTTTGAACTGTAAGAATTAAGTGTATTTGTTTTGAATTTTGAAAACAAATAGACACATTTCTATAAAGCATTTTTAACATTAAGGGTGCTGATTTGGTAATGTTCTATTTATGCAGGTAGATGGTAAACACAGAAAAAACAACTCAGTGTTTGAAAGACTTCAAATTGATATCCAACACTTGTGCTTGAGTAAGTACACCTGGACCTTAAAACATTAATAATCCAAGAGCTAAGAATATAACCTTGTGGCAATTTTTAGTATTCAAAGATCATTATGCTTATCTATACTCACCAAGAAATCTGTTTCCATGTTATGTTCTGTCCTACATGTACTTTATGCTTATGGTAACTAGTGGGATTTCAATGCATGCTATCAAACCACTAAAAGAATTAAGTACCGACAAAAATATATTCATATAGTGTTATGCCAAAATGCCTTTAAAAATCGGTACATGTAACCCTCTTTTTTAAAAATAAAGTTGTAAGAGAGAGAGAGAGAGAAAAAAAGCTTGTCAGGATTCTGGAAGGATGCCCACAGTTGCCCCGAGGGAAGCTAGCCAGAGAATCACTGCAGTTATTTAGAGATTATAGTGGCTTTGACGTAATGATTGGAGAACCATCTCAATTATGAATATATTTTGTTTGAGGGACAGAGTTTCTTGCAGCACAAACTCACCTCACATTTACTGTGGTGGTTTGAATGCGGCTGCTCCCCACCCCACTCCATAGGCTCACATATGGACTAGGTGTGGCCTTGGAGAAGCTGAGTCACTGGGAGTGGGCTCTGAAGTTTTGAAAGATCCTTAGTGTTCATATGTTTTTTTTTTTTTCTGTCTCTCTATCTCTGTCTCTGTCTGTCTGTCTGTCTGTCTGTCTGTCTCTCTTGGTCATGTATCAAGTACTATGTCCAATTTTCTGAGGAATCGCCAGACTGATTTCCAGAGTGGTTGTACCAGTTGACAACCCCACCAACAGTGGAGAAGTGTTCCTTTTTTCTCCGCATCCTCGCCAGCATCTGCTGTCATCTGGATTTTTGATATTAGCCATTCTGACTGGTGTGAGGTGAAATCTCAGGGTTGTTTTGATTTGCATTTCCCTGATAGCTAAGGATGTTGAGCACTTCCTTAGATGCTTCTCCGACATTCGATATTCCTCGGTTGAGAACTTTTTGTTTAGCTCTGTACCCCATTTTTTAATAGGGTTGTTTGATTCTCTGGTGTCAAACTTCTTGAGTTCTTTGTATACCTTGGATATTAGGCTTCTATCAGATGTGGGGTTGGTAAAGATCTTTTCCCACTCTGTTGGCTGCCTTTTTGTTTTCTTGACAGTGTCCTTAGCCTTACAGAAACTTTGCAATCTCATTAAGTCCCATTTGTCACTATTTGACCTTAGAGCACAAGCCATTGGTGTTCTGTTCAGGAAATTTTCTCCTGTGCCTATGTTTTCTAAGCTTTTCCCTACTTTCTCTTCTAATAGTTGCTGTGTACCTGGTTTAAAGTGAAGATCTTTGATCCACTTGCACTTGAGCTTTGTACAAGGAGATAAGAAAAAGGGTCTATTTTCATTCTTCGGCATGCTGAGTGCCAGTTGGACCAACACCATTTGTTGAAGAGGCTGTCCTTTTTCCATTGAATGTTTACAGCTCCTTTGTCAAAAATCAAGTGATCATATATGCGAGGGCTCATTTCTGGATCTTCTATTCTATTCCATTGATCCACATGCCTATTTCTGTACCAGTACCATGTAGTTTTTAACACAGTTGCATGGTAATATAGCTTGAAGTCAGGGATGGTGATTCCCACAGATGTTTTCTTGTTGTTGAGGATGGATTTCGCTATTCTAGGTCTTTTGTTATTCCAGATGAAATTGCACATTGCTCTTTCCAACTGTAGGAAGAATTGGGTTGAAATTTTGATGGGGATTGCATTTAATCTGTAGATTGCTTTTGGTAAGATGGCCATTTTTAAAATGTTGATCCTTCTAATCCATGAGCATGGGAGATCTTTCCATTTTCTGAAATCTTCCTTGATTTCCTTGTTTAGAGCTTTGAAGTTCTTGTCATACAGGTCCTTCACTTACTTAGTTAGAGTCACACCAAGGTATTTCATATTGTTTGTGACTATTGTAAAGGGTATCTTTTCCCTAATTTCTTTCTCTGCATGTTTGTCCTTTGAGTAGAGGAGGGCTACTGATTTGTTTGAGTTAATTTTATATCCAGCCACTTTGCTAAACTTGTTTATCAGCTGTAGAAGTTCTCTGGTGGAATTTTTGGGGTCACTCACATACACTATCATGTCATCTGCAAACAGTGATGTTTTTACTTCTTCCTTTCCAATTTGTATCCCTTTGATTTCCTTTTGCTCTCTAATTGCTCTGACCAGGACTTCCAGCACTATGTTGAATAGGTAGGGGGAAATTGGGCAGCCTTGTCTAGTTCCTGATTTTAGTGGGATTGCTTCAAGTTTCTCACCATTAAGGTTGATGTTGGCTATTGGTTTACTGTATATTGCTTTTTGTTATGTTTAGGTATGGTCCTTGGATTCCTGTTCTTTCCAAGACGTTTAACATGAAGGGGTGTTGAGTTTTGTCAAATGCTTTCTCAGCATCTAGTGAGATGACCATGTGTTTTTTTTTTCTTTGAGTTTCTTTGTGTGGTGGATTACGTTGATGGATTTCCATATATTAAACCATCCCTGGGATGAAGCCTACTTGATCATGGTGAATGATCATTTTGATGTGTTCTTGGATTCAGTTTGCAAGGATTTTGTTGAGCATTTTTGCATCAATGTTCATAAGTGAGATTGGTCTAAAGTTCTCTTTCCTTGTAGGGTCTCTGTGTGGTTTAGGAATGAGGGTTATTGTGGCCTCAAAAAATGAATTAGGTAGTGTTTCATCTGACTCTATTTTGTGAAATAGTTTGGAGAGTATTGGTATTAGGTCGTCAATAAATGTCTGATAGAATTCTGGACTGACCCCATCTAGACCTGGGCTTTTTTTGGTTGGGAGGCTTTTGATGACTGCTTTTATTTCTTTAGGTGTTATGGGATTACTTAGCTTGTTTACCTGGTCTGGTTTAACTTTAGTATCTGGTATCTGTCTAGGAATTCATCCATTTCCTCCAAATTTTCCAGCTTTGTTGAATATAGACTTTTATAGTAGGATCTGATGATTTCTTGTATTTCCTCAGTTTCAGTTATTATGTCGCCACTTTCATTTCTGATTTGTTAATTTGGATACTCTGTCTTTGCCCTCTAGTTAGTCTGGTTAAGGCTTTATCAATCTTGTTAATTTTCTCAAAGAACCAGCTCTTGGTTTTGTTGATTCTTTGAATGGTTCCTTTTGTTTTTATTTGGTCAATTTCTGCTCTGAGTTTGATTATTTCTTGCCATTTACTCCTCTTGGGTGTATCTGCTCTCTTTTGTTCTAGAGCTTTCAACTGTGCTGTCAAATTGCTAGTGTATGCTCTCTCCAGTTTCTTTTTGGAAGCACTCAGAGCTATGAGTTTTCCTCTCAGTGCTGCTTTCATTGCATCCCGTAGGTTTCGGTATGTTGTGTTTTCGTTTTCATTAAATTCTAGAAAATCCTTAATTTCTTTCTTTATTTCTTCTTTGACAATGTTATCATTTAATAGAGTATTGTTTAGTTTCCATGAGTATATGGGCTTTTTGTTGTTTTTATTGTTATTAAAGACCAGCCTTAGACCATGGTGATCTAATAGGATGCATGGGAGTATTTCAATCTTCTTATATTTATTGAGGCTTGTTCTGTGACCGATTATATGGTCAGTTTTTGAGAAGGTCCCATGAGGTGCTGAGAAGAAGGGGTATTCTTTTGATTTAGGATGAAATGTTCTGTAGATGTCTATTAATTCCAGTTGGTTCATAACCTCTGCTAGTCTCACTGTGTCCTTGTTCAGTTTCTGTTTCCATGATCTGTCCATTGGTGAGAGTGGGGTATTAAAGTTTCCCACTATTATTGTGTGGGGTAAAATGTACTTTTTGAGCTTCAGTAGGTTTCTTTTATGAATATGGGTGCTCTTGTGTTTGTAGCATATATGTTAAGGATTGAGAGTTCCTCCTGACAAATTTTCCCTGTAATCAGTAAAAAGTGTCCTTTCTTATATTTTTTGATAACTTTTGGTTGAAAAATCTACTTTATTTGATATTAGAATGGTCACTCCAGCTTGCTTCTTGGGGCCGTTTGCTTGGAAGGTTTTTTTCCCAACCTTTTACTCTGAGATAGTGTCTGTCTTTGTCTTTGAGATGAGTTTCCTGTATGCAGCAAAATGCTGGATTCTGTTTATATATCTAGTCTGATAGCCTGTATCTTTTTATTGCGGAATTGAGTCCATTTAAATATTAAATACATTTAAATGTTTCCTGCTATTTTTGCCTTTAGTGGGAGAATTGTGCCTGTGTGTCTTTCTTCTTTTGGTTTTCTTGCTTAGGGATGTTCTTGTTTTTACTAGGATGTAGTTTCCCTCCTTATATTGGGTTTTCCACCTATAATTCGTTGTAGTGCTGGGTATGTGGTCAGATATTGTGTAAATTTAGTTTTGTCCTGGAATATCTTGGTCTCTCCATCTATGGTTGAGAGTTTTGCTGAGTATAGCAGCTTGGGCTGACACTTGTGTTCTCTTAAGGTCTGCATGATGTCTGTCCAGGATCTTCTAGCTTCCATAGTCTCTATTGAGAAGTTGGGTGTGATTCTGATTGGTCTGCCTTTATATGTTACATGATCTTTTTTCCCTTATTGCTTTTAGTATTCTTTCTTTGCTTTGGGCACTTGGCGTTTTGACTATTATGTGTTGGGAGGAATTTCTTTTCTGGTCCAACCTATTTGGAGTTCTGTAGGCTTCTTTTATACTCATGATCATCTCATTCTTAAGGGTAGGGAAGTTTTTCTTCTACAATTTTGTTGAAGATATTTACTGTGCCTCTTAGTTGATATTCTTTACCCTCTTCTATTCCTATTATCCTTAGGTTTGGTCTTCTCATTGTGTCCTGGATCTCCTGAATATTTTGGGTTAGGAGCTTTTTGTCTTTTGCATCTTCTCTGACTGTTTTGTCTATGTTTTCCATGTTGTCTTTGGCCCTTCGATTCTCTCTTCCATCTCTTCTAGTCTATTGGAAATGCTTGCATATGTGACTCCTGATTTCTTTTTTAGGTTTTCTACCTCCAGGGTTGTCTCTTTTAGTGTTTTCTTTATTGTTTCCATTTCCATTTTAAATTCCTTCTTCAATTCCTTCATCTCTTTGGTTCTGTTTTCCTCTAGTTCTTTGATTTCTTTGAGTGTTTTTCTTGTTTCCTCTTTAAAAGCTTCTATTTCTTTATGCTTTCCCTCCCGTTCTTGTTTAAGGATCTCTATCATCATCTTGAGGTATGATTTCGGGTCTGAGTCTTCTTTTTCTGGAGTGTTTGGCATTCCACTGTTTGCTGTGATGGGAAAGCTGGGTTCTGGTGTTGCCAGGTTGTCTTGGTTTCCACTGGGTAAGTTCTTTCACTTTCCTGTTGCCATCTTGTTGTCTGTGATTGATTCCCGTCTCTCCCGTGTACCTTGCCTGTGTCCCTGGATCTCCGCTGTTCCTGATGGCAGGTGGCTTGAGTGTCTGGTCTGCATGCAGGGGCCCTCCAGGTGGAAACTGAGTCCCTATGGCAGAGTTCCTGTTCCCCTGAACCAATCACGGGGTAGGGGGAGCACGCTTTCTGTGAGCTAGGCCCAGACCTCTCTGTACAGTCTCACCAGGCCTGTGTCCCTGGATCTCTGCTCTTCCCGGTGGCCGATGGCCTGAGCGTTTGGTCCTAATTGCTTGTTTTCATAGTTTTGTCCCTAAAATTCAAAGATTCTAGAACCATCCTCTTAGAAGGACACATTAATACTTTGTATCATACACAAACTAACTTCTTACCTCATTTTGTCTTAGACAGGATTCCTGTACTGAGAGAAGGAAGACTGCCTGTGGTAGGGATTGGAAAGCATCTGTGTGGGGTTGCAACAGGTGAGTGAGCAGACCCACTCAGTCATAGTAGCACACTGAGCTGTAGCCTAGATGGCCCCACCACCCTGGGGCCGTTCACGCTCCATTAACTTACATAACAACACTGTAAAGTAAACCAGTTTCGCCCTGGGGTGGGAAGGAAGCACACACTTTGGATCTTCCCATCTCACCCATGCCTCTCAAAACCTTAACTCTACGTGGCTGCTTCCCTTGTCCAATACTCTCTCACCCCTATGTGCACTGTGGGTCCCCGTTCACTCTGTGAAAGGTGCCTTCTCTTCATGAGCGTCAGCATCCTTCTCTCTTAGTTCTCCCCTATCAGTGCCCTTCCTTCCATTTCTTCCTTCGTTTTCGGGTCCCTGTGCTTGAAGTATTAATACTCACACCCATCTATGACTAGCTTCCTCCCCTGAACTTGTCACTCTGCCTCTAGGTTTACTGTTGTTCACTGTAGAGCACGTGTGTTTCCCTGACTGCTGTATTGCTCCAGCCGTTCCTAGAACTCCACTGTCACCCCTTTGGAAGAGCTGATCCGGCTTCTGCTCATCCTTTAGCTCAGCTTTCCCCACATTCGGCCTCCTTAGTGTCATCAGGACATACTCCACATAGCTTCTGCTTGTTTTTTAATTACCTGCGTATGTGTCTAATTACTATACTGTGCTGGAATCTCAAGGGGTACTCCATAAATATTTGAATTATCTTAGCCACCAGCTTGCTGCCTCCTTATACTTTCTAAGAAGACGGTCCTTAAAGTCACTATGAAAGAGCTTGAGATTATTATTATTAGAAATAACTTAATCCTTCTAATATTTTTCTGATTATTTTCCCTTCTTAAAATTATGTTTAAGTCAAGTGTAAATTAAACAGAAAGTATATTTTGTTAGAAAATAATAGTTAATAGACCTGGGTGAAGTGGCATACTTAGACTCGCAGATACTCAGGAAGCTGAAGCAGGAGGGTCAGTAGAGCTAAATGTCACTGTCTGGACAACATGAGGCCCACTCTCATGACAGAGAGAACAGATAGACACAGACAGACCATGAAATCACCAAATTAGCTGTCACTTTATCCATATAGTAGTTACCAGTTATGCCTGTTGGCATGATTTAAATTTACTATAAAAATCAGATATGTTATATCCATTTTATATCATAGGGTAAGACATTTTAGAACTACGTGTGTTTTTAGGTAATTAGAGTATGATGTGACAGTGTAATCAGAGAGAATAGAAGTTTTACAGCATACATTTCTGATCCTTCCAGCATTGCCAGCTATACTATATGGCTGTTTGCAGGGCTTATTTTTTAAAGTGTATTTTTATTTATGAGTATGAATGTTTTTATCTGCATGTATGGAAGTGCAATGCATGTATATCCAGTGCCCACAGAGGCCACAAGTAGGTGCTGGATCCCCTGGAACTAGAACCCCTGGACAGTTTTAAGCCACCCTGTGTGTGCTGGGAACCAAACTTGGCTGCCAGTGCTTTTAACTCCCAAGCCATCTCATCAGCCCTAGAATGACAGTTTTAATCCTAGCATCCATGGTGTTCTGTATATTGAAGTCATTTAGCAAATGTTTGCTGAACATATGCTGATGTACAGGAAAGCTAGTCAGCCAGTTTTCCACATTGGAATCTCTCTTTCTCAACTTTCAATTCATCACTATATGTTGTGACCAGCCTACATTTTAAGACTACCATCTTAGCCAGATGTGCTCACACATCTGTAACCCAACACCAGGAGATGTAAGCAGAAGGATCAGGAGATTGGGATCAGCAGCAGCTATACATAATCTATCTCAAAACAAAATAAACAAACCCAAAAATGACCTTCTCGAACCTGGGTCAGTATTCTAAGGGAAATTACCTTCCTTTGTTTCTAGCTTTGGGGTTTCTTAAGCTCATTACTAGAGCTGGAAATGGAGACGTGAAAGACAATGCAAGTAGTTGGACAGAAGTTTTTCAAATCATAAGACTTAAGCTTGCTTTAATTTTATTTAAAATAATTTTGTTGAGCACTAGAAAAATTGGGATGGAAAATTTGAGAAAATTGTATAATATCTGAGAGAATCGTTACAATGTATAGCTATGTAGATTTTTGCTGGTTTGTGTAGTTGTGTTTTATATCAGCCATACAGCTTACTGATCTTTAAAGATGGTGCGGTTTGGGGTGGGGGCATGTGATTGTGTTTGCAGATCTTGCATTACGATGTTTGGTTGAAACCTACGCTGCCAGTTTTGAGGGAAAGGATGAAGAACCTTTAGCCAAACGCGTAAAGAATGATAAAACAGAAGAAGAAAGTAACACTTTAGCCAAGGAAGGAAATGAAAAAGTCCCAGAGACACAGACCCCTGTGGCTGGCATTGTCATTGCGCTCTGTTGTCACCACAGGTGTGACTGGAGACATTATGTGGGCAAAGAGTATTTCAAGGCTCTTGGACTTGGGGCAGTAGAGTTCTACTACTTCCAGAGAATGAGTAGTTGGGCAACATGTGGGATGAGGACATCTTTGGAAGCCTCAGAGGTCAGCGCAGAGAGAAAAGATGCTCACAGGGATGAGAATGAAGAGCATGATGGTGGAGGCAGACTCACGGATGGCAGTGCTGACCCTTTGTCTGGGTAAGTGGCATCGGCTACACCACCATGCTGCGGGGGAGATACTCTATCACTGTACACTAGTCCTCCTGTGGTAACCCTGCAGGATCTCCCTCAGATGCCTAGAACCCCACCCGCTAGCAGTGCAGTTGCCTGCTCTGTCAGTCGAGCAGCTGAGATGGCTGCCTAGTAGGTGTGCAGTGAGGATACTGTAGGGATGCTCATGTCCGAGGCACAGGTTTCTTCCCGGATAGGAAGGGGTTGGGTGGCCCATGGTTCACCATGCTACTCAGAATGCCATTACCAGTGGCTCATTTTCGGAATTTTCCATTTAATGTTTTCAGACTGACTGACCTTGGGCAAGAGAAAATGAAACCGAATAGTTGTTTCTTAGTCTTTTGGCTGAGACATAGAAAGTGAAGAAGGAGAAGGATTCCTTTTTTTCTTGGATGACTATTACCAAAAATTTAGAAAAATATAGCTTATATTCTAATTTTGGGATAAACTAAAACATGATTTAATGGTGATCATAAAAGTCTCAGAAGCATCAGACATAGCACCTAGTGCACTGTTGGCTAGTTAGCAGCTTTGTAGTAAATGGTAGTGGCCGAACTTCTTTTGAACTTTTACAAACCTTTAATTTTTGTGTGTTTATTCAATGTAGGACTCTTACTGCTGAAGAGAAAAAGAAAATAGGACATCTTTGCAAACTGCTGATTGACCAGGGCCGACTCCGTTACCTACAGCAGAAAGGCTTCAGTCCTGCCTTACGGTACTATACGGACCCATTGGTGTCTCTAGAAAACGTATTATTAACTGCTGTACCAGCTCATCTGTCATCTCAGGAGAAAAACCACCAGTAAAAGGAAACACGAACATGATGTTTATCTTCCAAAGAAAAATTTAAATTATTTTTAAATTATATTTTGATATTCACAAAAATATTCACCCAGTTGTCAAAGTATTCCTTTTCAGCAGGCCTCTTTAAACTACTTTATCCATCAGAACGTATAGAGCTTGGCGTATGAGTCAGACAGTTGACTTGGTCTTCTGAAAGATATAACATCAGCATGTAATTAGACTGTGAACTCTGTGTATTAATCTAGCAAACCTTGGTTTTATTCGATATGTTTTCATGTTTTTGAGCTCCAGTTGTAATAAATAATATAAGTTTATAACAAGGATCAATCTGAGTATGAGGCTTTTTTTCAATATAGATGTAGAAAGAATAATTGTAATTTTCTCAAACACAGACACATTTAGAAATGTAAGAACTGGCAAGTTTCAAAGCCATGCCTATATTTGTAGTCTCAGAGTCTGTCCTTAACACCAAAACTGAAGAGATGATCTTAAGGGAAAAATAATCTTTTTACTTTAGGTTTTTGTTGGATAATAATCTAGTGCAAACCTCTAAATAATGTTTATAAACATAAATCAAATTTGAAAGTTGCATATAACTTCTAAAATTAATTACCTATCTTTTATCAGTCTCTTAATGGATAACTATTACAAATATATATATATATAATATATAATATTAATATAAATAAATAACTATATAAAAATAAGCAGTAGTGGGGACAGTGGTGGCGCTCCCCTCCAATTTCCAGCAGGGAGGGGTCTCACAGAGGGACAGTGGTGGCGCTCCAATCCCAGCATGTGGGACACGCAGATCCATCTACCTCTAACTCCCAGGTGCTAGAATTAAAGGCATGTGCCCATGCCAGCAGGAAAATGATTTGGAGTAAAATAAAAATTAGATAATGAAGCTAAAATACCACATTTAGGCCTTACATATATGTAAGGACTCCATGCACAAGCAAATATTAAACCAAACATGTCACAGGACTGGTTTTCCTCCATATCCTGCCCTAGAGTTGTTTCTACAGTTTGTTTTGTAAAAAGTATTTTAGTTGTTGGTAAAGATGCAAAGACAAAGATTCAGAATCACTGAGTTTAGCTGGTAACACCGAGGTCATTGTTGTGGGTGGTAAGCCTGTGACTACATGAGTTATAAGTAAAATGCCAAAGACATTTTCAGTTCCTGGCCTTTCTGCTTCAGTTTAATCTAGTGTTGTCCTCAGCTTAAATTCCAACCAGACCACCTCCCAGATGGCTAGTTATTTGATCTCCTTGTGATTCATTTTCTCCTCTTAAAGTGGGGATGCTGTAACAGTACTAAACCTACCTCACAGGGTTGTGGGTATCCGTGAGCTATCCCAGGCAAGCCTCTGTGAAGGTCCCAAGCACAGAGTGAATACTAACTAGATAGAGTAACAATTCATGAATCTATTTTAACATAGATTTCTATTATTTTTGTTTACATTGTTGCTTTATATTTTATTTTGTCAAATGTTAATATACGTTGATCATTCTTAAGGTAATTGCTCATATCTTCCAATCTGAAGAACATAAATGGAGATAATTCATTGTTTAAGAATTATCCTTAGGTCCTAAGTGTCATTTGCGTCACAATATTTGTTTAGTACCATTTAAAAATGTGTGCCCAGAAATAAAAATATTCTACATGGGGCATCATCTTGGTTGTGTTTCAGAAGACAGGCAGCAAACCAAACATTGTACTGAGACAGTCCTGTGAGCCATTTGCTCAGTTCTGTGTTCTGATAGAGGTCTGAGTATATTATAGGAAATAAGCTTGTCCTTCAGGTGCTGACTGTGAGAAAAGCTTCCTATTTCCAACCTTTGCTTCTTGCCTCACATTAGAATGCTAATGTGAACTAACGTGTGTCGAATCACTATTTCTTGATTTTCAAACTTTTCATTCTTAGCAAGCTCCCTTGAACTTCACATCCACAGTGACTGCATGATGCGTGTCCCACAGGTACCTCAAACTCACTGCCAAGATTGCCACTTCAGCCTCTTCCTCATCCTGCCCACCAAACCAGCTTCGGTCCTCTGTTCCCCGCAGGGTACTGTCATCCAGTTGTCCCAGATAGGAACAGACTCATCCTAAACACTTTTCCATAACTGTCAATCCTGTCTCCTGCTTGATGCTGGTATTGACCTCCCTTTTCCAAAGCCAGGTGCTTTGTTGCTGCCCATCCCCCATTTGTCATTCTCACTGTTGCCTCTGATCTCCACCAGTTCCAGTGGCTCCTTCCTATCAGGGACACTGGGGAAAGGCTGGCCCTCTTCTCTCTGGTTGCACTTCCTTCCAGAGTAACTATCTGGTACCTGGAATGAGCTAAAACTCTTCCTCTTACGTCCATAACTTTACCTTCATATTAATTACAGTGAGTTCTATGTCTGTGCTATTCTTCCAGTGCTTTTATTAACAAGATAGTGCTCTTTACCATATTCCTCTGGTTTTGTTTTAATTTAAAAAACGTTTTGATTATAAAGATGTTTAATTCGGAATTGTGAGATCACGTGGTTGTAATCTGAATATTATGCTTCATATTCTAAGTGTTGAATAAAGTCCATGTTCTCAGTATTTTTTACCTCAGATCAAATTACTGTTTAGTTGTTACTTGTAGATTATGGAAAAACAGAATGAGGAAGGTCTGTTCATGCTCTGTCTGACATGGCTACCACTTGGTAGGCAAAAGTAATGAGTGATTCTTTAAGAATCAAATGAGGGGGGAGGAGAGCTGGAGAGATGTCTCGGTGGTTAAGAGCACTGACTGCTGGAGAGATGGCTCAGTATTTAAGAGCAGGTCCACAGGAAGATGAGCTTTTCCACAGTCCCCACATGTCAGCTAACAAATGTCTGTAACTTCATTTCCATGGGATCTGCCACCCTGCATCAGATCTGCATTAGCCCTTCATGCACATGACTCACAGACAGCCATGCAGGCAGAAGCACCCATACACACAAACTAGTTAGTTAGGTCCGCACTGAGGACGTAGCTGTATCTCAGGGACTGGGTCCCAGCCCTGGAGAAGTGTGTTCACGAAGAAAAACAAGCCCAAGGACGAGGCCCTTCCCTTGGCTGTGCGGCAAGTGCCTGACTGAAGAAGTTCCTTCATTCCACTTGAAACACTATTTTCACATCTTCTCCCCTAGTACTTGCCATAGGGTGAGAAACCCACAGAAGGATGACAAGAGAGAACTCAATTGTGTACACGTTTTCTTCAAAACTATTGAATCTGTGCTGTTCAAGCCTCATACCTGTTCTCCGTGACTCTTGTATGTATGCGTGCATAAACTGAAGCCCAAATAACTCCTGTTCCTCCTCTCCATCGGTGTGGTCACTGGGAGGAAGTGTCACTTCCAGTCTTAGTGGGTTGTCTCGAAAGTTGACAAACCTAGCAGTTCACCAGAAAACAGTGTTTTTATAGGTGCCATAGAAGTGCATGTACATTTATTTCCCTGGAGAAAGATCAAATGACAGCATATTGAATTATTATTTTTAACTGGCTTTGATAACAGATTATCTTGTTGGGATCTAATATATCTAAGAATTCGTAAGTTTCTTTGCTAGAAGAAACAGTATCTTCCCCTCCCCCACCCCAAAAGCTCACAAAGACAACTATTGCTTGTAACGGATTTAATGTGAGCAAGCTATATCATAAGTATATGATTCGTGCTACAAATGGAGTCTGTGCCTATTTTAACAGATCTGTACCTTGACCATCAAGTACAAAGCTAAAAGTTGTTTGGGTTGTGGACGTTTAAAGTTCAGATATCCATTGCCACACTCCTTCAAGAAAATTAGATTTTTGAGAGAATTTTATTGAAGTGCTACTAAGTAGCTCATAAAAGCAGTCTGCTTCCTATAGCCTACATAAACTACCTGTGCCTACATGTAGTTATGAAGAAGGAAAATGATCACTATTTTATTCTCTTGGTTTTTGTAGTGCAAAGGATGTTTATTAGCAGTATAGAAATGTTTTATAATATTGCCACCAACAAAAGCCATTTCTTTAAATTCACAAATCCCAGGACTGTTTTAGTTTCAAGAGTTCTTGAATAAGCTAGACTGGCATTACATGAATCACATTCATGAAATTATTAAATTCCAACACTGGAAAATATGTTTAAATTTTTTTTTTTGAGCTGAAGAAATAGCTCAATAGTTAAGAGCCCTGGCTGCTTTTCTATAGGACCCAGTTCTAATCCCTGAAGCCACACGGCAGCTCAACTCCCTGTACATGTAGTTCCAGGAGATCTAATGCCCTCTTAGGCCCTCCATGCACTTCAGCTACACAAGTGGAGCACAGGCAAAATATGCACGCGCGCGCACACACACACACACACAGAGTCATTTTACTCGATTCTGCTTCTGGGAGTAAGTGTGGCTCTGACGCCGTTTACCTCAGATTCGCCATCCCCTCCATGCAGCCTGGAATATCTTGTAGTTTGTTGTTGCTGAGAACAAGAGTCCCCAAGTTTTTCATATTTCTGATTGTCTCTGGCAGGCGCGTTATTTCATTCCTCTGGAGCCACAATGTATGTAAACTTTGCATTCTGAAAAATTGGAATTCCGTAGTAAGTCACCTTGGATGTGAGAAGCTGAACTCATCATTTGTAACGTTTAACATTTAATTTTTAGTTAACCAAACTAAATCATTCACTTATTATTATTTAACTTTTAATAAAATGTATTTATTGATTTAACAGACTTCATTCTTTCTTACTACCTAATTGCCGGGGAAATTACATCAGGGAATTTACTAAAAACTAGCTTTCATCCATCAGCAGGAGTGAAACCAACATTTACATCATGTTTTTCATAGTTTTTCTAATGAACAGCTGTAAATATCACCTAATAAGAATCTTAGAAATCGGGAACTATTAATATGCCCATTCTGGGCAAGGCAATGTTGGATTCAGGCCAGGATTCCTGGATTCAAATCCAACTAACACCATTTGCTGAGACTTGGGCGTATGTAACAAACATCTCTGCACCTTTTCCCTCATTCTTCTGTTGCGTAAGAGAAGTGCCTTGCACGCAACCCACTATGCGGTGCCTGGCATGCACTATCTGGTGCGCGTTGTTACTGCAGCATGTTCTTGTTTTGAAAAGTTTCCCCCTCCCCAGATTCTCCTACATAATCATGAAAACAGGCTGCTGAAAGAATGAATTTCGAACTAGTTGGGTCGGTTGTGATTATTCCTGGGCTCCTAGTTGTCTTGTGTGTTGCTTCTTATTTTTCATAGGTGGCTTTGAAGGATCAGTAACGGAAAGTCTGTTTTACCTGTCTAGAGTGTCAGGAAGCTGTTGAAGGCTGTTGCTTCCCATATCCAGCCACTCGAGGGCAGGCATGTCCAACACGGCAGGAGGGATTGTCGTGAACTGGTTCATACTCAGGTCTAGGTGAGTGAGTTTTAACAGTTTGCTGAGCTAAAGAAGAAAGTAGGGCTTTTAAGTAATTGTCCATAGTGTAAATTACTAGAAGACTCACATGATGAGTTTCATATATGAGTTCATATTACATGAGATTTGTTTAAGTAGAAGTCCACAACAAATCACACATAAAGCTGAGTGACTTCCACAATTCAACTTGAGCTTTGTTTAGACACAGGAGTCCACAATAAATGAAATGTAAGGTAATAGAACCTGGGCATCATGCCGCATGTCTATAAGTCCTAAAGACTGAGGGGTTTGGGCTACAAAGACTTTGTTTCAGAAAGGAGGGACGGGAGGTGTGGTGACCCCCATCTTCAACCCCAACACTAGAGTCAAAAATGTGGAGTTCAAGGCCATGCGGTCTACACGGTCTACATAGCGAGATCCAAGATAGCCAGAGCTACACAACAGACCCTCTCACAACAAAACACAATGGAACAGGCAAATAAACTTGGGCTAAGGTAAATTAAATTAAATTTCAGAAACAATCAAAATGTCTTCCAAGATAAAGAAGCTCCAGGGTTAATAGAACCTGTGTGGCAAAAGTGTCCCCATCCCAGGAAGCATCTCTTTGCCAGTGCCTGTCCCAAATCTGACGTCTGTCATCACTAGGCACACTCAATTTTGTTACTACATAGGAATATTTGCATTTCTAACTTATTCTATTTTTTTTTCTATAAAGGTGTGTGCCACCCACTGCCCAGCTATGAGGCTTACATTTAAAGATTACGTTGAACTTCCTTTCTTTTGCATGCTATTTCCTCTTATTGCTTTTGTGTCTCATTTTTAGAATGTTTATTGAGAGAGTATCACTATGTAGCTCTGGCTAGTCAGGAACTTGTAGCCTCAGACTCACATATTCAACTGCCTCTGTCTCCAAGGTACTTCATAAAGGTTAGCACTACCCTGCCCAGATCAATTTAAAATGTATTCATAGTAATGCTTATAGCTCCAGTTTTATTTTATCTAAAATATCTATTAAGTTATTTCTGTTCCCCACTCCTATGTGAAAAAATTAATTATGTGAGTGGTTCGATGTGGCACTTAAATAAGAATGTCAATGAATAATTATGACAGCCACCACACAAAGGCAGTGGCATTATTTGTTTTATGGATAAAATAGCTCAAAAAGGTCATAAAAGTAGATAAACTCAAGTTTTTATAGACCTAAAGCCACAAATTTACTTCCCTCTTTATCCTATTGAAAGTTTTAAGATACAGGAATTTACTTAACAATTACAAAACAGCCTATTTGGTTGCTAAAGTTCTGTATTTTGAATTTTCCATCCCATCTTTACCAAGAAGTACACAAATACAATGTTTTTTTAGTTAGAGCAAAAAGGCAGGATGAGGATGGCTTAATGGGTAAGCCATTCACTGAGCAATCATGAGGACCTGAGTTTGGATTCTCAGTACTTACGTAAAAAGCTGGATGTGATAGCACTCCTGAAACCCCATGCTGGGAAGCAGAAACAGAAGGGTCCAAGTGGCTTGTGATTGGGGAAGACACCTGAGGACATCTAGCATACATACATGCATACATGCATGCATGCATACATACATACATACATACATACATACATGTAACATACACACAAAGCAGCATGATTCTGTTGTAGGTCATGCCATTTCTTTAGCTTTTACATTCAAGCCAAGGATAAAAATGCATTCTTGAAAACTGTATCAGACTTTTCCAGTTGTCAAATGATTCAATGTGGAGTATAAAAAGGTGTTTGTGTTAACAGGTACATGTCCATATGAGGTAGGTAAATTTTAATGTCTGGCCGAGAAGTCTCCAATGCTGGCCCTCAGCAGTACTAGAATCCTTTTTTATTGCTTTCTTTTCTTGAGACAGGCTGTCACTTTATAGTATCGGCTAGCCTGTAACTTGCTATGTAGCCAAGAAAAAGAGCTCTACCTGCCTCTGCCTCCAAAGGGCTGGGATTTAAAGCCACCACATCTATCTATAATCTTTTTATTATAGAAGATTGAAAAGATGATAAACCTAACAGCCTTATATATGAAGACGGAAATATAAGGTCTGTGGCTTTAGGGTGTGCCCAAGGCCACACACATAGCTACTTAGAGGATACACTATGTCATTTAAATAGTCCTGGGCTCAAGATCTCAGAATAACCTTTCTTCTATTCCAGTAGAAGTTTCCTCTGATATTGAAACATTCATCCTACAGAGAAGTTCCTTAAACAAAAAGATAAACAATTTAAATTAGCTCCAGAAAATACCTGAAATTAACCAGATTCACTAGACCCCTCCACCCCAATAGGAAATAATAAAGAAGCCAAGAATCAAGAAAGACTCCAAATCCAGACCAGCTGCCTGGAAGAGGTTTAAACCAGCTTCCTCACTTGGAAAGGACACTCTCCAACCTGTAGAGCTCCTGCAGGCTGTGCAGTGGGCTCCAGGTTCTCAACTTTAGTGAGCTGTCACTCATGCAGGGGTGGGCTTTGGTAATGCAGCTGTCTGCGAGTTATTTCTGCTCCCGTAAGTAACCCCTCACCTATATATTCACATAAAGTTCATCAAGTTGGACTTTGGTGGTACTTTGGTATATTTTGGTCTGTTGTGAGCTCCCTCTCTGGGAGTAGACATGTATTGCATATCTCCAGGAAATGTCTCGACACAACACAACCTGTCTCCTCAAGAATCTAAGGTGAAGAGACTGGTTGATAACATGTCCAAGTTACTTAGCTTGCTAGTGACAGAGCCTATTCCTGGAAACAAAATCACAAGTTTTACAAGTTATACATACTGGCCTTCCTACATATATTAGTTGTCCCTGTCACATTTTTCTCATGTTTCCATTAAATACAGTCCACAAATGATGAAACTCACGTGCTATGTTTGCAAGAGCAAACTGGGAGGAGGGACTATTACTGATAGCAAGTCCCGTGGTTTGGAAAAGAAAAGTCTCATATACTCAAATTAAGACAGTGGAATTATAGCTTTTGTTTTGAATGTTATTATTTTTCTTAATTTTGTTCTTGCAAAGTCATTGTTTTCAAGGCAGAAAAAAAGCATAGACACTTCTTGCTGGTTCTAAGAGCATTGGTTCGTCTGGAAGGTAACAACACAGCTGTTTTTGTCAACTGAAAGAGAGACAGGAGCCTTTCCTTTCTGCTGCCCTTTTACTTGGCAAAGTCTAGGACATCATCATGAAAGAAACACACTTCCCACAATTCATGTCTTACGTTTTATCTGTTTCAGGAATGAGCACACTATAAAAACCAACCAGGAAAGGAGGTTTTCTATTTTCTCATTGTCTGTTTTTCATAATAATCACATACATATTTATTCAAAAAAGCACGAAGTGGATTCAAATTCACAGACATATACTGCCAATCCTGGCACCTAAAAAGCTAAGGTGTGAAAGTTGGGAGTTTGAGGCCAGCCTGGACATAAGAGGGAGTTCAAATCACAGTGAGCTATGCAGTAAGATTCTGCCTCACAACAGACAGACAGACAGACAAGCAGGCAGACAGACAAAAAAAAAAAAAAAAAAAAAAAAAGCATGAAGGACAGAGTAGCTCAGTAGCAGAGTGTCTGCTCAGCATGCATGAGACCCTGAACTCAATCCTTAACATGGCCAAAATAAGCAGGCATGTGTGAATAACCACTTACAACCCAGGCTTCTCCTTGTTATGGGGATTTTAAATGGAGTTAATGAAGTTCTCAGTCTTGTCTTCAAAGACTGAGTCATCAAATAGTGCAGGAAAAAAAATGACAAGAATAAAGGAATCTTTTATGCTAGAGTTTATTCTAATAAAAGATTTGCCTTCTGGTTAAAAAAATGCCTTTCGCTAAGTATTTCTATTTCTAAAATAAAATTTGTAACATTGGTTCATGAGTTATCTTTTTTGTCAACAATCACATGCCTGAGAAACAAACTATTAGTAAACGCAAACAAAACAAAAACGTTTAGATTCTCTGACCTCTGCCGGGAGGTCACTTATATCTCTGTTCACAGCCAGTTCTAGCTTCTCCAAGCTGGCACAGTTGCTCAGTTCTTTGGGGACAGTCTTGATTTTGTTGTAGCTAAGAATCAGTTCCTGAAGTCTAGTCAGCAGTCCTACACAACAACAACACACGAAGCAGACGGACTCAGTGTTTCCGGCCACCGAGCACTACCTACATATTTAAATCTCTTTCACGCTGGCGAATTCAGTTGTTCTTCCCATCTTCCCACAAGGGAGGGGCAGTGGTGTTTCCCCTCCGGGTCAAGGTGGCTGTAGATGGTACAGCCTGTCTGCCATGAACTAGAACCTAGACTTGCTCTTCAACACAAAATCCATAGACAGCATACTACATCCTGAGCAATGTTGTAAAGGGGGAATACTGTTCCATTACTTGGTAATTTTTTTTCTTTCATGCCTTCAGTGTTCTAAGGTAGTTAACGGAGAAATGTTGTTTTCAAAATATACAGAATATTTGGAAATATTCTCACATTGAAATTTTATCTGTCACCCCAATAATTCCAAAAGTTTGGATTCTCTGAAGACTAAAGTTAGATGAAACATTTAATTTTTTTCAAGTTTCAGAGATACATAAAGATAAAACCTTATTTTATGTATTTGGGGGGTGGAAGGGTCTGAAAAAAACCAAAGAAAAGCATACTGGCAAGTAGATAAAATAGCACAGGAATAAAAGTAGTCTTCCTTACCAATTCCTCGGGGGATCTCTGAAATTGTGTTCCGAGATAAGTCTAGTACAATGAGATGCTGGAATCTTCCAATGAATTCAGGAATTTTCAATAATCCTGTCCTATGAAGTTGCCATTCCTGTAGCTGATTCAGTTTCAGTAAAGAAGAAGGGAGAGCCTAAAGTAAAAAAAAAAAAAAAGTATGTGTATGATTATTTCATCACCTGAACTATTCTATGTAGCAGTGTGCTGTGCCGTTCTGACAGTACAGGATCTGTAGAAGCACTCGAGGACAGTTGTCCCTTCATGGGCATCGTTGGCAGGTACTGTGCCACCTTTTCTCCTAGAGCCTCGACTTTTAGTGTGTGTTAATTGTGAAAGATTTATTCTTTTATACAAGTTATAACTTATTTACTTTATCATTTATTGCTAAATCTTCACATCTCAACCCTAGTATTACAAACTAAAATGTCACATTTTGACCAACAGTGGACACACAGAAGTCTGTCCTAATGAACGAGTCTGCTGTACTAGACAGTCCACGAACAGGTGGTGGTGGCTCACACCTTTAATCCCAGCACTAGGGAGGCAGAAGCAGGTGGGTTGCTGTAGCTAGTCTGGTCTACAGATTTGAGTTCAGATGGGGAGGGAGCAAAGCCACTGTGACAAAGAAAAAAAAATCCATGTGCTTTCTGCTTCTCTTCTGTTGTCCATGTTGTCCAGGTTCACTGGTCTCTGATGAGAATTCCTAACTATCCCAGTCTTAGCTACAGGCCTTCATGCGACACAGAGGGTGGAGAATCAAGAAGTACTTCTAGAGCACAGAATCAGGAAGTTCCTCTAGAGCTTCTATGCTTACCTTCCATTCTTCTTTCTCTATCCTTAAGACGACTCTGCCGTCTTCCCTGGTCACCTTCTCTTTCAGCTTAGTTAAGCTTACTCGGTCTTCCCAGATCTTCACCAGCCTAAGACAGCAGAACATCTTTTATTCATAGGCAATGACAAAAGAGCATTCGAAAGGCCAGATGCAGCAGTGAGAGAAACAGACAATAGCTGTCCCTTAATGGGCACCAGTGGCAGGTACTCTGTGCCACTTCTCCCAGAGCCTTGACTTTCAGTATGTTTTAATTGTTAAGATTTTATTCTCACCTTTATACATGTTATTATATATTTATGTTATTATTTATTGCTAAATCTTTACATTTCGACCATAGTACAGTAAACAAAAATGTCATATATTGACGATGGCATGGATGAATTTGAGAGAGAGCAAAGGGTAAAGGGAGAATGAGAGGGGCTGAAGGGAAGAAAGACAAGAGGGGGTGTAATTATATGTAATTTTGAAAAAAATAACCACTGAGCCAATGGCATTGGACATCAGATGAAGGCTGGAGAGATAGCTCAGTGGTTAACAGCACTGACTGTTCTTCCAGAGGACCTAGGTTCAATCAATCCTTAATATACACATGGCAGCTCACAAGTGTCTATAACTCCAAGAGCTCACACCTCACACAGACATACATACAGGCAAAATACAAATGCACACAAAATAAATAAATTTGCAAGGGGAAAGGCTGGAGAAATGGCTCAGTGGTTAAAAGTATTGGCTGCTCTTTCATAGATCCTGAGTTCAATTCCCAGCAACCCCGTGGTGGCTCACAACCATCTGTAATGGGATCTGATGCCCTCTTCTGGTGTGTGTGAAGAAAAAATTGTATAAAAAAATAAATCAGATGAAAGGTTGCTTTGCAAGAATTATAAATGTGGTCAGCGCCACAAGTGTCCTGTTGTAAAAGTAGTCCTGGCTTTGGGAGTTTTCCTTTGTCACGTTACTTCCCCTTCTGTACCTGGCATTTTAAATTCTAAACAAAACATGTTCTTAAGAGTTTGAGATGCTGGGCTGGAGAGATGGCTCGGCGGTTAAGAGCGCTGACTGCTCTTCCAGATGTCCTGAGTTCAATTCCCAGCAATCACATGGTGGCTCACAGCCATCTGTAATGAGATCTGATGCCCTCTTCTGGTGTCTGAAGACAACTACAGTGTACTTATATATAATAAATAAATAAATAAATATTTTTAAAAAAAAGAGTTTGAGATGCTAACTGAAAATCTTTCCTTAAATTGGTTTTCATTGTTGAGGATTAAATCTAGGTTCTCATGCATGTTAGGAAAGTGTGCTACCGGGTTTCTTTAAATTCACAGAACCAGAAGGTCTGATGGCCATCACAGAACACCGTGTGTGATGCCTTCTGTTGATGATGATTATTATTACTATTACCATTTTCAGACAGTTCTCACTGTGTAGCCCTAATTACCCTGCAACCCCCAGAGATCTGCTTGCCTCTGTCTCCTGGTGCTACCCCAACACCATATTTATATTTAGTTCTGCATATCAACTAAGCAAAGCAGGTATATTGCTGGGAAGATTATCTTGTAAAAGAATAAGAAGTTTGAGGAATTACAGGAACTGGCCCAAGGCAGTCAAGGTCAGCATGACTAGAGATAAGAAGACATGTCTTCATCCTGGAAGAAGAGCCTGTGCAGCACCCAATCTTTCTACTTATTGTACCTGGCACCTTCTTTCTCTATAAATGTCTTTTTTTTAAATGCATGTGTGTACCAGTTCATGTGTTTGAACAGGTGCATATCTGTGTACATGTGCAGGAACATGTGTGTGGAAGCCACAGGACAATATCAATTCCATCCTCAGACACACCATGCACCTCCTCTTAGACAATATCTTCTGTTATTTTGGAATATTGAAATTACTACCAATTAGACTAGACTGGCTGATCAGGGATCTCTTATCTCTGCCTCCCTGGCACTGAAATTACATGCTTAGCTAGTACCACTATGCCTGGCTTTACTAGGTGAGTGCTGAGAATTGAACTCAGGTCTTCAAGGTTGTAAAGCAAGTTCTTGACCAACCGAACTATCTCCCCAATCCCCCAAATCTTTCCTTTCCCCACTGCTTTAAAACTCTGTTGCTGTGAAGAGACACTATGACCAAGGCAACTCTTATAAAAGAAACCATTTCATTTGGGGCTTCCTTACAGTTTTAGAGGGTTAGTAGTCCATGATCATCATGGTGGGAGGCAGACAAGAATGGTAATAGAACATTAGCTGAGAGATTTTTACCTCCTGATTAGAGGTAGCAGGCAGAAGGAGAGGGGAATAAGAGGGGAAGGGAAGGGGGAAAAAGAGTGGAGGGAGACTAGACCTGGCATTGGCTTTTGAAACCTCAAAGTGACCCACCTTTTCCAGCAAGGCCACACCTACTCTAACAAGATCACACCTCTTAATCCTTCCCAAACAGTTCCATTAACTGAGGACCACTCATTCAAACATAGAAGCCTATGAGAGTCATTCTCATTCAAATCACAACACCTTCTAAAATTTTTTTTTCATGTACCAGGGTTGGACTATGCAGCACTCACATGGTAGTTCATTATCATTTATAACTCTAGTCCCAGGGACTCTAACACCCTCTTCTGGCCTCCAAGGGTACTGCATACAAGAGATACACAGACATACATGCAGGCAAAACACCTATGCATATAAGAATAATAATAGAAAAAAATGTAAAGACTCTTTTAAGGGTTAGAGAGATGGCTCAGTAGTCAAGAGCACTTAATGTTCTTCAGTGCTCTTGAATAACCTGAATTCAGTTCTCAGCACTCATAGGGCAGCCCACAACTGTCTGTAACTTCAGTTCTAGGGTATCCAGTGCCCTCTTCTGGGATTTATGGGTACCTGCACAAATGTAGATAGACCTACATGCAGTCAAACATTCTTATACATAAAATAAAAGTAAAGCTTCTTAAAAAAGAATATCTTAAGTTTTCAGCAAATAAAAATCAGTCAAATTCAGTGAAGCTCTTACTAAATATCGTTTTCAAATATGAGATGATAAGTTTTCCATTAATCTAAAACAGCGTCACAGCATACTTATGCTGAAATTCCTTCTCTCGCTTCACATCTTCATGGTGTTTCTTTATTCTTTCTTCCCAGACTTCCTTTACAGCACTGACGGCCCCGGTACAAACCACACTCTCCGTCATGATTTTTCCACATTGTAGTCACGTCATCTACTTCATTAAGTTCTGAAGAGCTGAGTCACAAGACACCTCAGAAAAGACCTAAGTATACCAGATGGGGCACAAAAACATCATGTTTCAGAATATTAATGAGCACCATTACAGGAATAAGAGGTAATATTGGTTGGATACTGTGTCTTCCAAAACTACATTTATTTATCTGTTCCTTCCTTCGTTCACTCACTGTTTACTCAGAGACAGCGTCCACCGTGATGCTCAGATACCTGGGCTGAAGCTCTTCCCGCTTCAGCTTCCCAAGTATGTGTGGATCCAGGTGCACACCTGCACACCCAGCTATTCAACATGTATTTGCATGCATGTCTTTTTTATTTTATTCTTTGGCTTTTTGATACAGATTTTCTCTGTATAGACTTGGATATCCTGGAACTCACTCTGTAGACCAGGTTAGCCTCAAACTCCATCTCCACCTGTCTCTGCCACTCATGTTCTGGGATTAGGTGTGTGCACCCAATAGCACATACCTTATTTTAAACCTGTGAAAATATGATGTGAGTATTTTTTTTTTTTTTTAGTACAGAATAGTTTATTCAGGTCATGGAGGTTGGAGGGTTAAGAGGGTAGTAGAGGCAAAGAGAGAGAGAGAGAGAGAGAGAGAGAGAGAGAGAGAGAGAGAGAAAGAGAGAGAGACAGAGAGAGACACACACACAGAGAGAGAGAAAGAGACAGAGAGACAGAGAGGAGTAGAGAAGTGAAAGCCGGCCATGAGCATGTGGAGGGAGGCGGGAATTGGGGGGAATGGGGAGAGGAGAAGCAGGGGGAAGAGCAAGGGCAAGAGGCCAAGAGAGTAGGAAGGCAAGAGGCCAAGAGCTGATATGAGTATTTTTGTTGCCTTCATATTCATAGAAACTAACCCTTAAAGGAGCACCCGTGGTCAGAGAAGGAACTATGGCCCAATCCGTTTCCTTTGCTATCCTGTCATCCACATTAATGAAAACCGGCAACTAGACTTGCACCCAACTATGGGAAAGTAACAAAGCAACAGATATATCAGGTAAGTCTGGGGCCTAGCAAGATGGCTTGGCAGGTAAAGGTGCTTTGCCACCAAGCCTGACAACATGCAGAGGCCCTGGGCCTCAGCTGTGCCTACAACGCGGGGCTTTCACACAAGAAAATTAATTAAGCCTGTTTAAAAAAAAATAGTTGGCTAGAGAGACAGCTCCGTGACTAAGAGCATTTGCTCCTCTCCCGAGGACTGAAGTTTGGTTCTCAGCATTCACATCACAAGGTTCCCACTGCCTAAACTCCAGTTCATGGGGATCTGATGTCCTCTTCTGGCTTCCAAACGCATACACACGCACGTGGTACACAATTCCACAGGAACACACAGAAATACATGTTTTAGAAACAACATAATAAGTAAATATCTTTTTTACATTTTCATGAGAACTTTTAGGAAGCAGGACACAGCTCGTGCAGAAGACAGAAAGTACAGAAAAGGCCGCAGGAAGTGTGACTGTGACCAGAGCATGGTACATGTATGTATGCATCAAGGTGTTGTGGTAAAACCCATTGTTTACATTTGACATTTAATAAGAAGGGAGAAAAAAAGCAATCAACTAAGAACAGTAAGGTTGAAAAAGCCCCAGTAAACCCAAATGGCAAAAAAGCCATAGATTGTGCTTAGCTTTAAGATTTTATAGATTAAGCCATAGTAAACTATCTATGTGTCCCCCATCACAATGACCGATTGTACTAGACTGACTCTACCAAGTATTGGAGAAAGTTTGAGTGAGACAAGTTTCCCCCAGCGCCGTGCACTGGTGGAACTGTACGCTGGTTGGGACTACTTGAGGAGAGCATAGGAGACTTACAGTGTACATAATTTCCACTCACCATGAACAAGTGTCCCCCAACAATGATTGTTCAAAATAGTATAAGAATTAATAATAATAATAAAATGAATGTATTACGGAATTTTGCTTTTCCATTGGATATCTTCATTTGCCAGGCCCAGAATGTTCAGCTAATCTTGTCTAAACTGTAGTTTTTAAATTAAAATTATTTGAGGCTCGAGTCAGAAAAAGAAGAATACGACTTGGCGAGGGAAGTGCAGAAAGTGGGCGGAGTGGGCGGATCCCACACACAGGAACTGATGTCAGATCTTTCTGCAGTCAAGAAACCTTGGAACCAGGCAATAGTATATGTCTGTTGATGGGCTGAGGCAGGAGGATGGCAAGTTTGAGAGCAGCTTAGGAGCCATCACAACACCTTGCTAAAATAAGAAAGGAAAGAAGGATAAAAGAAGGAGAGAAAGAGAGGCCAGAAAGAATGGGCAGATAAAAGGAGAGCAGAGGAAGGAACCCCAAAAAACAGGTACTGGGAACTAAGTGCCTGGCATGTCTGAAGTGTGTACTAAATACTTTTAGCAATGTAAAATTAAAAGATTTAAAGAATGCAAGCTATCTCCATATTGTATTATCTTAATATAAACTCTCATTTGTTAACTTATTTCATTGTTTGACACTAAGTATTGGTCATGTCTAATACTAGTTTCCCTAATCTGCCTCATAAACAAACCAAGTTTGTAACAAGGCACTTCTGCATCTAACTCCTTTGTGAAGGAGAGGCTCGCAGCACAGCAGCCAGGTCAGTGTGCCTGCCATAAAACCAGTGGGGCAGCTGCTCCCGAAACTTAAAACAGCTGAAGAAACACAACCTTAAATTCTAACTTGCAGGCAAGCCTGTCTCTTGTGTGTCAGAGGATGACGACTATGGGGATCACTACAGCCCCCTGAAAAGGCTCAGAAGCTTGTTCAGTCGGTATACTTCTTCAATGAGATCATCACCGGCAACTTCTTTATGCAGAAGAAATAGAGGAAAATTGTTTCAGAAAAGCACTTACCATGGGGAGATGCTGCAGATGGAGTCAGAGCTCCCCGATTTTCAGCTAGAATCAGATCACAAGGTGATTTGTTCCCTCAGTGCGGATCCAAATGACTAAATCGGCCTGTCAGGCTGTGACCAAGTGAAAAGTAACGTCAGCTCAGTTCTAATTTTAGCTCACGGACAAGGCTGAGAATAGCAAGGATCACGTGGGGCTTCCGTGCAAAGGTTCAGCTGATAATGTATGTGAGTGTGTCCCTACAAACACCAGAAAACTCTCTGGGAGAACCACTTTTTAAAAATATTTAAATTGATTAACTTGTGTGGGGGTGTTTTGTGTGCACGTATGGCTGTGTACCACATGCATGGCAGTGCCCAGTAGGCCAGAAGAACATGCTGAATCCCCCAGAACTAGAGTTATGGATGGTTGTGGGCCATCACAGGGATGCTGGGAAATGACCTGGGTCTTCAGGAATAAGTGCTCTTCAGTGCAGTGCCATCTTTCCATCCCCATGGAGGGAGAACTATTTCTAAGAGCCAGAAAAAGATTCTTTCTAAAAGTCCGTCCACTTTTCATGATTTACAGATCTTACATATTTAACAGAATGTAATGGGTCTATTTGAAGCAAAGCAACTTCAAAATACATTGATGTGCAACAGGACAAAGCCCCCTACCTTAAACTAAAAGCCCCAGTACCTCAGGTGAATGAACAAGGAAGGTATGTCGTGTTGAGGAACTCCAATTTGTGCTGCACCTAAGCTTCAGTTTTGGGGAGAGCATTCTGATGATCAGGTCAAGCCCTGCCCGCCCCCTCTGCTTTCAGGTACACTCCCAAGCCTTAATTAACTTCCAGACTTAATTAACTTTCACTTTTTATCTCTCGGCTGCCATTGACAGGACCTAATTCCATGTTCCTAAGAATTATACATTCACCAGGCAGTAGTGGAACACACTTTTAGTCCCAACACACTGGAGAAGCAGATGCAGGCACATCTCTGTGAGTTTGAGGCCAGCCTGGTCTACAGAGCTACAGCCAAGGCTACACAGAGAAACACTGTTATAAACCCCTTCCCACCAAAAGAGACAATTATACATTTGGTTTTTAAAATTTGTATACATCTATACACAGACAAAATTTAAAAGATAACAAATCTCATTTTTATATTATTTCTACACACACGCGCGCACACACACAAACACACATACAATACTTTAGTGCTGTATTAGAACACAGGATCTTTCTTTTTAAAGATTTATTTATTATGTATACAGCATTTTGCCTGCATGAATGCTTACAGTGGGCGGGGTGCGCGGAGTGGGCGGAGCCCACACACAGGAATTGATGTCAGATCTTTCTGCAGTCAAGAAACCTTGGAACCAGGCAATAGTATATGTCTGTTGATGGGCTGAGGCAGGAGGATGGCAAGTTTGAGAGCAGCTTAGGATCAGATCTTAGTATAGATGGTTGTGAGCCACCACGTGGTTGCTGGGAATTGAACTCAGGAGCTCTGGAAGAGCAGTCAGTGCTCTTAACCTCTGAGCCATTTCTCTAGTCCAGCACACAGGATCTTACCATATGCTCAGCAAGTACTCTACCACTGAGCTACACCCATAGCTCTATAAAATGATATATTATCATGTTCTGTTAACATTTACTGTTTTTACAAAAAATAATGGATTTTGTCAAGTTTGTGTCCACATGAGACCCTAGAGACAGAGGCAAAGAGATTGAGATATTTTTACCCAAATTGTTTTCCAAAAGCTATAGTAATGTACACTTCCTACCAGAGAATGCAAGTATTTTCATATCGTTCTCAACACTTACCTTCCATCTGATTTTCCTTGCATCAGCCGGGGTGCTAGGATTACAGGCATGTACCACCATAGTGGATTACTGATTAATGCAGTTTAGGCAAGCACGCCACCAAGTGAGCAGCATTTACTCATCAGCATAAACACACATTTACTCATCAGCCCTTTCCCATATGCTAAGGTATCAAGTGCACAGCAAACTAAGGAGAGATGTTCATTCTGCTTTATATTGATGGACCACTTTTAGTTCTGTGGAAATAATTAACCTTTCACAAGAAAATTAGTGTGAATTATGTAACACTGTTTTCTGATATTGGCTCAGCTTTTCAGAAAATTTTATGATCAGTTTCAGAAAAAACAACTACCATATTCTTTTCACGTTTCCAAAAACACTATGGAGAACTTTCCTATGTCACAAGAATTTAAATTTTAGATTCATCATCACAACCTTAAAGTTTATCTGAGTATGCTCTAGGAATAACATTCTGCTGGAGAGGAGACACTTTCATTCGTCTTTTTAGTTTTCTCTGCCTTTTTTTCTTTAAAGATTGACTTGTTTCATGTGCACGAGTGTGTCACCTGTGTGTATGTCTGCAGTGCCCAGAGAGGTCAGAAGATAGCACCTGACTTCCTGGAATTGGAGTTACAGATGAGCCATCCCGTGGGTGGCTGGGAACCAACCCGGTTCCATTTCCAGAGCAACAGAGATTCCTAACAGCTGAGCCATCTCTCCAGACCCTAGTTTTACTGTAGTTTACTTGATTTTTCAGGTGAGGGTCTTTTCCGCATTGCTCCGGTTGGTCTGAAGCTCCAGAGCGCAAAGGATTCACTTCCCTCAGCCTTCTACACAGCTCGGACCGCGAGTACAAGGGTCCAGGCTGACCTTTATGATCACTTGTAATATACACAAGCCGTATGAGAAATGATTGTGTTTTTTCGAATGACGCTTTTGGGAACTGGAGTGATAGCTCAGTGGTTAAGAGAGCACGCTGTCCTGCAGTCACTATTCGATTAGTGACATTCCTGAAATTCCTTTCTATAATCTTGGTCCTTCTGGACTTACTGTATTTTTAGACCTATTATGGAAGCGTCCTGAAGCAAATGTCAAGTTAAACTGTTTGCAGCCTTGTGTAACAGTACTCGATTGAGGGGATGATGGAGGCCACCCATGCTAAGTGCTGGAAGGAGATTGCCTCAACTTACCCAGTGCGAGTGAACCCCTTCTTACCTTGGCCCAGCTTTTCCCCATGTATTATAAATCAGTTATTTTTTGTCTGATAAATTTAGTTACTGTTAGAACCTAAGTTCTTGCTGTCCACTTGCTCTCGTTCTTTTTCTCTCATCTCCTCTCATCACCAGTGGCAGCTGTTGCCTGTGCTTTGAGTTATAACATTCCACATGGCGCTCCGTAAAGCCTGCATCAGACAGCCTCCTCATGCCAGAACTGCGTTCCACCAAAGAAGTACACATGGAAAAAGATCTGCCAAGGACTTGGCTGGAGGATTTTTTAGCCCTTGGGGTGAAGTAGGTCCTGATTTGGGGTCAGATGGTTTATCAAGTAGGATTAGAGTTAAGGAAGGGTACAATGGCCCAATCCTAGGTTTTCACAAAGCATGTGCAGGAAAGGAACAAAGCCTTCTGTCTGGGGTTGCTAAACCAGAATTGTTGAGACTGGGTAACTTTCAAAGAACAAAGGTTTACTCTACAGTCCAAGAAGACTGGGAAATTCAAGCGCTAGTGGTCACAGCTGGTGAGGGCCTTTCTGATGCATCACAGTATGGTGCAAGGGACACAACTCACAGCATAAAGTCCTGCAGCCTGCCTTAATCTATTCACAAAGTTGGTGCCTCATAACTTAAGTATCTGGTCTACCAACACTTTGTATCTGGGCTACACTATTAAGTGTCACACCAGGGTTGAAGGACAGATGGTAGACAATGGCAGAGCCTTTTGCCCCAAGTGGATTTTGTTTCCTGGATTGCTCTTGGACACGATTCCTTGCCACCTGCAACAAATATTTGCATTCAATTTATAAGACATGTTTATTCTTGTTGAATGTTGAAACATAGCTAAAGAATCCTACCTAGTAAAAGGACATGTTCTTAGTGTGCCCTGAGTCTGAATATGGCGTTTTATTGCTTTTGTGCTTCCTTGGACATAGTCTATAGTACAGGCAATTGTGTTTAAATTGGTTTGTCCTGAGAAAGTTCTGGAAAAGGGCTGCTCTGAATATTTAGTATGTGTTTACTGGTGTTTATTTACATGTATTTTTGAACTCAAAGCTTTCTTGGATCATTGCTTTCTTTGTTATATCTGTGTATAAAAGCACTCTGAAAGTAAAGCTGTCTGCTGGATTCAACCATAGTCTACCCGGTTTCTAATCTCCTCAAATTCCAGATCACAGGCAGATCTGCATAGGTCAACTAAAGCTGACACCAACACATGCTTTTGGGGAGACAGTGACACCAACACCCACAGTAGGAGCTGAGTAGGTGAGCCAGTGGGATGCTCATCAGGTAGAGGCTGCTGGTGGGAGGAGAGAAGCAACTCCCGTGGGTTGTTGTCTGACCTCATACACTCCCTGTGGCATCCATGCCCCACCCCCCACTAAATAGCAAATATATACACAGTGAGCTACTAACAGCATACCAAGTCTGATTATGTGGAACTGTTTATTAACATATAAAGGTATCTATACTGTAAGGATAAATTTTAAAAATCAAATTATAAAATAGTAGATACATTTCATTTTTATAAAAGAATACTTATCTATGTATACAGATACATATATCTCAATGTTAACAATGTTTATAGATAACAGTGTGTGACTCTATGCTATCTGTAGTTTTGCCTTCTTCTGAAGTCTCACTATACATGACCTAACATGGCCTCATGCCATGAATCAATCTTCTTGCCTTTGCCTCCCAAGTCTAGGGGTTACAGGCCTATGGACACAATGCCTGTTCTGAATTGGTTTTCTTTTTTAATTTCCTTTATGTAAAAATAATGGGTTTCATGATGTGAATTTCCAACCAAACAGCATTTACTAAATTTATAACATAGTTCCATTTTTGGAAAAAATCAAGTAGACATTAAAATGACCCTTTTTTCTCCTGCCACAAAACCTTCATTCAAATAAGTAATTTTATAATAATATATATTTAATTAGATAATATTAGAAGAAAAACCCCCAAACCAAGATTTCAGAATACTGAATTTTGATTTTTATTTTTTCTAATACAGGGTCTCTCTGTATAGCTCTGGCTGTCTGGGAACTCACTCTGTAGAGCAGGCTGGCCTCAAGCTCACAGAGATCCACTTGTCTTTGCTTCTCAAGTGCTTGAAATAAAGGCTTGCTCAGCCTTAAATCAGAATCATCCTGATGCTACCTGATTAAAGTAGCATTTCTGTATAAACTAATTTTATGCCCATTTGACTCTCCTTATTCATGTTCCTACTGAGGGATGGGAGGACAGACAGATTCCACATCCTTTTCTCAGGTTTAGCTGAAGGTCGATGAAATCAGAAGGCAATAAATCTCTAAGTATGAAAAGAAAAAGAGCCAGTGATGCTGGATTTATGGTATTTTACATCACGAAGCGAGTTTGCAAAGTCAAGTATTTCCCAGCAAGATGCCACGTGTCACCGCAGCTCTACAAGGCTATCCACTTTAAACCGTTACCTTTATAGCCGTTTTTGGTTGCAAACTACAATTAAGACCAAATTACCCCTCTAACGAATCCTAATGCATAGCTTTAAGGCATTTATAGATGATATTTTACACCTAAGGTGAGAGTCTATGTCTCACTAGCTGAAGAGAGCAGAATTGCACTTACTTTGTAGAAGTTACCTTGACTATAGGGAAATGAAAACTTATTTGTATATAAACTCCTTTCCCTGATTTATTTAAAAGTATAACTTAAAAGTCTCATTAAAAAATCAGTTAAAAATTAGAAAGAAAGAGGGCAAGTGCCGTATGTGCACCACCATTGAGTGACATCCGTGACATTTAGTGACATCAATTTTGTTTTGTTGCTTGTTTCAACTCACTGACACAAAGATCTCAGCACCATAATGGGAAGCCCCGTCGTGACCTACGCAGTGTGATACCCGGGAGACCCGTTACCCACCGCTCCTTTTCCTCAGAAAGCCCAATGCGTCAGTGACCTATACTGTGCTTCAGAGCCCTAACAAGGCAGCACAAACCATTCCCAATGCAACCGTAACAAGAATGCACGCTGGCTCAGCGGGGCCTCGTGTACTCTTTGGAAATTTCAAAGTTCAAGGACGTCCTGCTCGCCATTATTTCAGATCCAGCAGCATGAATGCTGGGTTTTCTAAGTAGGATTTCCACAAGTTGGAGAAGCGTGACATGGTGGCACCATCAATGACCCTGTGGTCAGCTGACCAGCTCACATTCATCATCTGTGCTCTATAGACGGCTCCGTTCTGGTCAAATCGGGGAAGAGCCTAGAAATAATGGAGAATACGAAGTAAACGAGGGTAAACTTTCACCAGTCTATGACAGGAGGTTTAGAAAACACCCCTCCCTGTCAACGAGTGGGCATCCACCAGGGCTTCTGAAAATGCTGCCTCCGATTGCCCCAACCTTGGGAGGTCATATCTTAAGCTTTAATTTCTTCAAGGGTTCTCCTGTCCCACATATAATATTTACATTAAATTTCATCCAGATTTCACATAGTTAACATTTATTCATAGTCACTGTGTGCTATGCACTGTAGATTGTCCTGAATCTGTTTGTATTTTAATGTTAATTCTACTTTCCCAAAAAAGGGCTGTCCAGTCACATAATTAGGAGGTGACTTCATCTGAACCTTCCCATTTTAATTAGTAAAATAAAGGAGAGCCAGTGACTGGGCGGGGCGAGGGAGGTGGAGAGAGGAGACGTCTCAGGGGTTGGAGGACAGAGGAAGATCCTGGCAAAATGGAGGTTTCCAAGGACCAGCTAGACCCAGGTGATATTGATTGGTGTAAAATAGCTATGAACATTAGGATTTTATAGGTCTAGTATCTCATATAGAAGGGCAGTTTGTATCTTGTTGTGTAGAGGGCTTGTGGATTGAGAGATGAATATATAAGCCTGTATGAAAAGCTATATCAGGCTGTAGAGTTGTGTTTGTGGGATTTGGGGGTAGAGAAACACCCCAGGACAGAGGCAGAGAACAGGCAGCAGAAAACCACCAAGGAAGAAAGTTGTGTGGACAAGTTGGACCGTGGTGGCGGCTTGGACTGTGCACCAGAGGTGCTCGAGGCTCCACATCAGGGTCGGGCCTGAGGAGTGAGACCTCAGAGCTGGTAAAGAGATAAATCAATTTATATTTTTTAATATTTACTGCAACAATATACTCTTACAGAAAGAGAACTGAGGCAAGGAAAATACTTGGACTCCTCACTGAAGGCAGCAAGAACACTCAGCAAGGGGCTGGGGCATGATGGGAGTGTTAGAGGAACAGAAAAGCAGTCTGATAACTACTGTCGGGGGAGAGGCAGGAGACGTGGTCACTGCCAGAGCAGGTGACAGATAGCAGGTCATGAAAATCAGGGTTTCTCCAACTTAAAAATGGAAATCCCAAGCCATTCTGAAAAACATGCATAAGGGCTTTGGAAGTAGCAAACATTTTTTTGCCTAGTATGTCCAAGTTCCATCTTTGTTATCAAGAAGCAAATGATAAAAAAGCAAAATGTACATTAAACTTAGCTATATGGCCACAGAAATGGTTCAGCTCAGTAGCTAAGAACAGTTGCTGAGCCAGAATGAGGACGGATATTCAGATCCTAGCAGTAACATGGGTGTGATCCTGCACACCTGTGACCCCAGCACAGGGCAGGTAGAGACAGAAGGGTGGCTCAGGACTGCTGGCTGTCAGCCTAGTCAAAAATCTCAAGCTCCAGGTTCAGCAAGAGATCACAGGTCAAAGGAATGGGTCACAGGTGCAGAGTGACAGAGAACACCCACACACTTTAGCCTCTGAGCACACGAAGACACACGCACGCATGCACACAAAGCAAAAACCCTCATCTATTACTAAATAAGAAACATACAAAATGTAAGTTCTAACTTATTAGATTTAATAGACAGGCCTGACAAGATGACTCAGCAGATAAAGGTGCTTGCTGCCAAGCCTCATTACCTGAGTCTGAATCTTAGACCCCACGTGGTAGAAGGAGGGAACTGATTCCTTAATTGTTCTCTACCTCTACATAAGTGCTGTGGTTTGTGTTCAGAGCATCACACACACACACCAGCCTACACACACAGTGTCATAACCCTATACTTCTAAGAGTCCTCAAACATGGCCACAGATAATTTTTCTTTAAGTCACTTAGATTAGTCTTAACATACAAGTGACTTCTAGATGCAGAGATCAGCATTTTGCCAGGTGTGGTGGCACACACCTGTAATCCCAGCAGGTAGACAGAATGGAGGAGGACCCAGGTGTGGTGGCACACACCTGTAGACTCAGCAGGTGGACAGAATGGAGGAGGACCCAGAATCTGAGCCAGCTGGGACTGACTGCACAGTGACCTCTGACCTAGTTCAAGAGAAGGAATGGGCGTACTGAGCTAACCTTCACAAATGTAAACCATAAAGTGGGAGATAACCTTCAATACTGAGTCTTCTTCATGGTCAGTCTTCCAACTTACTGAAATTGTCCTCAGCTCCACACTACACATACCTTAATGGCTCCCAGGGCACCAATGGCTACTTCAGGTGGCAATATCACTGGCTTGGCATAGGTTCCACCAATCTGAGAAGAATGGGAAAATTTATATTTCAGGGAATGCCTGATAGATTACAAGTTGTATTTTATTGGAACCTGTGATCAGAAATTCAAGTTATACTTATAACTTTGAACAGATGACTTACTGATCCAATGTTGGAAAGAGTAAATGTCCCTCCTGTAAGGTCTGTGGTACTGAGCTGACCAGAAGAGCCCAGTTTCTGGAGGCGGTTCAGTTCCATGGCGATCTCAAATACAGATCGTACCTGAACATTCTTCACATTGGGGACAATTAAGCCCAGCTCAGTGTCCATCGCTATCCCAATGTTGTGAGAAGCCTAGGAGATAAAAATTGCCCAGTAGAACTTGTAACACGTGAGCTCACAACAAAGAAAAGATAAACTCTTCTGCCTTCCAAAACAGAGATCCAACCACCTTGCCAAGCTAATGTAGGATGTGCTGTGATCCGAATATTCAGGAGGCTGAGAAAGAAACTGATGGTTTGAAGCCTGCCTGTGCCATATGGCAAGATCATACCTTAAAAAGCCGAAAGGCCAGACAATAAGTCGCTATTTTCACTAGAATGGAAGTAACTTGGAAGGAATGGTTTGGGGGGAGGGGAGAGCAGTGGGTACAGTTGCTGGCTACCCACCTGACAGCAACCTCCGGAACCCACTCATGGGCACATACCACATGCAGATATACATGCCAACCTATACATACTTTCCTTAAAAGTCCAGAAACTTAATCTTGAGAGGCGATTCTTTTGGGATGTTAAGTTGGGTGGGTAACTCTTCACTACTTCACATTTTTATAGTTCCACAGAGTTGTTCATTAATTTTGTTTTATTAAGGCAATGTTTTTCTGTGTAGCCCTGGCTATCCTAGAAATCTCTCTGTAAACCAGGCTGGCCTCGAACTCACAAAGCTCTATCTGCCTTTGCCTCCTAAGTGCTGGGTACTGAGTGCGCTACCACATGGTTGGTTCCGCTATTTTAAATGGGAAATCAACAAAACTTTAAAGGGGAAGACTGCACACCTGAACAAAATCAGTATTAAACAGTGAAAGCAAAGCCAACAGACTGAACCTAAGTTTAATGACTTATGCTATACCTTTCTTTCCTGTCTGAAAAGGATCATTGTTTGAGCATCCTATCTTCTAGTAAATCAAGGATTTTCAAAAATGCATAGCTAACCTTGTAGGTGATGTTCTGGCAGTTTTCATCCACGGAGGCATTAAGGATAGGAAACTGTAGCAGTCCCAAAGAAGCAGCCTGTCGAAGAGAAAGATAATCCACCGTCAACACCTTTGCCTCACACAGGCATGGAGGACTGGAAGGTAGAAGGTAGAAGAGCAGAGGGTAGAACTCTACTTCAAGGCCACGTGTGCCCAGCTTTCTCACTTCCGGAAAGTCTCACCTCTAAGGAAGGTGAAGCTAGGCTGCTTTAACCACGGAAAAACAAATGATGCAGCTCATACAGTGGGGGAGGCCAATTGCAAACATGAAAGGGATTTTCAAAAGAACCATGCAAGCTGTCTCATTCCAAGTGATTTCCTCACTGACATGTAGATTTAGGTTTTTATGAGAAACAAGCTAATAGTTAAAAAATAGGCTCTGAATTTGAAAACCAGAAGGCGGGTATGCCATTTCTCTGTGCAGGAGGAATACACAACAGTGGTTTTGAAGCCACCATTAGAGGCCAGTGTTCCATGGGTGCCCTTGGTTTGGTCAAGAGCAGAGCTGGCAGAGCCCACCTGTTTGCCCCCTTCAATCTCCCCCTGCTCTTTAAACTTCTTTTCTCTTCATATCATTCTCTCCAGTTCATATGCTGATCTCCCTAATTGCAAAATGTCTCCCCAATCCTAAATGTTCATGACGTCATGACAGGAACTAACAAGGTTAACACATTACATTTGACTGTCATACCTTCCATTAAATTTCAAAGATAAATTTATTGCATACATATATGATACTGCTGATGAATAAAGAAAACCGAATAATAATTTTTAAAAATTAAAACTGCAAAATAAAGATGCTTAAGGTTGTTCTTAAAAGAATTCTCTCTCCCATGGCTTCTGTCTAATCCTGCTGAGTAATTCTTTACTTTTGTAGCATTAAATGTTAGTTTGTCTGGCTGGGGGTCTTGAATAACACCCCAAATCAATTTTTTTTACAAAGTGAGGGTTTAGATAGAGATCTTTCCAGTGAACAGTTTAGTTACAACAGGTTGTGGTTATGGTGTCTCTTCACAGCACTGGAGCAGTGACCATGAGCAAGTTCAGGACAGCCAGTAACCACACAGAGTCCCTGCTTCAAACAACCACCACCAACACCATCAAACAAACTCTATACCTAAAGTTAGTCAAAAGTACTACCAATACAAATGGGGTTTTTAGTATAATATTTTTGCAACCCCCTCCCCCCATTTCATACTTTGGAGGATTTTTGTTTTGTTTTGTTTTTTTAAAGGTTTATTTATTATTGCCAGAAGAGGGCACCAGATCTCATATAGTTTATAGGTTTCTGGGATTGAACTCAGGACTTCTGGAAGAGCTGTCAGTGCTCTTAACGTCTGAGCCATTTCTCCAGTCCCCTTTGTATTATCTTCAAATGTTTTAAAATTTACATTTAAATTTAAAATAAAATTCACAAAACTTACTAAGAGATTATTCATTTTGACTAGAACAGTGGAGAAACACAGTGACTAGAACAATGGAGAAGAGCCAGTTGTTAAAGAGCTGGTCTACCCTGGCTTCAAAAGGGGCCAGGTCTTTCCCTGGGAGGCAGAACAGGAAGGATCAGGAACACCGGGCAGTCCTCTCTGGCCAGTCTTCCTCTCAGTCCTCCCCCAACCCACAGCCTATCTCCACAGTCCACCCCACATTTTCTAGATTCCCCACCTCTAGTTCACCCTTTCAGGCTATACATTGGCCCCCTGCTTCCTTGAGGGTGCAAGGGAGGGGCAGAACTTTCCTCAGCCTCCTGTAACCATCTCTTTATCACCTAATCTCTGCAGTCTGTCTCTTAGCAGACTATCTCAGGATCTCTAATTCCTGTCCAACCCTACACCTCCTCAGCTAACAGCCTTCAGGTCTCGCTCTTTGCAGTGCCTTAGGACACTGGAAGAAGCCAGCAGTTACTATGCTAATGGTCTGTTACTGACTCTATCCTGTTTAACCTTTGTGAAACAAACTGCTATCTATCAGCTTAAAGCATTTCCTAGTCTCTGCGTGTGGAGGTTGAAGCAATGACTCCAGCTTTTCGTGACTCCCAGCACCTGTGCCCCTTGGGACTGATCTTTGAAGCTCAGAGCAGTCATGTGACTGACGTTGGTCTGGGATCAGAGCAAGCTCAATGAAAAAGAGCCTGAGCATTTCTGCCATTTCTCTTCACCTGCCCTGCCCCAGGGCCGAGACAGAGGAGCACTGGGAGGAGGAGGGAGAAGGGAGACAATACTGAAGACGCCATCCCTGCTGGGTCCTCCTACAGCAGCCACCTTCTGGCCAACTTGCAAGTTTCTGTTGAAGGGCCAGATTTCCGCCAAGGTCAGGAGACTCATACCCAGCTTGCCTCATGAGAACCCGTACACAACTGACATTTTACTCTACTACATTTGGTGGTAGTTGGTTTGCTATACAGTAATAGAAACCAATTTGTCTTCTAAGGAGCTCATGCTATCACCATTGTCCTTGGTAATTCAGGTTCTACCTATTGCCGTAAAGCCCGAGCTGTCCTCTCACTCACACACATCTGCGAGGTGCTTCTTTTCCTTTTCCTCCATGTCTCCTCATTCACAGTACAGACCAGGCACAGTGGCCTAGGCTGCGGTGTACATAGGGTAGTTTATTCTGCCTCCTCTTTCTGTACAGTCAGTGTAGAAACACAGCCTGTGGTAAGCACAAGGAGGCCTTGAGTGACGCTTCTGTAGGTGACTCTCTATCCCCTTAACAGAGTCCAGATGTCCCCCTTTCACTTGGAGACATCCACAACCTCCCATGTAGAGATCACCCATCTGTAGGGCAGATGCTAAAGGAGAATGGTTTGTGTCTCGGGGCTCAATATCTGGAGAAGGCTAACAACTGCAGCACACTAAAATGCACGACAGAGGGTAACAGCATTTGGTGACAGTGGGGCCACAGAGGGTCTCTGGAGTCGATATTTAAGATGCACAGATATTTGAAAGAGGAGGCCAGGTGAGATGGCTCATGCCTGTAGTCCCAGCACTTGGAAGGCCGGGGCAGGACTGAGTTCCAGGGCAGCCTGGACCATATAGTGAAACTCTGTTTCAAAAACAACAAAAACAAAATGGGGAGAGAGGAGAGAGAGGAGAGAGACAGAGGAATAGAGAGAGAGACCTGGTGGGCATTTCAGGTAAAATTGTAGAATCCAGGGACTGGAGGGGCAGCTCGCAGAGACTTGTGTGCCACACTAAGGCCTTGGGAAACCATCCTAAAGGCACTGAAGGGAAACTGTTGAAAAGAATTGGGGATGATCTAATTTGAGTGAAAGACGGTTTGTCCTGGCAGACTGTGAGGAAGGGGCAGGAGGAGCCATGCTGAATGAAGAGGCCAGAGCGGAGCAGAGCCGACTACAATGTGGCTTCCATTTGTTAATGTCCACAAGAAGACTCTCAACCTCTCTGAGGTCTAATTTTCTTCAGAGGAAAGTGGGGAAGGCAATGTCTACATGTCTGGAATGCGGGGATTTAAGGGATACTGTCTGGAGCATGCTTACCCATGACACACAGCAGCTGCTTTGCAGTGGCTGTTAGTGAGAATGTCACTGCCAGCCAATGGTCCCAGGACCCAGCACTGGAACCATTCTCAAAAGCCTCTTCAGGAATGTGCTGGGTGCGTGGACATAAATCCCCACTGTGATGTGCGGCCACTTCCTGTCACCTTTCAGCTCAAACCAGATCTTTCCTCAACTGTCAGCACTTCTCTTTTTAGCTTAAAGAGGGGAGACAGCTCTGTGCTTAGGAGCATGTGTTGCTCCTACAGAGAACGAAAGTTGAATGACTCACAGCTGCCTGTTAACTCTGGTTCCAGGAGATCTGACTGACACCCTCTTTTAACCTCTGTGGGCACTTACATGAACACACACACATATACATGGACAAACACATACACACACTTAAAAAATAAACAGCCAGGCAATGTGGTATATGCCTTGAATCCTAGCATTTGGGAGGCAGAGGCAGGTTGATCTCTGAGTTTGAAAGTAGTCTAATATCCTAAGTTCCAGGCCAGTCAGAGATGCATAGTGAAGCTCTGCCTCAAAAACAAACAAAATAATTCTTGGGCTGGCGAGATGGTTCACTGGGTTTACTGAGGCACTCCTCCTCCAAGCCCGACAACCTGAGCTCCATCCTTGGGACTCACAAGGTAGAAAGAGAAAACAGACTCCTGCAAGTTGTCCTATTGAGTGCACTCAAGCACGCAAACACACAAATGTACACACATGCATGCACTCACATGCACAAACACATACACACACTGAGTAAATAGCTAAATGTCACTTAAACATAAAACAAATCTTAAAAAAAAAAAGACGTAAGCAGATAAAAATACGACACAGATTTCAATTGTGAAATTCCTATGAAACAAAGAGAAGGTGGACTTGGACCTTTTTTCTAAGTCTGCTGATATGGCATAAAGTAGTATTTTAATGCAAACCTTCTAACCTGCTACATCTGTACAAAACAAAGTGGCAGTGTCCCTCTGGGGCCTTGTTTGGAATGAGTAAAACTCACCTTTAAGAAGAAAGGCATGAAGGAGAGTTTGATTCCACGAGCCAAAGCAACAGGTTTCAATTCTTCTCTAAGCTTAACTAGTTCAGTAAGGTCAATCTCATCGCAATACCCAAAGTGGGGGATCTTCAGGGCAGCAGACATGGTCTTGACCATTGCTTTTTGGAAGCCTAGAAGAAACTCAATCATTTTATATAAATCTAATAATATTAGTTTTCAATACAAAATAGAAAAACTGTACCATTGCATTATTATAATTTCATGATGAATTTGAAATTTTCTGTTAATGAGAATTGAAAGTCAGGTATGGTGGTTCGTGCCTTTAATCCCAGTGTTGCGGAGGCAGAAGTGGGAAGATGTCTGTGAGTATGAAGCCAACCTGGTCTATATATCAAGTTCTTGGGCTACATAGTGAGACCCAGGCTCAAAAGACAATCAAGATCATCATACGATGTACATGCGTCTCCTAAGGTAATCCCCGAACAATTCATCACTGCTTCATATCAGTGCTATTCATGCTGCACATACTGTTTCATACTACTACTACTCCTGTTACCTGTTACGGGCTCTGTCCGGTCTTTGCCCGTGAATACTGGAGGCTTTGATATCGGCGTGGGAAGGGTCCTGTCTTTGGGCTGTGGGGGAGGTGCTGTGATTTCCGATTTTGGTGAGGGAGGCAGTATGGCTCCTGTCTGTTTTTCCAAAAAGTTGAGAATATCTTCCTTAAGTATTCTGCCATCTTTTCCTGAGCCAACAACTTCACTCAGCTTAATCTAAAACAGAACACATATTAATGTTAAAAATTAATAAGCCTACCACCAAAGTTTAAAGTGCACGCTTAGTCTCAACACTCAGAAGACAGAGGCAGGCAGATCTCTGAGCTCCAAGCCAGCCTGGACTAAAGAGTAAGTTCCAGGACAGCCAAGGCTACACAGGGAAACTGTTTCAAAAACCCAAAAGAAGAAATATATAAAGAAGTGGGATCATTTAAAGGTAGACTTTGAGGAATATTTTCATCATTTAGGAAATTAGCCTTAGGACCTATGTATGTGGTTGTTACTTTATACACACTGTTACTCATTGGTCCATTTAATTCTCCAAGTCTCTAAGTCTTTTTGTTTGTTTATTTGTTTCTTTCTTTCTTTCTTTTTTTTTTTTTTTTTTAAAGACAGGTCTCTCTGAATAGTCCTGGCTGGTTTGGAACTTAGGGAGTAGATCAGGCTGGCTTTGAACTCATAGAGATCCACCTGTCTCTGCCTCCTGAGTAATGGAATTAAAGGTGTGGGTCACCGTGCTCTGCTCGCTCATAATTTTTTTTTTTTAAAATAAGGTTTTATTTCTTTGTTCTGTGTGTCTTGGCCTGCATGTATATCTGTGTACCATGTGTGTGCCTGGTGCCCAAGAAGGCCAAAAGAGTGTACCGCATCCCCTAGGACCAGAGTTACAGCCAGCTATTGGTTGACATGTAGATTGTGTGAATCAACTCTGGGTCTCCTGGAAGTGCAGCAGGGGATCTTTACTGCTGAGTCATCTCTCTGCCAGTCCTTCTCATACAATTCTTATTGCTTATTAATGAAACTCACTATTTTGTATAACTAATATATGTTGATTTTTAAAAGATATGAATGTGATAGGTTGCTATACTGGTTGGTTTTGTGTCCACTTGACACAAGCTGGAGTTTTCACAGAGAAAGGAGCCTCAGTTGAGGAAATGCCTCCAGGAGATCCAGCTGTAAAACATTTTCTCAACTAGTGATCAAGGGGGGAGGGCCCAGCCCATTGTGGATGATGCCATCCCTGGGCTGGTAGACCTGGGTTATAAGAAAGCAGGTTGAGCAAGCTAGGGAAAACAAGTCAGTAAGTGACATCCCTCCATGGCCTCTGCATCAGCTCCTGTTTCCTGACCTGCTTGGGTTCATGACCTGATTTCCTCTGGTGAAGAACATCAATGTGAAAGTATAACCTGAATAAACCCTTTCCTCCCCAACTTGCTTCTTGGTCATGTGCAGGGATAGAAACCCTAAGATAGTTGCCTAGCCCAGTTGTCATCAGGGAGGCTTCCTCTGGCCGCTGATAGGAGTGGGTGCAGAGACCCACAGCCAAACGTTAGGTGGGAAGAGAACCCTAATTGGAGATCTCTACCAAGTCCCTACTCTGGGAACTAGAGAAACCCCACAGAAGATAGAGAGGAAAAAGTGAGGAGCCAGAGGGGTCAAGGACAGCAGGAGGACACGGCCCACAGACCAACTAAGCAGGGCTCACAGGAGCTCAAGGACACTGAAGAAGCAATCACAGAGCCTGCATGGTCTGCATTAGTCCTCTGCATATGTTTTTGTGAGCCTCCAAACAGTGGGAATGGGCGTGTCTCTGACTCTCTTCCCCTGCTCTAGGGACTCTTCCTCCTACTGGATGGCTTTGATATAAGGGTTTGTGCCTAGCCTTATGATATTTTGTTGTGCTGTGCATCGCTGATGTCTCTGGGAGGCCTGCAGTTTTCTGAAGGGAAATGAGGAGGAGTGGATCTGGGCTGGGGGACTGTAGGACAACAGGGCCTGAGAGGGGAAACTGTGGTAGGCATGGACTGAATGACAGAAGAATACATTAAAAAACAAAAACAAAATATGAATGTAAATTAGAGCCAGAGAAGCCAGGCGTGGTAAGCCAGACTTATACTCTTACCATTTAGGAAGCAGAGGCAGGAGGATTGTGAATTGAAGGCCATACTGGGCTACAATAGCAAGTGTCAGAGCCTGAGATTAGCCTCTATTTAAAACTCCCCCCTAAAATGGGCTAGTGGTGTAAATCAGTTTGTGGACCATCTGCCCTCGAGCACGCGAGGCAGAATGCATCATAGAGTGCTCCTCTGAACACTGTGCTCTCAACAAACTGAACCGTCCTAACGTTTCCACAGTTCCAATGTGCGCAATACTAACTTTGGGGTTTTCTTTTCCCACCATGGTAACAACTACTCTCAGAAATTCTCTGCATCCCTGAGCAGTGGGAAGAACTCAGCTGTGTAAACAGAACTCCCCTTGGCCGCCCAGGTCTGCTGTTTCCTTTGGGTTTGGACAGGTTAACACACCTCCCTGTCCTTTGTCACCAGCAAAACAGTAAGAATGCAAACACCCTGAAGGGCTGTTGTAAGAATCAGATATGGTGTCTGGGGCCTGGCACACACATGCTTGAGGTAATGAATGGGATGGCTGCTGAGTGGCACCAGTGTTCTGAGGCGACAGTCCCTGGTAAACTCTGGCCTCACTGCACCGCCAGCTGTGTAACTGCACTGGCAACTTTCCCACTCTGGTTGCACAGTAGCTTCTTATCTGAGAGGTTGAGACATCTAAATTCCTATCAGTGTCAGGGAGCCATGCTGCCTGGCCTGTTAGCCACTGCACAGTCACAGAATAGGCTACAGTCTGGATCTGGAATGTCCCCCAAGGTCTGTGTTCAAGGCTTGTGCTCAGCAGAGAATGATGGGGATCGCCTATAATTCCAGCTCTCAAGACTGAGGTGGAAGAATTGAGATTATGAGGATAGCCTGGGCTACATAGTGATTTTGAGGCCAGCTTGGACCACGTAATGAGAGCCTATCTTTGAAAAAATAAAAAGCATACATATATAAAAACAAGAAATGAATGAAATAAAGGACTGGTTTAATTTGGTGGAATTAGGAAGGACAACGTGGAGACTTTGAGTTGGAGCCTACGGGGAGATTTTCCAGTTACTACGGGTGTGCCAGTGTGGGACCTTTGCAGCTCCCAGCTGAGGAGAGTAAGCTCCCTCCTCTGTGCACTCCCACCATGATGTGCAGCGCCACCCCACAGCTAAAACAAGAGGGCTGATTGCTTGTGAACTGAAAACTAGGAGCCAAATGAAACACTTTGGGGTATTTTGTTGGCGTTATGGGAAGCTGAGTAACTTACAGATGGACAAAGACAGTACAAACCTCCCGTCTCAGCGGTGTATTTGGTAGAGTCTTGTTACCACATCCGTGTCTGCCCCATTCTTACTCTCTTCCTTTTACAGACTTTTAGTGTCATTTCTCAGTAGCTTATTTTTTGAGACAGGGTCTCTCACTAAATCTAAAGTTTGCCAGTTGAGACCAGGCTGGCTCGCCAGTGAGCCCTAGGGACCCTCTAAACTCTCCGTCCTCACGTTGGAATTACACATGTGCACTACCACGCCAAGCTTCCTGTGTGGGCGCTGGGGTCATACTCACGTCCTCAGCTCTGTGCAGTAAGCATTTCACCGCACAAGACACCTTATCTCCCCAGCCCCAAGACACTGGTATTTAGAAATATTTAAGAAATGTTAGCTGCTACTGCTACTGGACTCCGGGAAAGGAAAACACAGCACATTATTCAATTAATATGAAGTGTAAAGTTCATATTGTCATTTCTTCCTGGTGCTTTTAATTTATTTTTATTGGTGTAAATGATTGTGTGGATTTATGTCACATGTGTGCGAAGTGTTATTAGGTGTCAGAAGAGAGTATCAATCAGATACAGTAGAGCAGGAGTTGATGGGAGTGGTTGTGAGCCATCCACCCCAGGACTGGGACTAGAACCCTGGTCTTCCGGGAGCAGCAAATGCTTTTAACAGTCCAGCTATCTCCGACCCTCCCAAGGGCTTCTGTGCCATGATTACTTTACAAATGGAACTGCTTTCATTAATCCCAGTTCAAACCATTTCACAGAGAACTCCCCCCCCCCCCCCAGAAATACAAATGTATACTTTCTATGTAGTCTCGAACTTCCATTTTAAGAAGACTTACATTGTTTTCCATGGCCAGCCGACGAACTGCAGGCGTTGCTAGTGTTTTCTGGCCTTTTATCTCTTGGTGAGTGTGCTCATCATGGGACACAGCGGGGGTTTCAACAACATCTTCTTCTGAATCTGGAAGCAAGGTTAGACAACTTCAGTCTGAAACACCTCTTCAAAAACTTAGTGGCAGGGCTGGCCAAAGGGCTGTGCTAGTAAAATGCTTGTTATGCAAGCATAAGAACCTGAGTTTGGCTCCCCATAAATGTCAGCACCCCATTAATGTCAGGTGTGTGTCTGAAGGGGGAGACGGGGAAACAAACATCTGGAGCTCATTGCCCAGTGATCAGGACTGAACTGATGAGCCCCAGGTTCACTGAGACACAGTCCCTCACATCAGGTAGGAAGGGATTGAGGAAGACATTGGTTATCAACCTCCACATGCATGCTCACACACACACACACACACACACACACACACACACACACACACACACACACACTACAATTACTGGTCTAGAACTAACTCTGGACTGCCTCATATGTGTGGAGCAGGGTAACACTGAAAAGTGCTGTGGGATTTTTAGGGTTGGGGTGAGTTGCCCGTAGTTCGTCACAGGTGTGCTCTCTCTCCCGAAACCCTGGAGCTCTCCCTCTACTCTTGTTCTCAGAGGTGACACATGCTCCTACACAAAATCCTGCTGTGATGTGTCACCACTGGCCATCTGCACAGAGGCCAAGCCAGGGAACATTCCAGATCTGAGACACTGAACCTGCAACCCTAGTATATTAGATGTAAGTTTTCCAGACTCTACTTTGTGCTCTAACTGACCAATGTTCTGGACCCCAATCATTAGTCCCTGAGAGAGCTTCAAAGTTTGCAGGAGGCAGATATCAGACAAATGAACTCTGATTGTATAGGTTTTTGCTGTGGTATCGGATTGAAGGATAACCAGGTATCACAGAAAATCTTCTCAGTTTTCCTAATTTTCTGCTCTAAATCCCCAACCCAGATTCCATAACTTGGAATTATCTTTTTTGAGACAGAGTTCCTCTGTAGCCAAGGATAACTTTAAACTCGCTATGTAGTTTAAGCTGGCTTCAAACTAACAATCCTCCTGCCTCTGCCACACAAGGTCTGGGATTATAAGTGTGTGCCACCATGCCAGGCAGGGACTATTTTATATTGGGATTCAGCAACAAAAGGAACGCAGAAATGAATGCAGCCAGACTTACTCACCCTTTAAAGCCTCTGTCTCAATGTCTATCAGTGGTTTCCCCACATAAGCGATATCATCTAGATTGTAATAGAGCTTCTTAATGACGCCATCGTAACGGCTGGTGATGGTGACAGAGGCCTTGTCACTTTGAACTTCACAGATGCTGTCAAATTGAGACACCGTATCTCCTTCTTTTACATACCTAGAAGAGAGACACAGACACTTGCACATGAATAGTCATGATTACAAGTCATCCTTGCATGTTTATGCAATGCCACTGGAAGGTACATCAAAAGCCATCTTCCTCAGCACTGACGCCCGGATGTTGCACCAAGAAGAGATGAAAAGACTTTCAAAGTTTCAGACAAATCCCTAACAAATGATAAAATTAAAAAAACAAAACAAAACCCTTTATCTTAGTGTTTAATTATATATTTAGGTATATAAGTTCTTCTTTTAAAAGTGATTTGTTTATTCTATTTTATATGCATTACTGTTTTGCCTGCATGTATGTCTGTGTGAGAGTGTCAGATACCCTGTGTCATGTAGGTGCTGGGAATTGAACTCAGGTCCTCTAGAAGAGCAGCCAGTGCTCTTAACTGTTAAACTATCTATCCATTCCTATTAAACAAGTTCTTAAAATGTTATATTTGATATTATATATTGATTATTATCAATATATCATATTATCAATATTATATATATTATAATATGTATTGATTATATATTGTATATGTATATATATAAATATTTATTTCCTTTTGTTGTATAATACTATGTAATGAGCATCCTTAATTAGAAAGTACAAAATTTGAAATTTTTTCTGTCCCAACAATGATGCTCAAAATGTTGGATTCTAGATACCCAAAAGCTGAGGCCTAAGCAAGAATTCTGTAACCTACAATATAATATCTGAAGGAGTTTTGGTCCTAAATATCTCAGATAAATTATATTCAACTGGTATTAGCTTCAGATCAGACTTACAGGGTGAACACTGGTTTTAGAAGTAAGTCACATTGATAAGGATGATGGTGATGTTGTCAGTAGGCATCCTTTGAGATTTTCACTTACTTGAATGTCTCCCCTTTCTGCCTAGTCCAGCTGCAGTCTTAAAAAACAAAGATAATGCTCCAAACTGAAGGACAAATGGGAAAATGATGTCCAGTCAAATAGAAAATAGCAACAAAGGGGCCGAAAGATACATGACAAAAGGCACCAGATTCTGCAGTTAAAGACCGAGTAAAGTAAAAATGTGCTGGGCGAGGGCTGGGCAGCTGATGCTCTTTGGTAGAGGAAAGAACCCATGAATCTGAGGGTCAGTCAGTTGGCATACTTTTCCAGTCTGAGGAATGAAAGGGAAAATAAGCAGCGTTCAGTGACCTCCGAGACGACGTCATAGAGCACAGTCACACACGTGCCGGGCTCTCAGAAGGAAAGGAAGGACACAGGGTCAGAATGATAGTTCAAGAAGCCGAGCATGGTCACACAGACTTGTGATCCCAGCACGAAGATGGCTGAGGCAGAAGGATCAGGAATTTGAGGTCAGCCCAGGATGCATGGTGAGACCCAGTTTGAAAAAAGAAGGAAAGGAAGGAAGGAAGGAAGGAAGGAAGGAATCTTTTAAGAAATAATGACCTAAATGTTAAAGCTGAAACAGCTTGAGGACAGCACAGGTAAGAGCTTACATAAATAGGTTTAGGAAAGCCACCAACTGACAAAGAACTTCAAAAGATAGACGGCTTCTGCACACCTCAACAAACAGTCAACTTGTTGAAGAGGGAGCCCACAGAATGGGAGAGAATCTTTGCCAGCTATATACATCTGACAGGAGATTAATAGCCCAAACATATAGAGAACTCAAAAAACAAAGAGTCAAAAAGACAAAACTCATTAAGAAGGGGGTGGGGGTGGTAGGGCTGGGACCTAAACAGGGAGTTCTTAAAAGAAAGAAAAAAAACAAAAAGCTAAAAAATATTTTTAGAAAATGTTCATTTTTCGAAGCAATTAGGAAAATACAAATCAAACCAACTCTGAAGATTCATCTTACCAAAGCCACAGTGGCAAAGATTAACAACACAATCAACAGAAATACTAGGGGAGTGTGGGGCAAAGGAAACCCTCCCTCACTGTTGGGATGGCAAACTGGTCAGGCCACTTTGGCAGTCTCACATCTGGGGAGAATTCTCAAAAAGCTAAAATAAAGCTACCATATGAGCCAGCAGTACTACTCCTTGGCATCTGCCCAAAGGAGCCGCACATCCTACTTCAAAGATAATAGCTCGGCAGGTTATTGCTGACCTCGGCTGCATTCACAACAGCCAGGAAGTGAAAACAGCCTAAATGGCCTTCAGCTGGTGAAAGGATAAGTCAAAGGAGACACACATACGTTCGGAATATTACTCAGCCACAAAGAAAAATGAAACCATGGACGTTGCAGATAAGTGGGTGGAACTAGAAAAGGTACTGACTAAGGAGGACCAAACACAGACAGACAGACATCATGCTCTCCTTGACCTGGGGCTCCAAGCTCCAGCTCTTCAGTTGTAAGTACATACTCAGGAAAACTACAGAAACACACAAGGCAAAAAGGGACCATTTCTAGGGCAGGAGAGTCAGGAGCAACAGAGAGAACAGCAGGGCACATGGGATCTGATAGGGAAACCTGGAAAGATGAGGAGGTGGGAAGGAGAGAATACAAAAGCAGGAGAGGTACAGTAAAATAAGGATGTCTGGAAAGGCCACAAGAAAATTTTCCCATTTGGGCTGACGATGCTCCTTCCAAAGTCCAGTGGCAGGCATGAGAAGGCCTGTTTTGAGGTGTTGCTCAGAATTGTCAAGAGACGCCCCCAACACCACAGACCATTGCTATCACTCTTGGAACCCCTAGAGGTGGACTGTAAGTCTCTATTGTGGAAACGATGCTACACACTTCAGACACAGGCCCAGAGGCCCCTGGGCTGGAACTGACCCGAATACCTCCCCAGGAAGACCAGCTTTCATGGTGCCAGGCGTAACACATGCTTCCTACAGAGTCAAAATACAGAGTTGAGGAGCCCAGACCCTGTGGGTGTATCTATAGAACGCTCTCAAAACTGCCTTCTCGGTGTGCAAAAGGGGGCAGAAAGATGCTGAGTCAGAGGATCTGGAATTTGCTATAAGATTTGTCTCCTAGTAATGTCGGAAGCTATGCCCATAAACTTTCACCAGCATGGCTGCCTAAACATGAGCCAAACAAGGACAAGAACAGTAGTCATGGCAGGAAAGTGGACAGGAAGACTGAGTCCTCAACCCTACAAAGAACTACACACAACTAAGGAATGCTGAGACGGAGAAGCAGTGTCCCTAGAGAGAGTACAGTGGTTATCCATTAGCAAATGACAAGCTCTGAGAGCATAATAAAGTAGCTCTATATAGACTGAGCAGGTTCTATTTATGTATTTAAAAATTATGTGTATGTACATATGTATGTATGATATTCATATCCATATACAACACAGTTAATAGAAAGAAGCCATGAATTTGAAAAAGAGTAGGGAAAGGTATACGGAGACTTTGGAGGGAAGAAAGGGAAGGGGAAAATGATATATTATAATCTCAAAAATATAAGAGATAGTTTTACAAAATAAAATACTGGCTCAAAAATTGATGTGCATATGCAAGAAGTTAAGTTGATTCCAAAGATAAACTCAGAGATAGCAACAGTCACACACATCAAAATAAAATGACAAAAAGAATCTAGAAATCAGGAAAACAACCACTCATCTTTATAGGAAAGGCTTTTTAATCAGAAAACAAGAATTCTGGAAGGAAGAGCGATGATAGATTCAGTGAGTGAGTGAAAGGAAAGCCTGCCCTTCAGAATACTACACTAGAGTCTGTGTAGGGAGCTGTATTGGATTTGGAGACAAAGGGCCACACCCTAAGATGGCGCTGGCTTCTGCCCTCTCTAACTAGTAAACACCCCAAGAGCGCATGCACCTGTATCACACCACGTTAGTGACCAATTATGATGAGACACCTCAGCTGGTGGACGGCAGGGAGGATTAAAGGAGAGAGCCTCGCGGGCACGGGGCTCCCCCTCCACACAAGCATCAAGAAAGGAGTCCTGAATAAACCGCTGAGAGAAGAGCCTGGCCCTGTTGCGTCTTTTCCTTGCGGGACGAGGTTGGGCATGACAAGGCTGGTGCTGCGACTCACTGGCTAAGAGCCCTTGCTGCTCTTGCAGAGGCCCAGGTCTGGTTCCCAGCTCCTACATCAGGTGGTTCACGGTCACCTGGAACTCCAGCTCCAGAGGTTTTCTATGGTGATGAATTTGAGGGCACCTGCACTTTTGTGCACGTGCACACATACACACATGCTTAGGAACACTGACTGTTCTTCCAGAGGTCCTGAGTTGAATTCCCAGCAACCACATGGTGGCTCACAACCATCTGTAATGGGATTTGATGCCCTCTTCTGGTGTGTCTGAAGACAGCCACAGTGTACTCATGTACATAAAATAGATAAATAAATCTTTAAAAAGATAAAATCCTCTTCTTCCAAAGCAGAGAATGTTAAGTAGAGGAAGTGACATTCACCGACCCCAATCTGGGTCTTTAAGGAGTGGCACATAACAAGTAACCCAGCACTGTGGTCATAGGACGCTGAGGCAGAAGGATGGCAAGTTTGAGGCTAGCTTGGGTTATAGTGCAAACTCCTATCCTGAGGGGGTAAAAATAAAGAACTATGGTGGGGGGAGAAAACTCAGTTCAGTGCCAAGAGGTATTTCTTCCCAGAAAATGAAAGACACAAAATGATGGAGAAGGTCAAAGGCAGTAGAGGGTTTCTGCCTTTTGTATCAAGCATGTATGTATGCAGGTATGAATATTCACATACATGCATGCATCTATGTATCCATCTATACTATATCGCTTTTTAAAAGGTTTTTTGTTTTAATTGTGGGGGTTATGTAAGTCTAAGGGCACGTGTGTGGTTTCCTGTTGAGGCCAGAGGCAGAAGGTCTCCCTAGAGTGAAGTTACAGGCAGTTGTGGGTGCTGGAATTGAACTCAGGACCTCTGGGAGAGCAGCGCACACTCTCATCCACCAAGTCACTTCTCCAGTCCTAAATTTTTAAGTTTTCAGGAGAACTTTTTGATTTGTGTCTTATAAGCCTACAGGGAAGGGTTACCTTGCCACTACCATGTCAGGTGCCGTGGATCAAGCCAGGTTGATTAGCAGAGAGTTAGATGACAGGATCACTTTAAAATATCAGAAAGTATGAATTCACACATTAGATTCTCGCAGGTGGGCCGTGCGTAAGTCAGAGGCAGTATGTCTAATCTGCAGGCTCAGGGCGCTGGATTTGGTTGCTGTGCTGCTCTGGTTCTATATCAACTTATTATCTCTTAGAAATAACTCTGGTTTTTAGCTGAAGTAAAGAACAGTTACGTGATTTTTTTTTTTTTTTTAAAGTAACAAGGACTGGAGAGATGGCTCAGCCATTAAGGGCACAGGGTTCAATCCTCAGCAAACCTATGGTTGCTCATACCCATCTGGAACTCCACTTCCAGGGAATTCTGTGCCCCAGTTTGGCCTCTGAGGGTATCAGGAATGCACATGGGATACAGACATACATGCAGGCAAAACACGTATACATAAAATAAAGTAACAGCATTAATAAATCACATCAAAGAAAGTTATTTGTGGAACGACTTCTGCTATCAGCGTATTAGCAAAGAAGTTTCTCAATTTGAATCTTTTTGTACATTCAGTTTTCCATTGACTTACAATTACTCTGAGACTAACTTACCATTCTTTAATAGTTACTTCTCGAATCCCTTCTCCGATGTCAGAGAGTTTAAACTGAACAACCTGCCCCTGGAGCACTTCAAAAACAAATGGGAAAAGATCTCATTAAATATGTATTATCAATAGATGCTTTTATTTCTAAAATTAAAACATGTTCTCAAGCAGAGGCAGAAACTGTTCCATCCTATAGACAAAACCAACCAACCAACCAACCAAACAAACAAACAAAACCCCAAAACAAATACCCCAGCATTTTATACCTTTAAAGAGCATAAACACTAGAGATTTACAAAAATTACTTCAAGACACAGACCCACTGCCACAGAACTTATGTTTTCCAGCTTCCCAATTACTGTTCTTTGATAGGGTTATATATGTCTTTCCTAAGAAGTTCCTGATTGCTTGAAACAATACTGATGTACAAAAAATGGCCTATTATTGTTGTTAGTTCTTTGAGACAGGGCCTCACTGTGTACCCCTGGCTGCCCTGGAACTCAATATATAGACCAGGCTGGTCATGACCTCAGAAATCTGCCTGCCTCTGCCTCCCAGATGCTGGGATTACAGGCATGTACTACCATGCCTAAAAATTTCTAATATGTCCAAATCATGCTCTGCCAGATTATCCCTAAGGTTTTTCTTCCCTCTTCCCATTAGGCAGAGTCAAGAGAAACTTTAAAAGACAATGAGTGGAAGTCAGCAGGTACTTTAACATATACCCTACACGTCTTATTTGTGTACTGATGTGTCCCTAGGGCAGTGTGCCTGGCACACAAACACTCTTCAATAAATGCTCACAAAGAAGTGAGTTCCAGGACAGGCAGAGCTACACAGTAAATTCCTATGTTAAAAACAAGCAAAAAGGAGCCACGTCACCTGCAGATGATGAACACAGAGACCTAAGTTCATGAAAAGTGTTTACTGTATAAGCAGGAAGTCGCTGTCCCTCCTGCAGTGCCTTTACCTTCTCTGGGAAGTAACAAGTGATCAGGGTTAGAAAATGGAAGTCGTTGATTGAACAGAGTGAGCTTAGTGGAAGAAGGGTTGCCTCCATGTGTGAGGCCCTGGGTTTTATCTTCAGTACCGAAACACACACACAAGTACTTTTTGTTTGCTCCAAGTAATTGTTTCCAAGGCTCACTGCCTTTGTCTGCTAACCTAGTCCTAACCTTGGAAGCTTTTACCTTCTGTACAATCTTATCTAGGCCTAGAATGTTCTCAGCCTCAGGACTTACTGCTGAGTAAGCTCACCCTTTCTTGTTCTTTCTGATCTGTGGCTGGCTGGTTCACTCACCTTTTCTGACTCTAACTCGTCTCCAACCTCACTCACTGAATCTGGCTTCCCTCAGTCTTTCCTGAATTGTCTGCTTGGCCTCACGACAACTTTAGAGATCTGTTCTAACTGTCTGGCTCCTTCTCATTCTCTGACTTGTTCTGTCTTTACCCATGTCTAGTTTGTTTTTTCTGTATCCTGTTTCTGTAAAACTGTCCCAGTAAAACTACCTCCTTTCCTTTTTTTTCTTTTTCTCTCTCTTTTCTGTGGTGCTTTCTTAAGTGGTCTCTTTTTCCTCTCTCTTCTCATGAGAGTTTTTTCCTATTCTGTCAAATCTTTCTCTGACCCATTACTTTAACTGCCACTCAATTAGATGTCACTCTCAAACATGAGTACTTCCTTCAACAAACCTTACCTTCATGGTTTGGGATTAAAGGTGTGTACTAAGGGTGTGTCTGTGTTCCAGCCAGAGGGATTAAAGATGTGTGCAAGGACTGAACTAGACACAACTAGAAACAGTTTTTTCAGTAAACAACTCAATCTTGGGTGTAATCAAATATTCTTCAACACACACACAAAGACACATGTTCCACCCACACAATTACCAAAATAAGTTACTATACATATTGTATATGTGGTGCTAAAAATAATATATATAAAGCAAATTTGTGTGCATATAGAAATAGATACAAATCTCATCAAAAACGACAGTGCATGTAAAGTTTACATTGTCTGTGACCATTGAGGGTGACATATAAAAGTGTGGAAAGTTGGGCAGAATCTGCCTAGACTTCCTGCTTTTCACTGTCAGCACACACTAAGGCCCCTGGACCTGCCAAATGCTTAAGTAAATAATGATGCCAGGGTCTTTGTTGGGGTTCTCAAAAGAGTAGCAGATAAAAACCTCTTATGCCTTTGCCAAATCTAATACTTGAGGCCTTAAGTTATTTACTGAGGCTGGGTAGCCAGGAGAAAGGTAAGCAGATAAAAGCCAGGGAAGTCTCTACCCAGTCAGGGTGATTATGTCATGCCATTGTAACAGCAGATTGTCACACCTCTCCAACAGAACGGCTGTGCACAAGGATATAGAGATGATTCTATTAGACAACAATTTGCCTTAACTCAGGAGGTCACACCAGTGCTAATGATTGCACCTAGAACATCAGAGAATAAACAACAGATGACCGGGTATAACCCAGCCTCAACTGTAAAAGGATGCAAGCATGGGGGGGGGGCAGGGGAGGGATACTGAAGGGAGTGGGATGGGAAATAGGAAACAGATAGAGGTGGGAAGAACAATGCTAGAAATACAGGGTCAACGATTTTACTTTGGTTAAGTCTTCAGTTACTAAGGAAAAGAATCGATAAAGATAAGGACACTATTGACTCACCGGCTGCGGTTCTCAGGGAGTGACGAGGTTGACTGTACTTGAGCAATGGAAAACCCACAGAACACACACATGTTGGCTTCAAAATGTGTGTGTTATTACATGTTTGAAAATAACGAACACGGGTCTACCAAAGAGAAAAGAAAACAAAAGGAATTTATAAATCTTCAGAGGTGGGGAATGAAACTTACCAACAGTATGTGTCCCATATGCAGAAAGCTGAGGGTTTACTAGCTTCTCCCACCAAATAAAAGTACACATTATTTTAATGTCTATTTAAGTACACACTGAAATTTGTTTGGTTCTGCCTTAAGCTGATGCTCATGTTCATAACAAATTATCTTTGCAAATCCAGAATACAGCAGGAATGAATACAGATTCAGCAGCAGGAACAATCAAGGCCGATAAAACTGATTATTTTCTAAATTACTTCAAGCTCAAACCATAGAGAAACCATAGGCTTACGTCAGATTACTCCCACAGCATCACATAAGTTCACATGTTTAAAACCACTGTCCTATGGATAGACTCGCCTAGGTTGTTCCACTTTCTGAAACAATGCTATGAAGGAAACCTGGGACTGCAGATGTAGCTCAGTGCAAAGCAGTCAGCTAGCATGCATGGGCCCCGAGTTCATCCCCAGGACTAGAGAAACCACCACCACCACCAAAACACTCCATCCACAGTGATTATGAACATTTAAGTCAATGAAAAACATACACTAAGTCCCAATGCTTTGTTTTTTCACGTTTGTTTCTCCTCTCAGTACTTGGGGGCTCTTGGCATGCCCAAATGGTTTTCTTTCTGTTTTAAGAGATGTTAATTTTTTATGTGTATGAGTGTTTGCCTATGTGTATCTATGTGTGCTATGCGCCTGCCTGTTATCCAGAGAAGCCAGAAGAGGGTGTTGAATCCTCTGGAGTTATGGAGAGTTGTGAACTGTGATATGGGTGTATCCTGGGAACTGAAACCCAGCACGCTGGAACAACAGCCAGTGCTCTTAAATACAGAACTGCTTCTCAGCCCTCTCATTGGTTTGATTATTTTAATTTATAGATGACTCTGTTAACTATCTTTAAAATGCCTTGGTATGAGTCAAAGCATGTTAGGCCTAAATACACTCTACTCAGTATATCAAAACCTAAGTGTCCTTATAATCTATCCTTAAAGTTATCCTTTCCATGTTATTAATATCCAATAACTACACCCTTTAAATACAGACAACAATGACTTCTAGCCTCTTTGTTTTTGAGAATACTGGTAGGTATTTAAAGCTTCCATTTATATACAAGTCACTTTCTTCTAGAGACAATCACAGGGGTTGTGTACATTAGTATTTGGGGTGTGGCAATAGGTCTCCTTATGCCGCCCAGGGTTAGCTTTGAACACTATTGCTCAAGTGGTCTTCCTACCTCAGTCTCTCAGACAACACACTTAATTTCACAAGTCATATTTTAATATGTGTTTATAAATAAAAATTTATTTTTTTTCTAAAAGCAACTAAAATAAAAAGTCTGACTATAGAATATACTTAAGTTCTTAATTTAAAAAATATTTGTTTTATGTGTATTAGTGGTTTCCTTGCATGCATATACATACATGTAGCACATGCATGCCTGATGTATGTAGAGGACAGAGAAGGAGTTGGATCCCGGGGAACTGGAGTTAAGGATGATTGTGAGCGACTGTGTGGGTGCTGGGAACCAAACTCAGATCCTCTTCAAGAGCAGTCAGTGCTCTCAACTGTTGGCCATCTCTCCAGCTCCTATATTTAAATTCCTGAGTGGCCGTTACTTCTGATTTCTGAAGGCAAACAAAAACTGATGGCTTCTTTCTTAAATTATGTATCTTATCTTTACCTTAAAGAACTCATCTTAAACCATCTCTTTCTGCCCATAAGTATGTGCGTGCACATGCGTATGTTTGCATGTTCTCATATTTATGGGTGCATATATGTGTGCACATGCTTATGGGGGCTGAAGGTTGACACTAACTATCTTCTCAATGGCAGTCCATCTTAGATACTTCAGGAGAGGCTCTCACTGAACCCAGAGCTCACCATTTCAGTTAGGGGATTTCCTGTTTCTGCCTCCCACATGTGACTACAGGCAACCTCCCATGTTCACCTGGTAACATGTCCACCTGGTAACTCACTTTTATAATACCTATATCTGCACTTTTAATTTTACTATTGTCTGTATGTGTCTGTATGTCTGTGGTGAGTATGTGAGTGCACATATGTGGAGGGAAGAGAATAACTCTCAGGAGTCGGCTCTCTCCTTCCATCTTGTTTTGAGGCAGGGTCTCTCTTGTTGCTTCTGCCGAGCTGTGCTCCAGCCAGCTTCTGGGCCATTTTCCTGTGTCTGCTTCTCGTGTAGCCACGGGATTGCTGGGATTACAAATGTGCCTGATCAGATCCAGCTTTTGACATGGGTTCCAAAGATGAAACTCGGGTCCTCAGACCAGTGCAGAAAGTGCCTTTCCCCAGTGAGCCATCTCACCAGCCTCTAATGCCTATATTTAATCCATGATAAGAAAAATACGTAGGAGCCACAAAACTTTATGTCATTTAAGTTGACAACTTAAAGCTGAGCAGCTATTAACAGCACTCTCTTCTACACACACCCTGATTTGTTTTCCCTTCCCTTCTCCTTCAACATTCTCAACCCTGGCTCTTGGTCAACAAAAACGAAGTAACCACCTCTGCTTCTACAGATATAAAACGCAGAGGTGCTTAATGAAAATTATGATTTAAATAACATATTTCATACTTTAAAACTTCTGGAGAAAATTAGTCTAGAGAAAGCTCTCCCTTCAACAGCACAAGTCTAACTGAATTAGTAATAGATTGCACCGAGTGCTTGCACGCCATGTGCCAGGTACTTGAAGCTTTCATATACATCCCCTGGTCTCCAGCTCACATTGTCTCCTGGAAGGCGTACGATTACCCTCGTATGAGAAGCTGTCAGAGGAAAAGTTAGTTGTCCAGGTCACACTGCAATTAGGTGGCAAAATCAAGCTCCAAAGCCAAGTAAAGTTGACTTCAAAACTCAGGTTCTTCCTGATACATCACATTGCCAGGAGAAAGAATCCTTTCTTTCCAAGCTATAATCTGGGAGAAACAAATCTTTCTTTCTCCCAAGCATGGTCATGCGTGCTCTTATTATTTACAACAAGAAATTATAGGTCAAGAAAGTAGTCGTGGGGGAAGGCATAGTGAAATGGAGGAGGGTTAGTGTGACCTTGGAGAAGATTTAAATTGGGCCTCGCACACCGAGCATGAGTAATAAGGAGCAGATGGACACTTCTAAGGCACAGGAAATGAGGGAAACACAAAAACTGCAGCAGGAATTTGATCAGCACGGTGGCAGGAGCAGTGAGTAGCCTGATTTGGCTTAATCAGATTTGTAAAGGAACGGCAGGCTAAGGAATGGGAATATGCATTGGAGGGTGGGGGCCACATTAAAGACAGGATGAGGAAACAGTCTACTAATAGTTCATAGGGTAGGTTACTATAGGTAAAGAAAGTGGCCAAGGCAGGATCATAGTTGTCGACCCAAGAATCACGGGTTCCTGAATGACCTAGTCAGTAGGGACTGAGAAAAGGCAAGTGAGTTACAATGGCTATTATGTAAATAAAAGCAGAAGCCAGGGGACTGGAGAGGCGGTTCAGTGGTTAAGGGCACTGACTTCTCTTCCAGAGGTTCTTTTAATTCTGGGACTCAGAGGCAGAGCCAGGCAGACTTCTGTGAGTTCAAAGTCAACCTACTCTACAAAGGTAGTTCCAAGACAACCAGGGTTATACAGAGAAACTATCTCAAAAACAAAAACCAAACAACAAACAAAAGAAGTAAAACAAAAACTTCCTTTTCTGAGTCATTCAATAAACATTTATGGGCACTCACAGTGTATGGGGTGCTGTGTATGAAGGAAACACATGTGATTCCTGCCCACATGCAATGTCCAGCAGAATGAAAGATAAAGCAAAGTACTCGGGGCATTAACGCAGCCACACTGGGGTTCTAAGGGAACCTGGCTGGAGATAGTTTGAAGTAAGATTGGAGACTGAGTGGGTGTAACCCAGGAGAGAAGTGTTGCAGATGAGGCAAGAGTCTCTGAGGCAGAGGAAATGTATGAGCAAAGGTCTGGAACCAAGAGAGCACAGTATGTACTCCGGTAATTGTTTCATAGAGCTCTCTGTGCAGCAAGTGGGGGCACTGTCAGAGCTGGGGCTGGAGTGAGGTGTGTGTGTATACAATGTTACTTTTGCTTTAAACTTTTTTTCACCGATATCTATAACTGAGGCTCAGTAAAGTGGTTAAAATAATAAGAAACCAATTACTTTCAAGTATGGTACTGATGATCATGCAGTTAGGTGAAATAAACTGTATTTACAAAGGCAGACATAGAATGCTGTCTCATGTCAAATGGATGCATGAAACAGGAACAATTAAGGATGTGGCAAGAGAAATCAAGAGTGGGTGGTAAGAGACAATAACGTGTAGAATAAACAGGTTTTCAATAAAGAATGATACTTGAGAGGTTGGAGAAGTCAGATCATTAACTTTCTTAGTCACGTGACTTGGGGACCTTTTCTAAAAGATTAGTCTCAAACAAGAACACGGCACAATCTAATGTGTGCCTCATTTTATAAGATCATTATGGTGGGCCTCTGGGAAATGAACTACAAAAGAGGCCGCTCAGAGGCAAGAGGCCCAATTAGGAAAGACTAAAACATCTGTAATTAAGAGCAAGGCAGCAAATAGAAGCTAGATTTCTTCAGAGTTGGAAGCTAGAATCAAGAGAAACAGGTTTGAGGGGTCTATTCTGGAGCCCAGAGCCTGCATCCCTGAGGCATTATGGCACACAGTGAGATGGCTAAAGGCTAGCTTTTCCAAGCTCCCCTTGCTAGCAGTAGCCATGTAACAGTGTTCTAGCTGGTTATGTCCGCCTGGTTGTAGCCCTTCCTCTGTCTTGCCTTAAAGCTCCCTTATGGCTGCATGGAAAAGGTCAACTGAACTAATGAAATGTCAGCCCTGATAATGACAGCCACATACGTCACCTGTCGTCTATATGCACAGATGGTGTCCTGTTCATTCATTGGATTTGCGTTACCTGCAATTGAAAAACACTTCATATTGTGCAACGGAATCCCTTGGACAGCAGAATATGTGACCTATTTGGAGACTAGGGAATGTCAGGGAGCCACCAGCACCACTGGAAACTAGATGCGAAGGGGTGGGAAAGATAACGCAGGAAGTGGGAAAAGGGTGGAGGGCCAAAGCCAGGGAATTCTTCATTGTTGCTTTTCGAAGTAGTCACACATCACTTAATGACAGGTCTGTGTGAAATCCATTCACTATTAGACAATTTACCTATGTGCTCACCTTATGCTTACACAACCGAATGGCTTAACTTATGCCCACCTAAGCTGTACGCTAGCTCCTATACTATAAACCTGTCCAGCATGTCACTGAGCTAAGCACTGTAAGCAACTGTCACGCCCTTGTGTCTGTGGATCCACACACACCAAAAGACGGAAAAGGTCATAGCAAGTCTTCGGGTCTGTCGAGAACTTGTGGGAGCACTGTTGATGGAAGTCTTTGTGTGGTATTTAGAAGCTGGAAAGAAAAACAGGACAGCATAACCAATGTCTGAAGGCTAAGACTGGTAAGCTAGTGCTCGGAGTGAGGGAGAGCACTCGGAAGAGTTGCCAATAATTCCTAGTACGGTGCTGCTGACAAGAGCCCTCCTCTGCTGCCTAGCTTCTTATTTACAGTCTCCTTACTCACTAGCCTCCAGGAATTCCTCTCTGAGCCCCACTCCTCCACAGGTGTCCACACCAAAGTGTCACGGTAGCTCTGAACACTTGCTCCCTAATAGCACTTCTCTCTAAAGCCATGACTCTGTCTCCCCCCCCCCCCCCGTGCTCCTTTACTAGGTTACAATCTCAGGAAGAAACGGATGGTGGCTGTCTATTATAGGAATATGTCCAGTGCCCAATACACACAGCAAGCTGGGAAAAGGTTTCGAGAGATCAGGAGGCCACCATTAAAGGAACATCTAGGGAAATGGGTAAAGTCGGTATCCACGGAATACTTAATGGGATACATCCACAGTTGTTGCTAAAAGCCCGTGAGTGAGGGGGAACTGCAAATGGGGGTGGTAAATCGGTGATAAAAAGTTGGAACGACACGTAGCGTGGACCAAGGAGAGAAGTGCAGCCCCGAGAGAATCCCAAACTAGAGGGTACAGACTTCCTTTTCTCTTCCTGCACACCAAAGAATGCCTGTGGTCAGGTTAATAGTGCCAGCGTCTGGTGTACAGTGGGTACTAAACAAATCCCGAAAGAACTTATCTCCGTGTCTGTAGTGCCTATCATAATGCCTGACATCTAGAAAGTACTCAAGCAAAGTTAAGCAGGTGAAAGGTACCGCTGGGAGGAAAGCTAGTGGCCCAAAGCTAATCGCCAGAGGATCGTGCCTGGGGACGGGAAGGACTGTTTCCAGCCTTACTGGCGCGCCACCTTCCTTGCCCTTCTGATTTGCATGCATCCTTCCATCACTTGCTCACAGGACGCGAGGCACTCGGATCAGAAAGCAACACACCACTCCCGATAACATCTACCAAGTCACTCCTTCCCAACCTTAGACTCATCCAATCCTGCTTACCAGTCTGACAGCGTTCCGGCTCCAGGTCCTCAGCACACGCGCTGCAGCCATCTTACTCCGGAAATAGCCACCAGAGCACAGCTGGGAGAGACGCCTCCTCCAGGCGACCAATCTCAAGACGCGAGACGCACCTCCCTGAGTGGCCAATAGGAGAGAAGGAACGAGCCTCCCACTCGGCAGCCAACCATGGCGCGGGGCGGGGCCGACTGAAGCCCCCCCCCCTCCGTGAGGGGTAAGGGGATTGAGGGAGGGAGAAGGTACAAGTGGGGAGGAGGGCAGCTCAAAAAGGGTTTGGGGGTGTTAAGTACACGCACACCAACAACCAATCTTTTTAGTTCAGATAATGGAAATAAGTCATGTATAGGAGCTGTAGTGACATGGGTTCAGTCTCCAGCACTAATATCAAGTAGTTCATAACAGCCTACAGTTCTAGTTCCAAGGATCCGACGCCCTCTTCTGGCCATCTCGGAGCCCCTGCATGCATGTGCTGTACTTAACAGTTGCACCCACACATACATAAATAAGATTTGGGGGTGTGCTTTTTTAAGGATATGCAAGAAGAGACATTAATTGAAGACCTGAGGAGTCAGTAGTAAATTGTCCTTTCTGGTGTTGTGCTGTGACTACAATAAGGACAGAAATATAGAATATTTCTATATCTCCTAGCAAGACTCTAAAGCACTATGTGTTCATAAGTCCATATGGGAACACGTCTCCATGATTAGGAATTCCTCCTCCCGTGTGGTGTCCTTGAGATTGTCGAAACTGACTTCTCACATCTAAAAGAAACATGTCCTCACTTTGCCTTTGAGTCTTAGAGAATGTGGTCAGATGCAGCAGCCCCGTTTAAGAAACGCAACATAAACTTATAACCCTGAATTACTTTGCCCCTTGAAGAAATATCAAACTGAGCTCAAGTGGAATGGGTAAGGGAACATCTGAAACCCAGCTCTACAAGGGTGTGCATGGGTAGGGAAGGCATAGATAGCACATTGTGAATCAAAGGTCAGTCACCCTGAGCTATGTGATGAGATAAAAAACATTCTTAAAAAAAAAAAAAAAAAAAAAAAAAAAAAAAAAACAAAGCAAGAGGGATAGAGAATGAGAGAAAGGGAACTAGAACTTTCTTTAATAGGTGGTGTAGAGATGTACACACACACACACACACACACACACATATATATATATATATCCAGTAAATTCAATTGTTCTGCATCTTAGACTAAAAATCTGCAACAATGTCTAAGGGATTAGAAAGGATGGAACGGAAGGAAGCAGGGGGCAATATAAATCCTCAGCGCTGGAAAGTCACTGGTTGTGGAACAAAAACCTCAGGTTTTTCACAAGCTGTCTGACTTTACACAGATGCACTCTTTTTGCCAGTTTGTGTAACAAACAGACATCTACTGTAGGCAATAAATATACATCATTGCATTTATCAGAAAGTCTGCAGTAGTCAGATGTGGTAAGGAGTGCCTTGGATCCCAGAGGAAGGTGGATCTTTGTGAATTGGAAGCCAGCCAGGACCACAAAGTGAGTTCCAGTATAGTCAGGGCTGTGAGACAGAGAAACCATGTCCCCAACATTGCAATAATCAAAAGAACTTGATTTTAAAATTTTTTCCCATTAAACTTTTTATAGGCACATTGAATAGCCTTGATAATCTTATATGTTCTTGCTTGTATAACAAGAGACAGGAATTGTTCCTAAAGAGTGGATAATCAGTTCTTGACAGATACTATGTAACTTTCTTCCTTTCAGGTTTCTCTTAATTCTATCTTATTTTCAGGAAACAACCAGTTTATTGTCATACCTCAGTAGATTCATTTCCATAATATGGATTATGATCTGATTATGTTCTTATCTATGTTTGTAGCTGGGTTTTGGAACCTGTTCACTAGATCTGAATGGGGTATCGCTAACTAATGCCAAATGATGTAATTCTTGACGAGCCAATGTCCAACGGATTAGAGAGAATGAAATGGATTTTGGTTAGTAAGACTAACTGGGAGGGAGGGACCCAGGGAAGAAGGAAGGGGGAGAGAGACAGATACTGTAAAATGACCCTAGGGCCATTGTACAAGCTAAGCAAGCCCTCTACCATGACCACTGAGCTTCATTGCCAGCTTTCTGCTTCTCTATTTACTAGTTTTAGATTGAGACAGGATCACCATAAGCTGTCTGGGTGACCTTGAAGTCATGGTTATGCTTCTACCCCTCCATACTGCTTAGTATCTGAACCACCAAGCCAAGCTTAGAAACATAGAACTTTGAGACAGATAATGTTTATCTTCAACTTTAACTTAATGTTAGATTGCTTTGCAATGTGATTTTTTACAAAATAACTTGTCTAGCAGCTGAGAGTAAGAGGATTCTTCATTTTTCATATGACAGCTTTAAAAATATTTACCTATTCAATAGTATTAGTGTTTCTTAATTAATAAAGTTGAACAGGTTTCATGTGTTTACTGGTTCTCTCCCACCCCACTCCCACCACAGTCTCACTGTGTAGCCCTGGCCTGGAACTGATATGTTCTCCAAGATCTTAGAGATCTATTTGCCTTTGTTGGTTAAAGGTATGTGCCACCCACACCAACCCTGGTTATTGATTTTCAAATGCTTACCTCATGATTTTAACTGTTTCCTCTATGTTGTGTGTATTCCTTTTTCATTGTTTTCTTATTGATTCTTTTTTTGGGGGGGGGTGGGGACGACAGAGTTTTATGTAGCACCCCATCCTTGAATACCTACCATTGTGGCCAAAAAACAAGCCAAACCAAACCAAAACCAAACCAAACCAACCAACCAACAAACCAACAAAACAAACAAACAAACAAACAGATAGACAGACAGACAGACCTGTTGAACTTAGTAGGCAGACTTTACTGATTTACACACCAGCCTTCTTGTTGACTTTTCTTGTTGGCTTGAGTAGGGGCTCTCTAAACTATGCAGTGACTTCTACAAAAATGAAAGTCCCTTCTATTCTTTGGTTTGGCAATTTCTAGTTCACATACACGCAATAACCTGAAAGTTCTAACTTAATTGATCTGGTGGGGCTTTTGTTGTTAACTTTTAAAAATGACATTGGTGTTATTTCTCTGTTGGGACTTTGGTAAACCATACTGCTTTTGAAACTTTAGACAAAAACTTTCCAGAAGACACATTTTCTTTCTTTCCTTCTTCCAACCTGAGAAGAATTCCTGGGAAATCCCAGCTCCAAGTGTCTCTGTAGCCCGGGCTCACTCCTGCAATGCCTGCCGGTTACAGTGTTACCTACAGCTTTTTGGCTGGTTTCTACATCATACTTTTATGTCGTCCACTTCCTTCTACCACCGAATTAACAGCAGGAGTTCAGCATTAGAAAGCGTAAGCTGGGGCTGAGACTGTAGGGTTTTGGTACAGTGTTGATCTGGCTTTCATCTAACCTCAGCATCAGTCTCCACACCGTGAAGAGTAAGAATGAGAAGAATAAGCTTTCCTCAGAGGGTGTTATGTTCATGTAATAGAATTCTAATGTGTGTGATAATCACAATACCACAGGGAGGGTGGCTGCTTCTCCATAGGACCCAGGTGGGATTCTCAGCACCTACCTGGTGGCTCACAATCCTGTGATTCCAGTCTTTAGGCTTGTGCACAGATGTACTTGTAGACAATATGCCCATGCAAGAAGATTATTCAAATAACATTTTAAAAGTACAACATTTATATTCCATTCCCACAGCAGCCTTGCTTCAATGTCTCATTATTTCCTGCCTGTAAAACTACATCACTAGTATCTCCTATTTTAGACTCTTAGGCCTCTAATTTATCTTCTAGATACTATAAGGGGTTTGCACCTCTTCCTTTGGTTAGCAGACCATGAGACAATGAAGTTTCTCTGAACCTCGTGCTGGGAAAAGCTGGGGTTCCTGAGCCAGCCAGAGGGCAAGTTCGTCTTCCAGGAAGATATGTACAGTTCTGAAAACTGTTAGACCAATTTGCAGAAGAGATTGAGCCAATGACAGGTCTATTTTGGCCTGGACCACACCTAGATTAGGGCCACTTATTTGTGCCCTCTACTTAAACATCAGGACCCTGAAGATAAGACTTTATTTCTTTCTCTTCCCAATGGAACCATACTTAACAGATCTTGTTCTGCTTTTCAGTATTACTTATTTCTTGGATTGCCTATTGAGAAGATGTTGGCTGAACCTACTTTATTAGGGCTGCCAGAGGCCAGGCTATGACGGTAACATTTTAAATAACCATACAATCATAGCTAACATTCCATACTCAACTGTGAGTACTTCCCTGATTACTATCTTGGGGCATGTTCCAGATTGGTTAAGTAATCTATGTGCTTCCAAAATAATGTGTTAGTACAGTATCCAGATTAAGCGACAGAGATGTTTCATCACACAATTCAGACTCATTTCCCAGTTTTTGAGGTACTGGAGGATGCTGGAGAAACCAGAGCTACGCATGAATGGGAAGATAAAATACCAGCCTGAGGGATAACTGAAGAATGTACCTGTTGGGAAAAGAGCTCCTGGAGCCTGAAGGTTTTGCTGTGGCACCCCCTTGTGGCCAGCCTAGTTCCCTGCTAGTTTGGGCACAAGACAGGCCAACTTCGCCCCGCGCGCAGCCTCTTTGAGCGCCGGGCGGAGCGCATGCGTACAAGTTGCGGGCCGGGTCCACGGAGGAATTCGTTCCCACATCCACAGTTTCCCGGGAGGCTCTAGTTCTTTCTCCTTCCGGCGAGCTCGGCCCGGAAGCGCAGTGTGGGGCCAGCGGGCCTGCCGGCGCCTGCTCTTTTTCCCGTTGCAGCAGGGGCGTGGTCGCTGCAAGCGGGGCTCAGGCGCGCCGGCAATGGAGGGACAGCGGGTGGAGGTGGACGGCGGGATCATGGAAGGGGTGAGTGCGGGGCTGTGTGGGGCCGGAGCTAACTGTGGCGGCGGGACCTCTACTCAACCTGTCTGGTTTCTTCACCCCGGTCCTCTGCAGGGCGGCCAGATCCTCAGGGTTTCCACCGCCCTGAGCTGCCTCCTGGGCCTCCCCTTGCGCGTGCAGAAGATCCGCGCCGGACGCAGCACGCCGGGCCTCAGGTACCGCCGGCGGGCCGTCTGGCGGGATGTTTGGGTAGGGGACTGGGCGTCTCGAGATCGGAACCTTGGTTATGGGGTGGAGGAGGCCCCGGGCAGCATTCAGAGTGCGGCCTTCGCCCTCCTTTTCTGTTCTTAGGGCGGGCCGCAATTTGCCCTTAGGGCGCATTGAAACAGGGTAATTTGTCCGAGTCTTGTCACTGGTAGGTTTATTGTTGTTACAATTATTAATATTGCAAGTTATCATCTACTCTAGGGTAATCCTGAACTTCTTAAGTAGGGAGAATAACCTTGAACTTTTGGTTCCCCTTGCCTCCACCTCGCAGATGCTAGAATTACAGCTGTGTGCCACCATGGCCAGTTTATGCGGTTCTGGAGATGAAACCTAAGGCTTCCTCCATACTGTGCATGCCCTCTACACACTGCACTACATCCCTGTCTCTTTTTATGAGAATAGCAGTCAATGTTTGATGCAGTCCAGGCTGGCACCAAACTCCCTTTGGGCCTCTTCCTCCCAAGTGTTGGACAAGTATGTGCCTGTTTTCATAGAGTGCTTTGGGTGGAACCCAGGACTTCGTGCATGTTAGGCAGACACCCTAAAAACTGAGCTGCATTCCTGTTGACAGTGCCGTGTAAGAGGTGGGGGGAAGAGATGGAGAGAGAGAAGTAATTTGCTATATATGATGTCACCGTGAATATGTGGATGCCAGAGGATAACTTAATGGGGTCAGTTCTTTCCACTTTTACACAGGTTCTAGTAATCAGACAGGTTTTTGGGCTTGTGTGGCAAATGGTTTTACCAACTGAGAGCTACCTTACTGGCCTCTGGTTTTGTTTCTTAGTTTTTAAAATGTTTTATCTTATTATTTTAGAGTTCTTTATGTTTGTGGACACGTGTGGGTGTTTTGCCTCCATGTGCATCTGCACCACATGCATACAGTGTCCACGGAGTTCAGAAGAGGGGATTAGATGCCCTGGCACTGGAGTTAGAGATGGTTATGAACCACCATGTGGGTGCTGAGAACTGAAAACCGGAGCCCCTGGAAGGGCATCAAGCGCTCATACATGGATGAACCATCTCTTTAGCCCAGGCTGGCACGGTGCACTCTATGCAGCTCAGACCAGCCTCAGACTGCTGTTGCTCCTTCTGCACCAGCTGCCCACACGCTGAGATTACAGTCTAGAGCCACCATACCCGACTTGTAAAGCAAAACTATGTGGTATTCGGGCTAATACAGCACCAGTGCTCTGAGCTGGAGAGATGGCTCAGTGGTTACGAGCACTGGCTGCTCTTCCAGAGGTCCTGAGTTCAGTTCCCAGCAACCACATGGTGGCTCACAACCGTCTGTAATGAGGTCTGATGCTGTGTTCTGGTGTGTCTGAAGACAATTACAGTGAACCCACATACATGAAATAAATCTAAAAAAGAATAGCGGTCAAATTGTATTAGTGCACATCCTAATAGCTTCCCTTTAAGTTAATTGGACCTTTAAACAGATCACATGGGAATTTAGGGGATGAGACGTCCATAATTGGGACAGTACAGGTTTCAAGGGTTGGTAATTGAGTGAAATTCAAGCAAGACTGGTGGCTTTTAGATAGTTTTAGACTACCTGATTTTTAAATTTTTATTTATGTATACTTTTGTTTTGCCTGCATGTATGTCTGTATGAGGATGTCAGATCCCCTGGAACAGGGGTCATAGATAGTTGTCAGCTGCTGGGAACTGAACCCTACTCCTGGAAAAGCAGCCAGTGCTCTTACCCACTGAGCCATCTCTCCGGCCTCTGGTTTATCTTTTTTGGGCATATGTTTAATTTGAAACAGTTCACTACCATAGCCTAAATAACCAGTCTTGAAACCTTTAAGAAGTTGTCTCTAAGCAATGAGTCCAAGCACATTAAAAACCTGAGCAAAGTTCTGCTGTTGAAGACATCACACTTGCTTTCTGGCCGTTGCTTTTGTAACTGTGTCATAGAGCGGGGTATAGGCAGTCTGATTGAACACGTTCTGACACAGTCTTATGACCTGAAGGCCTCAGCATTTATCTGGACTGGAAATGGTTCGGGATTTGTGTGACGGGCACCTGGAGGGAGCAGAAATAGGCTCAACAGAGATAACCTTTACACCTGAGAAGATCAAAGGTGGAGTCCACACGGCCGATACCAAGACAGCAGGGTATGTATGTCTCACTTAATCCTCCCTTCAGACCTAGACTCAGATGTAGGTTCTCTGGGCTTCCTGGGAATGCTCTTTGGACCTTTTGTGGTTTTTTCCTTTTAAAAATGTAAATCATAAATCATAAATCTACTTGTTTAGTTTTAGCTGTTATTATTTTCAGATTGTTTTTTGTTTTGTTTTTAAGACAAGGCCTCTCTATAAATGCACACTGATGTTGAACTCTAGCAAAACATACCCAGCCTCATGGGAAATGGTTATCTTCACGAACTTCTAAGAACCCCTCCTCACACCATCCCACAATGGTAGAATGTGGGGAGGAAGCAGTGTTTTTGATTGCTTCTGTGAGCTCTCTGACTGACTGCTTCCTTGTTTTGCTCCTGGTACTGGAATGCTAGTGTATTGCCTCAATCCTGGCCGAGTATGTTGCCACTGAGGTTTATCCCCAGCCCCTGGTTGCTTTTCTCTTTTTTTAAAGATTTATTGATTTATTATGTATAAGTACACTGTAGCTGTCTTCAGACACACCAGAAGAGGGCATTAGATCTCATTACAGACGGTGGTGAGCCACCATGTGGTTCCTGGGAATTGAACTCAGCACCTCTGGAAGAGCAGTCAGTGCTCTTAAGCACTGAGCCATCTCTCCAGCCCCCCTTTTGATTGCTTTTTAAAGTAACCTTTTTTTTAAACTGTAATTTTCTGTTATAGAGAATCTGACAGAATAAAACATTATATTATAAACCTTTTGTCAGTTCAGAAATAGCTTTAAATGAATTATGGTTATTTTCCGAAGATGTTATTAAACACATGAAATCTGACCTATGGTGTAAGTAGACTTCTCTGCAAAGCCACCTGTGATTGGGCTTAAAATGAGATGTGTCAAGTGAGAATGTTCCTAAGGCAAGGAAAGAATTTGATGTGTCTTATTAGCACATTGTTATTTTATACAAAAAAAAAAAAAAAAAAAAGGAAGAAAAAGTCATAGTTATCTTTCTAAAAATTAACTAAAATGGTCACAAAAGTTGAAGCTGTAAGAGAAAGTATTTATTCCAAACCTTCCTTGCTGTGAATTAGGAAGTCAAACCCCATCAACGTTAAGGGATTTATCCATGGTCTTGGAGTTAGGGTAAGAACTGACATTAGAATTTAATTAAGTCTTTTGCCTCCTTATACCCCTTCCCCAAACAGGGTTTTACTGTGTAATCCTGGAACTCATGAAGTAGACCAGGCTGGCCTTGAACCCACAGACATTACCCTCCATGTCTCCTGAGTGCTGAGATTAAAGCCACCACCTGGCTATGCCTTCTGATTTTTAGAAAATTCATTTTCTTTTGTGTTAGTGTGTGTGTGTGTGTGTGTGTGTGTGTGTGTGTGCGCGCGCACATGTACAAACATGGCATGCTTTGGAATGTGTGTGTCAGTCAGGGGACAACCTGTGGAAATCAATTCTGTCTTTGAAGCATCTTGGTCACAGGAATTGAACCTGTGGTATGTGTGACTGTCTGAGTGGTTTCTCTAGTCCTTGCCTCCTAATATATTATCAAGGAGATAATATATTAATTTAATATATTAATTAATTTAACTTAAGCTTGAAGTTGATAGTCCAGTTTCACATAGGAGATCAACAGTAGCAGAGTCTAAGCAGGAAAGCCCATTTTAATATGTATCACACTTAGTTCATGTTATCCCTAGCTGTGATTGCAGTGCTGGGAGTTCTGTCCTGTGTCTGGCTTTGTGGTTCCTTACTCTTCTAAGAGTAAGATTTTCGATACTGTGTTCAGAATCTAATTTTAACCAGGAGAACATACACTCTAAATGTTGCATTACTTAGAAGAACTTGTGGCTTATGTAAGCTAAGTGTCTCTTCTTTTGTTTGTTCCTAGACTCCACTTCTTAGAAGAATGTATTACATCTTCTGTGTTTTCTTCTCTAATGCCACATGCCAATGAATATTTAGAGAGTTGATGAAACTGCTTATCAGGAATGGAGATTTTTTAAATGATCTTAAAAGATTTATCAGAATTATTAATACCATGGGCAAACAGACAGAAATAGAGACTTTATAGTTTAGTACACTTGTGTCTGTTATATAATGTTGAGGAATTTCTTTCAATTGTAGGTTCTATTTCTAGTTCCCTTTAAAAGTGCAATCTAATGGGATATACTCTGTAGACCAGGCTGGCCTTGAACCCACAGAAGTCCCCCTGCCAATGCCTTCAGGTGCTGGGATTAAAGGTGTGTGCCACTATCACCTGCTATTCCTCCTAATTAAAAAAAAAATTAACTTATTGCATTTGCTTGTGTGTGTACATGCACACACATGCATGTGTACGCTCCTGTGTGCACACACACAGGCACACAGACACACAGATACACAGATATGTATAAATATGCATGCTTTGGAGTGTGTCTGAAGGCCAGGGGGACAACCTATGTGAATAACTTTGTTTAATCTGATTGGTTTCATTTTGAAGAAGGGAAATTTATTTTAAAAATCTGACCAAATACTTCATTTTTAAAAACACTTCACATTGTGTGGTAAAGTTTTGTGATTCTTCATGTTGACTCGAAGGAGAAAACTCCTTGTTACACATTCTGTTTCTAGTCACATGAATGTCTGTGGTGGGAGGAAGATGCTAGTCTTGGCTCTTCTGAATGCATTTTCATAAACTGCTGCTTTCAAGAATACTTTTAGAAAAATTGAGGTTTTATTCTTTTGTTTGTTTGGTTTGGTTTTTGAGACAGGGTTTCTCTGTGTAGCCTTGGCTGTCTTGTAACTCACACTCAGACCCACCTTCCTCTGCCTTCCAGGTACTGGAATTAAAGGAATGTGTTACCACTGCCCAGCCACATTTTTATTTTTAATTTATTTTTATTTTTTAAAATTAATGAATGAATTAATTTTATTTATTTATTTACTTATCTTGGTGATGTTGGGTACTCAACGAAGGCCTTACAAATGAGAGGCTGAAACCATTTATGATAATCTAGTTTGCTTTTGGTTTTCTACTTTGAAATACTTCTGTAAGATTCAGTATTTTACCCTTCAGATACTGGAGTGCTTTCTAACTTTTCTGTTGTCTGAGCTTCAAGTCACATTGTTGGAAGTAACAAATACAGCTGCTCTGAGACTCAAAAGACAGTCCAGTGAAGCTGTTCTGCCTTTTCCTTAGGAGTGTGTGCCTCTTGATGCAGGTTTCAATGCCCTGTGTCCTGTTTGCTGCGTCTCCGTCGGAGCTCCGTCTGAAAGGCGGCACTAATGCTGAGATGGCGCCGCAGATTGATTACACCATGATGGTAAGGCACCCAGGTCTCTTTAAATTCCTGTTCAAGCGTTCTAGCTCTTTGTAGAAGAGGGAACAAAGTACGGGTTACTTTAGGGTTTGTGTTGCAAATTAAGATTGTGTTCAGGCTGATTTCTTTTGAGGACCTAAAAAGTATAATTATGTAAATTATCAGTTATATAAATCACCTGCTTTTATTTTAGTTTTGGCTTGTTTATAGGGAAGAAAACGGTTACAGGTTGAGTTCGTCTGGTCTGAAATACTAAATGTGCAGAATTGGACCAGTGAGCCGGTTCACTGGGTAAGAGAGCACTTACTACACTACCCTGATGTCCTGACTCAGCACCTAGAGCACAGGAAAGGCCAGCACTGTCTCTTGACAAGTGTCCTCTTGACCGTCACACAAACGTGGTGCACATACCCCCCCACCCCCTACTCAGACAATACAGTACCCACGTGATGCTGCAAGTCGGACCTTCCCCCCCCACTCCATGTGACGTGCTGTGGTCACAACAGAGCTGCACAGGTCACCGTATGCAGATTGTGTGTAACATGTGAAACACAAGTGAATTTTATGTCTGCATCCCGTGTGTTTGTGCAAATACTATAGACTCTGAACAAGTCAGACACACCTGTGGCTCTGAGCACTTTCAGACAAGGATATTAAATATGTATTAGTGGTTCTTCTTCAGGTTTATTGTGGCATAGTTCTTTACCACTAAATTTACACCTTTAAACATAGTTTTAAGAATTTTATACAAATATATAACTGTGAACTAACTTTCACAACCGAAGTATGGAATAGTTTTATTAAAAAAAAAGAAAGAAAGAAAGAAAGAAAATTACAAACTTTTTTTGCTAGTTCTGCCCAGAACCTGCCAACCATTGTTCTTTTTAAAAATTATTTTATTGAATATTCTCTGTATTTACATTTCAGATGTTACCCCCCTATAACCCTCCTCCTCTACTTGTTTCCATGAAGATGCACCCCCTCCCAACCACCTACTCCACCTCAGCACCTTGGAATTCCCCTACACTAGGAAACCAAGCTTTCACTGAACCAAACGCCTCTCCTCTCACTGATTCCAGACAATGCAGACAATCCTCTGCTGCATATGCAACTGGACCCATGGGTCTCTCCATATGTGCTCAATGGTTGGTGTTTTAGTCCATGGGAGTTGTGGAGGTTTTGGTTGGTTGATAATTTTGTTCTTCCCATGAGGTTGCAGACCCTTTCTGCATATGAGGTGAATCCCCAGGTGAGGCAGTCTCTGGATAATCTTTTCTTCAATCCCTGATTCTCTCTTTGAACTTGTATTTCCTCCCATGAGTGTTTTATTCTCCCTTTTAAGAAGGACTGAGGCATCTACATTCTGGTCTTTGTTCTTTTTGAGCTTCATAAGATCTGTGTTTCTTGGGTATTCAGAGCTTTTTGGGCTAGTATCCGCTTATCAGCGAGTGCATACCATGTGTGTTCTTTTGTGACTGAGATACCTCACTCGGGATGGTAGCTTCTAGTTCCATCCATTTGCCTAGGAATTTCATAAAATCATTGTTTCTTTTCTTTCTTTCTTTTCTTTAAGACAACTGTCTTTTTTTTTTTTTTTTTTTTTTTTTTAGATTTATTTATATGAGTACAGTGTTGCTGTCTTCATGCACACCATAAGAGGGCATCAGATCTCATTACAGATGGTTGTGAGCCACCATGTGGTTGCTGAGATTTGAACTCAGGACCTCTGGAAGAACCATCAGTGCTCCTAACCACTGAGCCATTTCTCCACCCTAAAGTCATTGTTTCTAATATCTGTGTAGTACTCCATTGTGTAAATGTACCACAACTTCTGTGTCCATTTCTCTGTTGAAGGACATCTGGGTTCGTTCCAGCTTCTGGCTATTATAAATAAGGCTGCTATGAACATGGTGGAGCTTGTGTCCTTTTTACATGTTGGAGGAACTTTTGGGTATATGCCCAGGAGTGGAATAATTGGGGCTTCAGATAGAACTATGTCCAGTTTTCTGAAGAACCATCAGACTGATTTCCAGAGTGGTTGTACCAGCTTGCATTCCCACCAACAATGAAGGAGTGTTTCTTTTTTCCCACATTCTCACCAGCATCTGCTGTCACCTGAGTTTTTTATCTTAGCCATTCTGACTGGTGTGAGGTGGAATCTCAGGGTTGTTTTAATTTGCATTTCCCTGATGAATAGGGATGTTAGCATTTCTTTAGGTCTCAGCCATTCGGTATTCCTCAGTTGAGAATTTTTTGGTTAGCTCTGTACCCTATTTCTTAATAGGATTATTTGATTCTCTGGAGTCTAACTTCTTGAGTTCTTTGTATATATTGGATACTAGCCCTTTATCAGATGTAGGATTGGTAAAGATCCTTTCCCAATCTGTTGGCTGCCATTTTGTCCTTTTGACAGTGTCCTTAGCCTTACAGAAGCTTTGCAATTTCATGAGGTCCCATTTGTCAATTCTTGATCTTAGAGCATAAGCCATTGGTGTTCTGTTCAGGAAATTTCCCCCTGTGCCTATGTATTTAAGCTCTTGCCCACTTTCTCTTCAAATAGTTTCTGTATGCCTGGTTTTATGTGTAGGTCTTTGATCCACTTGCACTTGAGCTTTGTACAAGGAGATAAGAAAGGGTCTATTTGCATTCTTCTGCAAGCTGACTGCCGGTTGAAGCAGCACCATTTGTTGAAGAGGCTGTCCTTTTTCCATTGGATGTTTACAGCTCCTGTGTGGAAGATCAATTGACCATAGGTGTGTGGGTTCATTTCTAGGTCTTCAATTCTGTTCCATTGATCTACCTGCCTGTCTCTGTACCAGTACCATGCAGTTTTTATCATGAGTGATCTTTAATATAGCTTGAGGTTAGGGATGGTGATTTCCCTGGAAGTTCTTTTATTGTTGAGGAGAGTTTTCGATATCCTAGGTTTTTGTTATTCCAAATGAATTTGCAAATTGCTCTTTCTAACTCTATGGAGAACTGAGTTGGGATTTTGAAGGGCATTTCTGTTCTCTTAGTTCTGCCCTTTCAGTGTCATAGAAGGTACTAATGCTCTACATAGCCTTATAATTTGGTGGGGTTTTCCTCTTTTGAGACAGGCTCTTACTTATCCCAGGCTGGCCCTAGATTTGATATGTACAGAGGAAGTCCTTGGACTCCTGATCCCCGTGTTCACCTCCAGGGTGCTAGAGTTAAAAGTGTGCACCTCCATGTTGATATGGCACTGTAGAGTCATTCCTAGGATCGGGTGTGTGGAGCTGCTGTTACAACATAGACTTGCTTAAGTAAAAGTTAAATGTGTAGCTATGTAACAGATTTTTGTTTGAACGAGTTGGTGTCAGTCTTTTGTTCCTGTGTAGCACCAGCTGAGCAGCTCACTTCATAGTGGTTTTCATTTAGTAACTGAACTTGGTGAATCTATGCATACTGCTGGCTAAAGGAACAACTGACTTTTTCAGGTTTTCAAGCCAATTGCTGAGAAGTTTGGTTTCACATTTAATTGTGACATTAAAACGAGGTAAGTTACTCAGTCCTCAGCACCCACCCCTCCCTCCCTTCTGATGGCAGTGCTGTGGATCCGACACAGCTCTGTGTGCAGCCCATCCTCCTGCTGCCGAGTCATATCTCCAGCACTTAGCCCTTCTCACTAATTACATGCTCCAAAGATAGTGCAAAGGGCAGGTTTAGAGAACTGCTACTCTTAATGCATTGTGTTTTGTGATATATTTCTTACAGAAAATATTTGTACTTTGTGTCTTACATATAAACTGTAGAGCTGTAGGACCTTTCCAGCCACCAGTGGTGCTCATTTGTTTCTTGACAGAAATCTTTTCATGAGAATTCCCACATGCAGATCGTCATAGCGAGAGTTACTCGTTCCTGTGTTATCCATCCTCTGAACAGGCGAAGGATCCCTGTGTGTGGACAGCTGCACTAGGCACTCTGGGATCATAGACTGCTCCATAGCCAAGTCAGAACTGACTTCCTCAGAAAGCCCAGCCTTAGGGATGTCTCTGTAAGACTGTCCTGTGCTTACCGTGACGAGAGTAAAGTGTTCTGCGTGGAGCTTAGTGTGTTAAGGTCACAGTGCCCCAGGTTTTCTGTCCAGTTTCATCTTCCCTCCTGTTAAAATAGAAAATAATGATTTCTTATTTGGACTGTTGATGAATGTATTCATTCCTTTTCCTCTGTTGGAGCCTCTTTGCAACCTACAATCTAAGTAGATTGTAAACTACACCGTCTTCCCAGGCAGAGACTCCTGAGGATGGAGTGGAAGCACAGCAGTTCTCAGCGTCTGCGGTAAATGACTAGGACAGTTTAAATTTGTTAGAGCTCACCTGCTTATACATTCCTGAAGAGTTGGTCTGAGTGTCCGTCATGAAGCTGCTGTTTCAGGCCTAGAAAACAGAAACTAGCAGAGCCAGTGTGGAGAGTGTATGCTCTCAGACAGCACTTGAGTAGAAGTTGCTGTAGTGAGGAAAACTGTGCTGTAGCCAGTGAGCACCCGATAATCTCAGGGCACCGAGAGGATGATTTCTACGGGTGCTGTGGATTGCAGCTCAGGATGCAGTCTGTCTCTGAGCTATACTTCTGGCCGTAATTTCCACAACGTCGACATTGAGAGTGCAGATATCATGTAGACCTTTTCATGAACTTGTACAAATTACATACCTTTTGTATCATTCCTGTTCCAGTAATATATTGTTCAGCCTGACTCTGTCCTCAGTTACGAAGTATATATTTGTTCTATGTTTCCTAGGGGCTATTACCCTAAAGGGGGTGGTGAAGTGATTGTCCGAATGTCACCAGTGAAACGGTTGGACCCAATAAATCTGACTGATCGAGGCTCTGTGACTAAGATTTATGGGAGAGCTTTCGTTGCCGGTGTTTTGCCACTAAAAGTAAGTTGTCACAGTGCTCTTAGAAGTGTATGGACTCCTTGGTGATTTTGAGAGTACTCTCTTTTCTTTCAAAATAAGAGCCTCAGACAGTTGGAGGTTTTGTTTCTTTTTCTTTTGAGGATTTTGTTTTAAGACAGGGTGGCATGAATAGCTCAGGCTTTCTGAAAGTTTATAGACCTAGTAAACCCAGAGTTTATGTATGCTAGTTAAATGTACTACTGCACGAGTTGCAGACCTAGCCTGAGAACGTTTTTTAAATTTATTTATTTTGTGTGGGTGGGGATTAGGCTGCATTCCATGGTGCACATGTGGAAGTTTGGGGCACACGTCACAGTGTGTTTGTAGAGGTAAAAGTGGTCAGCGCCTACAGGAGCCATTTCAATCCTTCCACCATGTGAGCCCTGGGGCTCTGATACATGTCAGCAGGTCTGGTAGCAGGTGCCTTTACCTGTGGAGCCATTTTAACCAAGGTGGCCCAAGAAGTATTTATTTTCTTCATACGGTCTTACTTGGCTGGCTTGGAACTTACCGTGTACATCAGGCTGGCCTCATTCTGTAGATTGATGTTAAGGTGATATATGTTCTCTTTGTCTTCCAAATGCTGGGATTAAAGCAGTACCCCACTCTGCCTGGCAGGACTTTGTTTTTTAATTAATTAAACATTTAATTTATATATTTTTGAGGTTTATATATATATTTGTTTGATTTTCATTGTTTGGCCTGCACATATGACTGTGTGAGGGAGTCAGATCTCCTGAACTAGAGTTACAGATGGTTGTGAGCTGCCATCTGGGTAGGGTACTGGAAATTGAACCCTGGTCCTCTGGAAGAGGAGTCATCTCTCCAGCCCTGACTTATTTACTTGTTTTGTCTGTTTGTTTTGTACTGTTTTATTATCTTGTGTGTGGGTATTTTGCCTGCACTTATATTTGTGCTCCATGTATATGCAGTGGCTTCTGTGGGTCTCTCGGGAGTGGAATTACAGATGGTGGTGAGCTGCCACATGGGATCGAATTGGGTTCTCTGGAAGAGTAGTCTGTGTTCTTAACTGCTGAGCCATTGCTATAGCTCCCAATTTATTTTATGTGCATGAGTTTTGCCTGCATGTATGTATGTATGCTGCATTTGTGCCTGGTGCCTGCAGAGGTCAGAAGAGGATGTCAGATCCTCTGAAACTGAGTTAAGGGATGGATGTGAGCCACCATATGTGTGTTGGGAACTGAACCCAGCTCCTCTGAAAGAGTAACAAGTGCTCTGAACTACTGAGCTGACCAATTCCCCAGACTCTAATTTGAATGTCTTCATTTACATGTTTCTTAGAAGCTAGCGTTCTCTCTGGAAGTGGAAAAGTGATGTGTGGAAAAGCTGTGTCTACATCCAGTGATGAATTTGTCCTCCTTTTCTGGTTTGCCGAAATAGGTAGCAAAAGATATGGCGGCGGCGGCTGTGCGGTGCATCAGGAAGGAGATCCGGGATCTGTACGTCAGCATTCAGCCTGTTCAGGAGGCCAGAGACCAGGCCTTTGGCAATGGGAGTGGAATCATGTGAGCACAGACAAAGAAGTAGTTGAGACCCTAAAGTCATTGTCCTCATCAAAGAGTTGTAGGCATTCGCTCAGTTTAGGGTTCTGCAGTGTTTTTAAAGGACAGTCCTACCTAAAACAACAGTTCAGTAAATTACTGTGTTCATTCTGGTTGAGGCTTGGTGTTACATGGCTGTACTTCCCAAACTCAAGAGACTGGGACAGGAGGGTCACAAATTTGAGGGCAGCCTAGACACAATCTGAATAGCAAGTTTTAAGGCAGTTGGGCTAGATAACTATCTAGATATCTAGATAGCTTAATATACTACCTTAAATCAGCCCCCATGTGTTTTGTAGATCCTTGTGTTTATAGGGCCTTTATCTGTTGGTTCCAGGTTTACAGTTCAGGCAACTTTATATAAAAGTATTAGGGGAAAAAAGCTAATTCTAAATGCGTATAGGTTTTTTTCCTCTTGCCATTTCTTAAACAGTTTGCTGTGACTATCACAAGTGTATGAATATTGCAGTGCTGTTCTAAGTCATCTTAGATGTCTAAGGATGTGCCTTTAAGTTTGGGATCAGTGTTACATCATTTCTTTTTTGTTTTTGATTTTTGAAACAAAGTCTCATGTAGTTTAACCTGACTTTGACCTTGCTGTAGCCAAGGATCTCCTTGAACACATGATCTTTCTACTTCCTTTCTGGGAGCACAGGCGTGTGCCACACATGTTTCTTGGTTTGTGAAGACAGATCGTCCTGTGTAGCCTAGGCTGGCCTCAGATTTTCAGCAGTCCTGGTGCACCCCCTCCCAAGTGTTGGGATTAGACGTGAGCTAATTGACATGATAGCACTTAAGTAATCGACAGACACCTTTGGATGTGGTGTCCTTGTATGGGGTCCTGAGTGAACTCCCCAGAAATGGTGAGGGACAATTGTACTGAACATAAAATTGTTTTAAGATTGATTTCTATTATTTTAGTTATATATCCGTGTTTTCCTGTGGGTATGTGTATGAATGCAGACATCCGTGGAGTTTAGAAAAAGGCATCAGGTCCCTTGGAGCTAGAGCTGCCCTAAGTGAGTGCTAGGTACTTAACTCGGTTTCTCTGCAAGAGCAGTTTTACTAGCCTTCTCTCCAGCCTCCTTAAATATTTAAGCTCATCAGAAAGTAGTCTGAAAATTTCTAACAGAAAATGTTTAGTTTTTAAAGAAACCTTACATATGAAATTATCTTACAATTACTTAGTATGGTATTTTAAAATATTATATTAAGCTAGTTAGGAGTTAAGTCTTACAAAAAATCTTTGATTGGGCTGGATGGTGGTGGCACACACTTAATCCCAGTACTCGGGAGGCAGAGGCTGATAGATCTCTGTGAGTTTGAGGCCAGCCTGGTCTACAGTTCGAGTACCAGGACAGCCAAGGCTACACAGAGAACCAAAACAAAACAAATTCTTTAGTTGATGTTTTTAAAGTGTAGAAATACAGTATTTTATGAATATTTACATTTCAAACATTTTATTCAGAAATTTAAAGTTTAGTGCTTGCCTTCTTTGCCATAATACTACCTTAAAAAGCAAACAGAATTAGGTGTGTGTAATCACTGTATTATCACTGTGCTCTGTAACTAGTGCTAGTGGCAGAATGACGTGGTGGCATTCTGTACATGTGAGTAGTTTAGAATCACCCCAGCTTTGCCTAAAGGAATCCTGCCCCGTGAGGGCTGATGGGAGTTGTTGGTGACTTTTTCGTCTGTGGGAGGAGTCTTCTTACTACAGTGTAGATGTAAGTGTACTTGGTAACAGTAACTGGTTTCTTGTGTTGGATTTACATGACATTTAGAATATCACAGTGTGGTAATTGCACTTTTTCCCTCTTCTGTAGCATTGTTGCTGAGACATCCACTGGCTGCTTGTTTGCTGGATCATCACTTGGCAAAAGAGGTAAACATGAAGGAAGGGGTCTTCACATGCCATTGTCAGTGAGACAGTCTTCATCTTCTTTACAGACTGTTGACAATGATGACTGACATTTAAACGATAGAGTCAACTAATTCTATTTTAGAGTCAGTGAATTTTTTTGTTTTTTTTTCAACTCTTTATTTTGAGAAAGTTTTAGACCTTAAGTAGTCATTCCTATACCCTCTGCTAGGTGCCTCAGTCATGAACATATAGCTGCATGCTATGTGCACTTCTGAAGCGTTGCAGAGTTCAGTTATGGGAATCAGGCCTCAGTCATGTACTGCAGCTTTCCCAATACCCACAAATTCACAATGCTGGCCTCACACCGGAAGAGTTTGTTACACAGACATAGCCACACATTAACTTAAACAAGTAGCCTAGAAATAAAATGGGATTTGGTTGTTCATTTATGTTCACATAGCCTTCGGTTGTCTTGGTTACTGAGTCTTACTCTACTTTAGTCAGTTCTCTTCAGACGAGGTCAGTCCTAGTTGGCCTGTGTAGCGCCTCAGCCTGGCGATCTCTTGTCTTAGCTTTCCACATGCTGCAATTGCAGACACGCACCACCATGCCCTGCTTAGTTTGTCTTTACTACAGAATTCTCCACTTGCCTGTTCTTTTTAAATCTGGTGGTAGCGACATTTGGAAAAGTTCAGGGCACTTTCTCAACAGAATCCCTCGATATTTGGGTTTGCCTGGTTTTCTCATGCTCAGGGCTTTTCTGTGAACATTTTTAGGAGAAACCTTGCAAAGATGATTTCATGTACAGCTTTTCTGGACATTTTATGCAAGGCTGGTGTGTGTCTGTGTGTGTGTGTGTGTGTGTGTGTGTGTGTTTGATCATATATATATATATATATATATATATATATATATATATGGGCCAGTAAATGTGAAGACATAGAATACAAACAAAATTAGCCTTATTCTCAGTTTTTAAATCATTCTTGTTTTTAGCCAAGGGTTTCTTTAAAGAATGTTGGAGAGTCTGACTTTCTGTACTTCCGGTAGTCTTATTTTGTATTTATCCTTCTTAGCATGGAAAAGTAGGAAATAGAAGAACAGGTACATGATTTAAAGTAAGCTAATTGGAGTGTATCAGTTAAACTTCTTGATTGCTTGTTTTTCTGAAACAGACTTTCACTCTTTAGCTCAGGCTGGCTTTGCACCTGGGACAGTCATGTTGTAGGCTCCCAAGTGCTGGGATTTCTAGTATGTGCCATCTTATTTAGTTGAGATTAACTTGATGACTTGAGAGTAACTTGTTGTTATTTTCTTTATTTTTCACGCCTGTTTTAGGTGTGAATGCAGACAAGGTTGGAATTGAAGCTGCTGAAATGCTATTAGCAAATCTTAGACATGGTGGCACTGTGGACGAGTATCTACAAGACCAGGTAATGACACTTTTAGGATCAAAACCTTATTCCCTGTCAGATTTAAACATAACATGTTGCATACAGATTTCTTTAATTGTGCCATCAAATATCCAGACACATTAGTCTTTCTCATGGTCTAAATGTAAGGTGTTTCCAGTCTCACCCCCACAACCTTCCACGTGCTCACACAAAGGGTCTCAAAGAGTTGACTCCCATTGGGAAGTGCTATGAATATTTGGACCACTACTCCTTTGAGACAAGGCCTCAGTCTCCCCTCATATTCTCCATCCTGCTGGCTCACTGGTAGGGCTCTTCTTGCCTATGTGGGTGGAGTTTTGTGGTTGGTCCTCAGAACCAAGAAAAGGAGAAGGAAGAGGAGGGCTCTTCAGTATTTCTTGACCATTTTCTTGGGACAGTTTTCTTTGTGTTTAGTCATTTCAGTTTTCCTAAGTTCATGTTCCCAGGAATTCTGTTGTCTCCATTTACCTTTTAAAATAGGATTTTAGAAGAGTATGAAACTCATCATACACAGCATCTTACAGAGACATTTGGTCTAATAAGTGTGTCAGCATCCAGCTCTATTTTATTCTGAAATATCAGTTTTTAAAAGCCAGTCTTGTAGGCCAGGATGATAACACATGCTTTTCATCCCAGCACTCGGGAGCCTGAGGCAGGTGGATCTCTGAGTTAGAGGCCAGCCTGGTCTACAGATTGAGTCCAGGATAGCCAGGGATACACAGAGAAACCCTGTTTTGAAAAAACAAAAACAAAGAAAGAAAAGTCAGTCTGGCTAAGCATTTTTACCAAGCCACAGACTCTGGTTAATACATACTCTGTGTCACTGTGTAAAGCTTCTAGAAACATAAAATAGAAATTATTCTTTTAATTTCTTTTTAAAACTCTTGGTTTCTAGTAGTATTTTCCTTATGGGCAGTTGTAGAATTTGTAAATCTGAATATTAGCATATCTGTGAGATTTTTCTTCTTTGTTCTTTTTTGATAGCTGATTATTTTCATGGCTCTAGCCAATGGAATTTCCAGGATAAAAACAGGACCAGTTACACTCCACACACAGACTGCTATCCATTTTGCTGAACAGCTAGCAAAGGTGAGTATTATGTTAGAAAGACTGACTGGGTAATAACAGGAAGCCCAGCAGTAATCACAGTTGGCACCATCATGGGCTCCCTGTGTACTGGACTCTCAGCCTCCGCACGTGCTTCCTGTCTCCTCTGTGTCACACTGGCTGAGTAGAGAGCAGATGCTTTGACACCTGTGCTTCGTGCTAGCACCCCAAGACAGCTCACCCCAGGACAGTTCACCCCAGGACAGGACAGTTCACCCCAGGACAGCTCACCCCAGGACAGTTCACCCCAGGACAGGTTTGAAGCCCGAGATCCTGAGCATCATGTTTATACCTTTTCTTCAGAACTCTAGCCTAAAATAATAATAATATATTTCACTGTGACGTTAATGTTACTCTTTTCATAGAAGAATGTAAAAAGTATATCCTTGGACTAGTAAAACCACTATTCTTCTCAAATTGCTTCTCACTGTTTATTACTATTAATACATACAGCTTCTTCTTTTCTGGTAATGTAGAATGTTTTTTATTTTGGAATTTCCTTTTTATTCTTTTGGATGGTTTTAGTTTAGTTTTATTAGCCAAGGCCTCAGTATATATTTTGGCCTGGCCTTGAACTTCCTAGGTAGATCAGTGGAACTTGGGATCCTATGGCCTCAGCCTGTGGAATACGACAGGAGCCACCACACATGGCTGCTATGTTCTCTGTAATATAATTCTGTAAGACTTACGACTCAAGTTTTATGAGGTTGCTGACTTTTGAAATTATAAAAGTAATTCACATTAGGCCTGGTAGCGATTCCCTGCCATCTGTCACTTGGGAGTCAGAGGTCAGCTTTGTCTGTGTCACATTGCAGCCAGCCTAGGCTGTAAGACAGACTTTCAAAACAACAGCAAAAGGAATACGAAGAGAATTACACAGTCCCTAAAGAATATAATTCTTCTTTCATTTTATTTTTCCAGTTCAAATAAGTTTTTGATACAAAATACACTGATCAGACTTCCTCTACCTCATCTTCTTCCAGATCCTCTCCAGCGTCTTACACTTCCAACTCACACTTTCCATACGAAACAAAGCAAGTGAAAAAGACAAATGAGAATAAAACAAAGAAACTCAAAAACAAAAAAGAGAAAAATAAAAAAGAAGCAAAGACTACTCGTAGAGGACAGTTTAAATTACAATAATTTTCCTAAAAGCAAAAAAAAAAAAGAAAAAACAACAAAAACCCCCTAGAGAATGAGAAATACGCACACGAACACACACACGCACGCACGCACGCATACATGTGTACACCCTAAGGCATATGGTGGTGCACGCCTTTAATCCCAGCACTTGAGACGCAGAGGCAGGTGGATTTCTGGTTTCATGGTCAGCTTGGTTTCATGACAGCCAGGGCCACATGGAGCAGTTTTGTCAAAAGACAGAGAGGGGGAGGGGGAGGGGGAGAGAGAGAGGGAGGGGAAAAGGGGAGGGGGAGAGAGAGGGAGAGAGTATTCTTAATGATCTAGGCATGGACGTGCAATCTTATCTGCTGCTTGGGAGGTGGAGGCAGGAGGACGGGGACTTCAAGGCTAGCCAGTATATAGCAAGACCCTGTCCAAAGGCCCTCTTCACTCTGTCACCGGAAAGAATTCAGTAGCTGAAGACAGTTTAAGCATCACAGCCCTGTCGGCACACAAGATGTCACCTGCTTTTCCTTCTGCACTGTTTCACATCCTCTGCTCTTGGCTGCTGTTGTGATAAGAAATGGATAGGTCTCACCTAAGTCAGGAAACCTGATGAGAACCGAAGGTAGATCACATCGGGACAGGAGTGACCTGACTATTGTATAATATCCTTGGTTCCCCCTGTTGTTTTATCGTCCTGGGAATTCAAACCAATGATTTGTGTGTGTTTGGCAACCGTATGGTCACTGAGCTTGACCCTATTATTATTACTATTATTTTAAGATTTGTTTAGTTTACGAATGTGAGTACACTATCACTGTCTTCTGAAGAGGGCATCAAATCCCATTGTTGTGATCAATCCCAACCATTGAATCACAAGATGGGTGTGAGTCACCATGGTTGCTGGGAATTGAACTCAGGACCTCTGGAAGAGCAATCAGTGCTCTTAACTGCTGAGCCATCTCTCCAAGCCCTATCATTATTTTTAGACTTATTTCTATTTTATTTTACATGTATGAATGGTTTGCCTACATTTATGTCTGTGTACCATATTTGTGCCTGATTCCCTGAGAAGCCAGAATAGAATGTGTAGTCTCCTGGAACTGGAGTTCTAGGTGATGGTGCTGGGATTGAATGTGGGTCCTCTATAAGAGCAGCCAGTGCTTGGCCATCTCCTCAGCCCCAGTCACTTCTTTCGTGTGTATTTATGCTGGATTTATGAAGTGTTCCCCTCATAGGTTGGCGCTCTTGCTATTGTATCAAGTTTTATTCCTTGCAGCCTTCACTTTACAGCACATTGTGTAGTTGAAGCCACTACATATTACTTGAAGAGGGTACACAATAGAATTTTCCTGAACTGGGCTTGTGACTCTTGTTTCTTATTCAGCTGTGTGTAGGTTGGAGGCAGAGTTTTTGAAAAAGGGTCTTACTAGGTGTGGTCTAGGCTGGCTTCAAACTCAAGATTTTTCTACCTCAGCCTCCTGCATGCTGGGCTTACAGGTCTGGACCACCTACACCTGGCTCTTGTTGCTGGGTGACTTGTACCAGAGTATCTTTATTTTTCTGCGCTTCTGTACAAATAGCTCATCTGTAAAAATCAGAGAGCTCAACTAGGTCGTCTTGTCTTTTACACTCCATACATAGGCCTAAGCATAAACCTGAAATGATTCCCAGTCTCCTGCTCATGTTTCATATTTTCATGTTTGTAATTTGAAATTGCAGACAAATAACTACACAGAAGTGTGGCTCCTTTTCTCTGTGTTCAGGTTTGTTATTCAACCGTGATTTTTAGGTGTCCACTTACACAGTGCACTGTTATACATGGGAATCAAAAGCTTGTGAACATTGCTGGTAAGACCACGAAATAATGGTGTTGAATTGTATTTTAGAGACTCATAAAAGTTAAGGCATACTAAATCCCTTTGCCAGAATCCTAAACCTATTCAGTTGTTTTGACTTAAGTTGTTTGGTTAAAAGGAACTGCATTTGCCTTTAAAATGGCACTTCCAGAGATCTGGGATTCAGAGCCGGCTTCAGCCAGCAAGCGGGAAGTGCAGCGTTAAGCTCAGTGGTGAAGGGTATTAGTCACCACCACCCCTCCACCCTACCTACCCTTTCTGAGCTAGCTTCTTGAATTATATACTTAGAGAATTAAATTGGCAGGAAGAATTTAATGAGAGCAAATAATGTCATATCTGGTAGGCAAATGTTCAGATACATGTTTTAGAAAAGAAGCCTTTGTACCAGCAACAGATGGTGCTTCGGAATCTACACTTGACTTGGTTGCATGTCTCGTGCTCTTAGTGGGTTTGGAGTGGAGCCTGGTTCTCTGTCCTGACAGACTCCACAGCAGTGAATAAGAACCACCGTCCTAGGACAAAAGAAGTAGTGAATTTCTTCACGTTTCTGGATTTTTATGTGTGTACCTTCTTCAACATATGGGTTACATATTAACTCTGACTACATCTTAACTTCCATTCTAGGATTGCCTCTGTCTTCTTCATGTATACTTACATACATGTTCTGCTTTCAGGCCAAATTTACTGTGAAGAAATCAGAAGAGGAAGAAGATGCCTCTAAGGACACATATATCATCGAGTGTGAAGGGATTGGGATGGCAAACCCACACCTCTAGGGCGTCCACTCACGCTCTAGCTCCTTGTTGCACTAACTTACTCCATACATGCTGCAACACAGCGAGGACGCCGCCAGGCAGTGCAGGACCGCACTCACTTTGGAGATGAAGTTTGGTACTTCCGGTTGCTGAGAATGCTTCACCATGTTAACCTTGTTGAGTATCTTCCAAGATACAGATAGTGAATGATAAAACTTGATGAATATTATGATAGTCAACTTCAATATTAACGTTTTATCCTAACGTTATAAATAAATTGTTGTTTATACCCTAAATATGAACTGTTTCTTTTTTAATGTAACAAAAATAAGCCAGGGACATAGGTTGATCTGTAATTTGTGTGTTTTAGTAACATTATCCGCAGTTTTCACTTTCTGTAGTTTGAGCTACCTAGAATCAACTCGTCCAGAAACATTATCTAGAAAATTCAACATAAATAACTCATCAGTTTTGAATGCAGCTCCTTTCTGAGTAGCGAGATGAAATCTCATACTTATTCTGTCCTACCCGTGACATGAATCATCTCTTTGTCCAATATATCAATAATACGTATGCCACTTACTTGCCCACTACACACTTAGTAGTTAGTTTTGAGGTCAGTAGTTGTAGCATTACAATGCTCACAGTCAAATGACACTCATTTATAGTTAGCTAGGACTTTCCAGTGCACAGGAGCAGTGGGACTGGCCATTTTCAGGTATGCACAAGAGCAGTGCTTCCATTAAGTATCTTATGTTAACCCTAGCAGGTTTTGCTACATTCATCCCAAGCATGTCTGCCTTTGGACTAGAGTATTCCAGAACACTTGAGGCCTTCAGAACAGAACTATGGCACTCTGCGGCTTCATAGCTAGGCAACATCTGGGCTTCCATCGCTCCCTGCTCCTTATAAGCAGCTGAGGTTATGGCTCAGGTGAGCCTGGTCTGATGTTAACATTCTGTATGCTGTTATGTCTGTGCTGTGTAGTTCATGTAAATGTGGGTGGATGTTGTAGGATAATTGATCGAATTGTGCATCCCTAGATTGTGTTATTTACTGGAAAAATCTGTTTTTTGTTGTGCGGTTGTTCATTCTTAGCACACACCTTTAACCTAAGAGCTTTCTGCTTGAATATTGAAAACAGGACTAAATAAAGTCAACCATAGGTGAAGAGGTGGAGCAAGCAACCAGTTGACAGGAAATGAACATAGGCTTATTAAGAAAAAGACCATAGAGAGTATTTCAGAGTAAAGCTTTTAATTATGGTAAATTGGGTCTCCTTCAGGGTGGTGTGGCCCTTTCCATTGTAGGATGAATCATCAGTGTAAGGGGACCCCGGGTGAAGACTGAGCATCTGAGGGTGAGACATAGAACTCAACTATGCATAGTAAGGGTATGGTTGGCCTTGGCACGGATGCCACTGTCTCCGTTTTTCAAAAAAGGTAGGACAACTACAAAGCTTTGCTACTTCCACAGTGAACTTCATTTGCATTTTAAAAACAATTCAGCTCCTATTTTAATTCTAACTTTTATTTCCGTGTGTTCATAAGAAACTAACACACACAGTTCTATGGATTGGACACTTGGTATAGATCTTTAACATTACTATACTTTAGAGTTTTTGGGTTGCTTAGGTTTGGTTTGGTTTCTGAAACAGTCTCATGTAATCCAGACTGGCCAGGCACGCCCCATATTTCTGAGGCTAGACTCGAACTCCTGGTCCTCCTGCCTCCACATCCCAAGTGTTGGTTTTACAGGCATACACTCACAGCCTGTCTCTTTAAGAATATTCTCTAGGGACTCTGATAACTCATTGATAGAGAGGTTGGAGTGCAAGCACAAAAACTGAAACTAATATTCTTCACACTCATAACCTTGCTTTTCACCAAGCTTTTACTTTCTCCTTGCCTACATCAGCAGTTTAATTTAGAGAATTGGTTTCCAACTTTTCCTGCTTACATATTTCTTCCTCAAATTGAGGGGCCTGAAAGCAGAAAGTTTTAGTGGGTTCTTAGCTTCTCTTTTCACAATCTGCTCTTCTTCCTCTTTACAAATAAAGAATTTACCGGGTTTTTTAATTCTAATATTGCTATTGTTTTATCTTTTATTCTAGAGTGTAAGAAAATCTCCAGGGCACTAGATAAATAAAAATCTGATTTATTGTTCTTGAAAGCCTACTCAAAGATACATATTTTGTCTCCATATGAGCTTCAATGTATACATAAGTCTTCATTGCAAAATTACATCTTTAAATAAAGCTATTTCCCAAATAGCATTTGGGAAAGCCCATTAGTACACGGTGTGTGAGTGAGTGTGTGTGTGAGTGTATGTGTGTGTGTGTGTGTGTGTGTGTGTGTGTGTGTGTACACTACATCTGTGCCAGTGCACCGGTGAAGGCTGGAGGTTGACATCAAGATGACTCAGGAGCTAGAGTTACATGCACCTAACTTGCATCTTCTGGAAGAGCAGGACCATCTCACCACATACAGCTTTTTATGTGGCTCCTAGGTATCTGAATGTGGATCTTCCTGTTTGCATAGCAAACACTTTGTCCAGGGAGTCATCTCCCCAGCCCAAATTGGTTAAGCTCTTTAGAAAACAACCAATTAACTTTGGAAGTATACTGCTGAGACTAAACCGCTTACTTCTGTGCTCTACCTCCCTCACACCAGATGGAAAAGGTGGTAGTTTCTGTAATATGTCACTAAGTATCTTCTCAGTAACACTCACAACTTAAGCCCCACCACTGAGCTACATTTTCACTCTGGAGACTTTCAAATCAGCATTTCTTCTTTCAGCAGTAATATTACCTCTTCCTTTCCTATTCTGACCCAAGCAAGTATCTTCTGTGATTATAATTGAGTAGCAATTACAGCATCTGAGCAGGAAGTCAGAAGACAGAAATGGCTGGATCATTGTGAACTGTAGTAAATTTACACAAGATACATGCAGAGTATTGGCCTGAAAGAGTTTGAGAGTTCATGGGTAGAAACAGGCAATTTTGTTGTTTATTGTCCATCAGGTTTATTCATGATGTTTCTTTTGAGTTTTCTTTACAATTTTGTTTTAGTGGTCCCCAAAGTCAACCAGGATCAAGATACTAATTTTGGTCTTACCTGTTCCTAATAAGTTCTTCTATTACCTGGTATTGCAAACAGGTGATCTTCTACTGGAAACTAGTTATTGGAAAGCTGAAAGAGCAGAGATTGAGGTAGTCAGAGCTCAAAAATTCAGGAAGCAGTTAATATCCTTCGTGTTTACAAACATTTGAAGGGAGAGATACTGCCACTGGAACTGGGGAGCTTGACGGAGGGGCTCTTTGGGACCGACGAGTCTCTTAGGAAAGCCTCCTTTTCACAGGTGATGGGGCCTCAGAGCACCGTGGCTGACATGGCAGTGCTTGCATGGTTCACTGGCTGGAAGACGCAGAGCAGAGGGGGATAATTTCCAACTGTCCAAGGGACATAGCAAAGGGTCAGCAAAGGTGTGGCAGGGAGGGAGATAAGGAGGAAGAACCTCAGCACCATAGCTTGCTGCCACCGCCGTGGCTTGCTGCTGCTGTGGCTGCTACTACAACAGTCCCAAGAGGAACTGGAAGCAGGAAAAAGCCCTTCCTCTCTGACCCTCTTCCCCTTTCCACCCAGGTCTTCCCCTTTTCAGAGGTCCTATCTGGAAGCTGCTTGTTAAGGAAGTCTGGAAATGATAAACAGCATCTCACTCATGAAACAGAGTTTGGAAAGGTGTGCTTGGAGCTAAGAGACAGTAAATAGCCAGACCTATCCTCCTGACCCTTCATCCTCTGTGATGGTTAACCTACATTGTCATCTTGACTGGATTCAGAACCACCATGGAAATACACTTCTGGGTGTCCATGAAAGTGTCCTGGCTAGTTTTGTATCAACTTGACACAAGCTAGAGTCATCTGAAAGGAGAAAATGCCTCGATGGGATCCATCTGTAGGGCATTTTCTCAGTCAGTGATTGATTATATAATGTATCTTGAGTATGCTCACCCACCTCCATCTTTCTTCCCAAGGCCCCAATCCCCCACCCAGGATTCCTCCATCATATCCCCTTCCTAACTTCATGCTCTCCTTTTAAATTACTTCTTTATTTTTTGTTTTTGTAACTCACCGAGTCTAACTAGTGCCGCCCAAATGTACCTGGGTGTGGGGTCACCCACCAAGTCATGAGTAACCTGCCATCTGCCACACCCCTCAAAGAAAAGTGACTCTTCCCCAGCCCCCATCAGCTCCTCAGCTAGGGGTGGGGCCCCAGGAGCTCCTCCTCCCTCCCTGCTGGGATTCTTAAGTAGCTTGATCCCTTGCAGGTTCTGTGACTTTCAGCTGCTGTGGGTTCGCCTGTGTAACAGCCGAGCCCTATCCAGTGGACAGCACTTCACATCCTCCCCCCACCCCCATCCTCTGGCTCTTCCCTTCTTTCTGTCCTTAATGTTCCCAGAGCCTGGGGTCTGGCGGGGGAGTGGGAACAGAAGTCTTAGCTAGCGATGAGCAGTCACTGTTGGAAGTACTTTGAACAACAGTTGAGTTTCTTGGTCAGTTCATTATTCAGTTCTCTGTGTCCTGCAACCGAGGGACATGGTGGCTTCAGCAGAAAGGTCTCAGTTATTGTGGGCTGTCCAGAGGAATGATAATAACCGGTACCGCTTCAGATGCCTCAGGACTCTCCCTGACCATTAACCCACTGGAAGGGAGGTAGCTAACACCTTGACATGAGGTAAACGTAGACAGGATGGAAGAAGAGAAAGGCAAGCATACCAATCCATACACAGCAAACAAAGGAGATGCTTTATGACTTGTTACAATCCTGTGTGAATGGAGTCTCAACCAGATATTCCCTTCACTCCCAAGGAGTCCAAATATCAGCAATCATTTTATATTTATTCCTCTAGTTTGCCTTAATGTTTAGTGCTGGATTTGATACGACCCAAAGGCACGTCACAGAGTTTCCTGAGCTGTGGACACTGGCTCTCTGCCTCCATTGGCACAGTAACCATTCGCTTTGTCCTTAGTAACTTGGAGCAATTTACCAGTAAAAAATGATTGAGCCCTTCTTTGTTTGCTGGGTTAATAGTACAAAAAGCTCAGTGTGGCCTGTGGGAATTTCATCTTCTGATTCAGTGGAGTCATTGTTGTGACCTCTGGTGGAAGAATTCAAGTAAAGTACAGTGATTGGAGTCGCAGGATGAGAGACACAGTTTGTGAGCTGGAATTCACTGTAACAGTGGAGAAGCCCATTCCCACTTTGCCCCCTTTGTCCGTGTAGTGCATTCTGGCTGTGGAAGAAAGAATACCCCATGTTTCTTGCTGTTCCCTAAATGGCACACATCCTAAAAATGGGGTCTAGTCGTTCAATCCTGTCTCCAACTAGCATTACAACTGTGAACCTTCAGTGAGCTATTTTATAGCCCAGGTTCCTCTGAAAGATGCTACTATACGTGACAAAGCAACAAGCTACGGCCATGGTACAATCGTGCGGCTGAGAAATGGGCTGAGGAACGAATCCCTCCAACTCAAATTTAGGAGTTTGAGACAACAAATGTTTATTACCTTACACTCTATTACTCCACAATTAGGAATCCAAGAGCAATGCTGCTGAGTGTTTCTGGCTAAAGGAATCTCATCAGATTGCAATCAAGATTTGGCAAAGCTGCGGTCATCTCCAGATGTGTGTGCGTGGGGCTGAAGAATCACAGCTAATTGGACTCACTGGTTCTCGTCGGGCTTTGCTTTGTCCCACGCTGATGAGCTAGGTGTGACAGGACCTTACCATGTCTTTCCACAGCATGGTGGTTCACTTCCTCCAGTGTGAGTGATCCAAGAGAAAGATGGTCCCTAAGCGAAAGCCAATCAAAAGTGCTATCCCATAATTATTCACTTCTTGAAATAGAAGCAAGCCACTAATTCAGTGCATCCCTGGGGAGATGGGGTCTCTTAAGTGTGTAACTAGGAGGAAGCATAAGTCATTTAGAGGCTGCTACAGCATTCAGAGGTGGAGAGGCACAGGCAGGGTGTTTGGAAATAGGTATGCATTCTTCGCAGAAACAGATCTTGGTTTGCTACCCGGCCATGGCAGAGATTTCTGGCCACGAGTTATTTTGACACATGAAATGAGCTGCCTGTCATGACCTGGGTGTTTTCTGCACCACCTACATATAGAGAGTCTATCCAAAGAGGAATCAGCAGTGTACTATGAAGTGAAAATGGTACAGACGAGATTTGCAGAAGTTGCATGAGAGGTGACGTCACTCGCAGACTGCATTAGTAGCGAAAGACAGATGTCTGCATTACTGCACCTGCATTCAGCGGCTGTTGCTGCTCAGGATGTCAACCCATGCACTTGGCTGTAGGCTTGTCTATTAGACTGAAACCCAAGTACTTTGACTCACCGACTGTCTTAGGGTTTCTGTTGCTGTGGAGAGACACCACCACCGCCACAACTCTTATAAAGGCAAACATTTCAGTGGGGGTGGCTTACAGTTCAGAGACTTAGTCCATTATTGTCATGGTGGGGGGCATGCCGGCAGACATGATGATGGAGAAGGAGCTGGGATGTCTTCATCAGGATCCTCAGGCAGCATGAAGAGAACTGAGAAAAACTTCCTTCAACAAGACCTCGCTTCTAATAGTGCCACTCCCTTAGTCTGTAGGGGACATTTCCTTTCAAACCACCACAAGCTGGCAATTTGACTAAAGTGTTTTGACCGAGTGGGGACTTAGAAAAAAGTCTAGTTGTTTGGTGACAAGGAGGACAGGGTTGTGGGGGTTGGGAGGAGTTATGAATGAAACTTCTGATGAGCAGAGGGGGGAACATTCTATATCCCATTTTTACAACCCACGTGGATATTCAGCAAAAGGCGTCCACCATGGGGAGCCTCCCAGTTTCAAGTGGACCAAGTGCACGCTCCGGGTTATCTCAGCTTTTTCATGCTTTTTCAGTGGCCACTGGGGAGGTGATGCATGGACCTGTGTTCCTAAGACTGGTCCTGCAGTCCTGGCCCAGAGCCCTCTAGGCTGCCTAATGACCGAGGAGGAGATGGTAACTTTATTTCCCAGAATCTCAGGATACGGGCTTGTCTTCCTGAGTTCACTATTTCTATCCATACCACTGTCTGTTTTTTTTTTTTTAATTTAATTAATTTTTTATGGATTCACGTTACATCCTGTTCACTGCCCGTCTCCCGGTTACCCTCTCCCACAATCTTTCTCCTTACCCCCTCTCTTTCTCCTCTGAGCAGGTGGGGGATCCCCGGATATCCCCCCACCCTAGCACATTAAGTCTCTGCGAGGCTAGGTGCTTCCTCTCCCACTGAGGCCAGACAAGGCAGCTCAGCTAAGAACATAGCCCACGAACGGATAACAGCTTTTGGGATAGCCCCAGCTCCAGTTGTTTGGGACTTACATGAAGACCAAACTGCACATTTGCTACATATATATATATACAGGGAGGCCTAGGCTGTGTCTGTTCTAATGGGTGTTTGAAACAGCATTCTTCTGATCAAGGATCTAATTTCTAAGTCATCCCTATGTTAGGGAAAGACATTCTTCTTATCTTGAAATATTGTCCTGCTATGTAGGCTGGTAATTAGTTCACAGCCCTCCTGCCTCAGCTTTCTGAGTGCTGAATTATAGGCATGTACTATTGTGGCTGGCTAACACAGCTTTTAAAAAGTTAGGTGTGGTTGCATTCATGTATAAACACCTGTAATCCTGTAATTCTTGAACTTTGGAAGTATAAATTCAAGACAAGCCTGGGCTGTGAGATCATGTCTCAACGAACAAAACCAGCACACATACAAAATGGAAAATATGAGGTTAATGTATCAAAATATTCATCTAATTAGGATAATTGTATTGTTAATTTTTCTGTTTTCAAGTTACTGTGTGTCTAGGGAAATATATCAAAATAAGCTGTGAAGAAGATAAATGAAGATATTTTATTTTTCTTATTTAGTTCTTGGGACAGGGGCTCATATAGCTCAGCCTGACCTTGAACTTGCTATGCAGCTGAGGCTGTCCTTGATCTCTCAGTCTTCCTCTTTTTCCTCCACTGCTGAATTACAGGCACGAACCAACAAGCCCAGCTTGGAGACAGGGTTTAAGCTGCAGTGCTCAGAGGTTCGATTCCCCGAGCAGGAAAAGAGTATTGGAACCTCTGAATATCTAACCATGGTTTCTGTGATGCTACATTCCAACCACTCAGACTGAGACTTCTTCAGCCTCTTCAGATGCTATTTCTCTGTTCGCTCAGTGAGTCTACAACACACGTCTTTATAGATATAAAAGACCGGTCCACTCCTCTTGCAGAACATTCTGAATGGGGAAATCTAGGAATCTAGGTGTGACTTGGGCATCTGTAGTTTTTATTACAGTCATTTAACACAAGTGCCTGTGTGTGTGTGTGTGTGTGTGTGTGTGTGTGTGTGTGTGTGTGTGTGTGTAATGGCATGTGTATGGAAGTCAGAGAACTTTAAAGAATTGATTCTCTTCTTCTGCTACGTCGGTTACACAAATTCAACTCGGGGTCTCAGGTTTGGTCGAAAGTGCCTTTAACCGTCTCACTGCTCCCAAATCTCTATCTCCACAGGACTCTCATGTGACTCTGCCTTAAAAGGTCCCTTAAAGGTCACAGCTTAAAGGAGCTGTAGCCTAGGTTTACAGGTTGCTCCAAGGCTGGAAGACCTGACCACGAATTCAAGAAACAGGTGCGCGTTGTTATTGTTGTTGACCGAATCAGGTTTCAGAAACACAAGGAGAAAGACGACCCAAAATCTTTTCCTCCCTTTTGCTTAGCATTGATTCAAAAAGTAGCACGTCCCTGTACTCGGGTTACCAGCACGGACCTGCAGAGCTGTTGTCGATGGGCCTGAGAAAGGCCCACAGCCCAATGCACGCTGGTATCAGATGGTTCCTCCACGGCCGTGTCTCGGCTGCCTCCAGAGCCAGCAGAGACAAATGGATCTGATGCTCAATGCCAGCGCACAGCCTCTCCGTTCTCTACTTAAGGTCAACACCTGCGGTTCTTTCACTGGGATAATATAAAAATGTACTTCAGCCAGCACGGACTCGGGGACTGAACTCAGATTACCAGGCTTGGCAGCAAGCCCGTCTACCCACTAGCCATCTCCCTGGCCCTGGAATACGATTGTTTTTTTAGCTGCTCTAGAAATATGGTGTGATTTGAAGTACTTAGTCATTTTAGATCTCAGTTCTTGCACAAACTGAGTAGCTGCCGACACATTCAGAGGACTTACTGTCACGGTCAGGGTGTGTCAACAGTGAGTGACGTGACCTTCCTGAAGAGGCTTTGAGCTGAAGTAGGACATGGCTTCTCATTTGTCTCCTGAAGCATCTCAGGTTTCCTCATCCTCTGTCAATGACAGAAAATATAAAAAGGTTTCTATCAAGGCCCAGGAGTCTGGCTTCTAGCCTTTTTGTCCTTTCTCTTACTTTTCTGGAAGCCTCCCATCCCAGCTTCAAGGTGTATTGTTCAGGCTGATGGAGACAAATGACCTTTTTTGCATAGCTCTGAGAGTCAAACACTTGATTGGGTTTTTTCTTTTTATTTTCAAGTAGACCAGATTATTTGAGAGGTTTTACATAATTATTAAAACTGCAAGTCATACCTGCTCTCCAGAGAGGTTGTGAGGTTTAAAGGGTTAACCAAGATAGTCTTCCTGCTATTGCCTTGAGTTCTTCTGGCTCATAAGCAGCTCACTCAGGGAATTATAATTGTTTTTGAATAATTCTCCCTCTCCCTGCCACTGCATACTAGGGGATTCTCTATTTCTTAGAGGACTGTCCACAGACAGCATCAAGGAGAATAGATAAGTTAGAAAAACAATGGCACAAAACAGCCCCCAGACCGACCCCAAAGCGGCTGGGGAGGTGGCTCTGGGAGGAAGAAGCTCTGCACGTGGATCAGAGTTCAGATCCACCACAGTCAGTGAGTGCCAGATGTGCCGACAGCGGTGCCTACAACCCCAGTCCTGGGTGGTGAGAGAAGACAGCCGCATCCCGAGGCCGGAAATGGTGGGCTTCAGTTCAGTGAAGGATCCAGTCTCAAAAACTAAGCCGGTGAGTGATGTGTGTGTGTGTGTGTGTGTGTGTGTGTGTGTATACACAGCAAACACACACACAAACAATATACATACAACACACAGCCAATGAAAAAGCCAAGAATGAAACCCAGAAGAAGATGGAAGGGTTTTAGCCACACGGGAGGATAATATTTAGCCACACAGCGGTATGATGTTTATCGAAAGGCAGAGGTTGAGAAGGGACGGCAGTCAGGCACGGAAAACCAGAAGCAGATGCACTGCGGCGCAGACATGGAGACTGAACAGCTGCGGGTCCACCTCACGCAGGTAGCAGCACCTCATGCTGGTCCAGACTCACCTTCCCTCAGAGACCTCAATACCGTCCCATTCATGATCCGTATGCACATTCTGGCTGTGACTGAGCTTTGATCAGTTTCTCATTTGCCTGGTATGTTTTTGTCATACCTGTTAGTCACAAAGATTCTGGATACTTTACCTTTCCCTTTCCCTCCTTTTCCTCCCCTCCCCCTCCCTCTCCCCACCCCTCCCTCCCCTTTCCCTGCTCTCCCCCTTCCCCTGCTCTCCCCCTTCCCCTGCTCTCCCCCTTCCCCTGCTCTCCCCCTTCCCCTGCTCTCTCCCTTCCCCTCCCCCTCCCCCTTCCCCTGCTCTCCCCCTTCCCCTGCTCTCCCCCTTCCCCTCCCCCTCCCCCTTCCCCTGTTCTTCCCCTTCCCCTGCTCTCCCCCTTCCCCTGCTCTCCCCTCCTGTCCCTCTTAGGAGAGTCCTTCTCACTTCTTTGTACCCTCATGTTCTTCTGTGCTGTGAGGTTGCTTCAGTCACTTTCTTAGCATTTCCCCACTTCTCTCTTGCAAGGATTATTTAGTTAATTGCATCCTCATTCTCTATTCCCTTCCCAGTATCAGAGCTTTTGAACTCACTGGATACCTCTGCTTAGCAGTTCTCTTGATTCAAATGCATCTATGACCTTTTCAACATGGCAACCAACTTGAGAAATGTCTTATTGCCCTGCCAGCATGGTGTGCCTGGAGTGGTTTTTTTTTTCCCCCTGACTTTTCTAAGTCTATGATTATTTTTTAAAAAGCTCGAGTATATTCAGGATGATTAACATGCCCTTTTGAATAGCCAAGCACTGTCACAATCTCATAGTCAGCTGCACATATAATTGCACAGGTATCAAAGGAAACAGGGCTGGGCTCATCACGTACTCGATGCATTGAAGGGAGCGGAGGCTGGATGACATCATGATGCATTGTGCAGATGAATGGATGTTATTCAGTGATTCACACAGACAAACTCAGGGGAAATGAATCATGACAGTCCATGTAGTGAAAACAGTAACACACAGACCAGAGCAATCGGTACTTTGTGTAGTTCCAATCAAACTGAATTTGTCACCTAAAATTAGAGTAGTTAATTTCACTTTTATTTATTTTCTGGATATTAAGAATTAACATAAATTTGTTTATTTTTCTTTTATATTGGATATTCTCTGTATTTACATTTCAAATGTTATCTCCTTTACCCCCACTCTCATACCCCCTCCCCCTCTACTTGATTTCATGAAGGTACTTTGTCTCCCAACCACCATCTCCACCTAAGTGTCTTGGCATTCCCTTCGCTGGGAAAACAGGCCTTCACTGGACCAAAGGCCTCTCCTCCCATTGATACCAGACAATGCTACCCTCTGCTATATATGCAACTGGAGCCATAGGTCTTTCCATTTGTGCTCATTGGATGGTGTTTTAGTCCCTGGGTGTTCTGGAGGATTTGTTTGATTGATAATGTTGTTTTTCCCATGGGGTTGCAAACACTTCAGTCCTGTCTCTAGCTCTTTCATTAGAGTCCTGTGTTCAGTCCAGTGCTTAGCTGCAAGCATGCTCAGCTGTATCTGTATGACTCTGGCAGAGCCTCTAAGGAGGTATCAATATCCGGTTCCTAACAGTAAGCACTTCTTGGCATCAGCAATAGTGCTTGGGTTTGGTGGCTGCATGTTGGGTAGATCCTCAGGTGAGGCAGTCTCTGATTGATCTTTTTTTCAGTCCCTGCTTCTCTGTTTGTCCCAGTATTTCCTCCCGAGAGTGATTTGTTCTCCCTTCTAAGAAAGACTGAGGCATCCACATTCTGTCCTTCCATTTTTCGGGTTTCATAGATCTGTGAATTGTTTCTTGGGTATTCAGAGATTTTTGGAGCTAGTATCTGTTTATCAGTGAGTGCATGTGACTGGGTTACCTCACTCAGGATGATAGTTTCTGGTTCTATCCATTTGCCTAGGAATTTCATAAAGTCATTGTTTTTAATAGCTAAGTAGTACTCCATTATGTAAATGTACAATTTCTCAATCCATACCTCTGTTGAAGGACATGTGGGTTCTTTCCAGCTTCTGGCTATTATAAATAAGGCTGCTATAAACATGATGGAGCATGTGTCCTTGCTATATGTTAGAGCAACTTTTGGGTATATGACCAGGAGTGGATTAACTGGGTCTTCAGATAGTACTATGTACAATTTTCTTAGGAACCACCAGACTGATTTCCAGAGTGGTTGTACCAGCTTACAATCCCACCAACAATGGAGGGGTGGTCCTCTTTCTTCACATTCTTGCCAGCAACTGCTGTCACCTGAGTTTTTTATCTTAGCCATTCTGACTGTGTGAGGTAGAAATTCAGGGTTCTTTTGATTTGCATTTCCCTAATGACTAAGGATGTGGAGCATTTCTTTAGGTGCTTCTCAGCCATTCGACATTTCTCAGTTGAGAATTCTTTGTTTAGCTCTGTATCCCATTTTTAATATGATTATTTGATTCTTTGGAGTATAACTTCTTGAGTTCTCTGTATATATTGCATGACAGACCTCTATCAGATATAGGTAAAAATCTTTCCCCAATCTGTTGGCTGCCATTTTGTCCTTAGCCTTATGGAAACTTTGCAATTTCATGAGGTCTCATTTGTCGATTCTTGATCTTAGAGCATAAGCCATTGGTGTTCTGTTCAGGAAATTTCCCCCCTGTGTCTATGTATTCTATGCTCTTCCCCCACTTTCTCTTTTATTAGTTTCAGTGTACCTGTTTTTATATGTAGGTCTTTGATCTACTTGGACTTGGGCATTGTACAAGGAGATAAGAAAGGATTGATTTGCATTCTTCTGAAAGCTGACTACCAGTTGAACCAGCACTATTTGTTGAAGAGGCTGTCCTTTTTCCATTGAATGTTTTTAGCTCCTGTGTGAAAGATCAAGTGACCATAGGTGTGTGGGTTCATTTCTGGGTCTTCAATTTTGTTCTATTGATCTACCCGCCTGTCTTTGTACCAATACCATGAGGATTTTATCACAACTGATCTGTAATACAGCTTGAGGTTAGAGGTGGTAATTCCCGTGGAAGTTCTTTTATTGTTGAGAATAGTTTTCACTATTGTAGGGTTTTTGGTATTCAAATGAATTTGCAAATTGTTCTTTCTAACTCTGTGAAGAATTGAGTTGGAATTTTGATGGGGATTGCACTGAATCTGTAATTGCTTTCCGGCAAGATGTCATTTTTACTCTGTTGATCCTTCCAATTCATGAGCATAGAAGATCTTTCTATCTTCTTAGATCTTCAATTTCCTTCTTTAGACTTGAAGTTCTTGTCATACAGATCTTTCACTTGTTTGGTTAGGGTCACACCAAGATATTTTATATTGTGAAGGGTGTCATTTCCCTAATTTCTTTCTCAGCCTGTTTATCCTTTTAGTAGAGGAAGGCTCCTGATTTGTTTTAGTTAGTTTTATGTTCAGTCACTTTGCTCAAGTTGTTTTTTAGCTGTAGGAGTTCGCTGGTGGAATTTTTAGGGTCATTTATGTATACTATCATATCATGTACAAGTAGTAATATTTTGACTTCTTCCTTTCTGATTTGTATCCCTTTGACTTCCTTTTGCTGTCAAATTTCTCTGGCTAGGACTTCCAGTACTATATTGAATAAGTAGGGGGAGAGTGGGCAGCTTTGTCTAGTCCATGATTTTATTTTCCCACCATTTAGTTTGATATTGGCTACTGGTTTGCTGTATGTTGCTTTTACTATGTTTACGTATGGGCCCTGAATTTCTGATCTTTCCAAGACTTTATACATGAAGGGTTATGCTTTTTCAGCATCTAATGAGATAATCATGTGTTTTTTTTTCTTGAGTTTTTTAAATATAGTGGATTATGTTGATGGATTTTCATATATTGAACCATCTCTGCATTCCTGGGATGAAGCCTACTTGGTCATGGTGAATGATCATTTTGGTGTGTTCTTGGATTCGGTTTGCAAGAATTTTTTTGAGTATTTTTGCATCGATGTTTGTGAGGAAAATTGGTCTGAAGTTCTCCTTCTTTGTAGGGTCTTTGTGTGGTTTAGGCCTGAGCATAATTGTGGCTTTGAGAATGAGTTGGGTAGTGTTCCTTCTGTTTCTATTTTGTGGACTAGTTTTGAGAGTATTGGTATTAGGTCTTCTACAAAAGTCTGATAGAATTCTGCACTGAAGCCATCTGGTCCTGAGCTTTATTTTGGTAAGGAGGCTTTTGATGACTACTTCTATTTCTTTGGGGGTTATGGGACTGTTTAGATGATTTATCTGCTCCAGATTTAACTTTTGTACCTGGTATCTGTTAATAAAATTGTCCATTTCCTCCAGATTTTCTAGTTTTGTTGAGTATAGGATTTTGTAGTAGGATCCGATGATTTTTTGAATTTCCTCAGTTTCTGTTGTTATATCTCCCCTTTCATTTCTGAGTTTCTTAATTTGGATACTCTCTCTGCACCCTTTAGCTAGTATGGCTAAGGGTTTATCAATCTTGTTGATTTTCTCAAAGAACCAGCTTCTAGTTTTATTGATTCTTTGTATAGTTCTTTTTTTTTTTTTTTTCTACTTGGTTGATTTCAGCTCTGAGTTTGATTATTTCCTGACGTCTACTCCTCTTGGGTGTATCTGCTTCCTTTTGTTCTAGAGCTTTTAGCTGTGCTGTCAAGCTGCTAGTGTATGCTCTCTCCAGTTTCTTTTTGGTGGCACTCAGAGAGAGTTTTCCTCTTAGTACTGCTTTCATTGCATCCCATACATTTGAATATGTTGTACTTTTATTTTCATTAAATTCTAACAAATACTTAATTTTCTTCTTTATTTCTTCCTTAACCAAGTTATCATTGAGTAGAGCATTGTTCAGCTTCCATGTGTATGTGGGCTTTTTGTTGATTTTGTTGTTATTGAAGACCAACCTTAGTCCATGGGGAAGGTACTATGAGGTGTTTTGAAGAAGGTATATTCTTTTGTTTTAGGATGAAATGTTATATAGATGTCTGTTAAATCCATTTGGTTCATAACTTTTGTTAGTTTTACTGTGTCTCCATTCAGTTTCTGCTTCTATAATCTGTCCATTGGTTAGAGTGTGGTGTTGAAGTCTCCCACTATTATTGTTTGTGGTGTAGTATATGCTTTGACTTTTAGTACAGTTTCTTTTATGAATGTGGGTGCCCTTTTATTTGGAGCATAGATGTTCAGGATTAAGAGTTCATCTTGATAGATGTTTTTTCTATGATGAATAAAAAGTGTCCTTTATCTTTTTTGAAAAATTTTGATTGAAAATCTATTTTATTCATTATTAAGATGGCTACTCCAGCTTGTTACTTGGGACCATTTGCTTGAAAAGTGTTTTCCCAGCCTTTTACTCTGAGGTAGTGTCTGTCTTTGTCACTGAGATGAGTTTCTTGTATGCACCAAAAAGCTGGATCCTGTTTACATATCCAGTCTGATAGTCTATGTCTTTTTATTTGGGAGTTGAGTCCATTGATGTTAAGAGATATTAAGGAATAGTGATTGTTGTTTCCTGTTATTTTTGTTTCTAGAGTTAGAATTATGTTTGTGTGCTTTTCTTTTTTTGGTTTTGTTGCAAGATCATTTTCTTGGTTTTTCTAGGGTGCAGTTTCCCTCATAATGTTGGAATTTTCCATCTATTCTTTGTAGGGCTGGGTTTGTGAACAAATATTGTGTAAATTTGGTTTTATCCTGGAATATCTTGGTTTCTTCATCTATGGTAATTGAAAGTTTTGCTGGATATAGTAACCTGGGCTGGCATTTGTGTTCTCTTAGGGTCTGTATGATGTCTGTCCAGGATTTTCTAGCTTTCATAGTCTCTGTTGAGAAGTCTGATTGGTCTGCCTTTATATGTTACTTGTCCTTTTTCCCTTACTGCTTTTAGTATTCTTTTTTTGTTTTGAGCATTTGGTGTATTGACTATTATGTATTGGGAAGAATTTCTATTCTTGTCCAATCTATTTGGAGTTCTGTAGGCTTCGTGTATGTTCATGGTCATCACTTACTTTAGGTTAGGAAAGTTTTCTTTTATAATTTTTTTGAAGATATTTAGTGGGACTTTAGTTAGGAGTCTTCACTCTGTTCCATACCTGTTATCCTTAGGTTTGGTCTTCTCATTGTGACCTATATTTCCTGGATGTTTTAGGTTAGGAGCTTTTTGCATTTTCTCTGACTGATGTGTCAATATTTTCTTTTATCTTCTGCCTTTGAGATTCTTTCTTCCATCTCTTGTATTCTGTTGGTGATGCTTCCATCTGAGTCCTGATCTCTTTCCTAGGTTTTCTATCTCCAGGGTTGTCTCCTTTTGTGATTTCTGTATTGTTTCTTTTTTTGTTTTCAGTTCCTCCACCTGTTTGGTTGTGCTTTCTTGTAACTCTTTAAGTGATTTTTGTGTTTTTTCTTTAAGGGCTTCTACTTGTTTACATGTGTTCTTCTGTAATTCTTTAAGGGAGTTATTCATGTGCCTCAAGTACCTCCATCATCATGAAGTATGATTTTTAAGTCCAAATCTTGTTTTTCTGGTGTATTGGGATATCCACTACTTTCTGTGGTGGGAGAACTGGATTCTGATGTTGCCAGGTTGTCTTGGTTTCCATTGCTTAGGTTCTTGTGCTTGCCTCTTGCCATCTTGTTATCTGCAATGCTAGGTGTTTTTGTTGTCTCTGACTGGAGCTTGTCTCTCCTGTAGGTCTGTGGGCCCGTGGGCTCAGGAGGGAGATTGCTCCTGGGTGTTCAGCTCCCTGTGGGTAGGCTGTGAGTTCTGATGGCAGTGGACTGGCTCTGGCTCTGGGCACAGATGAGTGCCAAAACAGCAGCACTGTGCTATCTGTGCCCTGAGAGTTCCTGGCAGTCTCTTCCCAGATAGTCAGTGGAGAGGAAGTGGGGATTCACTCGTACTCAGAATGAAGAGCCTCCTGAAGGTCTTCTGGTTTCTCAGCAATCTATGGGCAGGCTGTTACTGTTAGTCCTGTTGGCGGTGGCCTGGCTCTGTCTCTGGGCCAGAACAGACTGGTGACTTATGAAATTTAAAACTGCTTTTTAAAAATTAAGACCTATTCATGCACCATAGAGATAGCTCAATGGCCCTTGTCACCTGAGTTCTATCACTGTGACCCATGTTAAAGTAGAAGGACAGAACCAACTCCACAAAGTTGTTCTCTAATCTTTACATTTACACTGTGACACCTGCACCTGCACATAACACACACACACACACACACACACACACACACACACACACACAAATTATAATCAACAAGAAAACAATGAAAAGATTTATATGCTGTGATGGTCTGTATTGGTTTTGTCAACCTGACTCACCTTAGAAGAGGGCCCCTCAGCTGAAAAGCTGCCTGCATCTCATTAGCCATGAGCATGTCTGGGAGGCTTTTTCTTGACTGTTGATTGGTGGAGGAGGGCCCAGCACACAGTGGGTAGTACCTTCCCTAGGCAGGTGGGTCTGGGCTGTGTAAGAAAGCCAACTTAATTTGAACCAAGGCACAAGGCAGTTAACAGCCTTCCTTTCAGCTCAGGCCTTTGCTTCCCTTGATGATGTCCGTAACCTTTAAAATGAAATAGACTCTTTCCTTTCCAAACTGCTTTTGGCCCTGGCATTTATTATAGCAATAGAAAAGCAAATTAGAATATATGAATAAGGGGTTCCATAATTACTTTTCTGTATATATTTACATAATATTGCAATAAAAATAAAGCATCAAGTTTCTGCTTCCAACCAAAATGGAGGAAGAGGGATGGGGGGGTGGTGCGTGGCTGAGAGATAGCTTAGCTGGTAAAGTACTTGCTGTGCAAGTGGGGACCTGAGAACAAGACCCCAGAACACATGTGATGGGTGTGGCAGTGTGCATTGGTAATCCCAGGGTTCTTAAGCAGATGGGAGGTAGGGGCAGGGCAGTTATCAAAAGACCAAGGGCTCCTGTCCCAACTAAGTGGAAGGTAAAGGCTAGTTCAACGCTCCTCTCTCCTTCTCAAGGGCACTCACATGCAAATGGGAGAAGCATGTGCAACACACACACACACACACACATGCCACATGCACAGATGGGTGGGGAGGAGAGACGAGAACTACCTTTCTTCCTGTGACAGCTTAAAGGGTGAGCCAAATATAGCCCGGTAATTTTCCAGATATTAACTATCAAGCAATGAGACAGTGTTCCCTGAGATATGGGAAACAAGCACAGATTGTTTCTTGCAGCCAGGGTAAAGTGCTCGGGCCAGAGCACAGTGAAGGAGAAACCAAGGTGAGTCCTGCAGTGACCCCCAAGCTGAATGTCTGAATGTATATATGTATGTATGTGTGTGTGTGTGTCTGTGTGTGTGTATCTATGTGTATATATATATATATCCCTTCCCCCTACTTCTCCCAGTTCCCCCCCACCCATATTTGCTCCCTTTCTGTCTCTCATTAGAAAACAAATGGGCTTCTATGGAATAAATGGATAAAATAAGATAAGATGTAACAAAAGCAAACAAATTTAAATGGCACAAAACAACCAAAAAAGAAAATGAGCCAAAGAAAAAGCACAAGAAACATGTATGGAAGCCAGGACACACATTCACACATACAGGAATCCTACAAAAACACAAAACTAGAAGTCATAATACATATGCAAAGAACCTACACTGTTAAAAAAAATGCCCTGACTTATTCTGAGACAAAGAACCTTCAAAGTTGCCATCGTGTTTGTTTTCTGCTGGCTGTCTAAGCAGGGGCATGCAGTCTGCACTTAGGACTGGTTTGTTTTCTCAGTGAGGCTCCCTTGAAAAAAACTAACCTTTCATTTACAAGTGGCTATCTGTCAGAGATGGCTTCTGGGTTGGGGATGGGGCATGAGTCCACTTCTCCCTTTAGCTCTAGGACCCCATGTGGTGCAGACCTGTGAGGTCCTGTGCATGCTGCCCCAGTCTCTGTGAGCTCACATGTGCACCCACCCTACTGTATCTAGAAAGCCTTGATTCCTTGCTGTTCTCCATCCCCTCTGGCTCTTCTGTTCTTCCCCCTCTTCCCCGAGGGAGAGATTTGATAGAGATATCCTTTTTGGAGATGTTCTAAGGTCTCTCCCTCGATACATATTTTTTGGCTGTGGGTTTCCATATTCATCTCCTATTGATGGTGGCTGAACAAGGTATGGTTCCATGAGCATAGCAAATGCTGTTAGGAGTCCCTTCAAGGCTGCCTTCCTTTAGCAGAGCAGTAGTGTTTCGGTTCCCCCCCTTGGGTCCTTGGGCTACCCAGTCTTAGGTTTTGGCCACCCATTCAGCATCGAGTTTGGGTTCCATGAGATGGAGCAGGCCTTAACTCAAATCAGATAGTTGTTGGTTACTCCCAAAAGCCTGTGCCACTATCACACCAGCGCATCTTATAGGCAGGTCACTATTGTGAACTGTAGCTGAGTTGGTGTTTATCCTTCCAGTGATACCTTACAGGTGAGTATCTCCCAGTGCCACGAACACTTGTCTGGTACTGGAAGCTTTATTTGGGGATGAGAGATACCCAGTAGGGCTCTGTGTTCCTTGTTATATAGAATTTTTATTTAGAGCATCTTCATGTATGTGTTTTAGGAAGCTTCTGCTATATTATTAGGTTTCCATACTACCCTCAATTGACCCTGAATTTTATCAGTCCTTCCCCATATTTTCTCTCTTGTCTCCCTCTTCCCTCTCCCTCCCTATTTAATCCCCCCATTCCAGCATGTACACCCCCACCCATTCATAACCATCTATTCTATTTCCCCGTTCTAGGGCGACCATCCGTCCATCCCTGTCCCTAACTCTCTACCTAACTTCTGTAGCTGTCAAGCTGAGGATACTGATGGAATGTTAAAGAGACTATTGACTGGAGCTGGCAGGACAGAATACTGGAGAGGTAGGAGTCAGCATCCCAAGTCTGATGTTTAAAGGGAAATCTGCAGAAGTTTCCACTGGGGTTGAGAGATGAGCCTTTGCTAAATTAGAAAGCCCCACAAGTCACTAGCCAGCGAATGAGGTGCAGGGTGCTCAGGATAGTCAGGACTCCTAATTGGGCGGAACTTAGCCACCAGTAAAAGCTGAGATACATTGTTACAGGATGTTTGATTATTGTACATAGAAAACCCAATTGTTAGCAAACTCAGATAAATATGGAAGCTGCCAGATGCAGTTAGGGATGTCCTGCAGAGATGCAGTTTGGGTGTACCTTTAAAAGCTTCCATAGAAAAGAATGCTGAAGAAAATCCTGCCTGTTTCAAGGCAGATTGCTTAGGAGAGGTCTTATGGTCTTTGTTCTGTGACCTGAAGCAAAGTCAGTGGGATGGCCTTGAGGTGGTCAGAGTTAGGGTTAGGGCTAGATGGGGTTAGGGTTTAGGGTTAAAGTTAGGGTTAGAGTTAGAAGGTAAAACAGTTTGGCCCCTACTAGCTTGGAGCCCATCTACCATGATAGGGCTCAGACTGCCAAGGGTATAGGGGAGGGGCTAGAGACTTCTTTTAAGATAAGATTTTTCTCTTTTGGATTGCAGGAACAACAGAAAAGTAGGGCACAGGTAAAAAACAGTGTTATAGGAAAGAGAGCTAAGACGTTCTCTTGGGTTTGAAGGAGCTCAAGAGAAAGGTGGACTAGTTCAGGAGAATGAGACAAATAGAATGAGATTTCGAAAGAGCTAGTGGTTTAGTTATAGAGTCAGTCCCATAAATAGACATTTTGTGTATAGTTAAGAGAATACAGGTACCTCTCTGAACTAGCAGGTACTTACCTCAATTTAAGCCTCCTGTGTCTTTATTGGTATAAATATTAGTTAAATTTAAAAGGATAAATATTATAACACTTCTAAAAGGGCAACATTATTTTTAAGTAAGATAGTTATGGCCCAGAACCAATGCAAGGCATTTAAAAGAATACAAAAATAACCAGCCACCCAAAGGATAAAAATCTCAAAAGTGTTTGATAAAAAACAAAAACAACAACAGCAACAAAATGACCAGAGTCAGGGAATAGCTCATTGGTAGAGAACATGTTTATCATGTCTGAGCACCAAAACAAACAAACAAACAAAAATCAAGCAACCAAATGAACAAACATTACCAGGCAACGATACTTGAAAATATGAGCTGGGATTAGAAAAAAATTAATAGAGACTTATTCATAACTAACAGTCATGTAGGAATTAGCAGATACTATTAAAATACTTATTATAACCATATCCCATGTGTTCAAACAAGTAAAGGAAAAATTAAATGTGTTGGTTAGAGACTAGGGACACACATAAAGAATGTAAGTAGGATTTAGGAATGAAATCTGAGACACTTGAACAAGCTGGATGTGGTAGTTGTCTTGTGTGGGTTTCTATTGCTGTGAAAAGATACCATGAGACTATGACAACACTTATAAAGAAAACATTTTTCATTTACTTTTGTGTGTGTGTAAACTTCATATCATATGCCCCAATCCCACCCATCAACCTCTCCCCTCATACCTACTCTCCACCCTTGCAACCTTTCTCCCAACAGAGAAGGAAAAAAAAAAAAAATCTCGTGATAGTAGCGTGTCCCACGTCTTCCCCCCCAATCCCCACTTCTTTACTTGCAGATTCATTTCAATGAGTCGTTAGCCTGGTGCGAGGCCTCTGGCTTCTGCTACTCTATCAACACTGGATCCGAACTGGGACTCCTCTCAGATATCCTGTTGTTGACCTGGAGTTTTGTTCTGTAGGAGCAGCCCCTTCATGCACTCCAGAAGTTCATCTATGGGATAGATGTGGGAGTGTGGGCCAACCCAAAGCCCTGGCTCTGGCCTTGAGAGGTGCCTGAGCTGGTCACCCCCTGGGCTCTGCTGCACCCGCATTACCAGGTTGAGCTCTCCTGCCTTGACCTGGCTGGCCCAGCCAATGTCAAATGCCAGCAAGGGGTGAAGCCAGCTCTCAAACTTTCCTACCCTTGGGGCTGGATCATCCATGCCCAAGCCATCGGACCCTCTCTACGGGGTTTTCCAGGTGAGATACATGGCCCACTCTCTGGAATGCTGCAGAAAACAAGGGGGCAGGGTAGCTCTCTTGCTTTCAAGACTCCAGCGGGGTCAGCTCTCCTGCTCCCTGCAGGAGGCAAGGGCAAAGGGAAGAAAGGAATTTCTCTTTTGCTGATGCCATGGCACAGCAGACAAGAAGTAGGGCTGGTTCTCCAGCTACCCCTGCATCCAGGACCCACTATGGTGCCCAGGCGCTGTGCAGGGCCCACTTTGAGTACTGCAGGAGGTTGGTGGCAGGGCCAGCTCTGGTCTCACGACCTCAAGGCCAGCTCTCTTGCCTGCTGTACAAGGGATGAGAATTCCCTCTCCCTCTCCTATGTCACCACACAGCAGACAAGTGGTGGGCCAGCTCTCCCAGGCTCACGACCTCAGGACGCATTCTCTTGTGCCCGGCCACCAGGGTCACCTGTACTGTGCTGCCTGGGCATTCATGTGCTAGTGCTGCAGCTGGTGAGAGACAGGACCGACTTTCTACTCCCATAACCCTAGGGCCAGGTCTCCCAGCTGCCTTGGGTAATGAGGAGGAAGGAGGGAGGAGATATCTCGCCCTTGGCCATGCTATCGCGTGGAGTCGCAGGACCAGCTGCCTCTCCCATGTTCATACCACTGGGCCAGCTCACCCGTCAACTCTTGCAACCAGGGCCAGCTCGACTGTGCTTTCTCCGTGATATGTGGGGCCTGCTCTCCCCAGTACTGCAGCTAGCTAGGGGAAGGGGAGAGGGGGTGTCAGCTCTCTTGTTCTCAGGTCCCAAGGGCCAGCTCTCCCATGATGCCCAGAAGAGGGGTAAGGCCAGTTCTGCCTATTTCTCAGACATCACCACATCTCTGGGCAGCTCAGACCCAGCCCGGCCATTGGTGGTAACAGACAGCCTGATGCTATAGGATCACAGACCCAGGTGTGGTCCCCAGCGGCAGCACAGGCCAGGCCCTCACCACGGTCCCTTTAAGTCTCCAGTTCTGCCTCTCTTTATCCTGCCCACATCCTTCTGTTTCTCTGCCACTTACCTGCTCCTCCTAGTGCTGTCGGTGTCCTTGAGTGTCTTGGGTTGTCTCAGGAATGCTTTGCCCGGCTCGTGTAATATGGCTCCAGGCAGGGCATGGTCTGCCCCTGCAGATCTGCACAAAACCAGACTGGTGGTCATCTCATGCTAGCACCCTTTCCAGGACCCATGGTGCCTGACCGGTGGTCATCTTAGGCTCACTCCTTGCCTAGGTGGCCTGCGTGACCCCATGCGGGAATCATCTGTGTCTGGCTCATTCCCTCCTGGGACAGATGACCCTCAGCGGGGTTCTTTTAGTGTTTACCTCTCTCCCTTTGTCCGGTCTCTGACTTGTTCCCCACCAGGGAGCTCATCAAGATCTGTGTGGCGCTAGATTAGCGGTTGTCTCAGGCCATATCCGGTCTGGCTGGGCCCACTGGTGCCAGACTGTCGCTCATCCCAGGTTTGCCTCTTTTCAGGGAGTGCTGAGCTACTACTCTTTCAGATTTTCGTAGGTCAGAACCCTCTCTCTGCTCTGTCACATGATGCACATGTGACAGAGCAGTCATACCCACAACGCCTCTAGGGGCAGGGTAGGTTAAAGGAAACTATGTAATCCGGACTCGTTTACAGTTCTGTTAGTCCAGTATCATCTTGGCCTGCCAGCGTGCAGGCAGACACAGTGCTGGAGAAGGAGCTGAGATTTCTGTATCTGGATCCAAAGGCAGCAGGAGATTAGGCCTAGATTAAGTGTATGAGACCTTAACACCCCACATCCACAGTTACAACTTCCTCCAACACCTACTCCAACAAGGCCACATCTTCTAATAGTGCCACTCTCTGTGGGCTAATCATTCATTCTTATTCAAACCACCACAGGGGTGCAAGCCTCCCAGCACTTGGGAAGTGGATGTAGAAAGATCAGAAGCTCAAGGAAAGCCTGAAACCGTTTTCTTAAAAAAAAAAAAAATCCACAAAAATAAAATAAAATAACATAAAACTGACTGACCAAATAGCAAAAGACAAAGGGACAAAAACTGCCTGAGGGTATCTGGGATGACTGAGACACAGGAGGGAGTTAAAGGCAAATTAAGTACCTCAGAAAAATAGCCCTGTAAACCTGAAGGCTCAGCAATCGAACACTCTGAAGTGTAACACACAGACAGGAAAATCCAGATCATAAGGGAAACTTGGCAATGGTGTGGGGCGAGCCAGACTATTTTAAGTACAGATGTGTAACCACGGTAGCCGAGGAAAAGAGGCAGCAAATGATGGTGACATCCTTCAGAAGATCGATGGAAACTATGAACCCACACGTCTAAGAAGCCCAGCAAACCCCAAGCACAGGAAGCAGCCCAGACCATGGACAAAAAAAAAACAAAAAAACAAAAAAACAAACCTTCAGAGTTATTGGGTGGGTAAATAGCTCAAGGACAGAAAGACAACATCCCTCTCAAAGCAACGCAAGCAGGAAGTGTTTGAGAATGCATTCAGAGCACTGAATCTTTAAAAATAATTACAAAGAAAGAAATATGTTTTAAGGTGAAGATAGAATACCTTTCCAGGCCTATAAAAGCTGAATAGATCTGTACTAAAAAACAAACAAACAAAAACAAAACAAAACAAAACAAAAAAACCCAAACCCAAAAAAAAAAAAAAAACTGTAAAAGAAGCTCCTCCGGTAGAAGGAAAATCAGAGGAAGAAAATAGGCACCTTTAAGGGTGCCTATCAGAGAGGAAGTGTCACCCGTGAATGGGTGCATTACTGTTGTCCTTACAGCTTTTATTTTAAAGGAGATTGGGCAGCTTAAACAGACAGCCACATGGTGTGGCGTCGCTGGTGTACGTAGCAGCTGTCTGATGTCAGCATCACACACAGAGCTGGGAGAGGAGAAGGGAAGTATCCTATAGGTTCTATAAGGTTCTATAAGGGATTCTTATGCTGCATGTAAATACAATATAATTGAGTCTGCTCCTGGTGTGCATCTTGGCTGGTAAAGACAGTATAAAAAATGTATTCGAATTTTAATGGGATCAAGTTAAATCTATAGATCTATAATTTTTAAAAAATGATCGCCAAGATTTCCCATGATGGTCCTGTAGCTATTCCAGGGCACACAGATGCATGCTTTTGTATGATGAGAAAATTTCAGCTGTTTTGGGGTGGATGTTAAGGAATGCAGTTGCTGCATATGACAAGGGTATATTTAGCTTTGCAAGAACTTGCTGGGCTGTCTTAAGGAGTGGCTGCATCCTCAACAGTACCAAATGCAACTTCTGTTGCTGCTCCTCATGGTCAGTTTGGTCCTAAAATTTCACTGGATGTTATCAGAGACTGGACATATTTATTCTCTTACACTTTCAACTTTGTGTTTTGGCCTTTGTTCTGTGTGTTTTTGGTTTCACTCTGCAGCCCAGGTTGCTATATACCCCTAGAATGGGCTTGACTTCTTGATCTTCCTGCCACACGTCTCAAGTGCTGAGATTACGGGCATGTGCTACCATACCCTTCTTAATAAGCTCTTTTAAAAATTACCTTTTGTTTTTTGTTTTTTTTCTTTTTTTCCAGACAGGGTTGCTCTACATAACCCTAGCTGTCCTAGAACTTGCTTTGTAGACCAGGTTGACCTCTAACATTCTGGATCCCACAGGACAGAAAACAAATCATTCAGAGTCTGGTTTACTGAGCTTAATACAAAGCTCTCCACTCCCATTAATTCTCCTGCATATGACATAATTTCATTCTTCTCTATGGATGAATAATGACCTGACAACATTTCCTTTTTGTATATGCTTTTAAATGTAAAACTTATACTTATTTGTGTGTGTTTCTGTGTGTGTACATGTGTCATGGTCAGAGGGAAATCTGAGGGAGTTGGTTTTGCCCTTTCACCATGTGGATCTTAGGGTTGAACTCAGGTTGTCAGTGTTGGTGGCAAGCTCTGTGACCCATGGAGCCACCTCACTGGCACCACATTTTCTTTACCCACCTATCCCTGGCTGGGAATTTTTTAAATTTTTTGTTTTTATTGGATATTCTCTGTATTTACATTTCAAATGTTATCCCCTTTCTTCCCACTCTCATTTGCCCCTCCCCCTCCACTTGCTTCCATGAAGGTGCTCCCTCTCCCAACTTCAGTGTCTTGGCATTCCCCTACACTGGAAAAATGTGCCTTCACTGGACCAAAGGCCTCTTTTCTCACTGATGCCAGACAATGCTGTCCTCTGCTGCATATACTCCTAGAGCCATGGGTCCCTCCATGTGCGCTCAATGGTTGGTATTTTAGTTCCTAGGAGTTCTGGAGAGCTTGCTTGGTTGATAATATTGTTCTTCCCATGGGGGAAACCTAGTCTTATTCCATAACCTGATTGTGGGTACTGACACAGTGTATATGGTTGTATAGGCATCTCTATTGCACTGAGCTGGATTTCTCTGGGTAAATAATTAGGGGTGATATGGAGCTAGGTTATACAGTAGTGCTACTTTTAGTTCTTTGAGGAACCGCCATGGTGATTTGCAAGGTGGTGGCATTGGTTTAATTCTTAACAGCGGTGGAGAAGGACTCTGTCCCCTCCCCATACATCATCAGTATCTGCTCACTTTCGTTATAATAGCCATTCGGTTTAGGATGAGATAGAATTACAATACAGTTTCAATTTATGATGTCAGTGTAATGTTTAGTTTTTATTTTCCTGATGGTTAAGGATTTTGGCCATTTCTCCTATACGTGTTCATTTTTAGATAGAGTCTCACTATGTAGCCTACATTGATCTCAGTCTCCACATGGCCAATGGAGTCTTCCAAAAGGTCTCTTTAATTCATTTTCAGGCCTGGTTATCAAGACCAGGGAGAGCCTCATTTATAGCAGTTAGGGTTTCTATGCCCAAACTACATCATCAGCCCTTGGCAGCACTATTTAATAGTTAGGGTAAGGGGCTGAGAGTTTAGCACAATGGTAATGCCTGTGCTTATGTGAGGAGCAGGACTCAATCCCTGGCACAAAATACTGTAAAATTCACAAACCCTAAAGTGTCAGGTTCTCTATATAATCTTTCCTGTAAAGACAGGATGATAACAACACAAATTTTCACAAAAAGAAGCAACAGAAGGCCAGAGTCTTGCTCAGTAGTGGAGCACTACCTAGCACACAAGGCTTTGGGTTCCTTCCTCACCACTGGAGAGAGATTCCAGATGGCAGGGAGCAAGAGCCTGTCTCTCTAGGAGCCAAAGTCTTACTTTGACCCTCAAACCTTGTTATCTAAGCTAAACAAATACCTTGATGATTAACTATGTCTTCTCCCCATCAAGTAGTACTCCCAGGCTGTGATTTTTTTCCCCTTATAAAAGCAGAAGACTAGGGAAGCTGTTCAAAAACTCTTGCATGCATATCGTGTGTATGAGGTACTAGGTTCTGTTCCCAGTGTTGCCTAAAAAAATAAAGCAAGTTAAATATTCTGGTTAGTGGGTTTTGTTTTTGTTTTTTTAATTTGATACAAGCCAAGGTCACTAGGCAGCATAGAATTTCAACTGAGAAAATGTCTATAATCTGTTGGGGGGTATTTCTTTGATGTGGGAGGGCATAGCTTGAATGGTCAGGTAGTCCTGAGTTCTATAAGAAAGCAAGCTGAGAAAACCATGAGAAACAAGCCAGTAAGCAGCACTCCTCCATGACTTCTGCTTCAGTTCTTGCCTCCAGTTAGCTGCTTTGAATTTTTTTCTTCAATTCATCCTTCAGCGATGAACTAATTGTTAGCTGGAAGTGTATGATAAAAGACATGATTTCTCCCCCAAGTTGTACTGGTCATGGTGGAGCAGTAGACAGCTCAACTAAGGAAATAAACAATGAAGATGTGTTAGTAAATGTTCTTTGAAGAGGGATTATAGTCATAATAGTTTTTTTATTTTATGTTATTATTATCATTATCATTATTATTATTATTATTAATTTTGAGACTGATTTTCACTACACAGCCATGTCTGGCTTGGCACTCACTATGCAGACCAGGCTGACCTCGAACTCAACAGAGCTTCATCTGCCTCTGCCTCCCCAATGCTTTGATTAAAGGCACATGGCCATGCCTAGCCATCTGTCCAATTTCTCTTTCCATGGTGTATTCATTTCTTTCAATGAAGATGCCTCAAAGTGCTATTGGTTAATGTTACTTTCTAGAACAGAAGTAGTCCCCAGAGCAAGAGCTGTGTGCCTTGTAGGCTCTGGAAGAGTCTCCTGCTTCAACATCCTCAGAGCTACAAAAGACATCACAGCGGCAGCAACGAAGGCTATATTGTTCTTCAGTGGATAGTGAATCTCCCCAGCCCCCCTCCTGGATATTATGATAAGCTGGACCGATTTCTTTGTGTTTCCATTTGTCCTCTGGGCTTACTCAGATCTAGAAGTCCCAGGTGTGAGGGAATAACAGCTTTTCTGGTAAAGAAACATTAAGCAGGAAATAAACAACAACAAAAAAGAAACTAAATAAAGTCTGCCAACTACATAATTTGTTTACTTATTTGCTGAAGTGCCAGGGCCTTGCATGTGTATGACAAGCACTTACTACTGAGCTATACTTCAGCCCTGCTTGCTATCTGTTGGTTTCCTGGAAGATAAGGAAGGGGTATATGGGCTGGCTAGCTTTATGCCAACAAGTCATCACAGAGGAGGCAGCCTCAGTTGAGAAAATGCCTCCTTAGAATCCAGCTGTAGGCATTTTCTTAATTAGTGATTGATGGGGGAGGGTCCTGCCCAGTGTTGGTTGTGTCAGTCTGGGCTGGTGGTCCTAGATTCTAGAAGTAAGCTGGATAAGCAAGGCACAGGGAGCAGGCCGGGAAGCAGCACTGCTTCAAGGCCTCTGCATCAGCTCCTGCCTCCTGGTTCCTGCCCTGTTTGAGTTTCTGTCCTGTCTTCCTTCAATGGTGAACAGTGATGTGGAAATGTAAGTCCAATAAATCCTTTCCTTCCCAAGTTGTTTATGGTTCTGACATTTTATCACAGCAATAGAAACCCTGACTAAGTCAGGAGGCCTTCCTAAAAGCAAAGAACATAAAAACGTATCTTCATTTCATGTCAGGAAAAGCATCGTGAGTCTCTAAGAGAACCATTCAGTTAAAAGGTTCCCGACTTTCAACAGTACCTCCTTCTGCTCACTATATTTTCCATCCTCATTTTCACCCCAAGTTCAATTTGAATGAAGTCAGGGTTTGCCCTTCCTCCACTACCGACTCTGGGTTTGCTTTTCCTCTCTCCCTGTTTTTTTGTTATTGCTTTGTTTTGACCTAAGAAGCATGTGGAGTCCCGATGTGGTTAGATTCTGAGTGGAAGATGAGAGATGAGTGTGTTTGCACTTGAAAGATTCAGAGTACTCAGAGGGCATTGATGTAGAGAAGATGCTCTGGAGTGTGTGCATTGAACTATATTTATGCAATGGGGAAAACATTCCTAAGTTCTGAATGTAATTAACTAATCAACATCTTCCAGTTTTTCTTTGTTTTGTATTTGTTTACTTTGGAGACAAGGTCTCAGATATTTCAGGGTAATCTTAGCTGTGTACCCAGGGATACCTGTAACCCTTGAGTGTTGGGACTGCAGATATGGGACATAGTGCCATGTTTATGTGATTCTGGGGCCTGAACAAGTTAGACAAATGCTCTACCAATTGATCTACCTCTCCAGCCCCTTCCTAGTCTCCTCTTCTCTGTCACTCTGGTAGACTGAGTCCTAGTCATTGGCAGGTGGGTGGATATCTTAGTATTTAAAACACTTTTATACTCCTTTGATTTCAAGTTTTATTTGTGTGTATTTGTATGACATGGGATGCAGATGAGGTCCACTTGCAAGACTTTTCTTCTTCCACCATGAGGGTCTCAGGGATTGAATTTAGGCAGATAAACTTGGCAGCAAGTGTCTTTATCTACTGAGCCGTCTCTTCATCTCCAGCATAGCCTCTTCTTGATAATGCCTCTATTTCTTCATTTGGTCAAGCACCAGATTCAGCTAATCTCATCCACAGCGTTTGATGACCCAAGTGGCTACTGAGTAAGGGGGTTATACTGTGTGTGTGTGTGTGTGTGTGTGTGTGTGTGTGTGTGTGTTGAGACAGAATTTCTCTACATAGCCTTGGCTGTCCTGGATCTCACTATGTAGACAGTCACAGAGATGCACCAGCCTTTGCCTCCAGGGTGCTGAGATTAAAGGCATATGCCACCATGACTGGCCATAGGTGGCTCTCGAGAGCCTCATTATGAAACTGCACAATTTCTCTGTAGTCACGCTATTTCTTCCCTGCCTGGGAACTGTCGTTCTCCTTCCTGTCTCCACGGTTTTGTCCCCACTCTCCCTTTGCTTTTGCCCTCTCCCCATCTCATTTCATCTTTTTCAAGTCCTTCATATTTATCAATACAGCCCAAGCCAACCTTTCTCTAAGTAACCTTTCTGAGCTCTCCAGCCCCACTCTAGTCTCCTCTGAATTTCTAATGAACTGTAGAGTTCAGTCCTTAATTATACACTGTCTCCAAGAATTATATGTTATCTCCGTGTAGACCCAATTATTTTCATTCATCCACTCAACAATTACGTGTTGAGTAGCTTTGATGTGAAGTGCTCATTTTCCATGTTATAGGTGCCTTGAAGCAGGTATGAGTGCAACAATGCTGAACTTTAAATGCTTAAGAAATTCTTAGATCTTGGGGACAGGACAGATGGCACTGGGAAAATAAAGAAGCAAAGTAGAATTCAGCTGTAAGTCAGGATGATTCTTTTTTCTCATTTTCCACCTCTCTTCCTCCTCCCCTTTCTCCTCTTCTCTTCCCCTACTCTTCTTCCTTTTTGTTCTTTTTCTCTATTTAATTTATTATTATTATTATTATTTCTACTACTATTATTATTAGTTTTTTTTTTTTTTTTTGAGTCAGTACTGGCTGTCCTGGAACTCAGTTTGTAAACCAGGCAGCCTGGAACTCACTGAAATCCATCTGCCTCTGCCTCCCAAGTTCTGGAACTAACAGTGTGCACCACCACTGTCTGGTCTCATTCTTTTAAAGAAATGTGTAACTATGGGCCTGTAGAGATGGCTCAGTAATTAAGAGTCCTACTGGCTGCTCTTCCAGAAGATCCAGGTTCGATTCCCAGCACCAGCAACTGAACAACTGTCCCAAGGGATCTGACGCCCTCTTCTGGCCTTCATACACACTTCATACATGTAGTATACAGACAAGCAGGCAAAAATACCCAAAATGTAAAACAAACAAAAAAAAAAAAGTCTGCATCTAGTATTTAGTTCTTTTGAAATTTTATAAATAAACAGATTATAATCTAGAAGAAGCCACTGTAGTTTTTTGGTAACTTCAAAATTATTCATCACTCTTCAGGGTGAAATACTTTGAGAATGATTAGGCAGTGAGTCCTTTGAACAGGGTCTTGAGCTGGGGCTGGAGTTCAGTTGTTTTAGGACTTGCCTTACATGCTTCAGGTTTGGTCCCCAGCATCAAGTGTACTAGGCATGGTGACACATGCCTGGGATCCCAGCACTCAGGAGCTGGAGGTAGGAGGATCAGAAGTTTGAGGTCATTGTCAACTGTGTAGGAAGCTTCAGGCCAGTCTAGAATGAGACTTTGCCTTAAAGAAAAAGATAAAGAAGAGGAAGGTATCCTGTAAACCAAATGTTAGTGGAGCTATTGGCAATATCACATATTTTGTACTAGGCATTGTTCTCAGTATTTGGCATATTTGTTTACTCATGTAATCCTCACACCAATCAATTATAACAGATGTAGAAATGGAGAGACAAACTTATTCCTAGCGAATGGTATTTCAGATCCAGACAGTGGGCACCAAATCCATGCCTTGAACACTTGACTACATTGCGAAAGATCAAGACACTAGAGTTACCTCTTGACATTTCTGTTTCTTTTGGGGCAATACCCATGCATTATTACCATGCTGCTCTTAGCACATAAAACTCTCAGGAGTGTATTTGGCCTAGACATACCTAGAGACTTTTGCTTTTTTTTGTGTGTGCATGGGGCCAACTCCACAGTTTTGAATGTAGTTGAAAAAAGTTGGCCATGAGTGTGAACAAGTCAAAGCTGTAAGAGAGAAGGCTTGCTCGCTGCTTTCTCCTCCTTCCATGAGGGTGTGCATATGTGAGTACAGATGCTGTGCTGTCAGTGGAGTCAAGGATCTTCTTACAGGTACTTGTGATCTGCCTGGGGAAGCACTGATAATTAACTCAGCTCCTCTGCAGAACAGTAAGTGGTCAACCTCACAGCCATCTCTCCACAGCACCCCCATTTCTATGAGCATTGCTGACTAATTAACACCAATGTATCGAGTACTACTATGACATGATTACTCTCTCTCTCTCTCTCTCTTTCTCTCTCTGTGTGTGTGTGTGTGTACACATTTGGTATATATGTACATATGTGTAGTGTATGCACCTGTGTTCATCTATCAATGGTATTACATGTCCTGCTCCATCTTGAGCATCTTACTCCTTTGAGACAGGGTCTCTCACAGATCCTGTAGCTAGGCTGGCAGCCAGGAAGTCCCAGAGCAACTCCCATGAAGCTGGGACCCCTGTAACCGTGCTTGACCTTTTGTTTGAGTGCTAGGATTCAAACTCAGGTCTTTATCTTTGTGTAGCAACATGGATCCATTTCTTCAGCGACTTTCCCTCCCCTGATGGGTGTGGAAAGCAGTGAAGGTTTAATAGAGGGAGTGTCACTTGGTGTTCTGCTTTGATTTAATACTTTGGGAAATAACATTACAGGGCATGGTCTGCTCACTTCCCCCTTTAAGTAGGACCATAAAGGAAGGAAGAAGTTCTGTAGATTCAACTCTGTATAAAGAAAAGGGGGCTAGGCATGGTGACATACAACCACAGTCTTGGGAGGCTGAGGTAGGAGCTGCAGTTATAAAGTGAGTTCCTGGGCTAGTCTATGCTAGAGAAGGAGAACCTTATCTCAACAAAACAAAAACAAACAAAAACCCATCACACAGAGTGATGGAAAAGGAGGAATCCATTTTAGTTTCTATCCCAGGGACAGAGTCAGAGAAGATTGTTATGTTTGGGAATCTTTCAGCTCTGAAGTGTTAATAGAAAAACCTCAGATTTATTTTATAGCCTTTTTTGTTTGTTCTGATTTACTTTTTGTTTTTGAGGGCAGCAGATAGAATAGCTGGAGAGACAAAAGCCCACTTTCGACCTTGGCCCCAGTGACAGCATGCCTGTGGAATGTGTGCTGACTGGCCCGGTTCTGGGATGATAAGATTAAATGTTCAGAGAACAAAAAGGAGCCAGCGCTGAGCTGTATAAAAGGCCCCAATGGAGCTTCTAGGTAATGGACTATGTTCTTTAGTCATAAATGATGCTCTAGCAGAAGGCATCTAGTGATATTTTTGGTTTGACTTTATAATGTAAATATGCCACATTTACTTTTAATACTCTAGGGCTTTTTAAATTCCCTTTGCTACATCACAGTTGTTTGAAATTACTGAACTGCAAGAAGTAATTGACAGTGTGTCCTGTCAGAAGTTGGGCATTGTCTTTTCTTCCCCGTGGAGGGAGAATAAACCTTGAAGTCCCCTAACATGGCTACCTGTGGTTAGGAGTCATTGGGGGTAGTGTCTTCTCAGAAGTGCACACTCATGAGGGGTGGGGAATAATTTCATTGTCCTGAGAGACGCTCTATGAAAGAACTTTTAGAGTAGTAGACAGCTGGGTTTGTTAACTTGCTGAAGTAGTCATTACAGTGGGTGAACTTGAAGATTTGGGAGAGCCAATCACAGGCATTATTAAGGTCATGGTCTTACACCAGCAGAGCAAAAGGATGTAAAAAGGTAAGGATGACGCTGGTGGAGCATGTGCTTGTGAGAGAAGTGGAATATTTCTGACTCTTGAATTTATGGAAAAAGAAAAGGTCTTGAGATATGGCTCAGGGACCATATCACTCTGGTAAAGGATCCAAAGTGGGTTCCCAGCAGCCATATTGGGTATCTCACAACTGCTCCTTTATGGCCTTTAAAGGTACCTGTACTCACATAACACCCTCCCCATCCCTCAATCAAAAATAATTAAATGTTTTTTTAAAAAGCAGAGCTACAAGGAGGGAAGTCACTACATAGCCAGGTAAAAGTTACAGTATTGGGTTGGCATAGAGTTTGCAGAAAGAATTCATTTCAATGAAGGTGTGACCTCTGAAGGATCCTGTCATCATAGATCAGCAATGAGGATTTTTAGTGTTGATCACTTTTAAGACTAACTAGCTACTTCGAGAAAGGAGAAGTTAAGAAACCTGACTGTGGCAGGGCAAAATCAAGAGCCGGGAGTAGTTAATCCCGCCCCTTTCCACTTCCCGTTTCAGCATCTTTATTGCAGGCTGAATTCTACTTAACCTTACCTTTTCTCTTTTCTTTCCAGGGCTAAAAGTCTGTTGTCCCTCTCCACCGAAGTCAATGTAAGGAAGTCAAAATAATGAGTTTAGCTGCCACCCTCAACTTTCTGTTTCTGAGGTTCTAAGAGCCTTTGAGAGCCACGCACATCACTGTACAAATAACCTTGAAGAGGGAAGAAACTCACCACTGTGTTTATCCAACTGATGACAGCCAGACACCAGGGAATACACATTTCGTTCAAACGGGCATATTTAGGTGTGGACGTGTTTAGAGATTGACTCTCTGTACCAACCCATAGAATAGCCTACAGTTTTCACAGGATGACTACCAGGCAGAATCAGCACACGTGACAATTTACAGTTAATTAGGGATAATTTTCTCTTAAAGAATAAATTTAAAATTGTGTAAGTCTATATCTCTGTGTCTCTATATGGGTGTGTGCAGGCAAATGCAGAGACTACAGCCACAGAAGAGGCTGCTGGATCCTCGGGAGCTGGGGTTACTGGCATGTCTTAGTTTGGATTTTATTGCTGTGAAGAAACACTGTGACCATGGCAATGCTTCGAAAGGAAAACATTTCATTGGGGCTGGCTTACAGTTTTAGAGGTTCAGTCCGTTATCATCATGGGAAGCATGGCAGCATCCAGGCGGACATACTGTTGGAGAAGGAGCTGTACATCTTGATCTGAAGGCAGCAGAAGGAGACTGCCTTACTGGCTTAGCTTGAGCATAGGAGCTTACTCCCAGAGACGCACTTCCTCCAGCAAGGCCACACCTACCCATCAAGGCTACACCTCCTAATAGTGCCACTTCCTATGAGCCACACGTTCAAGTGCCTGAGTCTGTGGGAGCCATACATATTCAAACCACCACAGGACGGTTGTAAGTTGTCGGATGTGGGTGCTGGGGACGGAATTCTTGACCTTGGAAGAGTAGTATGCCTCCTTAACCAGTGAGTGGTGTCTCTAGTCCACACCCTCATGAGTCATCTCCAACCCCAGGAATAGTATTTTTAGTAACAATATGATTATCTCAATGACTCCACCTGCTTTTTGGCATCTGATGCTGATTTAGGCTGAATAATGAAATGTTTGCATTATATCATGCTAAGATGACTTGGAGGTTGGCTACATCCTGGTCAAAGGCTTTTCTTGCAGGGTGAAGCTCTGTTGCTGGAGTTATCCCTTAAGGAGGGTGGAAGCAGATGATCTTCATGTTTGATAAAGAAATGATAATACAAACTCTGGGGCTTCCGAGTCTTGTCTATAAATTACAAAGTGAAGCTGGTCTTCCACTATAGCTTACTCGTCTTCCTGTATCTTTTCTATAGCATCTTCTTATACACAATCCTTTACAGGGGAGCATATATTCAGGCAGCTGCTAAGTGATAAAGCCGGGCACATTCACCTTCCAAAGAGTGTTTGTTTGCTTTGCTGGTTCAGGGACGGTGAGCAAAGCTGGGCTTTGGGGAACACTTGGGAAATGCTCTACCACTGGGTTACTTCCCTAGTTGAGTGCTTTTTTTTTTTTAACCAGCAATTCTCAAAATCCAAAAGCTCTTGAAATGAACAAATGAGTGAACATTACCGTGAGCTTCCTAATGCTTCTTTTCCATATAGTATTTGACATAGACTGATCTTGTCTCTTTTCATTTTTTACAGGGTTATAAAAAATGTTTTGATCCTTGTTTTATTTTGTTCTTGTTCAGATCTTGCCTCATTGTAAGTACGTGAGGTCACTTATAATAATAAACACAGACTTTAAAATAGTAACCCATAAGTCAGGCCCAGAGCAATAAGAACCAACGCAGGAGGCAGAATCTACGTGAACTTCTAGAATTAAGTTTCAAGACTGGTCTAGGATTCTGGGTGAAAGTGAAAAGGGAGATGTGATACGTGTGCATCTATTTCTCCTCACCCCTCCCACCCTTTCCAAACACTCAGCTTCTTAGTGGAAATATACACAGTCTTACCTGATACAACGCCCCTGGAAGAAACTTCCCATAAGAAGCCATATGTTTTAATAGCATCACAGTTTTTATAAAATTTTTCCTAATAATGGGCATAAAATGAAAAGGAAATAAGTCCTAATTGAATGATAAAAAATGATGAGTGAGTGATTAGGCTGTGCTTTAGGTATGAAGGAAACAGTGAGTGTCCATGACATGACTCAGGAGACCTGTGTTTGTTTACCAATTTATATCTCAGTAGCAATAACTAGGGATTTAAGAACCCTCACTTGTGTGCTTTGGAAACCTCACGCAATCACCTGGCATCATTGCATCAGTCCGTGGTTCATATGGAAACAGCCAACGTGATGTTCACTTGATAAAGTGATGTTCACTTGATGAGTGTTTGCTGAAGGACGCACATCCTGTGTTATTTTGTTGTGAGTTCATGTTGTGCTTCACATACCGAAATAGTCTCAATTAATGTGCCATTAGGAAAGGAAAAGTTTTATTTACCCTGCTTATCTCCAACCAGGACAATATTGGCTAAGCTGTGAGAGCTGCTAAGTTGGTAGGGTTAATTCAGACCACGCGTCTCACTCTGTCTGGATCATCTCACACATCGTCTGGAACACCCAGATACCCATCTGCCTGACTGTGGGCCTCTTCTGGGCTACTTCCTGTTCCCAGTCCCTACCTCCTTTCTTGTTCTGACCCTAGCTAGGACCTTGGCCCAGTTTCCTGGAGACAATCTGTGTTTAGCCTCTGCCTCCTTACCCCGAATGTCTGAGGCTGGGGGTTGCTGCCCTGCTGTCCTTTCCACGTTCCGCTGTGCTGGGCCAGCTCACCATGTTTCTTTGCGTCTGTGAGTAGGTGTGCAGTCAGACTCACCTCTCTCATGAGTAGACTGGAGTTAAAGAGAAAACTCAAATGCTGACGTCAGTGGTTTAACAGAGTGAAAATACCCAAAGGTGTATTCACCCATCTGTCCACACATATGCACACATGTATACATACATAGACAATACATACATATATGTTCACACATCTGAAAAATGCTCAAATGTGTATTCATCTGTCCTAGTTATCTTTTTGTTGCTTTGATTAACACTGTGACTGAAAAGCACTTGAGGAGAAAAGGGTTTATTATATTATATTTCCATCACTGAGGGAAGCCAAGGGAGGAACTCAAGGCAGGAACCTCCAGGTAGAGAACTAGAGACCACGGAGAGATGCCTCTTACTAGTTTGCTCCCTCTGGTTTCCTTGGCCACTTTTCTTATACAGGTCAGGCCCACCTGCCTAGAGATGGCATTGCCACAAGTGGGCTGGGCCTTCCTGCCTCCATTAGCAGTTAAGAAAATACCCCAAGACAAGGATCAATCTGATCTGGTGAATTCTTCGGTTGAGGTTCCCAGATGACTTCAGGTCTGTGTCAGGCTGATGGCTGAATCCAATAGGACACTGCTCATCCATCTGTCTGTCCACTGAGAAATGCTCAAATGTGTACCCATCTACCCGTACTTATGTACGTGGCGCTGGGGAGTACGTGGAAGCAAGTGTCACAGATACTGTTTTTCTTCATAGTATTATATCAATGGTAAAGGAAGATGCATTTTTAAAACACATTCTAGTGTGCAATTTGCTATTTAGCTATAGAGAGGGAAGCGCCAAGTAGGCAATTAGGAAGATTGTTATGGCAAAATTGATGTGTTCCTCAAAGCAGTTACTAATGTTCTACAGAGATCCCTAAAATGGGCTGCTCCTGCCAGTCTGAGACCCTCTACAGCATCTGAAGACGTTTTCTTTCAGTTGCTAAGAGGTGACACAATGGCTCTAAGTCGGGGATGCCAGTAGCCATCCTACGGTACACAGAATAGCCCGCCCCCCCCACACAATGAAGAGCTACTGATACCAAATGACGAACAGATAAGGCTTAGGACTGGGGATGTGGTTCAGTGGTAGGATGCTCGCCTAACAAGTGCAAGAGTGAGCTTTAAAACCCCTGGCTACATTATCCAGATACATGTGTTCATTAGAGCAACCAGCTATACAGCTTCCTTTAGCCTAATACCTGTTACTATCGCCAATAATAAAGTCTGCCATTTATTGCTCAGGCAGTGGCAGGCATTATGGTAATTCTTTCAACTGATTATATCATTTTACTCTGAAAACCCTAAGGGATAGGCATCATTATCAGCTTGATTTTAGAGGTGAGATAAGTTTGGTGGAGTAAAGAAACACACACAAATAGTTACCTGGCAGGGGAAATGGGCATGAGAGGGAAGTTAGTTTTCCCAGGGGAAGACTTGTCCAATGGACTCCAAATGTGCTGACCCCATTAAAATTTAATAACAAAGAGAAACCCGTGCAAAGGCTGAGGCGATAGCTCAGTGGTGGAGTCCAGCATGCATGCAGCTCTGGGGTCAGTGCCCACCACTGCCAAAGAGACAAGCAACTAAAAGAGAAACGAAATTAAAAGTCTTGCCCAAGGTCTCATTGCTAATGGCAGAGGTCTTTCTGTCAGCCCAGGAATTGAGCCTCCTCTTCTTGACCTCCACAAGCGACACCTTTAGCTCAGACGTGGGCCTCTCCCTGCAGTTCATTAGTCGTTGCTCTCATGAGCTCCTGTGGGCTCCAGGCTTCTTGGTGGAATCTGAGGGAAAAGAGTGTTTTACACTTGAAAACATCAACATCTAGTTTAGGTGACTAATTAACGGTCCTCCCACACGACTGTACAGTGGCCATATTGATTCAGTCTAATTAAACCAAATCAACCCAAACTGTTAGTCACCTCCAGTTCAGAGATGCCTGTGTTGACGTGAGGTAACAGCAGTGCCATAGATAGCGGATGAAGGCTGACAGGCTTCCACATAGCCAGCTCTTTGGTCTCTCTCTCTCTCTCTCTCTCTCTCTCTCTCTCTCTCTCTCTCTCTCTGTCTCTCTCTCTCTCCTCTCTCTCTCTCTCTCTGTCTCTCTCTCTCCCCCCCCTCACTCTGTGTGTGTGTGTGTGTCTGTCCCCACTTCTTCTTTACCAACAGCCCCCCCCCAGGGCAGTAATGATTAAAACAAACAAACAGAAGAGAACCTAGGATCACATTCTTTGTCAACTTCTGGAGTCTCCTGAACACAGAGCATTAGTGTGCAGTCATGCAGCCCCTTGCTTGTGTTACGGTGTCTGAACACTTCCCGGACTGTAAGCTGATCATGTTCCTTAACCCCACAGTCTAGCTGATAGAAGGTAACCAAATACCACCTCTGCCCATGTGATAGTGGAGAATTCCTCTGTCTTCTCACCTGAATACAACGGGCTTGTGCCACCCAGAAGAATGAAAAGGTGACTAGGAATATGTGGGGTCCGCACAGCCCAGGGGGATATCTCTATGAAGAGGAAGAAGTATGGGCCCCACAGATTGCAGGTCAGTGTGAAAAATGCTGTTTCGCTTGCTCCCAGTGGGTTTTTGAAATAGCTTGTGTTGAAACAACCCATTGATCTGGTTGTTTTGTTTTTAGACTTTTGAGATATGTATGCATATGGATGGATGTCTTTAACACACCCTGAGGCATTTTTAGAAATAATAACTCAACTAGAATTCATATGTGTTTGGTCGTCAGTGAGTTAACACACCTTTAAGTGCATGGCCAATAACCGTGTCTAGTGGGCTAAATGTCAAAGACGTTGACCTTTCTTAGGAAGGGGAGGTTGACAGGTGCAGGTATTTTTGTGGGTGAGCATTCTTTTGTCCTGTGTGTCATCAACACTAGTGTATCACTTCCCCCCATAAAATTTAGTATGCCTCACAGGAACCACTTCATTTCTGATTTCTTTGAATTCATTGCACAGTAGATGTCTTCCCAAGGATGTGTTGTGTGTGTATGTGTGTGTGTGTGTTGTGCTGTGAGTGTGTGTAGTGTATGGAGTTTGGTTTTGTGTGTGGTGTGAGTGTATGAGGTGTGTTTTGTGGTGTGTATGTTATGTGTAGTATGTGTGTGTGTGTTTGTGTGTGTGTGATTCTTCCATCCTTTTGAAGTTATAGAAAAGTTAAACATTCTTTAAAAATCCAAGGCTTGGCCACTAGTTTAGGTAGTACTATAATTCTACATTCTAGAGCCATCAGAAAGAATTACAGAGATGCTGCTGTTCATTGACCTTATTCTAAAACACCCTTCCACATTGCTTATAGCCTTTCTTCATACCACAAGCATTTAGAGTCCTAGCAGGTGAACATAGCAGGTTGCATTAGTTGCCTGCAACCTGTACCTGGAATGTTCTCTCAGCCCCGGGATCTTCCATTTGTTCCCATTTCACAGAGGAGACAAGCATGGCTTCAACGAAGCAATGCAGGTCAGTTGGAAAGCTAAGAATACAGGGGCTTGAATGCAGGGCTGACACTGAAGACCACATGGTCAAGGTCTCCTGAGGGTAACTGTCCTTGGACCCAGGGTTTAGCTGAAGGGTTGCAGAGAGGCAACAGAAGAAGCAGTGTGAGCAGACAGTAGTGGCCGATGTGGTTGACAGGATACCTCTAATTCTCCTCTGAATTTTATAGCGGCTGTGAAAGTGGGTGGGACGTCATGAACCCTTCCCCATCCGTGTTGAAGTTTTGATATGCTGGATCTTGTGCACATCTTGTGCGTATGGTCACACTAGTCACTTGTGCTGTGGGTAGTCTATGTGTGCAACAGTCCTGACCCGACACTCCTTTGAAAACATTTTCCTGGTATTGGACAGCTCAGTTGGATGCCAATATTTTCTACCTTGGCTCATTTCCACTAATAGTCACATAGAGGGGAAATGAATTTTAATGTAGTAACAGTTTCATTAGAGACATAATATATTTCAATTCCAGTCCTGCAGTATTTTCTGTGTGTGTGTGCGTGTGTGCACAACTGAAGCTTGCTGTTTCTGACTAGCCAGTGGAACCCTGGGATCTGCCTATCCTTACCCTCATCTTAGTGATCAGAGACATGCAGTGTCTGGCTTTTATATAGATGTCTAAAAGTCAAACTCAGGTTCTTATGTATGCATAGCAAGCTCTTTACCCACCGAGCCACTTCCTCAGCACGCCTACCTGTGCTTAGAGGACCAGAGTCTCAGTCTATACGTAATACTAGCCTGAGAATTTCAATACTGTCTCTAACACACAGCAGGCAATACTTCCTGGGTGCTAGGATTATACTTGTTAATGCTACACCTTCTACTCCCCCACCTTTTAAAGAAAGATTTCATATAGCTCAGGCTGGCCTGGAACTCACTATGTAGCTGAGGATAGCCTCAAAGTTGTGGCTCATATGTCTCCATCTATGGAATACTGGAATTACAGCCATATGCAACACTATACTTTTTTTTTTTTTTTTTTTTTTGCAGTGTTTGTGATCCAGCTCCAGGGCCTCTCACATGCTAGAGAAGTATTTAATCAGGTTGCATCCCAGACCTAAGTTTTTACTCTCCAAAGCCAGGTTTATTCCTTGAATCCTGAGAACTACCATCCCTGGATGCCCACTCACCTTATTTCTCTCCCTTACTACGTAATACGTTATTTTTGAGGATCTCATACATGGCACAGTCTTGTGGGGACGGCAGCCACAGGCTCAGATGTCTTTACACAGCCTATGCATGATGAGCATCTCCAGAGAGAGCAGCTGATAAAGTTGTATGCCGTAAGGGTCTTCTCTACTCTGCTGCCCCGGTGAGGTACAGAGCCTGTTCTCCCAAGTGCTGTATAGCACATGAGGTCCTGCTCTCATGACCCTGTTGGGGTTAACTCTTCCACCTCCCACCGATGGCAAGAGCAAAAGGTAAGTGAGGGGACCTCTTCCTTGGTGACACCACCCTACAGCAGACAAGTGGCAGAGCCAGCTCTCCCACACTCATGCCTTTGGGACCAAATCAACTGAAATCCTCACATTCAAGGCTAGCTTTACTGTACTGCCCAGGTGAGGCGTAATGTCTGCTCTCCCTGAGTGCTGTAGGAGGTAAAGAGCAGGAGCGCTGGTCCTGCCTCTTGTGTAGATGATGAGGAGATACCCTCTTCTCCTTCCTCAGTCCCTCGACAGATAGAGCAGGTGGGAGCTCTGGCCCCAGGGTCATGAGAGCAGAACTAACCATGTCCCTCACCAGCTGCAACACTTGGGAGAGAACCTGTACCTCACCAGGGAGTAGGGTAGAGCTGGCCCTGGTTGTGAGGTTGGCTGGTGAGGAAACGAGATCAGGAAAGCTGGTCAGCTGACCAGCTCAGATACCTCAGATTCAGGGTTTTGAACTGACACACCCCAACATCTTCCCCATAGATGAACTTCTGGAGTATGTGAAGCAGTCAGTCGTACAGATCCAAAACTACAGGATCTTCAGAACACAGGTCAACAACAGGATATCTGAGAGGAGTCCCAGTGAGGATCCAGTGTTGATAGAGTAGCAGAAGCCAAAGGCCTCATACCAGACCAATGACTCATTGCAATGAACATTTGCAAGCAAAGTGTGAACAAAATGGCAGACTGTGGGACACACTGTGACACACTTATTTTTCACAAAGTTTTTTTTCCCCTTTATTGTGGGGAAGGTTGCAAGGGTGAAGGGCAGATACAAGGGAAGGGGGAGATGAGAGAGGTTGGGGAACATGATGTGAAATTCACAAAGAAGCAACAAAAAGTTAACAAAAGAAGTGAGGCTCCTGGAATCTCATGGGTACTCTGCAGAGAGTTTCCAGAAGAAGTGATTAAAACAGGTGATATGAAACTGTCCTGTGGAAGGAAGCTAAGTCATTGGGGAAAATGTGCCCTTGAAGAAGAGACTGGTATGCAGTCCCCTTTTCTCTGCTTCTTGGCCACTATGAAGTGATCAGCAGCTAGCTTCAATGAAGTTACTTTTACACTGGGATGTGCTGACAGCTGTGGGCTCCAGTACAGTAGAGCCAACCAATCCGAGACTCATTCAAAACAAGCCTTGCCCTCTTCCTCACCCCATCTATCTTCTCCCCTTCCTCTTCTTTGCTTCTTCTAAGAACTGATCATATTAGCCAAGGGTCACCTAGAATTCAGTGTATAGTTAAAGATGACCTTGAACTCTTGGTCTCTCTGTTCCTGCATTTGCCACATGATGGAGTGACAAACGTGAACCACCGCACACCTCTCCCCTTTTCATTTGCTTTGGCCATTCAGGGTTTTCTGATGTCACCTCAACTCTAATGGAGAGTTCTTTTTCTATCTGCAATGTTAGTCAAAGATCCCAGCCTTAAACCAAACAACACAAAGAACTCCCCTGTTTGTTCAGCGCTCTTGTGGCTCTGTCTCATCACGTCTTTCCCATCCAAACCCCTTAGAAGTATGGCTCTCATCTTCCACTATGCCATGTTTAGTACTGGGTCCCAGAGACACAGCAGCGAGCAGAATCAGCAGAAATTCTTGCTGAATAGAATTATAACCTGGTGGGAAGGACTTATAAGAAACAAAACAAATGAAGTAAAATACCCAGTGTTTTAGAGACAGAGTGTTATGAGGGAGTGTGGGTGTGACTTCTGACTTTAGAAGCGTACAGGAGAGGCCTCATTGAGAAAGTAACATTTCAGTAAAGGCCCAATGGAGGTGAGTAAGTGAGCCCTGGCAAAGGTGTATTGATGTAAGAAGCTGAGGGAGGAGAAGCTAGAGTGTTCAAGAACCTGCAAGAACCAATATGGCTGGAGAGAAGAGAAATAGAGGGAGACAGGTGGGACTAGAGGATGCTGAAAGGTATTATATTGCAGTCTAAAGATCCTGACTTTTTCTCTGAATGACTTGGGATACTATTAAAGCAGAGTCTGTAAAGCTTGGCAGGGTGTTCAGAGCTTTCTGGAATTATCAGTGACTGCATATTATGTCTGTTCTTTCTTGACTGGGTTATCTCACTTAGGATGATATTCTCTAGATGCATCCGTTTTCTTAGGAATTTCATAAAGTTATTGTTTCTAATAGCTGAGTAGTGCTCCATTGTGTAAATATACCACAATTTTTGCATCCATTCATCAACTGAAGGACATCTACAACTCACAGTCCATATGAAGCTCAAGAAAAACAAAGGTCAAAAAATGAAAGCCTCAGTTCTTTGTATAGCACCCTCTCAGAGTGTGGTACACCTGGACCTTAAATCGTTAGTAATCCAAGAGCTAAGAATATAGCCTTGTGGCAATTTTTTGGTATTCAAAGATCATTATGCTTAATCTATACTCACCAAAAAATCTGTTTCCATGTTACGTTCTGTCCTACATGTACTTTATGCTTATGGTAACTAGTGGGATTTCAATGCATGCTATCAAACCACTAAAAGAGTTAAGTACCGACAAAAATATATTCATATAGTGTTATGCCAAAATGCCTTTAAAAATTGGTACATGTATCCCTCTTTTTTAAAAATAAAGTTGTAAGAGAGAGAGAGAGAGAAAAAAAAGCTTGTCAGGATTCTGGAAGGATGCCCACAGTTGCCCCGAGGGAAGCTAGCCAGAGAATCACTGCAGTTATTTAGAGATTATAGTGGCTTTGACGTAATGATTGGAGAACCATCTCAATTATGAATATATTTTGTTTGAGGGACAGAGTTTCTTGCAGCACAAACTCACCTCACATTTACTGTGGTGGTTTGAATGTGGCTGCTCCCCACCCCACTCCATAGGCTCACATATGGACTAGGTGTGGCCTTGGAGAAGCAGAGTCACTGGGAGTGGGCTCTGAAGTTTTGAAAGATCCTCAGTGTTCATATGTTTTTTTTTTTTTCCCCCTTTCTCTCTGTTTCTGTCTGTCTGTCTCTCTTGGTCATGTATCAAGATGTGAGCTCTGAACTATTACTTTGTTTAGCTATCATGGACTCTGCTCTCTGAAACCGTAAGCCCAGAATAAACTTTCTTCTTTAAGTTGCCTTGGAAATGGTATCTTATCACAGCAATAGAAAACTAAGACCCTTACAGAGTAGTTAAGGTTGACCTTGAATGCTGATTCCCCTGCCTCTACCTCCCAGGAGCTGGGATTATAGGTGTGAACTACTATTTCTAGCTCTGAATATATATTTAAGGTACAGGTTGCAGGGTACGCTGCAGACTCAATGTGTCATGCGATAGAAAGGGGGAGCATTAAGGATAAATCCAAGGTCTAAGGCCCAAGGCACTGGAAAGGTACAATGTCAATCAAATGAGGTAATAATTGTACGGGGATTAAGCTTTTATTTTTAACACCAGAAGTTTTGGGATTGAAAAAAAAATTGCAATACTGCAAACAGATCATAGTCAAAAGCCACAGGACAAGATGGGGCCATCCAAAAGGAAGTGGCTGAGGAAGAAACACACACACACACACACACACACACACACACACACACATACACACACACACACACACACACACACACACACCGAGTTTCAGAGAACTGAGAGATCTCAGAAGAAGCAGATCCTAGCAAAGCGGCGTTCCACGAGGCAGACAGGAGCCAGGAGATTAATAGCGGAAGCCAAGAAAGAGAGTGATTGGAAGGGGAGAGAACAAGTGTGCTCAGTGTTGCTTGTAAGTCATGTAAAATGAAGAATGAGAATTTCCAGGGGGATTGGCAGGGGCTGCTGGTGGCTGTCCCTGGGATGGCTTTGATGGCTTTGATGTGATGTGGCGCAACCATCTGAGTGCAGTGTGTGCAAGGGAGAATCAGCTGAGAACACCTGGGACAGAAAACAGACAAGTTTCAAGTTTCTCCAGAAAAGCTACACACACACACACACACACACACACACACACACACACACACACAGTATGTATATACAGTATACAGATGCATGTAAACACACAGTGGACAGCCTTGGTGTCCCTTCTCCTGTCTACCTTGTTTTGTTTTTCTTACAGGGTCTTTCATTAGGACCTGGGTCCATCAATTAGGTATGGCTGGTGGCCAGCAAACCCCCATGATCCTCCTCCTTGGTGGCCCTAGCACTCTGGTTAGAAGTATGCCACCATACCTGGCTATTTACGTGGCTCCTGGAAACTGAATTTGGAGATGGTGGTCACTTGAGCAGCAACACTTTCCAACTGAGATATCACCCCCAATTCAGAGAAACAGCATTTTATGTGAATAATCCAGAGATGGTTATCATAAGTTTTGATTGTTTTCTGGTGCTGGGATTTGAATCTGGGGTCTCATGTATTTCATAAATTCAGTTATATCCTCATCCTCTCTGTTATCTTTGACATAATGCACTGCCTGCCTCTTCTGGCTTACTAATGTCTGTATCTCTCTATGCCTGGCGTTATGTTTTCTTTCTGAATCTTACATGCATGCAATCAAAAGAAGTACCAGAATAACATCCCAGAGAGCAGCTATCAACCAATGGGTGGTGGGAACTGGTAGGTAAATCTACCTTGTTTTGGGGAGGAGGAGGTAGTGGAGCTTGAAGTAGTGGCTTTATACCATTACACAGTGTATTCATGGAAAATAAGTTTGTTGTTCACAATGGTTTCTAGGCTTGAAGACAACATCCTTCACTGACTGCCTTTTCTTCCTTCCTGGCCTCATTTTCTCTGTCCAGATGCTGTTTCCTGTAATCCCCTAATACATTTCTTGTTCTTGAATCTTTACTTCAGGGGAACATAAGTTAAGACTCTTCATATTTAAATATCATCTAAAGGTCAGTGATGCTCTGTGGTCTGATGTTCTGGGAGGGTGGAGTAATTCTTTGAGAGATGTGGAGAAGTTTCCTGCTTCTCCATATCTTTCCGATTCCTCTGTGCAGCCGTTCCTGAGCCCCAGATTCTGTATAGTACATGCTGACCTTGCAGCTTAGAGTTCACAAAATTTGTGTGTGAAATTTTTATTAACAAATACTTTGGAGGAGGGGGTAAGTTCACTCAGTGCATTAGAAAACGGCAAGGCTATACTTCTTTTGCTAACAATTCTAAGGCTTCTACCTCTAGCAATAAAACCTAGAGGTATTTAGTCTCCATCCTTAGTTCTTGACATAGAACATCCAAAAACCCCAAAATTTCCTCACTGCTAGGGTAATAAGAACATATTTTGTAACTCACAAACTGCTTTAGACTCCACCTGAATTTATGTTGCTAGGGCAACCCTGGATAATTTTGTGACGGTAGATGATTGCTAGAGGAACCAACCACTTGAGCCCTACCCCTCTGAAAAGAAAGAATGGGTCAGAGACTGAACTGAATCACTGATTCCTAGTGATTTATCAACTATTGGTAGAATAATAGATTTCTCTATTAGTAAAATAAACATGGGATTCAGAGAGCATCAACGTAGGTGAACGTTCAGGGGTGCTGGGAGGCTGTTGGACCCAGAGAGCATGGAATCCCTGTGTTCTGCCCACGCCTTTTCTTGTACCTCTATTCAGCAGGCTGTTCCTTTATAGTACACAGGTGATAGAAACGCCCTCCTGTATGCTATGGTTGAGCATGAGGAGAAATTGAAAGGACCCCTGCTGACTTGCTAGCTGGTTAGTAAGAAGTGTGGGTAACAGCCCAGGTCTCACAGCTGATTAATGACAGGACACCCAGTTGACTTTGGCAGAAGGGCTTGGTGTGAGGGAACCCTGACGAAGTTGTGTTAGAAGTACTAAGAGTGAAGAAGCAGGCAACACCCAGAACATAAGTTGTCTTAGAGACCTGCTTTTTTCTCCAGCTTTTAGGTATGCTATGAGTATTGCCAGATATAGGGATGAGGGGAAAGCGTTAATTTCATGCCACACGTATTTTGCATCAGTAGTGCCTACTTATGTGAAGTCTAAGGAAACTATTAATTTGACAGTAATGTTCAGAAATGTTGGGTGACTCCCTTTTAGGATACTAATTAGAATATTAATTATTCAACCAGGAATCTATGAAAGAGACAGATTGTTGTCTAGTCAAGAGTAGGTTTTTAAATTCTCTTTGAGAAACTAGTTTTTCCTCAATGTAGTATTTTCACTTGCTATTAAAGTATACTTCATATGCATATATGAAAATACTAAATATTTCCTTTTATTGCTGCTAAACATGTAACTCCCCTCTACAACTGTTGAACTCAGATGTGTTTTTCATTAACTTGTGGAGAGTCTTACACGAAGAGTAGAGGGCAGTATTTTTCTCATCTGTCTTTCAGTTTCTTTGCTTCCATGTTTCATTGGAGAAAAAAAATATCTGGTGGAAGTTTCTCCTCCATTCTTTCTTCACCACATCTTAAAGTGTTGACATGGTTGCCAAACCCTAAGCCAGTTTAGTGCACCAGTCACTGACATGACAAGTTTTGCAAGACAGTTCAGCTCTAAGACATCAATCACATGGAGATAAGGAAAAACTTTGTCTTGTGAGGGTTTAGGATATAGCTTAGTGGGCAGAGGAGCTTGCTGCACAGGTCTGGAGACCTGAGCTCAATCCCTGGACTTCATGTAAAGATAGGAGGAGAAAACTAACTTCACCAGCACTGTCCTCTGACTCGCACACATGTGCACCATGGCATGACTGACCCACACATACAAGTATAATGAGTAAAGATGAAAAAAGATAGAAGTAGAGAAACAGGGGTTCCTGAGCTGCTGGGAAAGGAAATTAAAAGTAAGAAAAAGCAGTTATTAGCAGAGTTCTTACACAGTCAGAATTCAGGCTCTCTGTGGGACCATGAGTTGAAAACAGCTATGTTTGTATCAGCCAAGCATGCAGGTTTTAGCTCACAGAAAGTCAAAAGGTTACCTAGAAGACACTGGGGCTCAGGTGAAGGGACAGTAGTTTCAGCTGGTTGGAGCTAAGTGGACTTCAAGCAGCTTAGGCGCCATCTCCACATAACCTGTGTATCCAAATAGTCATTCCAACAATGTTATTGCAGAACTAGTGTTTAAATATAGAGTGTTTAATATTGGTGGTGCAGGAGTGGGTGAGCGTGCGGACAAGAAGGGCAGGGTGTAAACGGCACCTGTAGGTGCACAGCAAATTAGTGGCCAACCTGTGCCACATGAGTCCCCACTTAAACTAAAAACAACGGGAAACCAAACCAGCTAACCTACCAACCAACCAAAGCCACATAACTAAAAGCAATAGAAACCAGGTTTATTTGTGTTTCTCTTAGCTCTTCTCCATAACGCATTCTGCTCTTTTAAAGAATTCTGATTCAGTATATTCTTTCTTGAGACTTATTTGAAAGACATAAAAATGAAGTATACCATATTTGTTGTGTTCTAGAAAAGATGGTTTTCAGGCTGGCACTGTTGTTCCCACCTTGTGGACCTAGCAACTAGTCAGCACCTTGCCTGAGTTCCTACTATCGGGTGGACGGATGAGCACTCTGCCATCCAATGTGTCTCCAGGACCTAAGTTCCCACCTCTCTGTTTTCTGAAATGCATGTTGTGCCTTTGGAGAGTCTCACATTGATCAGTCAATTCCATTCAGCTCCCCTCAGCACCAGTCTCTATACCCAAGTGCTTCACACGTCTCTACTTCATTGTCCAGAAGATGCTTCAAATTCTCCGTAACACAAACCCCGATTGGAGGCTCTATTTTCCCCAGGAACATTCCGTGGCTCTGCTTTAGAATATGGCATCATCATTCAGGAGTAAGGAATCACAGTTCTGGGGCATATCCTTGGCTCATAGATGTCTTTAATTTGCCCCTACTATCATAGATCACATGCACCATAGAGATTTATACATTTGGACATTGATGATCTGGTGACTCTCTCTCTCTCTCTCTCTCTCCTCTCTCTCTCTCTCTCTCTGCTTTGTTTTTAAGGCATGCTTTTACTATGGAGCCTAGGCTGATTTCAATGGTACCTGCTACAAATGCCTATTTGTAAAAGAAAAAGAAGTCTGTGGGGGAATGGGGTGAATTCCACATAATGGAAGGAGGAAGTGTTGATGAGTTTGGCCAAGTAATCATGTGCTGAGATTCAGTATCTGCTTGTGATAACCTGTTAATGTCATACAGAAATGGAGTCTTGCAAAGGTATGGCCCTTCATTCTGGGGCATATTAAAATGATTTTTGAATACTCACTGATGCCCTAATTTTGATTTTTTAAAATAACATCTCAAGAGGAGTGAGAGCTTTGTTTGGTGGTGAAGACCTTGTGCTCCTTTGTACTGGACCAGGCCCCAGGATCCATGTCTGGAGCTTCACAATATCTATAATCAAACTCTAAGGAACCTGATGCCTCTGGCCTTTATGGACACCTGTACTGATGTGCAGATATCCACACACCGATGCACATAATCAAAAATAAATGCATCTTAAAACTCAACAATTTATATATAGAAAACATCTTAGAAGAAACTGTAAAAAGGTGCATAGTCCATAACTGTCTGTCCCAAATAGCTATTTCTATGGCTTGAAGAAAAGATGAATTGACCTTTGGATGAAATATGAGATTTTGCTTTTACAATTATATATTAAATCTGTAACTAAGTTCATAAATGAAATGTTTGTAAAGTTTATTCAAAGGTATATTTTTAAATCAAGTTTTGGAGAGGTATCAGAGAGAAATGTGGTGATGTTCAAGTTTTTCTAAAACCAAGGCATCACCTGTATATAACCCCAATATTCAGGAGGCTGAGGGTGGAGAACTGACAAAATTCAAAGCAAGCCTTGACTACACAGCAAACAGACTCACTTGGGTTATAGAGTAAGATCCTCTTCTATAAAGTAACAACAAAAACAAGATCAGAGACATTGTTAAGTCTACGTTTTTATTTCCAGTGCTGGATTGACCTGCAGATTCTGTATGGTCTGCAAATGCTCTACCACTGGGATATAACTCCAACCCTAGAAAAACCTGAAACCATAGAGCAACAACTGTTAAAATAACACACAATAAGCACACCATCTATAGTCCAACTATTCTAACACTGTCATTTGAGAACCTCTAGTCATCATTTTCAGTGCTTTTGTTTCTTAGACAATGCTAGTTAATATTTTTTAAATTAAATCTTAAAAAGATTTATTTTTATTCTATGTGAAGTTGTTTGTCTGCTTGTATGTTTGTATACCATATATGTGCAGCGCCCTCTGAGACAAGGACTAAACACGTCTCAACAGAACAACAGAACTTAAAAAGCCTCACCCAACATACAATTCTTTGGTTGTCCTGGAAATATTGCCTTCTTAAAATTATGTATGTATGTATCTATCAATCATCTATTTTCTATCATCTCTTTACCTGTCATCTAATGTATGTGTGTGACAATGTATGGCATAGCACAGATGTGGAGGTCAGGAGGCCAGAGGGCATCTTGCTCCTGACTACAGACACCGAATTAGCAGGTGCTTCACACATTGGCCCCATATAGTTCCTGCCATGATGGGTTGTACTCTTGTGCTGAGTTGCCAAGTTAACTTGTCCCTCCCCTAGCACTTAACCGACACCTGGTTTGGCTTGTTGGCCTCTTCACCTGGTCCTCCTCCAGAGTGCTCCAGCTCGTTCCTGAAGTTGCTTCTGTCAGGTTGCTACAATGAGAAAAATGACATGCATGCTTGTCACACAACTTCTCACAATGGAAATATCAGTGCCTCCAAAGTTGAAATATGAGCCTTTGTTTGGCTTTGTCTTCAGTGAGTTCTTCTAAATCATTTGGGTGGTGGGTTGTCCATACTGAGTATTACGAGGCAAGGGTCTATTCTAAAGATTTTACTTGGAGCTCAGAAATCCCAGTAGAGCTTCTTCTGTAATCTCCTCACACCAGCAATCATCAAAAAGGTTGTGGACAAAAAGAACTGTAGTCCATTACTTACCGTGCAAATATAAGGGCCCGGGTTTAATCCTCAGGATCCACATGGAAAGGAACATGGTAGTGCACGTCTATAATCTCAGAGCTCCTAAAGGGAGTTGGGCAGTAGAGGCAGAGAATCTCCAGACCTGGGAGGCCTACCTAGCTTGGATAGGCAATGGAAAATAGCAAAGAAACCATGTCTTGGACAAGAAAGAAAGTGAGGCTGACACCTAGGGTTTTCAGATGACCTCTACATACGTGCTTCGGCATACATGTTCCCATGTGCCTATATTCACACACACACACACACACACACACACACACACACACACACACACACGCATACACACACACACGTGTGTGTGTGTGTGTGCTGAGAAACAGAGACAGAGAGACACAAGAGAAACAGACAGACGGAGAGGGGGAGAGGAAGAACAGGAAAAATGTGTGCCGAACATCAGCTAATTACGGTAAGTTTAGACTTAATGCTCTCAATACCTAGTTGTTTATCTTCATTTCTTTCCCAGGATTCTTATTTTTGACTTGGACTCTTTTTACTGTTTTCTGTACGCTGCACAAGCATCTACCATCTAGTTACATGGTTTCCGCTGTCCAGAAGCTTTCTGTGAATAGCGTTGTTGGAAGCACCAAGGCTGACTGGTTCCTTTTGAGTGAAATATTAGATGATTTTGCAATCTGGTCCTTGTCTCATTTCCAGCATCACCTGCATTTTCCTGGTCCAAGTTCAGGAAGCCATGCCCTAGTCAAGCATCCCAGCCTGGTTCCTCAGGCCCTAACATTCAGAGTTGGGAAAGAGTGAGTGGGGCAAGGCAGAGGAGGCAGATAGAACTGGAGAACAACGTCATAGTGATGTGAAGAGCACTGACTCCAGTTAACACCAACGTGGCCTAAATTTGAATGAGACAACAGGAAAAGGTTCCAACTGGACCACAGTCTTCAGATCCTCAAGATCCAAATGCAAGACTAACTTTTATAGCTTTTGTTGTTGCAAAGTTCTAGGGGAAGGTGTGATATTGCCCTGGAGATGGAAATTGCAGGACCCAGGACACTTTCTGCAGACAGAGTCATCTGAAGTAACTGGCTGTGAGGATAAATGAAAGAAGTCTTAGCTTGGAGTTGTCTTGAGCAACCAGATGAATAAACCATGCACAGAGCTGGAGAATTTGGAGTGGGGAGAGTCATCGGGGATAAGCGGTGTCCTGGAGTAGTTGAAGTGTTAGGAGAGGGTTGACTCTGAAGTCTCATCAGACTTTTTCTCTGTGGATGTGGCCTGTGGGAGGCAGTTGGTGATAATTATGATAATGATGCTCTCAGTGGACGGCAGACTCAGGCCAGTAAAAGAGTGCTTGGCTATTTACATTGTCAGAGCTTTGAGTTTAAAACCCAGTAAAGATACCTGTAAGTAAAGACAGAACCTAAGTAAAGACACATACGAGCCCGTGCACACAAGCTTCAAAAACTAAAATCATATTGAGAGGAATTCCATGGAAGGCAAGGCTAAAGCAAAGTCCCCAGGGATAACCTGAGTAGATACACAATTGACGACTATCAAGAAAGGCTTTATTAAACAAACCTGATGCATGGCATACAGGAACTCTGTCTGCAACGACGGAATGCCTTTCTTCTCTCATGAAGAAATGGGAGTGTGGGACTGGTGTCCTTCTGGGAATCCAGGGCACATGTAGGAAGTGTAGCACATCCCAAACAAAGCCTTTGAGGAGCCTGGAAGCTTGAGTAAGCATGCTTCCTATGTTAACCCATGGCGTCTATAGGTTGGCTTTAACTTTTTTAAAACTGTATGTAGTGTAAGTATGTGCACGTGGGTGCCAGCACCCACAGAAGCCAGAGGCATTGGATCTTCCTTGAGCTGGAGTTAGAGTTGTGGGCTACCAGATGTAGGATCTGGGCACTGAACTCTGGTCCTCTGCAAGAGCACTATGTGTTCTTAACTGCCGAGCCACCTGAAAGTTTTTTTTTTTTGGAGGGGAGGATGCTTGTGTAGTTAATTAATAGTTAGACTTTCTGGACATTTATGGCCAGTTTTCAGAAATCAAATTTTCACACATCCCATAATACTTTTGTCAGTGAACTATTTTAAGAGTAATTCTTATATAGTCCATTTTAAATATTTGTTTTTTACTAAAAAAAAAATAGTCAATGTTTAGAAGAAATAAGTGCTATCACATCAACATTTTTCCACTTATAAAGACAAAAGTTCAGATGCTGGGTGTGGTGGCATACACCTTGAATCCCAGCACTCGGGAGACATAGGCAGGCAGAGCTCTGAGTTCGAGGTGACTCCCTCCTTGCTCTTTCTATCTTCCACACCGTTTCCCCTAGCAACTCCTATTTTGCCTCCAGGCCTCTCGAGCAGATTCTGTGGGAACTCTTTATGCACCCTTCAGTACTGCTTTGACTCACCAAGGCTTCCTACTGCCCTGTCCTTACTTTATCTTATTCTATCTCTTGATTTGGAGTTCAATTGCCTGTCCACAGCCTTCCCCAGAATGTAAATTCTTAAAGACCAGAAGCTCAGATTTCTTCTCCAGTGCGTCCTCAGCACCTAGCACATGGCTAGACAATAGAAGGTAGTATTTGCTGACAGAATGCAAAAATATGAAAGAACACTGATGCTATCCCAAATAAAACAGAAAAAAATGTGCAATATGCTTTAGAATAAGCACATTGCTTGTGTGTACATTATATTATTTAAACACAGTTATTAACAACTATTGAGTAATACTGGAATTCCCTCTGTAAATAAGGCTTTGGCTTTGAACTCAAAGATCAACCTGCCTCTATCTCCTGAGTATTGGGATTAAAGGCATGCATCACCACATCCTGGCATTAATTAACATATAATTTGAAGAATAAGCTTGCTTGGGAAAGTTTGGTCAAACTGAAGATATAAAGTTGGTTTTTCTGTGAGAATAGATACAATTAAATGTATTGTCAACGATAAATCAATGATCAGAAATCTGTTCAGTTAAAATATTTTTTTTTGTTGGAGAAATAGTTCTCCTGTTAGTTCCCTGGCAATATCATTTCTCTTGTAGTTTCTACATAGGATTACAGTACCAGAAAATATAATGTTGCAAATGAGTGTGAAGGGTCACCAGAGGAACTAAGGAGACAACATGTGAATCCCAAGCTTTTGGGACAGAATGATTGGAAGACAGTGAGTCAGATAAGGGAGACTTAGGAAAGTACTCAGGATGCCTGAATGAGGCCCTTAGCCTGGATCATACCCTAGAGGAAGATCGTGTGGCCAGAAAGAGTAAGAAAGGAAAGCTTTGAAACTTCAGGACCGGGTAGAGTCATCTCCAGGTGGTTAAAAAAACTTCTCTGCAAGTGTGTGTATTTCACATTTTATGGTCTAGAGGAGAAACAAAGTAACTGTATATCTACCCAAATAGATTTAATCATCTTGTGGAAGCTAGACTTTAACAGTAGGTTTATATTTCTTGGTCTTCAACTGTTAGTTGCTGTTTGTATGCTATAGCAATACAATGTGACATCTTATTTAGTTCTGTTATTACTAGGAATGAGAAATTATTATAAAGCCCTGTTTAGTAGCATAGGATAGTGTCCAAAACAAGGCACACACTAGCTATCAAAGATATGCCTGGTTTTCAGGAATTCAGGTTTCTGTTATAAACACAGCACTTTCCCCACTATCTTATGTACCCAGATGGCTCACATTTAAATTACTCATTTTTAAAATTCATTTTTCACGTGTTTGTTGAGTAGCTACTTGGAATCCATTTCCTCTTCCTGAGAATTGCAGAGGAAACCATACCGCTTTAGTGGGCAGGTGGGAAGAAAAATGAGGCTTACTTTACTCTGCTTAGTTTCCTTAACTTTTTGTTTGTTTTGTTTTCTTGAAAATGGGTCTCAGGTCGTCCAACGGGGCCTTGAACTCACTATGTAGGTGAAGAGGACCTTGAACTCTGGACCCTTTTGAATCTCCTTTTCCAAGTGCTAGGATTACAGACATCTGCAACTGGGCCAAGCTTTTGATTCTTTGATTACTATTATTTTCCTGGTAGAAATATGTTAAGTATATTAGAGATGTATTAAATAATCATTTGGGAGTGAAATCAAATTGCAGCATATAGCTCTCTAGTGATGTTTCCCAGCATGGTGATGTTTAGGTGAGGAGTTTTTTGGGGAATATTGTATTATATATTTAAGAAAATTTGCTTTAAATTATTTGTTTATTCATTTGTTCATGAATTTATTTAGAGTAGCCTGGGAGTGGTATTCACTATGTAGCTGAGGTTGGTTTTGAACTCCACAAAATCCTAGAGCCTTAGACTCCTAAGTGCTGGGCTTACAGGCATGATCCACTACGTCTGGCTTCGCTTTTACATTTCTTCTATAATGAGAGTATGAATGACAAGTAATTATAGGTAGATACATTCTATAAAACACGAAAAATGCGTTAAGTTGTTGGCTTACTTGAGAATGTGAACTAACCAATAATTAAAATGCTACTAAACATATTCACCTGACCACGAAGCTTTCTTTTACTTTCCAGAAGGGCAGTATTTCTTATTGGTTGCATTAGTCAGGGAGAAGATAACTATTGTTAAAATTAGTGTTCCTTAAATTAGTTCTTCCCTTTTAAACACATCCATCCACCTATCTGTCTGTCTGTCTATCTATCTATCTATCTATCTATCTATCTATCTATCTATCTATCTAGTGTGTGGTGTGTGTGTGTGTGTGTGTGTGTGTGTGTGTGTGTGTGTGTGTTACTGCATATAAAGAAAGTTCAGAGTACAACCTGTGGGAATCCATTCTTGCTCTCCTGCATGTGGGTTCTGGGGATCCAACTCATGTCACTGGATTTCAAAGTAATTATCATTTGATTTTGTTTTTTGAGGCAGTGATTCATGTAACCATGGATGGGCTTGAATTCCTGCCCCTCCTGGCCAAATGCTGTGTCTGCAGGTGTGAACCACCATGCCTAACTAAAACTCCTTTCTTCCTCTTAATTATAAAAGTCAGGTAATGGAGATTTAATCAACGTTGCCACATTAGGAAGTAAAGATGTAGGAGGTTCAGTGACTGCCCCCCAACTTTATCTTGGGGTTATTGTTTTGGTTTAATAAGGGGAGATTTAGGGCAGAGGATGGAAGGTGTGTGTGTTTGTGTGAGGCAATGTTTATCAAGAGTGTTGTTCTGATCGTTACCTTGGCTCCCATGCTGTGAGGTGATTTGATGTGGTCTGTATGACTCAAGAGGAGCTATGCCACACAATGTATCATGGAAGCCCTTAGCATTCCTCCACCATCCTGCACCTCTCTTCCCCAACCTGGGGTCTAATCCCTTGGACTTTATACATCGTGTTTGAAAATGGAACTGACTAATCTTCCACATTCCTTCTGGTTCTTTGATTCCAGTTTGGAACTTTTACATGGGGCATTATTGTGATGCAGAACATGGCTGAATCATACTAAGATCTTGAGGTTGTTGTGGGAAGGTATTTATAAAAAAGATTTATTTTCTTTTAAATTGTTTGTTTGTGTGTGTGTGTGTGTATGTGTGTGTATTGTTTGTGTTTGCACATGAGTCCAGGTACCCCCAGAGTCCAGAAGAGGATGTCAGATTCTCTGGGCCTGAGCTACAGATAATGGCTGCAGGCCTCTGATGTGGGTGTTAGGAGCCAAACTCAGGTCCTCTGGAAGAGCAGTGAATGCTCTTAACCACTGAACTGCCTTTCCATGTGGCAGATATTTTATGAGCCACACTATCTATACACCTCCAGCATTTTAGTTATGTTATAACCATATTTTTGTCTACATATATTTTTATTTATGTAGTTATCTTTTGAGGTACTAGGGCCTGTAGTTGAGGCCTTCAAAATGTTAGGCAAGTGCTCTGCTGAGGGACATGCTTGGCCTTGCTTATGTATTTTGCTAAAAGGTGCTTTAAGTTGGTTTTTATATCATACAGGGGATTATCAAACTAGTCAACTTAACTTATAGCAAATTTAAACTAAATTTCAAGGCCTTGTTTTATAATCTAAAAGTAATTTGTAAGAAGCAGCTATCATATGTTCTGAATTTCTTCTACCTTCTTAGATAATATCTACTGACAGAACAGTTTGCTTTAATGAATTATTCCAAGGGTAGTAATAAAAACACAGACTATGCAAACGTCACAGCCATCAAGACTTTGTCGTGAGTTCATTTTTCCTTAACCTCTTCCAACAAAATAATTCCATTTTGGTTTGACCGCTAAATGACAAAACTGGGTTCTTTTAATGGTTTCCATTGCTTTTGTTCCCACCCAAGCCTTCCATCACTTACCAAAATAATGTGTGGTCCTCATCCTCACACGTCATAACTAGATTGGGGTAGAAAGGAGAGAGATTGCAAGGCAGCCCAAGCAGTATGCAAGTTAGAGATGTGGAGTTAAACATTTGTTCACACTCTCTGTTTCTGTTCTTACCTGCTCAATCCAGAAGCACATCACCTTCCTTTTCTGCAGGGAAGTGTCATTGTAAATCTCTTACTATTTTCATGTCTGATATGCCCTTCTTTACTGCTGGTTGAAGTAAAAGTCAATTTCTTCCATTTGTATTAAGTTGGGTGATTGGGAAGACATGTCCAGTTTTGCCTTCCCCCGTGGGCTGTACGAGCACACCTTCACTGTGAGACTACAACAGTAGAAACTTGGACCCATGATAACAGACAATAATGTGTTTTGTGATGTCATTAGGATCTTGGTGTGTATGTGTGCTGCGTGCACACTGGTGTGTATTTTTCTTGCAGATTTTTTAATGGCATGTTTTAGAGAGGTCCCATTTTACTGATATTATATACAACAAAGTATTAAAGAACTCTATGGAGGTGGTACACATCTTCAATCCCAGAACTTAGGAGGAAGAGGCAGGCAGATCTCTGTAAATTCGAGGCCAGCCTGGTCTACAGAAAGAGTTAAAGGACAGCCAGGGCTGCGGAGAAACCCTGTCTCAAGAAAACAAAAAAAATATAGCAGAAGGAAGCATCACAATATATAGTAAAACTGCTAAGGAAAAATAAGTTTTCATTTAAATTTTGGCTTGAGACAGCATCTTATTTCACACTAATCCAGCCTGACTTCTAGCTCATGAAGTGCTCATATGCTGGGTGCCATATTGTCCAGAAGAGGGTTGGATGCTCTGGGGCTGGAGTTAAAGGCAATTGTGAGCCTTCCATCGTAGGTACCTGGAACTGATTTCGGGTCCTCTGGAAGATCAGGAAGCATTCCTAACTGCTGTGTCATCTCTCCAGCCTCCATTTCTCTTCCCTTACGAACTTTTTGTTAGGTCACAATTCATTCCCCATGTCCGAAATCTCTCAGCAGAATTATATGAAAAGCAGTGTAGAATCATTTTCAGGAAACAGGAGTTAAATCTCCCCTCCCTAAAAGTATTTTATGGATCTCCGGACACTACTTACGGACTTATAATTATGTGGCAGTCAGGCGGAGTGACACAGGCCTGTGTTCCTGGTAGGAGGATCAGGAGTTTACTGTCATCGTTGTTTACATATGGAGTTCCAGGCCAGCTGGGGTTATATGAGACCTACCTCAGAAAACCAAAACCAGCAGCAGCCCATGAGATGGCTCCGCGGGTAAAGATGCCGGCCACCAAACCCGAGGACCTGCGTCCCAGCCCTACACCGTGGAAGAAACAAATGACTATAAATCAGATCAAGACAGCACATCTGGCCCCAACTTGTATTTTTTACTGCAGTTTTAAAAGTATAATATCCAGATAAAAAATTCTCCTCAAGAACTGTAAAGTGGCAGCTTAGAAATGGATTGAGTTAGGTTTACTTTAGCTTTTAAGACAAAGGGGAGACGCCTATTGAGATTCATACACTTTGGTTTCCCACATTTTTCATATAAAGAAAACCCTCAATTACTTTTATTTCAACAAAATTTAAATTATTCAACATTGTAAGGCCGGGATTTTGGAGAATAAAGGTAATCTTCAAGTTTGAAGAGGTCTTTTTCTTTTTTTTCTTTTTGATTTTTCAAGACAGGGTTTTTCTTCATAGCCCTGGCTGTCCTGGAACTCACTATGTAGACCAAGCTGGCCTTGAACTCATCAATCCACTTGCCTCTGCCTCCCGGGCGCTGCAATTAAAAATGTATGCCACCGTCTCCTGGCTATTTTAGAGACACCCCCCTTCCCCTTTTCTCTTTGGGAGGTCTTTGCTTTCATGGCTTTTAGAATATGTAATACGCTTCGAAAAGGTTCAAGGCTCATTACAAAACTTTCAGGACTTCTAGAGTTTTAAATTCTGTATATCTCAAAGTAGTATCCACTTAAAATAAGCACAAAATCCAGTTTTGTGCTTGTTTAGCTCTCGGAAAAGCCAGCAGAGCAGAATATTTTGATCATGAGTAGAATTGCTTCCCTGGCGGTAGTGTTCCAAGTCGCTTCAGTTGGCACTTCTCTCGAGCGCCCTCTCTCTCCCTAGAGGTCAACAAGCAACTGAGAGCCAAAGCCTTGCACAAATTTCTGTTTCAAGCAGAAATCACTCAGAGCGCATGCTCGGGTGATAGTGGTTCAGTAGCGCCATTTTCGTAAGGGAAGGGCTGACCACTAATTACGTCCCTAGGGCTCACAGCATTAAAGTTGTTCAAACTGGATCAGAACGTTGCAGAACAAGTCCGGGGCCTCCTGGAGAGGAACCTTTGCACTCCATTGTTGTGCTCCAGCCAAGACTAAAGAAATCTATTCGCTTCTCTTCCGGACAAGTGATCCTTTCCCTTTTCTACCTTCGCCCAGGATGGCCCTTCAGTCCGAGACTAGAGCCTTATACTTCTGGCATGATTTTGCGCTCACACCTGTGGCCAAAATAACAGGATTTGGAGAACTGAATGGAATTTTTTTCCCCCTTGAGAACAAAGCCTAGGTGAGAGCAGACTCTAGTACTCCAATGAGGACATCAGTCCGTGTACTCCGGAGCTAGGAGGTATCGCTTCTCTTGAAATTTGGTTATAAAAACACAGATCCGACAGTGGTGAGACTAAAGGTTGGTGGAAAGATAGCTAGAGGTATGACCCGACGTGAAGAAGGTCTGAGGTTTGTCAGTGTGTGCGCGCGCGCTCAAGCAAGCAAGAGTTTAGAAGAAACTGAGTGAGTGGAGCAGAAGAGAAAGAGATTGAGAGACAAGAAAAATCTGGTGTGGAAGAAGAGCTAGCCGATGCAGAAAAGGACAGTGGAGACAGCATCTCAGCCCCGCAGGCTGCAGCAGCCTCCAGGGAGCCATCCACTCCTCTCTAGCTATCCTTTTTCATTCATAAGTTTGTGGTCCCGCCTGGCGTCCCCTCCAACCCCACCCCCACCCAGGCCGAGGGCTAAGTTTCCAGTGTAGCAATTGGTGAAAGGCAACAAAGCCTTAGCAACCGGCTCCTAGTGACCCGCGGGGCGCTTAGTAACTGGGGTCTGAGGCCGGCGCAGAGAAGGAGCCGAGCTGTCCCTTTAAGGGATGGCCGCGGAGCCGTGAAAGTGGAGGGGGACGAGGGAGGGCGGGGAGGCAGGTCTGGGGGCGGACCTAAGAGGAGGAGGAGAGGAGGGAGGAAGAGTTGCTGCTGAAAGGAGGTGGCGAAGGAGGAGTCTGAGCAGCTGCTACTAGCCCCGCGGACACCTCCGGAGTCCTGCCCGCTGCCGCACGAGTGGCCACGGGCGCGATCCGGGCCAAACGTCTTGTCCTCCATGATCACTTTGGGAGCCGGGGGAAGACTTTGCCCGGCTTTGAGAGCTGGTGTGCGCTGTCCAGGTTTGGTGGAGACGGTGCTGCGCGAGCAGAAGGAGCTGCAGCTTGAGCAGCAGCCGCCGCCGCAGAGTCCGGATCACAGCGGTTACAGCCTGGGGCGTGTGCGTCCCGCGCCCAGCGAGTTCGGTTCCCCACGGAATGTCCCCGGGGCGCCCCACGCGCTGACCCTGCAGCTACCTCCGCCTTGGGCGCCCGCCTCCTCCCTCAGGCAGGCTCGGTGATTGAGACTGCGAGCTCCGAGCTCCTGGGCAGTGGGGAAGCCCCCGGGGGCGGGTGACCTCAGCTGGCCACGACCAAGCCCTCCCCCGTGCGGATCTCGCTTAAGATGGCAGCGGAGTCAGGGGAACTAATCGGGGCTTGCGAGTTCATGAAAGGTGAGGAGCAGCCGCCCGGCATCATCCGGCCCTTCCACGCCACTCCCCCCAACAACTCACGGCTCACCCCTTTGTCCCAAGCTTCTACCCAGGGTTTCTCTTCGGGCTCTGTGCTCTGTATCCCTCAGTACTGCCGCTCGGCGTTCCGGCCCCTTCTCGCCACTCAACTCTCCAAGGACCCCCTGCTTCCGGCTTCTTTTTCGCGTCCTCGCTCCCTCTTCAGCTTCCTTATACCCGGACAGTGCAGGCTTCTCTGCTTGCGATCCTCCTGCAAACCTATCTTGGTGGGGAAACTGCTGGTTTTAATCCTCCATCTGATAATCCTCTACCCCTCCTTGGCTGGCCCGTGCTTCGGGACATCCCCCACCCCAACCACACCCCCTGTCTTTCCTTCCTTCCTCTTGAAGTCTGCTAAGCTGCAGGGGCAGAAGCTAGCCTCTTCCCATTCCGCTGCAGCTGAGGTCTGGAGGTTTCCGAACCAAACTTGTGTCTCCAGTTTTGCGGGTACCCACAGCTCCTGTCTGCACCCGCCCGCACGCAACCAGGGGGTGAGGGAACTCCGAAGATGCTCTGCCCCTGCTGCGTCTTCTAGCCTCTTGGCAAGTTGTGCTTTTGGGGCTCTGTAGCTTTCTGGAAGACCCTGTTTCTCCAAGAATCCCACATGTTAAAGGGTCTTTAAATGATGTGTAGCAATTATTAATCCTTCGTGCATGATCTGCACCGTCAGCCTCCCGTCCTTGCTTCTCATGTTCTGCCTTTTAAACTTGTCTTTCAGATCGATTATATTTTGCTACTTTAAGGAATAGACCAAAAAGCACAATAAATATCCACTATTTCTCCATCGACGAGGAGCTGGTCTATGAAAAGTAAGTTTCCCTCTTTTTTTTAAGCACCCCCACCCTGAACTATTTAGTTGGTTGATTCTTTTTAATAAGCGGGTTTTCACTTTTCCCAAAGAGTTCAGGAGGCATTACTACTAGCTCTCTATGGCTTGGAGAGGGATGCAGACAAAAACGTGCATAGCTTGGACCTGTCAACATTGCAGTCCTTTTAGAATTTCACAGATATAATGCTTCCTACTCCCACAGCACTTCTGGATTCCTCACACTCCCCAGAGTAGCACCAGGCGGTCATACCCTGTGTCATCACCAGGCCTGTAATTGGCCTGTGAATCAGTCACTAGGTATTTATGGAGCACCCACAGGGTACAGGGCAGTGTGTGTGCTGCAGGTGCTTAAGCTTCGAAGTGCACAAGGCTTCTGTTGTTTGGAAGGATGTTTTTGTTAGCACAGCCAGTTTCCCGAAAGTGGGACGCAGGGCTGCAGGGAGCTGTACCCAAGCTGCATCTGTGTGGAAGTTTTCCAGTGTGATTGAATTGACTTGGTGGTATTATATGTTGAGAAGTAGAGGGATTCTCTCTCTCTCCTTCACCTACCTACCCCCTCTGATCTGAGGGATTAAGATCTGAGAGTGAAAAATCAGAACCAGGAGAAGCCATAGATGTAAAGGAAAAGGCCGTTTGAATACTTTAGGCACAGTAAAACACTAATTGGAGAGACATATTTCCTTTCGATGAAAGCAGTAGACAGAAACAGGAAGGCAAGGACTGACTTATATTCCTCTACTAAAAGAGCTGGTCTTTCAGACAAGCCTTGCACACTCATTAAGACATTTAATTTTGTTACCCTTCTAATCAAGTGGACAGTCTAGTGAACGTAGTGAAATGAACCATAAAAAGCTTTCTAGGGTTTACCCTGTTAGAAAGTATATTGCTAATTCAGCTTCAGGATTTATGGGTACCACTAGGCCTTGGAAGAGGAAAAGTATTCTGGACCTTGAAAAGCCTATATTTTATCTGAGGGAAAATAATCCTTAATTGTTACTTTGTCCTCGGGGGTCTTGGAACTGATGTCTTCAGGATATATCTCTTAGTGTTGGCAGGAGGTGGCTAAAGAGACAGTGGGCATGAAAGAGCCTTTTGCTGCTGTTCATGAATGCCTAAAGCTGCCTAGGCAAAGAGAGGTCTGAATCCCTGGTGTCAGATTACAGCTCCATCCTAGAGAATGGAGTTTTAAGCAGCCAGTTCGCTGACCCTGGGCACCTGGATGATGTCACCACCTTCAGTGTTTATTGAGTGGACACTCTATTGTTGGGTACCTTCGTGGCTTTCTGTCTGTGAGCTGAGGGCCTCGGGACCTTTGTGTGCCTGAGTGTGTTTGTACACTATTATGGTCACTCTGCAGTGACTAAAAGAGCCACGGTTTATTAATATGCATTTGAACACGCTCCTGAATCTCTTCCCTTGGGATTGCTGGATAATAGACTTAGCAAAAATTTATAATCAGCTAACCACAGTGCACAATGGCGGCGTAAAAATAATGAAAATTTTATATGATTTTAATGTTTGTACTTTAGGACACAAGTGATATGCTTTTTTCTCCCCACCATGTTCCCGGTGTCTTCTAAGGACAGGCTTGCTAGAGGCCATCAGGTTCACAGTTTGGACAAGAACTTGAAACTCCAGGAAGCTAAGCGCGGTGTATGTCTCTTTAATTCAAACATGTAGTGAGCAAAGGTAGAGGCAGGTGGATCTCTGAGTTTGAGGGCAGCCTGTTCTACACAGAGAGTTCCAGACCAGTTAGAGCTACGTAGTGAAATCCTTTCTTAAGGGGAAAAACATCTGGGCAGGGTAGCGTATACCTGTTATCACCTGGGAAACTGAGGCAGGAGGGTTGTCGCTTAGAGTTGGAGGTGAGTTTGTGTTATATACTGACTTGTAAACAAGCTTGGGCTGTAGAGTGAGAAAAGAAATGATACTCAGCCTGAACAGAGAGTGCTCTTCCCTAGTGCTCTGTGCCGTTGGCTGCCACAGGTCCTGATTACCTTTGCAAATCCATCTTCTCACTTTCCCGGCGCATCACCCGGTGGCCAGTGGTACAGAGTGTACCATGATGAATGTACATGTGTCTTCCAAGGCTTCAAGGAGCTCCAAACCAATATGGTGGATGACAAAGAGGACTATAGTTAAAGGGGACAAGATTGCCCTAGGAGAAGCCTCACTATGTAGTAGGAAGTGCTTATGGAAGGGTGGAGACGTGTCCAGCAGAGACGTCCATAGAAGGCTCTGTGGAGGCATTAAGGCCGGCTTGGAGGGTGGACAGGTGTCCGTGGATATGGGTGTGAGAGGAGAGACAAGTGAGAAGCAGGGGGAGGCTCAGCAAGTGTGTTCCGCTCACAGTGAGTCCTCCACTTTGCATGGTGTGTATACAGGTCACATGGGGGAGGTGTGGAATATGACACTGAGAGGTCAGCCGGGGACAGACTGAATGCCATAGAGAGGAACCTGCAGTTACCCTGGCTGCCTTGAGTCTCCCAGAAGGGCTCTGGGACAGAGATGGCGTGGCTAGATTCATGCTAATGGCAAATAGCAGCAGACGTTTCCAAAGCATTGACCTCTGTGCTGGATCCTTTGGTACAATGATGCCAACAGGGATGGTGAGGTTGGATGCTTTGCCCAGTGCCACTGAAATAAGTAATAGAGTTGGAATTTGAAAAGATACCATCTAGTTCAGGAGGTATTATCCACCCTCCATCCCCAAAACAATAAAAAAGCACCATTTAAGGCCCATTGGAGAGGATATAAGAAACCACACACAAACTTTGGGATGTTCAGGGGGAAAGAATAAGGTACTGAATTGACATGGTATCAGTGCTGGTGGGCTAAAGGGAGGATCTGAATCCATGAGGATGCTGAGGAAAGGGAACCAAGCAGTTCTTGGGATAGTCCCTTCACAGTGGTCCCGAGGGCATCATGAGCCAAAACAAGGAAATAGGCGGACAGTTGGCTTTGGTGGAATGAGCAGACATTCCGCCTTGGTCAGGTTGAATGTGAGAAATGTGACATTTGAAAAGTGCATTTTTTTTCAAGGCAGTTTCTCTGTATAACCTTGGCCATCCTGGAGCTCACTTTGTAGACCAGGCTAGCTCTGAACTCTCAGAGATCCTTACTGCCTTTGCCTTCTGATGGCTGGGATTAAAGATACATGTCTCCGTGCCCGGCTGAGAGTTGACCTTTAAAAATACTTAAAGTTGGGAGTTTCCAAAGGACATGAATGAGGCTGTTTCTGAGGAGGAAGAAATCCAGGTTTTTCAAGGGAAGGGGAGTAAAGGAAGAAACTATAAATAAGTGGCCAATTAGAAGGCAAAAAACCGAAGGAAGAAAGGAAGGAAGGGAGGAAGGAAGGAAAGAAAGAAGGGAGGAAAAAAGGGAGGGAGGAAGGAAGGAAAGCAGGCAGGTAGGCAGGCAGGCAAGAGGAAGCTGTGGATCATGTCTCTTTGGCCTCACTTCTTGCAGAGGTGAATGAGACAGTCTGCAGAGTCCCTGGGACCCTGTGTGGTAACCTGGATTCTATCTGTGGAGCATGTCCTGAGGGCAGACACCCTAATGTGCATGTCGCTAAAGAAGGGAGTCTGTCACATGGGACCTCATATAGCCTGGTAGCTATAATTATTTGCTGAGTGTCCCAATGCAATGTCACTTTTCTGAGTAAATTATCACCTGAGAAACTATTAAGTGGGCTCCTTAAATGTGAGAGCATGTTTAGTCTGGATACAGCTGTGTTTGTGCAGAAGGCTGTTGAGTTATCAAAGCATGACAGAACTCTGTGAGTGACACAATGACCTTCTGAGAAGCCCATGGAACAAATTTTACTAACTGGCTTCATGAGGTCAGGCTATGAGACTGAATTTGTTGTTGTTGTTTGATTTTGTTTTTTGAGACAGGGCCTTACTATGGAAGCTCTGACTGTCCTGGAACTCATTCTGTAGACTATGCGGGCCACGAACTCTCAGAGATCCATCTGTCTCTGCCTCCTGAGTGCTGGGGTTAAAGGTCTATGCCACTGCACCCAATTGAGACTGAAAATTTGAAAACTTCTCTGTCTTTGTCTCCCTAACTGATCTCATGTATCCCTAGTTTACCTGGAACTCAGTATCTAGACCAGACTGGCTTTGAGTGCACAGAAAAATCTGCCTGCTTCTGTCTCTATCTATTGAGTATCGAAATTAAAGACTTGTACCACCATGGCTGAATTCTACTTGGTTCTTAACAGAACTACCTCCATGAAGGTCTGATACATTTTAATAAAACATAGATGATAAAAAATCATACTTTAAACCCATTAATCTCAGCACTCAGGAGGCAGAGGGTGGATTTATGAGTACAAGTCCAGCCTGGTCTACATAGCAAGTTCCAGAACAGCCAGGGCTACACAGAGAAACCCTGTCTTGAAAAAAAAACAAAAAACAAACAAACAAAAAACCCCAAAAACCAAAAAACAGAAACAAAAAACCCCAACAAAACAAAAAGAAAGAAATAAATTATTAATTATATTTTAGGCTATGCATGTTCTCATAGACCAGAGTTAAAACAAGAGTATAGGCAAAAATATTAGTGGTTCAAAAAGCATTTATGTGACTGGAGCCTGTCAAGGGTTTATCTGTGTTGGACTGAACTACCCACAGCATGTTCTTTTCTAGAATGGCTGATTCTTTGGTGTTGGAGTTGGACCCTGTCATCCAAATAGAGGCTAACTTTTAATAATTTGGCTCGGTAATTTGTTGGTTCAAGAGTTAGCAACATCAAACGTGTTAATTGTCAGAGCCCTTGTGTGCTCCTAATGGCCATCTTGGGCATTGGGATTGGATGCTGGTGGCATGGAAAGGCAGTTTGGGGAGAAGGACAGTGTACACTATTTCTGCTTTTAATCATACATTCCCATTTCTTCAGCCCTTGGGATTTTCATAAGAAAGGTACAAAAATGTCACGACAGAGTACTAAATAAAGACTGGCTGGCATTACTTTGGTGGATCCAAGAAATGTCACCAAGTGTTTTTACTTAATATATATATATATATATATATATTATATATTATATATATATATAAATTTTATTCTCTTGTACTTTTCATCTCTGAGGCTTACTGCCTTTATCTGCTAGACCTTGTCCTGGAAGCTTCTAGCCTCTGTACACTCTTATCTAGGTCTAGAATGTTTTCAGCCTCTGAGACTTACTGCCGAGTAAGCTCATCCTTTCTAGTTTTTTCAAGCAATGACTGGCTGGTTCAGCTCAGCTGTCCTGGCTCAAACTCCTTTCCAACCTCACTGACTGAATCTAACTTCTTTCAGTTTCTCTTGAATTGCTCTGCTTAGCCTCATACTAACTCTGGCAACCTGTTCTAATCTTCTGGCTCCTTCTCATTCCGTCTTCACCTGTGTCTAGCTTGTTTTCTCTCTTCACCCTGTCTCTGTACCACCGTCCCAATAATACCACGGCCCCGCCCCCTGCTGCCTCTCAGATAGCTTCCCTTCTCACTTCTGAGAGTTGGGCACATCCTGTTCTCGCAAACCTTTCTCTGATTCATCACTTTGTCTGCCCCTCAATTAGACATCACTTTCACATATGGGTGCTTCCTTCTACAAACTAACTTTTTCTTCACTGTTTGAGATTAAAGGTGTATACTAAGGGCTGAGCCACACCACAACTAGAAACAGGTATTTTCAGTAAATAATACAATCTTGGGGTTCACAGTGTGATCAAATATCTTGCAACAGTTTAGAATGAGCAATCTTGGTTGGGGCTGTAGCTCAGTAGGAAAGTATTTTCTCGGCGGGTAACAAGGCCTGGGCTTATTCCCCAGCACTGGACAGAAGATTAAAGGATGAATACTCTTAGCTGGGTGTGGGAAGCTGAGAGAGGTGGATCTTTGAGTTCAAGGCTAGATTGGGGTGCATAGTGAGAGCCTGCCTTAAAAAACAAAATGGACTGGAGATGTAGCTCAGCTTATACAGTGTTGCAGTACTGGGTACTACATTATGTAAAGCTGGCATAGTGTCTCAGCTTCCTCACCTCTGCACTGGGGAGTAGAGGCAGGAGGAGGGTCAGGAGTTTAAAGTCAGCCTGGGATGAATGAAACCTTGTCTCAAACACTAACTAAACAAACAGCTGAGCCAACCCTCAGTATGGTTCAGATATTCTTCTTTTTTTTTAAATAATAGAATAGCTTTGATTTATTCTTTGACAATTTCATACCTGTAAACAATGGATCCTGATCATATATATGCTAATTCTCTCTTCCACTCTCCTCAGGAACCTCTATCTTTTTTTTTTTCCATTTTTTCAGTCACTCCTCACTTTTGTGCATTTTCTTTCTGTCAGTCAGTCAGTTAGTCAGTCTGTCTGTCTGTCTGCACTTCTCTCTCCCCCTTAATAACCTATAAACTCTAATTAGTGCTGCCTATTGGAAGACTGATTTTGTTGAGTTGATCTTGGGTAGGTGGTCTAGTGGCCTCAGTAACTTCTTTGGTACAGCACTCACGTCATGTCCCCAAGACAGCACTTCACAGCACTCTTTCCTAGTTTACCTTCTTCTCACCGCCTTCCATGATGTTTCCTAGGAGCTGATACTGGCGTCCAGTCTAGGGTTGAACACTCTTATGCGTTCTTATACTTTGCAGAGTTACAAGTCTCCGCGTTAACTACTGACCACTTCAGAGAGAAGCTTCTCTGCCAAGGTTGAAGGAAGCACCAGTCTATGGGGAATAAGTGTAAACACTTAGAAAGCTGTCTGAAAACATGTGCTCCTTAGCAAAGCAGCAGCAGTAGGTTTTGCATTAGTGTCTGTGACCTCCAGAGCCATGACTGCTTCTCAGTACTAGGCCTGAGTGTATTCCTGAGGAGCAGGCCTCAGGTCTAATCCAAAAGCAGCAGGCTAACCTGTAACCTTCATGCATTCTTGCATGGGCAGGAGCATTTTGCCCAGGAGAATTTTTGCTTTTTACAACTTCTGGCCTAAACACGTACATTGTAGGTGTTTACTTGGGTATGTATGTACCGGTGGACAAAATGCCACAGAATACTGTGGCATGCATTATGAGGCTATGCACTTACTGATCTCCCTCCTCCTCCTGCAGTTCCGGGGAATTAACCCAGGATCTTATGCATGCTAGGCAAGCACTCTAACACTGGTCTATACACTCAGCCTCACAGGGCTCCATTTTCTTCCTTCTGGTTTCTGAGACAAAGTCTCACTTTGTAGCTCAGGGTGGCCTTCAGTTCACTCCGTAGCCTAGGCTAGTCTTGCGTTCTTGGTAATTCTCCTGTCTGAGCCTCTCAGGTTCAAAGATTACAGATGTGAGCCAGTATGCCCAACTTCTCACAGTTCATTCTACACCATCTGATCTCCAACCATCCAATTTTACTTTTATATTTGTTTAAGTAGTTTCCTCTTTGACCTCTTAGGCCTTGGCGGTGTATAGTTGGACTTTGATCTCCACGGTGATAAATTGTAACTCAGGTTTTTTTCAGCTTGCTTGAGATATCTGGCAAACACACACACTTGAACTGAAGAGCTAAGGAGTCTGCTTACAGGCTTTGCTTCTATCAGGCAGCGTGAGAGAGTGATCCAAGTGGTTTCATTATTTTGTTTGAAGTAGACCCCTAAGACATCAGATGTTCTCATTTGTAAGTTCATAAACACATTCCCAAGCCCGAAGTGAAATGATTTACTTAGCCACAGCTCAAATCAACTTTGGGTGGGGTGGGGTGGGGAAAGGACCGGGCACACTGTTTAAAATTGGTGTATAAAGTAGAAAACTTGAAATTTGTAAGTGACTGCAGATTGCTGTGCAGAAGAATACCCCGGAGCTGGAGATGGGGTGAGAGTTAGCAGCAGGGCTCTGGGTAAACACAGGTACATGATGAGGATGGAGGTCAGTGTATGAAGCTCCGAAACCAGTCTTCTGTGTTAGGAGTGAAGAAACTAAGAACTCGTTATGGCCATGGTTATTGAAAGACTTCTCCATGGAGTGATGTTTAATGTGTAACAAGCACAGTGCATTTTATGATGTCTGAGACCAGTACTGCTAGTCCTTGGTCACTGTAGTATCTCTAGACCTAGCATTGTGCTTGACATAAGAGCGGTGCCTCAGAAATGCAAGAGGGAGGGAGGGAGACTTATTTCAGGCAGAGTCCTAAGAGAAGGTGTGTTTAGGAAGAGAGAGAGAGCCTGTTTGGAGGAGAGCAGTCACTGGTGCAGATGAATGGGCTGTTCTGTGGGATCCTCTGATCTGCCCATTGGGCTTACTGATGAGTGGAAAGGATCTAACTGATCAGGGCTCTGAGCACTCGTCCCATAGTTTGGGAGGAGGAATGTTTGGGATACAAATTTCGTTACCTTGGATGGCTGGGAGAAAGCCAGAGGTTAAGTAGGTTTGTGTATTTCGAGTCTGAAGGAGGCATGAGCTGTCTTGTGATTGGGGTTCTGTTTTGTGTAGTTAGACGGGAAGTGGAAGTAAAAAGGGTTCATTGTAATGGAGTCTTTGACTCTTGGGGTCTTCAAGCAGAAACTAGACAACACCTGACCAGGATATTTAGCCAGTTACAGCTTTAAAGTCTGGGGAACTGTGTGGGACAGCTGATCTCAAGCTCGCCGGAGTCATGGTTTGAGTTGGACTTTTTATGTTTGATGGTGGAATTTATTGTTTACTTTTTAGGCTCTAATTTCAATTTAATTAAGAATAAAAAAATAACTTAGTACTTCCAGGACCACCAAAGAATTGTTTGTTGGGTGGGGCTTTTCAAGTTCTGTTGTTCTGGTTGAAATATGTTTAATCCTTGACAACCTGGATAACTGATATCTGGTAAATAGCCACAACTATTTGTGGTTGATAATAGATTCCTCCGTAAGAAATGTTTGTGTTTGCTGAAGGTAGTGGCTCATGCCTATAATCCTAGTGAGTCTGAGGCAGGAGAATTCCTGTATGTTTGAGGCCAGCCTAGGTGACAGAGCTTGTTTCATACAGACATTTATATTGAACTATAGTTTTAAATTTATTTTGTCAGAGGATCTCTGTCTTTCCTTGGATTCCAGGATTTGACTCAGGTTGTCAAGCTTTTCTAGCCAACACCTTCATCTGATTAACCATCTCCTCAGCTCCCAAACTATAGTTTTATAAAATGAAGCCTTTCTGTTATTCATAAAGTTGGCATTTTGGTTTTCAACATTTTCATATCTTGTTGATAAATGGAAGAATTTGCTAGTTTGATTTACTTTTGTTATAAAATATGATTTTCTTCAGAAAGCTAGTAAAGTTTTTTTTTCTTCCAAATTGGTCTCTTTTGTCAGCATATGGAAGGAGAACATTTATTTACTTCCATCTAGAAGTGAACAGTTCACTAAGGCACTTGATACAAAGAATTGGAATGTTCCATGTGTGCATCTTGGAGGAGCTGTGCTAGGCGAGTGCTCTCCCATCAAACTACATCTTCAACCTACAGAAATCTTATCTGAAATACCATGTACTCTTAGGCTTTGCTAAAAGGAACCCGTGTTTCTGTCTGAATGAATGAACTGATCATAATTATGTAATTACAAATACATCGACTAAACAGTTCTCTGTTTCAGGCCTGAGGCTTTGTAGAGATCAAAGGGCCTAGTCAGGTGAGATGGCTCAGAGGGTAAAGGTTCTTAGTGCCAAGCTCAGTGGGCCAAGTTCATTCTCCGGGATTCACATGGTGAGGGTCACAAGTTGTTCACTTATCTTCACACATGTGCAATGGCATGCTTGTGCACATAGACTCTCTCTCTTTCTCTGTCTCTGTCTCTCTCTCACGCACCCCCCATGTGCACACACACATGTTCATTTTTCTAGTATACTAAAATGGCTCCTGTTAACATTTTGTCTTCTATTGGTGCCATATGGTTATTTTTTATTGGTAACATCTACAAATTGAGTTTTTCTTTCCCCCTTTTTCCCTCCCACCCTTACTCCTTCCTTCTTTCTCTAGTGTTCTTTAGACAGGGTCTTGCTCTGTAACCCACACTGCCCTGAGCTTGCGATGGTTCTCCTGCTGCAGGCTCCCGAGTGCTGGGGTGACTGTGTGGGGTACATCTGGCCTCCAGTTGAGTACATTCTTGGTCCTGCTTGCTGTTGGGTCCGTGCACCCACCTCTGACCACCATTTGCACCCTGATCTGCTGTGAGCCTATATGTGCAGTGGGAGGAGGCACCAGAAAACTTGTTTTCTGAATGTTGAGTGTAAAACAAGGCTAGACTTTGTGTGAGATTTATAAACACGGGTAAAGATTCATAGAAAGCGTTAAAAGCAAACAACCCAGCTTTGTTTTTTCTGCTTACTTCCTATTCGGGCTCACTTGGGTGGCAGATAAGTGAAATTTCTAGTTGGGATCTTAGCATACCTGCCTGATTTCTTTCTAATAGTTATTTTATGTGCATGTGAGTGTTTTATGTACATACTTGTTCCTGTTTATACAGATGTGTGTGTGTGTGTGTGTGTGTGTGTGTGTGGTAGGCCTACTGACCATCAAATATCTTCCTCAGTTGCTCCTCATTTATTTTTCTGAGACAGGGTCTCTCACCGATTTGGCAAGGCCGGCTGGCAAGCATGCTCCTGGGGTTCAGCTGTCTGCCTTCCCAGTCCTGGGGTTGCAGATGCGTGAGGCCGTACCTGGCTTTTTACAGTGATGTAGGGGATCCAAACTCAGGTCCTGGTACTTGCAAAGCAGGTACTGAACTCCTTGGCGCCTGTATGATTTCTTACTGAATACACCCCTTTACCTAGGAAGGATCAGGAGCTCACAGAGCATCTACATTCGTTGTGAAAAAAATCAAATTACTGATTCGGAGCAGCAGGGTAGATCTGAAAAATATTAAAAACATTTTATTTGCTGATTGTGAGGTTAAAGAAAGGTGGCAAGGTCTGCTGAGGATGCTGCGTGGTGCCTTCATGGTTTTTTTTTTGTTCATGCTTTCCCCAATGTGCTTATGAAACACATACCTGCAGCTCTGGGAAACACAAAGTAAATGCTCTGGGACATTTAAGCTGGAAAAACCTCTCAGACTGAAATTGTAGATGACCTTTTAGAAAGGGCGCCTTGATGAATAGTGAGGGGGGGGGGCTGCCTCTGGCTGAGGTTATTTATGGAGCAGGCTGCATTTGGAGCACACCAGAAGTGAAGATGGGGTGGTGGGAGCAGGCTGTGGTGTGCCCCAGCTCTCCTCATGGAAGAGAGGATGCCCAATCCTATCACTCTCAGACCCTCACTGTGGCTTCTTCAGGCTTTTGAAAAAATTTTATTTTTAAGTATGTGAATGCCTCTGTGACGTGGGTGCCGATGCACTTGGCGGTTAGAGAGAGCACCGGGTCTCTCAGACCTGGGGTTAGGCAGTTGTGGGTTACCCAGTGTGGGTACTGGCAAATGAATATAAGTCTTCTGGAATAGCAGTAAGAGTGCCTAACCACTGAGCAGTCTCTCCAGCCCCTTAACCTTTCTTTGTACCCAGACCTTATAAAGTGTGATATGTCAGTCCCCCCCACCCCCAGCCAGACTTAGACTGGAACAGTTTAGAATGTTTAGAATGAAAAGTGTTTTTTTTTTATGTTTATTTTTTCAGACGTTGAATTCTTTATTTATTTACTCAGTCATCCCTGGACTAGGTGCTCGGGATGCCTAGGAACTGACGTTTAGCTCAGCCTGTTTTAGGGAGCTTGCCCTGCAGTTCGTTTTAGTTAATATACTAGTTAAGTGTTAAAAGTAGACTATTGAAGCCCTCCAAGGAGGCAAGAACTATAGCAAGTATTTTTCCTTCTTGATATGCTTTGATTTATCCCAGGCTAGCCTTGCACTTACTAGGTAGCAGAAAATGACCTGGTATTTGCCCCTCTAACCCATTCTATACAATTCTGGGGATGAATGCCAGGGTTGTGTGCATGCGCGGCAAGGACTCTACCAAATGAGCCACGCCCTCAGCCCCCAAAGACCTCCAGGTCTTTGAAGGCAAGAAACAGAGCCTGTGGAATATGCACATTTGGAGAGCAGCCAAAGAGGTGGGGATGAGAAGAGAATTCTTCAAGAGAGGATGATTGTGCTGAGATCTAAAGCAGGAGTCACGTGTTACTCAGGACTGGGGAGCAGTATATGAAGAAGGTCTAAAGCAGGAACTCAGACATTCCTTGTGGCTTGAGCTTGTTGGTAATAAGGGAATTAAAAAATAAGTCCCCAAAGAGAGAAGGTAGAGTTACAGCATCTGGTTTCTTGGAAGCAAGGTGGAGGGTGTGGGTTTTAATTCTAGGGTCTTGGGGGGGGGGTAATAAGAACATTGTCACTGGGTTCAGAGCCCTTTCCCCCTTTCAGGCCCCAGGCTTCAGAAAGGTGAGTTAACCTTTTATGCATGCTGGCTCAGCCCTATCTCTGCAAAAGAGAAATAGACTGGCCGCCAGTTCTCTTGCTATCAGTTGCTGCTGGTGAATAGAAGGGTTAACTTACATGCTTTGAGAATGCTTTTGTGGGAGTGAATTTTAATCCTGGCACAGCATTCCCAAAGAAAGCCTCCTCTTGCTTTTGTTAATTAGTCTTGGAAGGGACTTTGCCTTCACTGACTTTGCTTCAGAGCAGGGGAAGACGTGAACCACAGAGCTGGATGCTGCTGCCTGGTCACTCATTTTACAGAAATAACAGCGGAAGGCTTACACAACCCTGCCCTGTGCCTAGGGCTAAAGAAAGTGCTAAGTGGAGAAGAAGGTCCCTTACTGTGTGTGAGGCAGCGGGATTTCCTGAAAGGATGTGTCAGGGACAGGAGAGTCGATCATGAGGCTGAGACTGCCTGGGGATGTGTGATCAAATGGTTACTGGAATCCCGTGGTACCAAGTGGCCTTTGGTTCTTTTTCAGGTTGGCCTGTACACAGGAAACTTGGTAACATCTGTAACTGTGGCAGGTTTGCTCTAAGGGCATAAGCAGGCACTCTGCATTCTGACTCGTGCCCCAGTGTCTTAGGTTAATATTTACCAAGCAATCAGGATCTTCTAAGAATGTAATCATAATTTTTCGTCAGGATCAAAAACATCTTATGGTTGGAGGGAAACATCTGTAGTAAGGCAAACATTAGCTGGTATCAAAAATGCTCTTAAACAACAACAAAAAATAAAGATGGGCTGGAGAGATGGGTCAGTGGGTAAAGGCTTGTCTGATAACCAAATATACATCGCTAGAACTCACAGAGGTGCCCGGCGCTGTAGCATCAGAGGCTGTAATTCCAGCATGGCCCTATGGGGAGATGGTATGTGGAGATAGGATACTCTCCAGAAACTCCTGGACCAACTGGTCAGGTTCACACAGGCACAGAGAAGCTGTTGAAACAAGGGGAGGTGACAACCAACACCCGAAGGTTGGTCCTCAGGTCTCCTTGTTCATAAGCGGCACACATGCAGTTTCCATACATTGATATGTACACACACACACACACACACACACAAACACACACATACGGGGTGGGAAACAAATACTATACACACGAAAAACAAAGTATTGGCATGCCTCACGCTCTTACAGTGTAAGGCATCCTATTTTAAAAGCAATATTTCCTTTGGTTTCACAAGAACTGTTCTATTAACATGTTAACTTGTAGCATTTTGCCCAGAATGGGTGGCCATAAGTTTCTTGGTAGGACCAGGCAGTGCTTGGAAAGTAGGTTTTTTTGGTTTTTTTGTTTTTTTTGTTTTTTTTGCCGAGAGGTTGAACAGCTTTGCACAAAGCTCCTAATGTATAGAATAAGGCATGGAGGTGCTTTAAACAATGATCTCCTTAGGGACAGTCTCACAGAAATTACAGCCCACTAGAAAAACCAGACAGTCATAAGCCGTGAGGTCCGTAAGTCTCGTGAGAAGAGTAGGATGTGCTGGCTATGCTGTGTGTAGGGTAAATCCAGGTGACTAGGGAAGTGTTTTCTCCACTCTTGGGTGTCTTCCACAGCCTTCCCTCTTTCTCCCCCTGCCTTCCTTCATGTGCCGACTCCATAGACTTCAGTCAGTTCTTTGAGCTTCTTTACTTGAAATCAGATAAAAATAACTTGATTTTGGCTTTTTACACATATTGAATAGAAAACCTGTTGCCCGATGTTCACTTCTTAAACTTGTTGTGATTCGTTGGAACTGTGGAGCTATAATTTGGCAACCTTGTTAGAGGAAAAGCATGCGTCGGTGGGGAGACCATCTTCTTTATTCCTTCATTTGGGGATGACGGTGCTATGATACAGTGAACTAGGTCCACCTGGCCCAATGAGACCGGAACATCGAGCGGGAGGGGGGCTTTACTTGCCTCTGATTTAAGATATTTTGCTGGAATTTGACAAAATGGAGAAGACGCTGGTCAGTGTTTGGACTGCAAGTTCAAGGGAGTCTACCTTTAAAATCGTTCTTTAAAAAAGGAAATAAATTATGCGTGAGTCTCTCTCCCCGTCTCTCTCTCTCTCTCTCTCTCTCTCTCTTACTCTCTCTCTCTCTCTCTCTCTCTCTCTCTCTCTTTGTGTGTGTATTGTTTCAGGAGTTAGCAAAGATCTCTCTGTGTCTGTGTCTGTCTGTCTGTCTGTCTGCCCCCTCCCCACCAAGGGTTTCTCTGTGTAGCCTTGGTTGTCCTGGAACTTTCTCTGTAGACCAGGATGAGATTGAACTCACAGAGATCCTGTGCTGGAATTAAAGGTGTATGGCACCACCGACCAGCTAGGGATGCCTTTTTGGGGGAATAGTATCTATTTTTTGGTGCTCAGCGCTTCCTTTATTTGTGGTAGCCAGTTTTGCTTCTATGGCCTTTTCATCTTGATGGGCATTGCCCATTGTTTCTCACAGGCCAGGTCTGGGGTTGTGTGTCTCATGTGGCTTTTGAGTCATTTTCATTTGTCATTTTAAGTAGCCTACATCTATTTAACCATGTTGGAGAATTATAGATGGTTGTAATGATGAGGTCTGTATTTGGTTGACTGATACCCACGTCCCTTCCTTGAATTTGGTAAAACAATCTTGTTCTTTAACACTGCCTCCAAAAGTGAATTTATATAAGTGGGCTTCACTGTTAAACTGTGTAGCTTTAAATATGAGATTGAAGTTGATACATAGTGTTTAGAATGAAGTTGGAGTTACATGACTTGGATTCTTTCTTTCTTAATTTTTTGTTTTCATCTTATGTATCTTTTATGTGCATAGGTGTTTTGCTTGCATGCCTGACTGTGTGCTACATATGTGCAAAATGCATGGAGGCCAGAAAAGGGCACTGGATTTCCTGGGACTAAACTTACAGATGGTTGTGAGCCCCCATGGGGTGCTGGGAATTAAACCCTGGTCCTCTGGAAGAGCAGCCTCTAAACTGTCACCTCTTTAGTTCCGATCTGTACGTTTTTTTGAGGCTTGTTCAGCATGAATTTCAAAAGCTGAAATAATGACCAAAATTCCACACTTAATTGTCAATATGCATGTTCTAACAGAAAAAAAAAAGCCAAGGTATGTTTGTTAAGAAGCACTGTTTCCAAATAAACCCAAGAACAAGAAGACCTTTGCTGTAAAAACATTGTTGCCCTATGCAATGCAGTTAGGTATCTATTAATACCTGGTTCATTCTCATTTCTTCTCCTGGCCCTGGGGTTTGAACCCAGGCCTTGCAAAATGCTAAGTGTGGACTGTACCACTGAGAGACCCCCAGTCCTCATTCTAGTGGTTTTCAGTGGGTTCCTGCTTATATTTCTAGTCTTGCAGTACACTAGGGACTTTAGAAACAAGTTAACACCATACTGGGAACTTTAGAAGTAAATAAGAAACTTTTTACTTTATATCATTAGAAGTCTTTTTTGGGGGGGCATTTTGCCTTATCTTTTTTATGAACACGATGTATAAAAGCAGCCAATTTTAGTGTTATAATATAAGTCCCAAAACATACCCATGTAAAAGCCAATAGCTATTGGCCAACTTGAAGTTGGAGTGACATATGTGATTTGGGTGGCAGAAAAAAAATTAAATGTCTTCCTCGTTAAGAGGGTGTTTTCAAGACAGTTTTTTCCCCCAAACTTGGTGGTATTTAATACATTTGTGCTCCAGGCTGAGTTGAATTTAGAGTACTAATGAGCTCCATGATGCTTCGGTTTTTGTTGCATAGCATCTAGGGCATTCTTCCAAATATGTAAGGTCTAAATAAATACGGTTCTTGATGGGGAAGCTCATGTTGCAGTTGATGAGATAGAATCAACATGTAAAATTCTCCGTAATATCTGATGTTATGTGTACGTTGTTGAAAGAGTTACTGAAATGGTAAGTTTTGAGGACTTTGAGCAAAGTTTGGTTAGGGCCCCCTAATGGGACTGGAAGGGCTTTGTGGAGGTTGCACTTTAAGGCCATATTGAGGATGCTGAGTGACAAGAGGGGGGAGAATTCTAGGTAAGATGCCTGATGTGAGCGGAGAGTTGTGTCAATAGTGGGAGGAGTGTTTGGAGGTTAAGGGGTGGATGCGTCTTGTGGAACGGAGATGATGAAGGGGATCTGCTGGGAGACAAGACCAGTTGGGAGGCTGGGAGCATGCATGTTAGGCTTTGGTTGCTAGCTGGCGGGATCATCCTTGAGTAGAGAGGAGCCATTCAGCCTCGAAAGTATGAGATTGATGAGATGCACGGTCATTGGGAAGGAGATTGAGAACTCTACCGGAACATGGCTAGGGTGAAGGGGAGCTCGGCTTCTTCATCCTGGAAAGGGCCCAGAAAGGGAAGGGGTATATGAGAGTGGTAGCTCATTTGATAAAGGAGTTGGTTTTGCTCTACTATGTTTAAGAGGTCTCACGCTGAGTGACTCAGAAAGCTCAGGGTTATTTTGAAGGGAAAATGGCTTGTCGGCACACTGAGGTGCTGAAGGCCTGTTGGAAGATGAGTCCAGCCAAAGGTAAAGACATACTGCCTCCGGGAAATCCAAGAACAGGACAGGACAAAAAGAAAAGGAAAAAGGAAAGGGGCCACTGCTCTAAGATCCGTGAGTATTGAGCATGTTTGAGGGGAAGACTTGGAATTAGAATAGTTTGTGAGCTTTACAATGGAGTCGGCGGAGAAGTAAAAGCAGGAGAGAGTAGTTCCACACGAGTGAATCCACACTCCTCATCCCCTTGGCTGCTTTTCAATTCTTTCTCCTAAATGGCACGGTAGGGGGTTAAAGGGAATTAAAACTCAAAATTGTCCAAAATTGTCCAAAACGTTGTGTGTTAAGAAATTGTTTAGAGCTGTAGACCACGAGGAGACTGGGACTGAGTTCCCTGGCCTGGCACTTGTGTTCAACCTTCCTGAAGGTGATTGGAATTTGATCATAAATTAGGTGAAATGAAAAGTGAGCATCTATATTACTGAAAACTGCACTTGTACTAAATGCTATTTTATATATGTATATATCTCAGTTTCTATGCAGATTTTGGACCTCTGAACTTGGCAATGGTGTACAGATACTGCTGTAAGCTAAACAAGAAACTAAAAGTGAGTATTCTAGATATGTTTATGTCTTGGGATGAAAATGTTTAAGTCAGAAAACCTGCCCAGTGGGATGGTTTCGCACACACGGGGATTTAATCGGGTGATTTAGATCTTTAGAAAACTGTGAGGGGTCACTGAGAAGTTGAAATCGATCCTCTGGATTATACCACAAAGGACATGTCAACCCCATTCTTTCTTCAGGACAACTGCAATATGAGCTGAATGAAGTCACTGCAATCATGATCTAAGAGGGCGGCACAGCCTTTCAGATTGCTAATGAATCTATATCAGATTCCTTCATAGGGTAATTTTCCCAAAGCCTTCACCTCTGCTTGTAGATGCATTATAGGGTGATGAAGGAAGGGTCTCATCAGGAAAATAACCAGGTTTGGTCAAAATGGAAAATTTTGTTAAACATCATCTTTGGAGAGTTAAGAAGTAAGACCCATGAATTACCTACTATGACAGAATGTGGGCAGGCTGCAGGTGTTAGCCTGCGGTGTCTACATAACACGAGATCCTTCTCATTCTCTGTATGTGCCTATGAATTTCGCATTGTGGACTGAAAAGTAGCATTTATATTACTAGCGTTATTAAGTTTGCTAAATGAAAATCAATATTTATATTTTTCTTCCAATTTATAAATGGACCTCTTGGAGGTTTGAGTTTGGAAGACAGTACACCACAGTGCATGCTTGTAAGAGAATCACAGACCTGTAAACTTACTGTTATTAACCTCCATGTTGGATAAAGTGTGGCTGTTCTATACTATAGCATCTTATACACATGACTGCTCAGTGACGGCCTTTGGTTTTTGGTTGAACTTAGATATGCATATAGTGTGGCAGAGCATTTCCTGTAGAATATACTGTATGCTTTATACATTTTCAGATTTTTGCCATCAACCTCAATGTGTTACATGGTCATACAATGACATTTCAGTTATAATTATATAATGCACAAAAAAAAAAAACAAAACAAACTATCATACCCAACTTATTTAGGAATCAAAGCAACGCATTATTATCTAACTTGAAAATGACATTGTAAATTTATTGAAGTAAGTAAACAAGAGCCAAGCTGCTATTCTGTAGTTTAGAAAAATAATCTTTTTAATATAAAATGAACTTTAAATGACTGAACTCTGTGTGTGTGTGTGTGTGTGTGTGTGTGTGTGTGTGTGTGTGTAGGGGGACTGGAGGAAGACATTGGGTCTATTCTATTACTCTCCACCTTATTCCCTTGAGACAGGATCTCTCACTGAACCCAGAACTTAGCATTTGGCTAGTCTGTGCAACCAGCCAAGTTTCTGGGATCTACCTTTCTTTGTCCTCTAGGTCTGGTGTCACCAGTCTATATAGCCAGCCCATCCCCCCACTTTTACATGGGTACTGTGGATCCAAATGCAGGTCCTTACACTTAGATAGCAATGATCTCAGCCACTAAGCAATCTCTTAATCTCCTATTTCCTAATTACAACATCATGTATTTGGCATGAACCTTGTATTACAAGTAACCATATGTGACCTAAATACTATCTGGAGTTAACAAAGAAAAAAAATCATTATTAGAAAGATGAGATTATGCATCTAACTCAGTGTTCTATTGTAGTGATTGTAGAAGAGTAGATGGATTGAATTGTTTTTTTGTTTTTGTTTTTGTCCTACCATATTCTATAACTAACAGTTTTGGTAAATGCGTATAAAGACTTGTTTAAATTTCCTTTCATTTTCAAAACTTCCTTACATCATTATGAAAGTTCGTTAAAGTTCAGACGGCCTCCTTGGTTTATTCTAGTGATCAGTAACCAGCCATATATGCCTGGAATGCCATTTTTAGCTTTAATAAAATTAATGGGTACTCTGTAGCTTTCTGAAGGATTGATTTTCCAAAACTCCAATGGTAATAAGTCTTGGGCTCTTTCAGTAAACCATATCAAATGGAATCTCTGTATCAGGAGACAAAGGTTTGCTTTAGCAGTCCAAAGCCAGTATAGGATTGCTTTGGATTTGTGGAATCCGTTTTTATCAATAAAGTAAGAATTCTAGCCAGGTGTGGAGATGCACCCCTTTAACTCCAGCACTGTGAGGCAGTGGACCTGTTCTCCACACTCAGTTGCAGGACAGCCAGAGCCACATTTAGAGAGACCAAAAACCAAACCAAACCAAACCAAACCCACAAACCACCACCACCACCACCACCACCACCACCAAAAAAACAAAAAACAGAAATCACCAAATTTCAAAATTAATCTGCTATGCCAAATCACCTTCTTAATATCACCTCTGTAAAGGAAATCTAAGAGTTCTCACGGGAAGTTTATAAACACCTGCTTCGACCCGAGTGCTGTCATTCCTGTGATGAAGCTGGTCAGTATCCTTTTAGGCATCTAAATGATAGCTGTGGAGAGATCACAGGACGAGATGGGATGCCTAGGAGATGTGTGACCTGCTCAGCATCACGGGTGAAGTCGGAGTGAGTGTTTATGTTCTTACCTTTGCCTTGGGGGTCATGGGGGCTTTGCGTTTAGGATCCTTCTGTGTTCATTGTTCCAGTTGTTTCTGGGTCTCCTTACCTTTCCAGCCATGGCTGCCATCCTGGCTGTGTTCTCTCCTGTCTGGAAACAACTCTTCTTGTTACACATGCATCACTCTGCCAGAAGCATCTCTATACTTACAGGCTCCCCGTTCTCCCGGAGCACTGGTACCTGACTGACACCTCACCTTTGCTCTCTGTGGTTCCTCATTCTGACTGGGGCCAGGCCACCTCGCTGCCACATCTCCTCCTGTGGATGACTTCATGTGCTGATTTCCTGGGAACCTCATCACTCTTGCTACCCCGAGCCTTGTGCTTTCCTCCACGGTGATTGATGCATTTGATTTGTCACCATGGCCTGTCTGATTGATCTGGTTCCATTCATTGGTGTGTGTGTGTTTGTGTGTGTGTTGGCTGCTATGTTGTGTGTGCGGAGGTCAGAAGACAATTTCACAGGAGTCAGTTCTTCATTTTGTGCTACCTGGGGATCAAACTCAGGTTGTCAGGCTTAGTGGCACGTGCCTTTACCTGCTAAGCCATTTGCTATTCTTCTTGGCATTATATTAGCTATAATTTTTTCCCTTCCTAGTTTTATGCCTGCAGTACATAGGTAATTTTTGCTGTGAGTCCCCAAGCTTCACATTTCTTAAATGTCATGACGTGTTTTGCAGGGCAGTGCTTCGAGATGATGATTTACTGCAAATTTACTGATTTTTTCCACCTTTTGATGTGTCCACACACATTTGATTCCCAGTGACTTTGGTTTTAATTATGTTGGCCAGAATGGAAAAATTATTTATTAAATATTTGCTTCAAGTGTCCCAAATCAAAAAAAAAAAAAAAAAAAAAAAAAAAAAGCATCATGCCCACCAGCAACCAAGTCAACTGCTCATTTTAAACTGCTTGACAAATTGCTACTAATAAATGACACAATCATAGGTCAGAATTTGCTGGCTTTGATCAATTCTTCCTGTGAGGAAGCAGCAGCCAGAGAGGAGAGACATGATCTCAGAGTAATTAATACAACTGGCCACCCATGTGTGCTGCTTAGTGGAAAGCGTCCTCCGTGATTGACAGAGGAGGGCAGGAATGGTCAACCTGGACTTTCAAGGGACGGATAAATCCTGGAATTACACGTGCACTTTAGTGTGTAATTTTATTTTTCTTCCAAGAAGATTCACGGCCCCTTACTAGTTCTCAAAGGCACCCTTGGCTCAGACAATGCTAAGAACACTGAGCCACAACACAAATGCTTCAAGGCTGAAGCAGGAGACAAAACAGGCAGTTGATTAAAAAATAAACAATACTTTCTCCTAATTTAATCAGTTAAAAAAAAAAACCCTCAAGGCTAATTGAAAAAAAAAAAAACCTGAAGATTTAATAAAAGTAATATGACTGAACAAGCATTTCTTAATAAAGTTGGTACATTGTTATATATTGATTTTACTTTTCCTCAGAGAAACAGAGGCTTTCAGGACTTTCAGCTTGGGCTTAAAAAGAATTAGAAAAAAAGGAGATGTTTTCTAGGGCAGCAACTTAAAAAAAAGAAAAAACCAAAACCCAAAAGCCCACAGCTGCTGCCATGAATCAACAGGACAATTACTGTAATCTTGGACCATTTTGAAAGGATTCAAAGAATATTCAGAGCCATTTACAAAGCATCCCCATTACCTTTCCAGCATAAAAGCTCAAGAAGAGCGGACATCCTGGAAGAAAGGGTTGCATTAAGGCACTGAGGGGCCTGGCAGGGGTGGGTTCTGGGAATGCCCTAGTGGCTGAATGGCTAGGAGCAGTAATTCTATCCTGGGACCCAAGCAGCCGCACTCTCAGGTCCTTGTACACAAAAACTCTTTTTTGATGTAACGGCAGACACTCTCTATAACTACGAGAACGCGTCTCGATCTCCTCACGCAGTCCTCTTCTGTTTCAGGTTGATGGGACTGGGGAGAAGAAAAGCGAGAGGCATTCTGGAGACAGTTCATTTAGTTTTAAGAGGCAGTGGGACTGTAACTCATGGGAACAAGCACATTGAGAGCTCGTGAGGCAAGGCGTGGATGCTTTGTATGCACTGAGAAATGCTCAGGCTCAAAGACCCTCGTAAGAGATGTCTCAAGTGCCTTCACCTGCTTGATCAGAATGATCACACACACACTCCTGCATGCTAGCTGGCCTGGAGTTTATTGCACAGCTGAAGATGGTCCTGAACTCCTTATCCTCCTGCCTTTACCTACTGAGAACTAATTTTATGAGTGTTTTTGTTTCTGTTTTGTTTTGACCAATTGTCCCATTTATTAATGCAGTCTACTGGGTTTGAAACAAACAAACAAACAAACAAAAATAGACCATAAAGAAGCAGTTATTTCTTTTAAAATAAAAATTAAAAAAAAATGCGACCTGTTTTTATCTTAGCTCCAAACAAAACATGAACCACATTTTATTTTGTGCAGCCAAAGAAAATGTTCAAGAATATCCCTTTCCTGAGAAAGCTGGAGGTAAACAAGTAGTCCGGGCTGCTCCCTGGGAGTCATGATCCCTTTCTTGCTTTGGCAGTGGCCCCTGATGGCTGTTGAGGTGCTTACTGTCACAGCTGCTACTGGGCTAACCTAGTCACCAGTAAGAGAATGATGCCTTGGCCACCATGGTCCCTGTGCTGTGATCTCCTTAATCAGACACAATTCTTGGTGACGCTTGCTTGCTGTGTATGGGCTGTGTTTCTTATTAAGAGTTCATTAATCTGGCTGTGCTGGTATCTTTCTTACTCCGGGTGGACTGACTTGTAGAGTTTAATTAGACATGCTCTCCTAGCCAAATGACTCCGCTATTTTACTTCTAGCATGGTGAGCACCTTCACTGAGAGGCCGTCACGGGACCCATGAACTGTTTCTTTCAGCTTTGCATTCACTTGTATCCCATGTTGCTGTTGGATGGTTACATGGTGTGTGGTTTCCTGATCTAAACGGAACAAGTGCATGATCTGTGTATGTCACTGTCATCTAAGGCCACTCTGCCGTTCCTATGTTAGCATGCCTTCCTTTTCTCCTACCTCTGAGTTTCCATGGCTTGCTTGTCTTATGTTAGTTCGCCTGAATGCAATGTTTCCCATAACTTTTCATTCAAAGACAGAAAATGTGCATGTGGCCCCATTCCCTTGATTTTCGAGTCGGTCTGTCACAGTGTCTCTTTCTCTGCTTGACAAGCACCATTAAATATATTTGATGATATGCTATGTACTTGTTGTGATTTATCTCATAAAACTTTGATTCTCTGGGAAGGGAAGCAGGTCTGGAAGTCTCTGCAGGTTTGACTATGCAAATGGATAGATGCTCTTCTATTGACGGTCTCAGGGAGCTGTCACTGTGTAGTGTGTGCCCTGCTTCCATCCCTGTGTAGTTGTTCCCTTGTTTGCAGGAAACCTTAGCCACTATCTTGCATCAGATGTTCGTAAACTGAGATCACACATTGGCTAGAAACAGGGTTCCCCTCATAAAGTGCCCCCTCATAAAGTCTTCATCAGCAGCTGAATTCGTGCTGATGGGAATAGGAATGTTGGGACTTTTTCAGTCTGGTACAAGCCCTGTGGTGGATAAATTCTCTTAAAACAAACCATCACATTTGAGCAACGTGCAGTGGTATGCACATTAATCCCAGAACTGGGGAGGCAGAGGCAGGGAGAGTCTCTGTGAGTTCAAGGACAGTCTAGGTTTAAAGAACAACTTTCAGGGATACACAGTGTGTCTATTTTTTACAAAAAGACATTTAAATCTGTGGTCAGCATCTGTGTCTGATGAAAATACAGATGTTTGGATTCAGGGCTTCTTTCAGACATGGAAGGCTCTGACGGTACTTTGCCTGGGCCCTGCATGGAAACAGCAGGGTTGTGTTACCTGTGCTTTGAGAGCATCTACTTTTGTCATTTGTCACTTGACCCACTCCAAGTTCCAGAACCCTGGGAGCATCTGGATTTTGAGCCTATGGAATGACTCCACAGAAGGTGGCTTTGCTCAGAGACTGTTGAAGGCCTTGTTTCTGAGGTGTTGTCTCCTGTACTGGGTACGTCTGTTTGTTGTGGCAGGCATTTCTCAGGAGACTGTGGAAATGTTTTTCTGTGATGTGCTTTTAAAAAGTGGATAGCATGGCTAAGAATTCTTTTGCAAGGGACTTCAATGTTTTTCAGAAGGCATTTTCATTAAATGTATGGTGTTTCAGGATCACAGCATTTCAAGGGGATGGGGAGGGGTGGCATTGTATTTGTGTGTAACATTTTCCCAGAATTTACTGATAGATGTAGGTTTCCCAGACTGAATTCCACTGAGTCAGAAACTTCTTCTAAGGTCTGCAGGACCCTCTGTACTAGTTTTCAGCAAGCATGCAATGGCCCACAATAACATAATAATAAAATACAATGCAGTTTAGGTTTAAATTTATTATTTTTATTTCTGAAAAAAATTTTCATACCGCTGACCTTTTCAACCCAGGACTTATTTAATAAATTCTGAGCCACAAGACTTGTTATGGCCTTATAATTAAAGTTTACTCCAATTATCAGCCTCAGTGAGAGAGTTCTGGATTCCTCCTGCCTCCCACACTTGACTATGTAAGGGTTTCCAGCAGGCCTTTCCTGGTACCTGGCTTATGTTCTGGTAAAATGCAGTATGCTCATTATATTTCAGCCTTGCTTGGGGCCTCTGCTTTGAAAAGCACTCTGCTGTTGAACCAGACCCCTCTGGCATTCCTCCCATTGCTTTGGGAAATGATGAGATACAGTAATTGCCCAACAGATATTTGCTGCTGGGCTGTTTGTCCTCTTAGCTCGAGAAGGTTCAGGAGGCAATACATGGTAGGTTTGGCAGATGGAAGTCTAAGATATATACAAATGGGTAGTGGCTAGCGAGTGATTTCTGTCATGGCCAAGTGCAGAAGAGTTGGCTAGAGGGTTTAGTATTCTCTTGAGACATATTCCTTTCTGTGTTTAAGACTGGTTTGACTTGACTCATGTTTACATTTGCTTTGCTCTTGTACAGTGGGTTTTTGTTTTTTTGGTGTGTGTGTGTGTGATCTTTGAGCATCTCATATAAAGAAATAAGAATCTGTAAGAATGGGGTTAGCTTACTGAAAGTCAGATGTATGACCACAACTTTGCAAATGTTCTCCTTGAAGAGCCAGGCCTACCTGGGAGACAGCAGAGGAGATGGGTGAGTAAAGACAAGGCCTATGTTCTGTCAGAGGCATGAGGTTCTCTTTGAGCTTAAGGAGGATACTCAGAAGGTATTGGTGAGCTCATTTAGAAAGCAGAACCCTGTTATCTTTCCTGAAATGTGGTCTTTCCCCAAATGATAAAGGTTTTCTATCTTATTACCGGTTTTTCCTGTTATTGTGACAAACTACCTAACAAGCAACTGAAGGACAGATGGATGGAAGGAAGGACAGAAGGAAAGAAGGATGGAAGAAAGTAGGAAGAAGGAAAAAAGGGAGAGAAGGAGGCAGGCATGAAGGAACGACAGAGGAAGGAAGGGAGGTAGGCAGGAAGAAAGGACAGAAGGAAGGAAGGATTTATTTTGTCTCCCAGTCCATTATGGTGGGGAGGTCCTGGTGGCAAGAGTGTGAATGACTGGTTGTTCAAAAAGCAGAGAGGTTATTTTTTCTTTTGAATTCACCTCGGGCCCCAGAGCATGGACTTGTGCCGCTCACACGAAGGGCTGACATTCCCTGGCATATCTGGAGGTTTGTGTTCTTGAGGATTCTTGATCCTGTCAATATGAACCATCATATTCATGAAAGAGCCTTAGGATGTGTAGATGTTGCCCCTGGATGGTGCTGTTTCTTTTAGGGTGCTTGAATTACATAACAGGGCAAGCGTGTTTTTATTAAAATGGTGTTTTTTTTCATATTTGAAAGAAAACATAAAAGAGTTGTTTTATCAGTTCAATCACAGAAAACATTAGCTAAACAGATGGCAAACTGTTTTATCATCCCCAGTGCTTTTCACTGCACAGATAGGATGTCTCGCCCATGAACAGTGTCACTGGTTCCAGCCACTATGGGGTTGGCTGTAAGGAGGGACCCTGGCTGAAGTGAGGGGGGCAAGGCTGAAGTTTGTAAGATTCTTCTCTGCTGCCATCCACTTTGAGTTGGTTTTGACCCCTTGGGTAAGAACAGCACTCCCTGGAGTCTGACCGGGAGCCAGTGGCCAAGCTTCTCTACAGAAAACCCTTGCTTGACTGTGGCGTGTTTGAGACCCAAACTCTGTAAATTATGTCCAGAAACATCTGAGCAGGAGAAATGCCCCGAATGCTCCCTGTGAGTCAGCTGGAAGCGTGCAACCAACAAACATTTGCTTCCCTTGGCAGCTCTCTGTGGGAAATATTTTGAAATCGTTAAAACTTACAGGGCTAAGGAGGTGGCTCGCACAGAGAAGTGCTAGTCTTTCAAGCCTGATTACCCGGGCTTCACTCCTGGAATCTGAGTAAAGACTGGGACGTGGTGGCATGCCCCTGCTGTCTCAACATTCTTAGATGGGATAGCAAATGGAGACAGGGGTATTGTCTGGAAGACTGTGGGTCACGGGCACACAACATATCTGCAGAAACAATACAAGAGACCCAGCCTTAATATGGGGGAAGGTAAGAACAGATTATGTAATAGTGACCTCTGACCTCTCTGTGTCAGCCCCCTGGATCCAGAGGTGGAGGGAACTATGTGAGTTCAAGGCTAGCTTGTGGTATCTATCGAGTTCCAGGTCATTCAGGGAGAGGCCTTGTCCCAAACAAAAGAAAACAACAAGAGAACACTCCCAGCTTATTGGTGAAGAGCAATAAGTGGCAGAAAATTAATACACAGATAGTAAAATTAAATAAAAATTTGTCCAGAGACTCAATAAATCAAAATTGAGAAAGCAAGAAGCCACGTGTGAACACCATTGATGAAAGCCTCGAAGTCTTTAAATCATCTCAGTAAATTCACTCTGTGGAATCGAATCAAAGACAACTGCTCTTTTTTTCTCTCTGCTTGCTCTGGAAAAAGCCATCAATAATAACAGATTGTCTCTGAGTCAGACAATAACTTTCAAAAATTCAGTTAACAAGGAGATTGCTGTTTTCAAAGCATGTGATCTGTAGTTACTCGTGTCTGAAAGGGTATCAAATGTATCTTGGTTTCTCGCTGGGATACACATAGCTTCCTGCTTTCATGCATAAGCTAAAATAATGCACCTTGGTTCTTAGATTTTGCTTTCTTTTCCTTGTTGAAAATAATGTGGTAGTGGATTTGGTTTTGTTGGCTGTGTTCAGTGTACTGGGTATAATCTACTTATATTTACAGTATGAATTTACAGTCGATATTAAAAGGCATTTGTATGCATATATTTACCAAACTATGAGCCACACCCATGTTTTCTAGATTTGAATTGTGACTAATAATCTGATTTAATTCAATAGATCTAATTATTATTTTTTATGTTTAGCATGTGTTCAACAAATTATTTGGCTTGATTTTGGATTGAGCATGCTGCATATTGCCTGGCATGTAGCAAGTGCTTAATGATTGAGCTCATGAATTTAATACATGGCTGTTGAATTATGATATTTACTGATCTCCTTTTGATGGTTCCTCATTTTTCCACCAATTATTTTCTTTAAGCTAATTAAAAGGGGGCTTCTAGAGTATATACTAGAAAAAAAAAATTAATATTGGTTTGTATCCATAGAAGTTTTGGAGAAGACAGTAAGATGGTTGACATATCTTAAACTAAAGAATTCTCATGCTGAGAATAAAGAAGTGTGGCTATGTCATACCATGTCATATGTGTAAGATCAGGGATCAGTTATTCAAAATGGCTCCCGTGAGCAGAGAATCAATGACTCGGCCATCTTCATTCTCAGAGACGTCCATGTTGGTTATATTGTCAATTCTTACATTCGGTGGATTGAAGAGAAGGGAGCTGGCAGCCCCTCCCACACAAAGAGTGAGTGGTAGGGTCCCCCGAACTCCAAACATGCTTGTCCCAAATGTTCTGAAGCTAGCCTTGAGAGGTGTTCCATTGTAGGAATTGCTACACTTGCTGAAGTTGAGAGAATGGTAACTCCTGCCTTTCTGTGGTGGTCACACTCTGCTTTGTTCTTTCCTTCTAGTCCTACAGTTTATCAAGAAAGAAAATAGTGCACTACACCTCATTTGACCAGCGAAAAAGAGCAAATGCAGCATTCTTGATAGGTGCTTATGCCGTAAGTACTTTCTTTACAGTTATTCTGGGATCAAGTCAGTGAAATGCTAATGCTGGCCACAGTCCGATAAGACAGGACAGTTGCGTCATTAGTAGGTTGGGAGTTAGTCAGGAATGTAAAGTAGACTAACATCATCAGAGTCCTTACTCTCTCCTCCTCCCCCTCCTCCTCCTCCCCCTCCCCCTCCTCCTCCTCCCCCCCTCTCCCCTTACCTCCCCCCTCCTCCTCCTCCTTCTTCATCATCATCTTGTTTTGTATTGCTCTGAGTCAGGGTCCTCTGTATTACTGGCCTGGGATTTTCTGAGTAGCCCAGGCAGGACTTAAATTTGAGGTGGTTTCCTTGTCTCAGCTCCTTAGTGTTAAGATTTCATGCCTGAGCCATCTCGTCTAGATGTAGATTTATTTTCGGATAGTTGGTGAGAGACTCTTGGAATGATTTCGTGTAGCTCAGATTTTCCTGTTATCAGCATTTTAGTGCACAGAACATTTATGCCTAGCCAGGACATACCCAAGGGGAAAGTCTGTCTATTTGTGAAATACAAGATAGAAAGTTTAAAGCCTGCTAAGCTATTTTGTGGGGGTGGGAGATAGAGGATGCTCTAGACAGCAAAGGAGAGCAAAGGAGAGGATTATTATTTTTAATTTTTCTTAATTAACCACGCATTAGTTTATACAAGTGTTTACAATAGAAAAATGGAATATGAACCATTTTTATAACCTCCCTAGTAAATCGGTATGCTTTTTACAAAAATAAGTTTGGATAGAAGTTTTGTCCTCTGAAAGCACAAACGTGTCAATACGAGTTCTATATGAACAGACCACAGTTTCTGGAAATTTCTGGATAGGCTAGAACTGGGCCAAAAGAGGACAGAAGTCACCATGGCTAAAAGGTCCCTGTGACCAGCACTAGTTCTTTGGGCTCTGTGTGCTTCCTACTGAGGAACATGCTGGTTTACAGGAAGGGAGGCTGCTGATATTTCTCCTCACTCCCAGGAAAGCTCACGGTGTCTCTGAAGCCTGAAGCTTGATGCTGTGTGACCTTCCCAGGCCTTCCTTGCAGACCTAGACTCTGCCATGCCAAGTGCAGATGTCCACAGGCAGGGTGGGCGGATGACTGCTGATAGGCTGTGGGACTGCAGGCAGGAAAGAGGACAAGCAATAGTCACCTTAAGCTTGGGCCTTACTCCTGGGACTTTAATCTCTAGTTCTTTTCACTTCTACTGCAATGGCCAGAGTCATCTGCGGCCCCCTTTCTTTCTTGTTACACAATACAGCATAAGGAGCTAAGAATCAATAAAACATGTCTTTTCATCCTGAAGGGGCTCTGGGCTGAAGGGGTCAGGCCACCTTTTTCTCAGCTTCACTTGTTTTCTATGTAAAATGGGTGAACTGGATACTGTGACCCCGACATTTCCCTTCAGGTCTTGGGATACCGGGATGGTTTGCTGTGCAGGCTGTTGATGGGGAGGGTGGATGAAGAGCTGGTAGCTGAACTAAGCAGGAGTGCTGTTCTGCACCTTACACTCAGAACTGATACTTGGTGGGTGGACGGCGTGGTTAAGTACGGAGCACCTACGGGGCTTTGTGACGATTTTGAGCATGTTATTTATAGGTGCTTTGTCATAAAGGACCTCTGTCACCCCTCTCCCTGTCCTCACTCCATCCCTATCTCCTACCCTTCCTCCCTCTCATTCTCCCCCCTCTTTCTTTCTTGCCCTCTCCCTTTATTTTTCCTCTTTCATTCCCTCCCCCTCCCTCCCTCCATCCATCCCTATTTTTCTTTCTCCCTCTCTCCCCACCTGTCATTCCAGTTTTGTTTAGAATGAACTCTAATTTCACCAGTTAACTCTAGAATTTTGAAATGAATTCTAGGTATCACACATGCATTGGGCTCCTGAGAAAATACCCTGAGATAATACAAACGTGGGGGCTTCTGTCGCTTAAAAGTAACCTAGGGGAGAGAGCGGGCTGGCCGGGAAGAAGTGCTGAGCATAGTGTGAACTCCTCTGAGTCGAAGGCCATCTTTCTTGGATGGGCCATCTCCCAGTTGACTTTTATGTTTTTGTAAACGTGCTCCCCAGAAAAGTTATTTTAAAAACTCTTACATAAAAACATTTAGGGTTGTGGTCCTTTCTTCAAGAGTGAGTGCTCCTTGTTGTATGTGCTTAATTGTTGACACATTTCTGATAATTTAGTAACAGGACTTAGACATATCTGTGAATGTCTTATGTGTTCAGTGTTGCTAGGTGGGAAAGTCTTACTCTTATAAATGAATCTTCACTGGGTATGAAAGGGTCTCTAACTTGGGATCAGCCATGCAACCTATGAGACAAAACAGGTGTATGTGTGTGTGTGTGTGTGTGTGTGTTTTCAGAGAGATATCCCTAAGAGTGAAGACAATATCCCCCTCCCCCTCTTTGTTTTTCAAACAGGGCTTGTCTGGGTAGCATTGACTATCCTGAAACTCACACTGGAGACCAGACTGGCCTCACACTTACCTGTCTCTGCTTCCCGGGTGCTAGGTTCAAAGGTCTGTGTTACTGGCTACTACCGCCCAGCCGGCTGATGAGTCTCTTTTTAAATATGCCCTCAGCCATGTTCAAGGTCATTTGGCTCATGCCTCGAGACAAGTCTTCTGAGATTTAGCTTTCTCACCAATAAGGTTTAGATAATACCGGAGCTTCCCTGCCTACTGCACAAAACAATTACGAAGGTCAGACATAAAACAGTCTATTGGATAGCATCAGATTATATATCTAAATTATCTCAAATGTATTGAGACAATTTATACCTTTCTCCCCTCTATCCCAAACTGACTTATTATATTCTCCAGTTACCATCCCCTTCAGAAAACTTAACTCTTACTCTTGACGAACCAAGTCAAAAGTGAGTAGTGATTTCACTTCCCCAGTCCCCCATTCCATATTACAAGTGATCAGAAATATGATTGGCTCTAACTCCTGAACACGTTGAACCATAATGCGTCTTTCTGTCTCATGCTGTTACCCAGGTCAAGCCTCTGCCATTTTTATCTTGATTGCTTCTGTAGCTTCCAAATATTTTTCTCCTGCCTTACTTTGTGTATTCTTGTTCCCCATTGGAATCCACTTGCCGTGCAATTGTCAGGGTGGTCTTTCCAAGAAAAATTAAAGTGAGGTTATATCACGACCCTGGTTTGAATCTCCTTTTTGAGATCTGATTCTTTTGATAGGATCCCGTGTGGCTTTGTGATCTCTGTGGCCCCAGCCTACTGATCTAACTGAAAATAGTTCGCCTTTTCTCACCAGAAACCTTGCTAGTCTGCTCTCTTTATCTAGAGCAATTCCTGCTTCAGACCTCAGACCCCACCCCCCACCATTACCAAAGTCTTGGAGACTTTTCACCAAACTCTGCCCTGCTCCCCTGTTCACCTCCTGGCACTTCGATGTTTCATTTTCTTGACGGCGGCATTCCATCTTTGAAGTTACCTTGTGTGCCTGTGCGTTTGTGTGTGTATTATCTCTTTCCCAGACCAAAGGGTGGGGACCTTATCTGTTTTGCTCACTGCCCTGTCTAGAGGGTGATAAAATATTTAATGAGGGGTTAGGCCCAGTTGTTCCCTAGTTGAGTTGGAAGCTGGCCATAAGGCTGTGGTGTGACCTGGAAGCTTCCTGCTGCACTGAATCATGGGTAGGTCTTGGACGGGAGGTAGTCACACAGAAGACACTGGAATGTCCAGTGTGGAGGGGTTAGGTGCCAGGAGCAGCAGCTGTTTCCTAGTTGGTGTATCTGAGTACCAAACATCCAGTTTAGGGTCATGCTGGCTGTGAGGCAGATGCCCATGCTTACGCTGAATGAATGAGCCATTGTAAAGGGACAAGTTGGATAGAAAGTTTAATAAGTGATGTCTTCCTCCTTCCCGGAATATCGGAGGTCATGTTGAGCCAAAGGATGCAGAATCAAAGGTGAGAGCTGGCATGAGAAACAAGGATGACTTTCTTTGAAGACAGACTTTCATTTTCCTAATCCTTTTGTTGTGGTAAAATAAACAAGACTTTTTATTAGAGACATAAGAACAGCAACAACAACAACAACCCCTCCCCCAACAAAACAGGGCTTCCTGTATCTTGGGTTGGTCAGTACAAGCTGTGTAGTCAAGGTGGCTCTGATCCTCTCTGCTCTGCCTCTCAAGTCCTGGGATCATGCATGACCACGTTTCCACCCAGTTTATGCAGCGCCGGGCATCAAACCCAGGACATCTTGTGTGCCAGGAAGCATTCCACCGGCACAGGTATATCCCAGCTCTTAGAACCAGTTTTAAGCAGCTAATTCCACAGTAATGATTACTCTCCAGAAGGGGGGGGGGTGCTTATTAGTTCCTCTTGTAGGTGATTTCCAGCGAGCCTTAGAAGCTTTTGTGTTTGTTACCTTATCGGTAAGCATGGGAAGTCTATTTAAAGCCCTTTCTTCTAGACCAGTCACAAGGATCGAAAAGGAGTTAAAATACAGAGAAGCCTCATGTTCCTTAGGAGACCGATGGAAAGGATTATTCTGTGGCTGATCTTAAGGCCAGACTGCTGGGTCCATGTGGCTCCTTGGAGATCATAGTGACACATACTGGTATGGCCTCTTCACTTTCTAGACTTGACATGGCACTCCTGGAATTGCAGGGCTCACATGTGAATAAGGCATCTTCCTTCCAGGGCAGCACTCTGGGAGTTGTAGAATCAGGATGCTTAGATCACCCGAGCACCCAAACATGCTCATGTGACTTGAAGAAAGTAGCTGTCAAATTATATTAATGATGGGCTGGAAAGATGGCTCAGTGGTTAAGACCACTGACTGCTCCTCCAGAGGCCCCACATGGCAGCTCACAACTGCCTGTAATTCCAGTTCCAGGGGGTCTGGCCTTCTCTTCTTGCCTCTATGGGCACTGCAGAATATGATTCAAGACACATGTACTCACACACGTGAAATGAAAATAAGTGTAAATCTTTAAAAATTATATTAATGAAGCTCTTACCCTGACCAAGTTCTTGCTCTGTGTTACAGTATTTTGTCCACTGGGCTTTGACAATTATGCCAAGGAGAATATGTATATGATATTTATATATATTTAATATATGTTTATATAATATATACAATATCTACAACAATATATAACATATTGCAAACATGGAGAAGTTATGATAATGTTATTCTTCTTTTAGTTTAAAAATTAAGTTCAGGATTTAAGGAACCAAGAAGTTTGGGTTTGCAATGGTGATGCATACCTGTGCACTCGGGATTTGGGGAGCTGAAACAGGAGCACTGTGAATTTGAGTCCAGCATGGGCTGCACAGAGAGTTCAAAGCCAACCAGTCTGAGTTATATAGTAAGCAAGAGGTTTCAACAAAGAGTTTTCAGAGATGCAGAGGATACTTAAACAGAGGTGCTAACCACACTGACGCTTCCTTAGCTTACCTTTAAACCTTTGCCTTGATGGAGACCTATGGAATAGATTAACTGGGTGTAGCCTGAGCCAGCCAGACATTGTGTCTGCACTGCAGGCTGGCCAGGCTGAGGTTTATAGACTTTCTGACCATGCGTGTCTACCTTTTGTTTTGTACACTACGCGCAGGGCTATTAATAAGGGTTTATTGTGCTAGTAAGTCACCTTCTAATTGGAGCGGTGTCATTCTCCATCTGGCTGGAAAGCAAGCACTGTAGCACAGCCACGGGGGTAGCTTTGAACCCACTCAGTGGGTGTACGTCACAAGCAAGCTTGTGCTTATTTAATCTCCTGCTCTTTCATCTTTAGGATCAGGGATAATAATACTGTGTGTAGTAGAGGCCTGAAGGTGAAGGAGGCCTGGCATATAAAGGTGACCTTGTGATCATGTTCTAAGCACTTAGAAATCCCTCCCAGTTCTGCAGGGAGGGCTGTGTGGCCTTCCCAAGTTTTCTCCATCAGCTGTCCCCTCCTCTTACTTGTTTTGTAGTCAGGCCCTTAGACCATAGCTCCGAGGGCTCTGACAGATCTACCTCCCTGCTTCAGCACCCATGTCTTCCCGGTTATCTCTTTGTGTGCATAAGTCCTTCCGTGGCTCAGTAGCAATCAGGTGGTTGTTAATCTAATTGCTCTGTAGTAGAGTTCTTCAGATAGGAGTATGAGCTATTTCCGTTTTTTTTCCTACTAGACTGTGATTTTCATGTTTAAAGGAGGAATCTATTTAACCCATATGAGCATCTATCTCTCTTTTGAGATGCGTAGTCAGGTCTCAATAGTCTTAGTAAATATTTTTTAGCTCCCGTGAACCATGGTGAGTCCTAAACAATATACACACGTGCGAGCATGCACACACACACACACACACACACACACACACAAATCCAACTTCAAATATGGAGAACACACAAGCAACGAATAATTGTAAAAGTGTACAGTAGGTATGAGGCCTGGAGAAATGAGAATTTGTCCAGTAAATGCTTTGGGGCAATTACTGTGTGACAGGCGCACAGCCCAGAGCTGAGGGTGAGCGTCTCCTACTTTCTACGGTCACTGTGACGGCCTGAGGCCAAGCATGGAGCGAGGGCAGGATTGCGATGTCGTATCCCAGCAGCCTGAGTTGCTAAGGAAGTGTCACATAAGGGAAAACATTGGAGGAGAGGAAATTTAAGAAAGAGATAATATAACAAGAAGTGTGTGTGTGTGTGTGTGTGTGTGTGTGTGTGTGTGTGTGTGAAGGTCTTCCCTTTTCTTTTCTTCTTCTTACAATTGAAAAGAAAAAGCTTAAAATGTAGCTTCTATGTGTTTCCTTTCCTGTGGTTGTTATGTGCTCGTCTGAACCCCAATCACTAAGCCTGTTTTAATGGTTTGCCGTTCAGCAGACCCACAGACAGGGTATGGTACAGTTTGTTTACCACTTGGTATATATTTTATAGCATATAAAACATTTTTCTGAGTTATATATGTTGTCTTACTTGTCCTTAGCCTAAATGCTAAGGCGTGATTTCAAATGTTTTTCTTCTTTTTTTTAATGGATATTTTTATCTTTAGATTGTTAGAGGTGGAATTAATAGAGGGTTTTTTTTTTTGTTGTTGTTCTTACTTTTTAAAAAGTATAGTGTTTAAGACCCTTAAACCAGTTCAAGACCTGTTGTACTTAAACCAGTTTGTACAGTTGGCATTATGTAGAATTATTTCTTTGTGTGCGCATGTGAGCATGTGTGTGTGTGTGTGTGTGTGTGTGTGTGTCAGCAGCCTGAGTATAGCGGTCAGAGGACAATAGGTGGGACAACAGGTGGGACTTGGTTCTCTCCTCTCCTTCCAGGGGTTGAACTCAGGTCTCAAACTCCGTAGCCAGAGCCTTTCATTCTGTTCCTCTATGCTTATTTAATGGGCGTGAACCTTACAGTTTTGGAAATGTAATCGCTAAAAGTTATCACCTCATTATTTTTTTTTCAAATAAATAACTCTTTACCTTTATTGAGGAATCTATATTTACAATAGGAATTAACTATATATCCCATATACAGACATGAAAGAGAATATTCCTAGTTGTTTTCTAAAAGGAAGAATTTAAACACAACAGTGAGCACTAAAATACATAAAGGGCACTATTCTTTTTTTTTTTTTTAAACGACTTTATTTTACAAAACAAAGATAAATGTAAAGAATTTAAACATTTTTTTTGCTTAAAATTATACATTTTTGTCAGTACTGTTTTTTCAGACATTAAAATAATTTTTACATAAAACCATGTGAATATATTTTTTAGTCAGTACTTGATTTTTTTCAAGGGCTTGACAGTATGCATTGAAAACCTAATAGTTACAATAAGCGTAAAGTACATGCAAAACAAAATGCAACATGGAAATAGTCAAAGTCTTCTTGTTTTGTAAATATATATATATTTTTTTGTTTTCTTTATTTCTTGGACTTCATACAGTCTGTGAGTTGTTTCTGGGGGAGTGCAAGCCTCTGGGGTTAGCATCCCACTATCAGTGACTGCATATTATGTCTGTTCTTTTGTGACTGGGTTATCTCACTCAGGATGATATTCTCTAAATGCAGCCATTTTCTTAAGAATTTGGTTAAGTCATTGTTTCTGGTGGCTGAGTAGTATTCCATTGTGTATATGTACCACAATTTTTGTATCCATTCATCTTCTGAAGGACATCTGGGTTCTTTCCAGCTTCTGGCTATTATAAATAGAGCCGCTATGAACATTGTGGTGCATATATCTTTGTTGTGTATTAAAGTGTCTCTGGGGTATATGCCCAGGAGTGGAATTGCTGGGTCTTCAGGTAGTACTATATCCAATTTTCTGAGGTATCGCTAGACAGATTTCCAGAGTGGTTGTATTAGCTTGCATCCCCACCAACAGTGGAGAAGTGTTCCTCTTTCTCCGCAGCCTCGCCAGCATCTGCTGTCATCTGAGTTTTGGATCTTGGCCAATCTGACTGGTGTGAGGTGGAATCTCAGGGTTGTTTTGATTTGCATTTCCCTGATGGCTAAGGATGTCGAGCACTTCCTCAGATGTTTCTCGGCCGTTCGGTGTTCCTCAACTGAAAACATTTTGTTTAGCTCTGTACCCCATTTTTTAATAGGGTTATTTGATTCTCTGGTGTCTAGCTTTTTGAGTTCCTTGTACACCTTGGATATTAGGCCTCTATCTGATGTGGTGTTGGTAAAGATCTTTTCCCATTCTGTTGGTTGCCGTTTTGTTTTCTTGACGATGTCCTTAGCCTTACAGAAACTTTGCAATCTCATTAAGTCCCATTTGTTAATCTTTGACTTTAGAGCTTGAGCCATTGGTGTTTTGTTCAGGAAATTTTCTCCTGTGCCTATGTGTTCTAAGGTTTTCCCTACTTTCTCATCTAATAGTTTCAGTGTATCTGGTTTAATGTGGAGATCTTTGATCCACTTACACTTGAGCTTTGTACAAGGAGATAAGAACGGGTCTATTTTCATTCTTTTGCATGCTGAGTGCCAGTTGGACCAGCACCATTTGTTGAAGAGGCTGTCCTTTTTCCATTGAATGTTTACTGCTTCTTTGTCAAAAATCAGGTGACCATATACATGAGGGCTAATTTCTGGATCTTCTATTCTATTCCATCGATCCACATGCCTATTTCTGTACCAGTACCATGCAGTTTTCAGCACAATTGCCTTGTAATATAGCTTGAGGTCAGGGCTAGTGATTCCCGCAGATGTTTTCTTGTTGTTGAGGATGGATTTCGCTATTCTAGGTCTTTTGTTATTCCATATGAAATTGCACATTGATCTTTCCAATTCCATGAAGAACTGGGTTGGAATTTTGATGGGGATTGTGTTGAATCTGTAGATTGCTTTTGGTAGGATGGCCATTTTTAAGATGTTGATTTTTCACCTCATTATTTTTGATGTTGTAGTTTCTTTTGCTTCTCATACTGGGTGTTTTATAGCTCGGTATGGTCTAGAGTTCGCTGTAGCCTGAGTTGACTTTGAACTCCACTTCTGCCTCGTATGTCATAGCAGATGCCCTGGTCCTCTGGCTCTTTCAGTCTTTCTGTCCTTTCTTTCACGTTTCCTGAGCCTTAGGTGTAGGCTTGTGTTGGAGATGTACGTAGTGGGGTTGACATGCCATGGCCAGTTAGAACAGTGCGTGTTAGAAGTGGCTACAGTATCAGTGTGTTACTCGATACCTGGATGGCTAGCTGCACATTTGCTTTGCTCTTCTCAGATCATGTTACTTCCTTTGTTTATTCACTTTATTAGCACCTGTGAATTATGATTTCTGAACTGCCTTAAACTTATCATTAAATCTGTGGCTTCCACATCTTATTTAAAATGCAGGCAAAAATTGTCAAGAAAAAATGTTGGTTCAAAATAACAAGGGTGTTTATGCTGGATGATTATTAGAACAGTAACTCAGCAGCTGTCAGAGAAGAGCTGCCTGTCACCCTTCCCTGTGGCTTCCTTGTAGAGTTAATGATAGCCTCATGCAGGGAGGAAGGGAGGGGCGGGGCATGGCTGGGCTGACTGGTTTCCTGTTTGCAGTTCCTTCCTTTAGTGGGTTGACAGGCAGTACTCTCCTGTGATATTGCCTGTAAATGGGCCAGGTTTGTGTTCTTCTAAGCCTGTGTTTTTTGGTGACTTTGAAATAGCTCAGACTTCCTGAAAATTGTAGGTTTTTCTTCAGTCTCTCCAAAACTGATGATGGTCTGTTTGTTTTTTTCTACACAGTTTTAGCACAGTACTACCTTTCCATAGTCAGGTCTCCTGGTGTTCCCTCTAACTGGGATCCAGGAAAAGTACCCACTCCCTTTTTGTTTGCTGAAGGCATCTTTTTTTCCCAATTTACCACATAAATATTCTCTGTATTTTGTTTTTCTTTCCTTCTGCTGGGGAAGTTGGAAACAAGCTTCCTTTGTGTTCAAATAAGCTTGCAAAAAAACACATTTACATGTCACGGACTGAACTCAGCGTTAAACACTTGTCTAGCATGTTTAAGGTCTAGGTTCAGTCCCTGCCTCTGAGATGGTTAGCTCAGATGCTAGCTGAGAAATCCTGGCATCCTGATTTTGAAATGAGAACCCACTTAAATGTGGAAGGGGAGAACTGACCTTCACAAAATTGGCCTCTGAACTCTCTTTGTGACCCCTATTGTATCCCAGTATGCATACAACAACAACAGCAACATTGTATAAAGAAAAAGAGAGGCAGGAGTGATGGTTTACATCTGTTATCCCAGCACCTCAGAGTCTAAGACAGGAGGATTACCACGGGTTCAAGGCTAGTTTGGGCTACATAGTGAGACTCTCTCCTCTCTCTCTCTCTCTCTCTCTCTCTCTCTCTCTCTCTCTCTCTCTCTCTCTCTCTGTGTGTGTGTGTGTGTGTGTTTATGCATATATAACTACATATTTTAATTACATGCATTCATTATAGAAATTAAAATTAAAAAGTTCCTTAAAATCCTCATGACATTTCCTACAGGAAGACTGTGGCTTTTGATGTATTTTCTGTGCCCACTGTGACACCATGTCCTGAACATGGCATTCCTGGCATTTGCTGTTTCATTTTTGTAGCTTTCTTGATGGAGCTAGCTCACATCAGACATGTGCCCATGAAGGGCTGCAGGCTTTCTCTTCAACAGGACAAGTTTCCTAGGACATATGACACAGGAAGTAAAACTTCCAAGTTCTGTTAATGCAAAGTGATGTTATTCAATGATCATACTGGGGTCAAATTTAATACTGAGTGCATGGGATGGATTTACTGTTTCCTCTTAGTTTTAAAATAAACATGTTAGGTTAGAAAACTAGGTCCAGTTTTTCAGGGCCACTAGAGTGTCTCCATAGGAAAACACTGGAAGAATCTTGACTCAGGTCTGCTAGAGACTCTGTGGGGTAGATTTGTCCAATATCAATTTCATTTTTTGAAGAGAAGGACCAGAACCCAGGCTCAGTCTCTAGGCTGAAGCTTTGTTCAGTCAGAGATAACTGAGGAGCTCCTCTTGGAACAACATCAGCTAAGGGACTGAAGGCAGCATGCTGAGAGGGCAGCTGGGCTCTCCCCGTGATAGAGAGGCATTGCAGTGTTTCAAGTACAGGTGTGCAGGCTGTCCTCCAAGGAACAGCTGAGTGTTGATTCTGGCAAACTGGGTGAACATCTACTCACCTCCATGTTCCTGCCAGATGCAGCCATAGCATTTTTCAGATTTGCTTTGTACGTAACGTTTGTGGATGACTTAGGGTAGGTCTGAGCAGTGATAGGGGAGTGGGGAAAGGAAGTGGGTGAGGCTCATGTGTTGGGATAGAATTTGTCTGTTTCCCCCTTACCCCACATTCACACACACACACACACACACACACACACACACACACACACCATTTATGTGTATATTGAATGACTTCATGAGGAGGCAACTCATCCCTACCCCCCTTCCATTTTTCTGAGACAAGAGTCTCATGTAACTCAGGCTTAGACTCAAGTAGAAGTTGAAGATGGACTGGGATTTCTTTCTTTCTTTTTTAAAGACTTATTTATTTATTATATATAAGTACACTGTAGCTGTCTTCGGACATACTAGAAGAGGGCATCAGATCTCATTATAGTCGGTTGTGAGTCACCATGTGGTTGCTGGGAATTGAACTCAGGACCTCTGGAAGAGCAGCCAGTGCTCTTAACCACAGAGCCATCTCTCTATCCCGGACCTGGATTTCTGATCTGAGGTCCTCTACCTTGTAGTTAGACATGGTGCTGCAGGCTGAACCAGGGCTTTGCACATGCTTGATAAGTACTCTTTCCACCAACTGAGCCACATCTCCGGCCATCAGGTAGACTTTTACATTGCAGTGTGTGAGGCCCTATTTTCTTCTCTGTATTATGAAAACACATCAGCGTGGGCATGTAGATCAGTTGGCAGAATGCTTGCGTGGGATGCCCGAATCCCTGGGTTTAAGATCTAGCACCACACAGGACACAGTGGCACGTGTCTGTAATACCAGCATTTGAGAGAAGGATCTGTCTCCGTGATAGACAGGAGGATGTGGACGTCAAAGTCAAGGCCAGCCTGGGCTACATGATAAGACTGCCTCAGACAAAACAAAATCAGGACTGGGGATTTTTTTTTTTTTTTTTTTTAAGGGCCTGGATTTTGGCACTGAATGTGTGGATAATTGTTTGGGTTTTTAAGATTAGTCTTCAGCTAACAGGATCAAGTGAAAGAAAAGCTGCTAGTATTTCCAATTTCTCTGAGAGACTCCCATTGCTAAATAATGGGCACGTATCAAGTTCCAGGTGCTGTTTAGTTGGCTGATACTGGAATCCGAAGGAAAGCTGTTTGCGTTAAATGCTCAAATCATAAGCCTCATCCTTCTCACATTATTGTTGAATCACTACGTTACCCTCCAGCCTCTCTCAGCCTCTCCTTCCCTTCTTCTAGGCAGCTCAAACCGGCTGTTGGGAGCAACCTTGAATGAGAAAAGCCTGTGCTTGGGTGTCAGCTTGGGGCTCTGCGTAGGCAGCCCGAGCCTAAGTCAGCGTGAACACAGTCAGAATGCGGTACACTTTAGGTTTATAATGGATTTTAGGTTGCATAATTTTAAAGTGTGAATTTTATTTCAAGGACTCCCCTTCCGTGCACACACACAGCTGAGTGTGGTGGCTCACACATGTGATGTCATCGTTTGGAGGCTGAGGCTGGATGCCAGGCTACGCTGGGCTACATAGTCACACCTTACTTCAAACACAAGAACAAATCCCTTCAAAACCACGTACCCCTCCAAAAATGGAAAGGAATTCCATTTGATATAATGTATTTTATTATATTTATATACATTTATATATTATATTATTTCCTTTCTCCCTTGTGGAAAGTGAATTAGTTCATTAAAAACTCTCTCCATATGTAACTTTAAAGGAGGAGCCCGCTGCAGCTCCTGTTCAGCTTGCTCTGTAGACATCACTAAGATCCTTAGAACGTAAGATGTGGTTGCACATTAGTAAACCCAGACTGTGCCATGTGAGCCTCCGGGACACAGGTTACCACTTGGCATTCTTTTGTCCTTTCACTTCTTCCTCCTCATCTCTTTCCCTCCTTCCTCTTTCCCTTCCTTCCCCCCCCCCCCCACACTCCAACATGTCCCCCACCCCACACCCTCCTGGGTCTTCCTCTGTAGCCCTGGGTAGCCTCAAACTCTACTGATCCTCCTGTCTCTGCCTCCTGCCTTTGCTAGCTTTTTGCCTTGTTGCTGGGCTGCCTTGACCTTGCTGGCCCTGGCCCATCTCTCTCAGGACTTCCATGACAGGGCCTTGAAGGGCTTTTGACAGTTCATTTTGTAGATCTAGGCTTTTTTTTTTTTTTTTTTTTTTTTTATTTACAGTGACCTAAAGCTGGAGGTTTAGTTTGGTGGCAAAGTCATGGCTCACAGAAGTAAGGAGTTTTGCTGGTGTCATCTTTGCTTGAAGGAAACACTCCAAGTTGTTCAAGACTTCGTACAGCTATTAGCAGGGGGTGGCATTTGTGGTTTGCAGCTTCCAGCTAATGAGCAGAGTGACAGACTTTCTGTGGGGCTGTACATACAGCAGGCTGAGTCAGACCCACAGTTCTTTCAGGAGCAGGTGTGAGTCATTCAGTGGGCTTGTTTGGGGGAATTTCTTATTTAATCAAAATAGTACAAAACTTTTTTTTAAAGACAGGTTCTTCCTGGTGTTTTTCCTCCCCAATCGTCTGCCTCTCCCTTCCCGCCCCTCCCTATCGTTCACAATGTCACTGTCTTACCTTCTCAGGAACAAAGCTCAAGTATAGCTTTCTCCCTTTTCTCTAATGCGCTGTGCTGAGCTTCCCAAAGTTAGTTCTTAGCAGGCTCTCTCTCCCCTGCTAGAGCGAGTTTCTGGAGTAAAATGGTTCTCACTCATATACATGTCCCCTGTGCCCAAACTAGTCTCTGCAGTTTCAGTGAATAAGGCTGAATGAGCTAGGAAACCTCTCTGCAGGGGATTCAGAGTCCCAGATGTGAGTGATCCTGTGTTGACCTCGTAAACAAGTGCAGACGAACCTCCTGCTCAGTCTCTCCATTATCACAGTGCCATAAGTCTCCTATCATCCCTGACACCACTTTCCGAGCTTTCAGTCAGTTCTGGCTTGAACATATTAAATGGAAATTTACAAAAATAATAAAAAGTTGTAAGTTGTGCACCATTTCCAGGAGTATGTTTCTTACTGCCTGGTTCTATCCCACTGAGGCCATGAATTATCCCTGTGTCCAGCAGATCCACACTGTATAGCCTACCAGCCTGATAGTTACCCAGCACTTGTGGCATCTAGTCTGCTGGCATCCCGTCTCATTGTTTGCATTGCAGTGATCTCTACCAGCTTACTCTACCTGTATTATCAATACTCTACCTGTATCATCAACCTAACTTTATCTGATCACAAAGGCACTGCATCTTTTATTTTTTTATAAAGACTTATTTATTTATGTATGTCTTCTGGTTGCTGACACACCAGAAGACCATCAGATCTCATTACAGATCATTGTGAGCTACCATGTGGTTGCTGGGAATTGAACTCAGGACCTCTGGAAGAGCAGCCAGTGCTCTTAACCACTGAGCCATCTCTCCAGTGTAAGTGGTATAAGAAAAGATTTTGAGAGACTGTATCCATGAAGCTTCTATTAGAGCATGCTGTTACAATTTTTCTGTCATTACTGTTTTTTGCTGTTAATCTTTTATTTTGCCTAATAAGTTAAATATCACATGTGTCTGTCTGTCTGTCTGTCTGTCTGTCTGTCTGTCTATAGATAACCAGTATCCAGTGGAATGGCTCAGCAGGTAAAGTACTTGCTCTCTAAGCTTGAACCCTAGAACCCACAAACATGTAGTAAGAGACAGCTGACACCACACAGTCATACTCTGAGCTCCACACCTGTATCTCCACACATTATACACAGATATGATAATAATTAACAAAAAGTAATGAAAAAAAATCACAAAAAAGCAAAAGATATGTAGCCTTTGGGTCTTCATGGTTTCAAGCTTCCCATCTGGGTTGACAAGCCTGTCCCCTGTGGAGGTCACTTTGTTTTAGTCCCAAGTTCTAGTTCTTGATGCCTCTCACCAGAATCTCACTTCAGTGTTTTTGATTTGAGTCAGCTACTTGTTAAACTGTGGGAGTAGGAAGTAGGTCCACAGTGTGCATAGTGTTGGAGAATGTGATAACATTTACCATCTGCTTTAGAAGGAGGGAAGCCCCAAGTCCCATTAGTTTGAATTAATATGCTCCCTTTCAGATCTGAGACTTTGAGAAAATTCTCAGTGAGTTGTAGTTTTGACCATAAACTACACTTTTTTTAGAGCTAATTTTTAAACTCAGTTTTTTCCCTTAGAGATACTTTGATAAATTGTACTGGAAATTATGACCAGAATGGGTTTAGCATTTTTAAAAGTTCTAAAATAGTTTTTTTCCCTATCTCCAACTAAGTGAATTTATTTGGAAAAAAAAAAAAAAGAAAGGATATCCTGGCTTTGGACTGCGTCTATGATTAGCACAGAGATTAACAAATGTATGAGACACTAGATTTTATATTATTGTCCTTCTGAATTCAGGAAAGAGGAAGTTGATTAAGATCTTCTATTATGTTGTTGGGCATGATGGCTCACAAATCCCAGCACTCTGAAGGCAGAAGTAGGTAGATCACTATGAGTTCAAGACCAGCCTGGTCTACATATTGAGTTCCATGCTAGCCAGGGCTGCATAATGATATGCTGTCTTCAACGAAACCAAACCAAACCAAATCAAACAAAATAACACAACATAACTCCCTGACCTCCCCAAAACCAACCAACCACCACCACCACCACCAACAACAACAAAACAACAAACCTTATAATTAACTTTTTTTGAGATTTAAGGAATGTTGTTTGGCCTAGGCCTCCTAAGTTCATAAGGTTTAGGACATCAACAGGGGCTCTGATTTTTTTCTTGTCCATGCTAGCAGGGCAGAGAATCATTTTCTCTGCAGAGTTGGCCCAGTGCCTCTGAACGTAGATTCTTCTTAGAAGCAGACATGGCTTAGGGAGGCTTGCTCCTTACCCCAGCCTCCAGCCTTTCTAGTCCCCACCTTCTCTGTACCACGAGACTCAGACCTGTTCAGAGGAGGTGGAACCAGGAGGGAAGGGACCCCCTGTTAGAGTTGATGTTCCAGTATCTTTGAAACCCTTGCCTTATTTTGACACCCAAGTCCCACATCTTCTTCTCATCAGACTATAACTCTCTTGTTGTCTTTTCTTTTTCTTTCTTCTCCTTTTCTTAATTTGCTAATGTATAGAATAGCAGTGTTGTGATAACTGGAACTTTTTCATTCTTTGGAGCAAAATTATTCTTAGATTCACTAGAGCTTAAAACATTAAACGAGGCCATAGTGGTACATGCCTTTAATCCAGCACTCCTGAGGCAGAGGCAAGTAGATCTCTGTGAGTTCCAAGCTAGCCTTTTCTACATAGTAGGTTCCAGGCCAGCCAGGGATATATAGTAAGACTTTGTCTCAAGCAAGCAAGCACGCACACAAGCAAGCAAACAAAATAACAACCTTCCAATTTAATAATAATAAATTACTTAATAGTAGTTTAAGTGGGAATAAGTCCTTTATTCATTTCAGTGGGAAATCTCCAGTCTGGATAATATGTGTATTCTTTTATTGAACAAGTATTGATGAGTACTCATGCCTGACATTCATCTGGGCTCTCAGGCGGTATTGATGAACAAGAGTGTTTGAACTTCTTCCTGTCTGAGTTTATATCTTGCTGGAAGGAGCAAGGGTGTAAAATGTAGTATCATGTGCTGGTGGATAGTTGCCTACTTCATATTGGAATCACGAAAGTTCTCTTTGAGCCACCAACTGTTAAGATGATACAGAAGAAGAGTATTTGGGGTAGAGCATGTCCCAGAGGCTGGGTGGGAATGAGTGGGATGGGAGAGGAGCCAAGACAAAGCCCAGGTCGCTGTATCATGGTGTGGAGGAGAGCACAGGGGTGAACTCTGGTGTGTAAGAATGAGTCTGGATTTTATTCTCCATGACACAAAATGCTGCTAGGGAGTTCATGTGGCCCAACAGCCTTTTAAACTCCCCTGCTACTTTGATGACTTGCCTTCATGACTGAAGTGTATTCTGTTGCATCATGACAGTTCAGCTGTGAAATTTCATTGATTTTTCCATTAAAGCTGATGGTTGGGTGCTTCTTTGTGGCTCTGAAGAATAGCCACAGTCTTTAATGTTCAAATGCTTGTACAGTGGTCCTCAGCCATAGCTGTGTGTCAAAGAACCCATAAACAATCACAGTGAGTTTGAAGCTTAGGCAGGCCTGAATGGCTGCATCTTGAAACAGCTTCAAGGTTTTTGTTGCTTCTCGTTAAGATACTGAAAACTGGGAGCATCTCCTGGGTTGAAAAATCAGAAGTAAGCCTGGATGACCTATGAGGTCGGAAGCCTGTTGGCCTTCATCTTAGCATTGTTTGTGATTCCTGTCTCAGTAACTCTTGAACCAGGATAAGAATGGACTGTGTTGAAATTCTGGAAAATTCTCTGCCTGGATTCTTTTCCGGTCTCTGTCCCTTCCTTATTCCCTTTCACTGGTAAACCTGAGCTTCAAGTCTTTTTTAAAAATTTTATTTTATTGGACATTCTCTGCATTTACATTTCAAATGTTATCCCCTTCCTCCCTCCCATCCTCCCCCCTCCACTTGTTTTCAATGAAGGTGCTCCCTCTCCCAACCACCCTCTCCACCTCAGTGCCTTGGCGTTCCCCTACTCTGGGAAAATGCGCCTTCACTGGAACAAAGGCCTCTTCTCCCATTGATGCCAGACACTGCTATCCTCTGCTGCAACTGGAGCCATGGGTCTTTCCATGTGAGCTCACTGGTTGGTGTTTTAGTCCTTGGGAGTTGTGGAGGGTTTGGTTGGCTGATAATGTTGTTCTTCCCATGAGGTTGCAAACCCTTTCAGCTCCTTCAGTTCTTTCTTTAGCTTCTTCATTGGAATCCCCGTGTTCAGTCAAATGGTTGGTTAGCTGTAAACACCCTCAGCTGTATCTGTATGATTCTGGCAGAGCCTCTGAGGAGGGAGGCATCCATATATGGCTCCTGCCAGTAAGCACTAGAGTTTCAAGTCTTGATGCTACAGAGATGTGATGGAGAAAGAGCTGACCATTGGGTGAGGATGTGTGTGCTGGATTCTTAGAAGAAATGAGGTTTATTCACTAAAGTGAGCTGGAATGGGGTTAGAGGTGAGGCAGGGTGTGTGGGGATGGGGGTGGGAATTCCTAGTAGCTATAAGGAAGGAAGATTTTTTTTCTATAAAGTAAGTGTGTGGTAAGGTAGGTCTGTGGTTGCTTTTATTTGTATGTGTTCTCTGTGGAAATTAGTAAGCTATGCTATGTAGGAACTGGTTACTTAAGAAAAAGATCTTTGCGTGCTTAAGAGGGATCAATTCTTTTCTTGAAGGACAATTCTGTCATGTGGCACGTGTTTGCAAAGTTCAGGCTAATGTACAGACAAATGACCACAGGGTCTGTTCTGCAAACACCCAACTAGTGGGGCAAGCTCTTGTTTCTCTTGCATTCTCCAAGCAACAATTGTTCTTGTCAACACTGGAAGAGAACAACCAGTTCCTTGTTTGTGTTCATTGTTAGTTTTCTGTTCTTGAGTAAGTTCAAAGAGCAGGAGCTTACAAGTGACCAGGAGATTTGAGACACTGAGGTTTAGTTGTATGCAGTGTGGCTCTGCCTTAAGAGTTTGCGTTAACATCACCCCCGCAAACTATTCCAGACTCAGAGAAGGACAGGATGCATATACACATATTTGAAAATGTTCTGAAGTTATTATTTTTGAGATGAGGTCTTGCTACGTCACCCAGGCTGGCTTCAAACTTGAGGTCCCTCCATCTTAACCTGTGAGGGATTGCATGTCAGGCTCGGTTTACTATAGTCAGCTAAAACTGTAACTTAGAGAACACGGTTGTTGTTTAACATTTTGGTTACTGGGTGGACATTGAGAACGTGGCTTACCTTCTCTACTGATGGCAGATCTCAGGCCACTGTTTGATGGAAAACATCCATCCTTGCCTGGGTTCCGTCTCTGCTTAGCAGTCCTTGTCTTGTGTGTGTTCAGAAAGTGATTTCTTTCCAATAGTTCCCATTTGTTACTGGAAGAAGATCTCTTCTCTCTTCCCTGCTTCTCATTGCCTCAGGTTTTAAATCAGCCCCAAGTGAAATACTAAATATTAAGGAGAGTTACACATTTTAAATCAAAATTGATATAAATTTAATGAAATGCTATTAAAACATTTGAAGTAGTTCAGATTTCAGTTTAGAGTCACTGAAAACATATTCATTAATTTTCTTATTTTTGAAACTTTACTTTTATTTGTTATTATTTTGTGTGGGAGTGAGTGCAGGTGAGTGTATGCCTTGGTCAATGTGGGATCAGAGAGCAACTTTGTGGGGTCACTTTTGCATGGTTTCTGGGGGTTAAACTCAGGCTGCTAGGTTGTCATCACTAGCTTCAGCTTTGAACTTTGATATTGGGAAAAGTGTTTCCAGAGTCTGGGATATTTGCCTTTTATAACTAAGCCTTGAAGTGTAGTTCATTTTTTAGTGAAAGAATTATCATACAAAATGACAGATGTTTGAAAAACATAAATGTTTAATCATGACTTATATCTGCCACTAATATCTTGAGCATAAACATGTTGTGATTCATTGTCTTCTGAGTCTGGTTTTGAGCTTTACCTAGAGGTTGCCTGGTGACAGCAGAAGATAGGTTATACATAGGCTTATGTTCACCTGTGTTCTGCATATAACATGTAACTTGTGGTTGCTCCTGCGATGTGAAGGACTTAGGTATTCTATGGGCCACACATTTTCCTTTCTTCCCCCTGCACTTTTTTTCTTTTTTTAGCATCCAGGTATGAGATCTTTGTGTGGTTTTCTATGGTTTTCTTAGCAAAGGCTTAACCTGTGTCTTTGTGATTTAACTGTCAGCAATGTGTGTGTTGGCACATGGGCCTGAATCAGGCATGTGCAGTCTACAGTGTCATTGGAACAGTGCTAACAAGAGATGTGCAACTGTCCCAGCCACACCATCAGCTCTGGAATGACATCTAGTCAGGCTGATCATAAAAATTCTGTCCATCAAATTAAATGGGGAGACACATGAGGCTAAAGTCTGCAATTCTCCCAAACTGCCCATCAAAGACTCCCCCTGGCTCCACCCTTGACGTGTCCATGAGAAAGGAGGAAGGAGCATTTTTCATCCATACAAATTCTGAGATAAACACAACCATGTCTGCTGCTAGCATTCTGTCTACTTAACCCAAACTCCAGATGAAACTGTAGAGATGTCACGAGGGTATTTCAGAGCAGACAGAACCCCAGACAAACAAACAAAGTCACAGTCATTTCTAGACCTTGTTCTCTGGAAGATTCGGGATAAAGGATTTTTAGGGTAGAAGTAAGTGATGGGAGTGGAGATGTGAGGCCCAATTCTGCTTCAGGAAATGTGCACCGTGTCTCCATCTTTGATAGGCAGAAGTACTGTGTTCTTCATTGCTGACCTCAGGTCTGTAGTTTCTATTGGACTGGAAGGGTGTTTTTTTTTTGTTTTTTTTTTTGTTTTTTTTTGTTTTGTTTTTGTTTGTTTGTTTTAATAAAACTGGCATTAACCAGAGTGTGCAGGAAACAAGATGCAGTCTTATTATTGTGTTTTCCTTAGGATACCGAGCATGGTAGATTTAAAGTAGACCAAGGCCCAGGCTGTTGAGAACACAGTGGCGTTTCTGCTTTGTGACCCCAGGCTTGCCTGTTTAATGTCAGCGACTGTTCCACTCTGAGTATTTCTGCTTCTGTAAGTTAGAACAAAAGTGAAATTGTTTGTGCATCTCACAAATGAGTGGGTTTTTCTTTTCTTTTTTTTAATTATGAAGTTGAATGAAGACATTGTTTTTCTTGTCACTAGATAGAATGGCAGGATATGAATAAGAAGAAGGTGTTGCAAAACATTAAAATTTTAAACATTTCTGTTTGTGCTTGTTCATGACAATCAAAATTTAAATCTGTCTTCAGGAAATAGCAGTTTATAAATTAAGGACCTTGACATTTAAGAAGTCTGAGAACCAAGTCTTAGGTACCAAGGACAAAGCTTTAAAAGTTCATAACGTCAGCTTTTTGTATACTGTGTGTTTTTTGTTTTTGTTTTTTTAGATGTGTTTTCTGTGGGTATCTGTAGTTTTTTTACAGGTAATTGGAAATTTCTTTCTCCCCAGTTTCTGCCATCTTGTTCTTTTAGTCATAAAAGTTCAAAAAAAGTCTGAATAGTAACATCTTTCTCTCTCTTTTGCATGTATGTGTTTCAAGAGACACAAGGGCCAGCTACACCGGCAATCCTGAGATATTTTGAGTGAATTTGGTAAAGCAGGGGCTGGTGGCACTTATTTTAATGTTCACGCTGAGGCACTGTAAGGCTTGGAGACCGAAGAGACAGGGTTGAGAGAAGAACCAATGTCTGCATTAAAACAAGAGGCTTTCCCTGGAAGATGCTCTCATCGTCCTGACTTTCACACTCCCAAGGGGCATTAATTTCCTCATGTCTCCATGTTCATACGCCTAGGCAGCCTTCTGGCCTTCACTCCATGAACTATCCAGATCCAGATGCATATGGATTCAGGTGGTTGTATTTGTTTTCTTGCCACTGCGACAGGGTATCGTGCAGGAGCAACCTAAGAGAGGGGGACTGATTCTCTCGTGGTTTTGGATATTTTAATATATATGTCCCAGTCCTATTGATTCAAGGTGAGATGGAGAATCCCAGTTGGTGGGAAGGTGGAGGAAAAGCATGGTGGACAGGAAGCAGAGAGTGAAGAAAGGATTGGGGGACTAGGCATAATGTGCCATCATATTCCTAATGACTGACCGACTTCCTCCAATGAGGCTCCACCTCCTGTAATTCTCATAGGAGTCCATTTGATATTCAAACCATAAGAGCAGAGAAAAGGAGAAAATATGGTGGGACTAATTGGATCTCTTTTCTGTATTCTCTTGCTGTGGTAGATTTCTATGTCAGGTGCAGGTAGATGTTTGCTACATGTATATTACAGTGTTTAATATCTCTCTAACAAACAACGTAAAACCTGCCAATGTCTCAGTGACACTGTGACCTTCTGTGTGAGGGAAGTTCATGGTCCAGTAATGTCCCCTCTTCACACTTCTGGAAACAGAAGTGTAGAGAATTAAATGTGATGCTATTCGAAGACGAAAGAGCCTACATCTGAACTCGGGCATGTTGGCCCCTGACCACTGTGCTCTGTTATCACACCCTCTGGTTTGGGGATCGATATTTGTGGCTGTTGTATTTCTTTACAAAGAAATCTATTGTTTGTGCTTCGACCAACCGTTTTTAGAGCGCTCTCTCTGTGCGTTGTGCTGAGCCTTGCAGTTTCGGAGCCATGAAGATCACTTTCATTAGCACTTTCAGCCTCGCTAGGGAGACAGACAAAATCAGATAACCAGAGAAACAAACTACAGTAAGAATTTGAAGAAGTGGGCCAGAAAGATGGTTCAGTGGTTACAAGTTTGAGGCCAGCCCTGGGTGACATGAGACTCTGGGTTTATTTATTTATTTATTTATTTATTTATTTATTTTTTTATTTATTTTATTTTTTTTTTATTAAGCATAGTGACCTGAGATAGATCTCTGGGATCCACATGGTAGAAAGAGAGAACTGGCATTTGGCAAGTTATCCTTTGACCACATTCGTGAGCATGCGCACACATAATGGAATTAAAAAAAAAACTGGTAAAGAAATCTGTGCTTATGTTAATTCGTATTTGTGATTTAGATAATACACGCCCCCCCTTGAGACTTTATATGTTTTCTCAGAGAGTATCCTTCAGTGTTGGCAGTGGATTTTCTGTTATTTTGCTCAATGTATTACTTGTTCAGAAGAGGGATCCAAGCAGAGAACAGTCTTCCCCAGGTAGGTTCTGTCCCCTGTTACACTGCCACGGTGGCTTGAAGTTGACATTCTGGCCACTTAAAAGTCAATTCAATTTCTTCCCAAAGAGATTAAGATGGTCAGGCTTAGTAGCAGGAGCCTTGATCCCCTGGGCCATTTTATCAGCTCCTTAGATTTCTTTTAAAGGTATATTTAGGGTGTAAGTTAGTATGTTTCTTTCAGCAGTAAACACTTTTCTTATAAAAGAAAAATAGTGACACCCTCAAAAGAAAGCTAGAAACAAAGAGTCTCAAGGCAGTATCTCCATGGAAAACTGATTGCCAAATTTACAGTGTGGCATGGAGTTTTATGTGACAGCAGTTAGTGTTTGTAAGAATCACAGATTGTATGTTAGGGAGAGTAAGTTGTCAGCGTTCAAGGATAGAGTTGCAAATCTCAAATTGCTTCTGGAAACCATATGTGTTATTTTTTATAGGCTTTATGCATTTGCTGACATTAGGCTTTCGCTTCGAAGAGAATTTAAAAGCATCGCAAGTAAACTCTGAGGGTGTTTTAATAGTGTCTTGGAGTGCTCTGGTATTCTGTGAAGTTAGGAGAGTCTCCTACTTCGAACTGTCTGCGTGACATGCATACTGATGCCTTAAGATCTATGCTATGTATTGTAATATTACTTTCTGTGTCGCTTTGGTGACATATTCCACTTGGAATGCTATAAAATACTTGAAATCACATTGATTTATGGTAATAGTGTCTATATGAGGAGACTTGGCAGTTCGGGGTGATGTGGAATAGTCAGTCCATCATAATTAAAGTTTAGGCATCAGTCGCTTATTGATAAGCATTACGGATTCTCTTAGTTGGTAGTACTATAATTTTTCTTATGGTTTTAAAATAAAACCTCTTTATCTCTTGGATAGTATATGTTACAATCCTTCCACTCAGGAATCATGTAACAAGTGGAAAAGTCTTTGGTTTCTGGCATTGAAGTTAACTAAATAGAAAAAAATCTCTTTGATTAGTAGGTTCATGTTCAGTTAGAAATAAGTATGTATGTATTAGCCTTTTTATTTTTTATTTACTTTTTAATTGAGCAGGTCTGTAGGACTTCCTGGTAAGGAAGAAACAATTTTATATAAGTAATGTAGCTGCCACTCACTAAATTGGAATGGAATGAAACAATCTCTCCATCAATGATTTTTGTCAAGTATCAATCAGAGTTTGGGAAAATTCTTCCCATTGGATTATGTATGTTAATAGCTAATTCAATGGAGAAAGCACACAATACTCTCTCTCTCTCTCTCTCTCTCTCTCTCTCTCTCTCTCTCTCTCTCTCTCTCCCTTTTAGAAGCTAAAAAGATAAATCAGAATATCTGGGTAGGTGCTCTGAAATTACTTTCAGAAGATATTTTTTAGGAAATATTAGACTTGTCTAGCATAACCTTGGGCTCAATATGGACATTTTTTGGGGAAAAAAACCTATAAAAGTTTCATAACTGACTTAGTTAATTCCTACTTAAGACCATTCTGTTGACACCTGTGCAAATGTAAGAATAGGGGAGGATATTTCCTTTTCTCCAGCTCTGCCTCACTTTGATTCCTCCCAAACCTCTGCTCTTGAACAGTTTGAAATCTTGGAATTCAAACAGTCGTGCAGGATTGCCTTAGGAACTGGGAAAATGGAAGCCCTTTCTCTGACTGTTTGGAGGGAGGTTCTGTGTTCAAATGCTAACTTGGCCACAGAGGAACAGCAGCAGTTTGGAACAGTCTGTACATTTTTGGACTTGGGAGTCATTGACCACAAAGCTCATAAATGTTTGTTTCCTTCCTGGCTTCAATGAGGCCTCTCTCTGCCTCTTCCATCTCCCACGCCTTTCCCCCACCCCTCTCCAGCTAAGAAGATCTGGCAGAGGGAATACATACAGCATTCATATTTCCTTTTGGGAAAAAGTGGGATTTTATATTAAAACGAGGGACGCATGAGTGTGTTGTCCAACAATGAATTCTTGTCTGAGAAGAATATCTTCCTACTCTCTCTAAGCACTCTGTCCAGACCGTAAAAGGTCAGCCTGTCATATGTTGCAGGAATCTTCCTGGAACTTAAGACGGGCTCTGTTGGGTTTCATTCTGCCCCCGTTAATAATTTAGTACTGGGATAAAAATAAAAACAACGGCTCTCGTCTTACAGTGTGAGAACATACATGTGTGCTAAGTCATGCAGGTGGGCTGGGAGGGAAGCCCTGTGGAGTAACCAGCCTGAAGAGGTGATTTTATGTGGGCTGGGGTGACTGCCTCCTGCAGCACCATTGCTTCAAGATTAAAGGGAATTAGTGTAATTGCTCCTTAGGAGGGAAATGTATTTTTACTTTTCAAAGGAGGTTGTATAAGCTTTAATTATCTAATCTAAACACAAGAAGCTTTCTCTCAGCAGCTTTCCTGGTAGCAGCCATACACAACTTCCAAAGCCCCTGAGCTTGAGAAAACAGTGCCTTTTCACCAGCGCTATTACAGAACCCACCCACCAGGGTCCAGTAATGTTACATTGTAGCACTGGTTATTGCAAAGAGTCCTTGAAGCTAGGATTGACTTAAATCGATTCTTACAATGAGTTGAGTTGCAACCAGTGTCACGTTATGGGTAGCACCAGTGTCGCCTGTCTGTGGCAGTCCCTTTGAAGACTACCCATCTTCCATGCTGCGTGTACCTCGTTTTGGTTGGTGTGTTGGTGTGTGCTTTGTCAGACCTTCTCTCCACTTGTCACTGGGACATGGGAATTTGCTCCTGAGAATAGGTGTACTAGTGTGTGGGATGCATGTGCGTGTGTGTGTGTGTGTGTGTGTGTGTGTGTGCATGTACATGTGTGTGTGTGCATGTGTGTGTGTATGTATACATGCATACTTCAGGTGATGTTCTGATTATCTCTGCCTCCTCAGTACTGGGATTATGAACACGCAATATCAGATCTGGTATTTATTTATTTGTGTGCTTATTTATTTATTCATTCATTCATTCATTCATTCATTCATTCATTTATTTATTTATCTTGTTGTGATGGGTGCCAGGGCTTGAACTTGGGTCTTCATACCTTTTTGGTCTATTAACTCATGTGGGCTACTAGTTTTGAAATTGTTAGTAAGTAAATACATGCTATATATTTCCAATGAAATGACTTAAAAGGTCAAAGGTGCTTTGAGCGGAAGAAGGAAAACCCTACTTTGGAAAATGGGGACCGTTTCCCTGTCCTGTAACTGAGTGTATAGGATCTTGGTGCTGGGGCATATAGGGAAAATAATGCATTAATTCTAGCTAGGTGGGGCTTTTAGGAATTACACATTCTGTAGTACACAGTTCTTCTCTTGTTCTAACCTCTCACTTTGCCTCACACCTGCTCCCTCCTGCCCATCCACACTGAACGAAAGCTTTGTCCCACTCCATCACCCTTGCCCTGTCCTTCCCATGCCTCTTCCTCTCCAAAAGTCACTAAAAGACCCACCCCTGACTATCAGTTATTGTCATTGCACTAAAATGATAAGAATTCTGTTAAAGGTGGTATCCAGTACTGACTACAGAACCCAACATGTGCTATCTAGCAATATGTTCCTAAATGGAAATTATTTATTACTTTAAACATTCCTTTTTATTGATTTGTATATTAGTAATTTATCAATATGTTTCTGATACCAAGAGCCAGGACTACTGTGTTTTACAGTGTTTTGCCAGCATTCATTTTTATAAGTTTCATTATGATTTCACCTAGCCTTTAGTAAGCCATACCAGCTCCTCTCAGAACAGATGTCAATTGAAATCCATGGGAAGAAGGCTCACTGTGAGCTCTGAGTGTCTTACCAGGCCCTGAGTTAACTCCTGCCATTTTCAATGAAGGGCAAGGAAGCTACTATTGGTATTTGGTATGAAGACCAATGACAGAGGTACAATTGTCACCCCACATTGAGTCTGTTCAGTGGCATTGTGAACTCCGGGTGTCTCCTTTAAGGTCCTACCCCCATCTCTAAACACCTACTTATCTGTAAACCTAAGGTGGTGACTCAGCTTCAAGGTGAACTGGGATGTTGGAAACTTGGTTGGCTGTCTAAAGAGCAACAGGCCAGGCGTGGAGGTGTACACCTATAATCTTAGCACTTGGAATGTAGAAACGGGTCTATAGTGAGTTGGAGGCCAGCTTACTCTGTATAGTGAGTTCCAAGCCACAGAGATCAAAACCTGGCCTCAAAAACAAACCAGATCCAAAGGGCAAAACAAACCAAAATAACAATCTGAAACTCACAAAGCAACAGCAGTCTCCCATGACTGTGACTCCGAGCTGAAGAAACAAAATGAAAATTTGGCAAGTAGGTAATTAGGTTTGTATGTTTTTCTAAATGTTATTTATTGTTTGTTATAGGTCATTTACTTAAAGAAGACACCAGAAGAAGCCTACAGAGCTCTCCTGTCTGGTTCAAACCCTCCTTATCTTCCATTCAGGTACATCTGCTACTGGGTCTTGGGCTATACTTGGCTTGACCGCTTCTTAGAGTTGGAGTAAGGAGTCTCGTTAGCTGTCTGACCACTGAGACCATGATACTATCCACTATGAACTGAGAATCATTTTCCTCCTCTAAGTTCCCAAGATAGTTTTTATTATTTTTTTGTAGACTAGGAAGAAAAAAAAATGGTCTTTTCTTTTTAGGCATTTCTCTCTACCGCTAAATCTTTTCTGTAACTTTCACAATGTACTAATTGATCAGAGTGCCTGGTTGATGAGCTAATTAGATTTCAGTAATTACATCATGGCTTTACCCAGTCATTCTTTCACTCCATAAACATTGAGTGAGCTCTGACTGTCAACAGTGTTACAGATAGACGCTAACCCCACCACTATGACCCAGAACCACAGCTGTAGTTTGCCTTTGGTCCCAAGATCCTCTGTTCACTACACCTATCTTCAGGAACATTCTCTCTCATTTTCATGTTGGAAAAGAATCTTGTGTAAGTGTGAGTTGGGAAGTGGAAGTCTGCCCCATTGCTGATTAATGTGTGAAAGTCCATTTTACCCACCCTCTTACTGTGAGACCTTTAGGTCATTTTTGATCCTTTCCATTGTGGCTTTTTTGTTCACATTGTTTCAGGTTCATTTTAGGAAGCTAAAAATACTCTAGAGAATTTTATTGCCTTGTTGTTAGACATCAAGAAATTATAGTCATCTGTTGAAAGGTACTCATTATACGAGAAGGAATATTTAGAAATGCAGAGGCATTTGTTCCCTGGTTTAAACTCCTGTGTCTTACTAGAATTCTGACCTTGACTGGAATAAAGGTTGTGCTTTTCTGATAACTCAGAAAGTTCCGTTGACGGTAACCTGCATCTCTGAGCATAGCCTCTTTACACACTGTGTGTTTGACGGTAGAAAGCACAGGAAGTAGTGGATGATGGGGAGGTGCTCAGATGAAAGGATGCTATTGAACTAAAGAAGCCACCCAGCCCCCTAATTACAGAATGCCAGAGGCCGTGGAGTGTTATCACAGACCCTTCAACACTAATTCTGGGTACCCATTATGGCCTTGGTTTCATTATCATCTGGGTTATAGCATTCACAAGGCTTGTTACTCCTTTTGTTTTATGTTATGCTTTTGTCTTCATTATCTGAGCATTTTCCCCCCTGATTATTGCTATATTAGCAGCTATCCATTTGAATATTTTTTTAAAATTCTGTGTCTGTGTGTGTGTAGGTACATGTGCGTGCCAGTGGAGGTCAGAGCATTGGGTTCTCTGGGAGCTAGAGTTATAAATGGTTGTGAGCCATTTGACCTGGATGCTGGATCCTCTGCTAGAACTGGATTTACTTTAAACTGCTGAGCCACCTCTCCATCCCTGCCTCCCCCCCCAGTTATCCATTTAAATTTTCTACTGATTACAATTTTCTACAAAAGTCTATTTTGATTGCTCTTTTAAGTGGCCATATTTGTCATGTGGGCTTCGTTGAAATGTCTGAGCTCCCAAACATATTAGGTATGTTTTACTGTTGTGATAAAACATCTCGATGAAGATGAGTTACGGAAAGAAGGGTGTGTTTGGCCTTACAGTCCCAGAGGGATAATGGCTCATGATGGCAGAATGGAGGCAGAGGCAACAGGCAATGCAGGTAGACCATCAGAGGTTCATAGCTTAAACCTCCAGCCCTGGCAGACACAGCTGAGTAGGCTTGGCAGATGGCTTTTAAACATCAGTGCCCGCCCTCTAGTGATGTACTTCCTTCAGCTAACCATATCACCTAAAGCTGCCTGAACAGCAACAACTAGGGGCTAAGTATTTCAAATGCCAAAGACTATGAGGGACAATTCTCATTGAAACCACCATAACTGTATGGACTGTATACTTCACGATTCCTAGTGCTGTTTGTCGGGTCCACCATTTCTGTCCACCATTTCTTTCAGTCAGGGTCTCTCACTGGCTTGACACTCATCAAGCAGCTAAATGTACTGGCTGTTGAGCCCCAGGAATCCAGATATCTGTCTCCCTAGTACTGTGATTACGAGAGTATCTTGGCGGAACTGGGGGAGGAGAAACAGTAATCATAATATATGGTAAAAAACTTCTCTTTTCAATAACAAGAGGAAGATCATAAATAGAAAATAAAGTCTCATGCAAATCATTCCACAACAACAACAACAAAATCTACCCTGCCCCCCAGTCCCAAACTAGGATAGCACCATGCCTCACTTTTTTTGTTTCATGGGTTCTGATGCTCAAACTCAGGTCTCCATAATTGTAAGGCAAGCACTTTACCAACTGAGCCATCTCTCCTTGGGTCTTTTCTTAAACCAGCTTGATAAGTTTTGTTGTTTATTTGTTGGCCTTGATTTGTAAATGTGCCAAAGTCTATTTTTTCCCCCTATTGTATAAAAAAAATAAAATCTCCCAGAAACTAAGACCCAGGGATGTGTTTTTAAAGCCACATCCAGGAAGCATTGCATGAAAAGGTTGACTAGGTGAGGAGGTGAGATGGGGGTGAATAACCTGGTTCTTGTTGTTGGTGTGTTGTGTTGTCTTTGTGAGTTCTTTCCTCATTAGGTCCAGAAATGTAACTTGTCTGCCACACTCATCCTGCCCCACCTCTTGTGCACAGTTTTCAGAAGAGGCTTGAGTCTCTAGGTATAGGTCAGCGTTTCCCAGAGTTTCTCCAACTTGTCTGCATACTTTAGAAGTTTCAGGACGCTACTGACACTCAGGTGCCACTACCAGAAGTTCCGACACAGTTGACCCTGGCTGAATTCTGAGTATCAGATATTCTATGTGACCCTAACATGTGAACTTGTGGCCACTTAGAGAGCTTCTCTCTCAGGTGACAGTGTGAATGCTGCCCAAGTGAAATGAGCCAAGTTTAGAACTACTCTTCATGGGGATTTGAAAGGCATATTCCTATTGAGAAGATTTGATCCATGTCGGGGAAAAAAATGAAGCAACATGTTTAACCTGCAATTTTCTGGAATACAGATTCACTCCTAATGAACAGGCAGCAGAACTACTCTTCCAGAACATTCTAAAGCAGGTTTCCTGAGCCACACCTGTGGGGAACAAAATGATCCCTTGGGATCAGAATAATTTGCTATGGTTTGTATAACTGTTTTTGTGCTGTTTCCTAAGAGTCTGAGAAATAAGTTGGCTTATTAACTTTTTCTTTTAAAAAAAAATATAATGTGAACCAGAATAACCAAGCTTTCTCAGAACAGCCTGAGATCAGTCTTCCTCACCAGGACACAAACACCTCCCACTGACAGTCCTTAGTGACACTGACTTTGCAAATAGACTCTTAGTGTTTGTGTTAAGGGAGGTGTTTGTTGTGTTTGGGGGATGACCCTTAGTGATGATTTGGTTGCTGAGTTATGAGGCTGAGCCTTAATGAGAAATCTCAAAAGCAATTAATTGAGATCGTGGGGCATGTCAGAACCTGTAGTTCTTTTAACAAAGGTTCAGAAGGGTCAACCACTTAGCACTTGGCACCAGGATACTTCTTCTGAAGCAAAGCAAACATATGTCAGGCATTATTATCAAAACATACCAGATATGTGCTGGCTCAAATACGGCATTATGATTTTCTTCAAGGTTTGTTTAATGATTAACTCTTTACTTCAGAGGGTAACAGCTCTTTAACTATATATATATTTATATATTTATTTATTTATTTTCCCTCTTGAGTTTCAAAATGTGGAAACAAACATGACTTTCATGATGACTTTCATGATGTTCTTTTTCTTCGTTTTTTTTTTTTTTTTTTTTTTTTTTTTTTTTTTTTTTTTTGGGTCTGTCTGTTTTTGAGACAATTTAGGCTGTCCTGGAAGTTGTTGGCCCCAAACTTACAGAGACTGATCTTCTTGCCTCTGCCTCCAGGGTGCTGAGATTAAAGGTGTGTTCCACTGTACTTGGCTAAAATGTCCTTTTCATTCTCCACTGTCTCACTGCGTTTTGGAGTCTTTAGGGTCAGTGCATGGATGTTTCATAAATCATTGATTGTGGTGCTTAGTGTTGGAGAATCCAGTGAGCTTTGACAACTGTCTCCAGTCTGTTCTGAACAGCTGTGCTGTTTTATGGAGCTTGGAGATCTATGAAAGATAGAGTCTTAACAGGTTTCTCTTCTTAAAACAATGGCAGTTAAACACTATTTACAGAATCTGAGACCAGAAACAACCTTTAGGGTCTTTGTGACCCTTAAACTCAAAGGAGGTGATTCCCTCCCTCCCTCCCTCCCTCCCTTTCTCCATTTCAAACCATCAAAACAAAAAATCACAACATGTATTGTGTAAGCTGGTTCAGACTATTTTCCCCACTGTTCCTACTTTTATGGCTTCTCATTACTGGTACCAAACTTTCAGCAGCAGGGTTAGTCCCTAACCTTTGTGTTCCTTCTGTGTCTAGTTGCCAGCTTCAGCTGGGTTGGAAGGAGACTGCAACCACTTACCTTTATGACGACCTGGATTATTTCTTTAAAAGAAAGGCTGTGGGTTGATGAGATGGCTCAGTGAGTAAGGGATTTCTTGTGCAGGGAGGAGGGTCTGAGGTGTGATTCCCCAGAACCCATGTGTGTGTCTGTAACCCCAGAACTGTGGTTTAAACATGGGGTGTGGAGACAGCAAATCTCAGAGCTCACTCTAAGTTTAGAGAGAGATGCTGCTTCAAAAACTAAGTGGAAGGCAGTGGAGACATGACTCAGCCCTTAGCAGCATTTGTTGCTCTTGCAGCAGACCCAGGTTCAGGTTACCAGCACCCTCATGGCAGCCCATAGCCATCTAGGATTCCAGTTCCAGTGGACTCAAAAGCCCTCTTCTAACATCTTAGGGCTCCAGGTGCATGCACTCACATGTAGGCAAGACATTCCTACACATAAAATTAAAGAAAAGTTAATAATGAAAATAAGTTAGAGAGCAGTAATGAAAGATGCTAAATATTTATATCTGGCCTCCACACATATATGCACACATGTACACGTATGACATGCACTTGCATGAAAAATTGTATTGTTTAAGTGGGTATCAGTCAAACATTGATGAGAGGTGCAGAGCAGAGCTTTGTGACTGTCTTCCTGGCATTATAGCTCGCTCTATACAGGTTCTGTCTTGTTATTTTTCTGTGACCATTTAAGCCATAAATGAAACCAATTTTTCACCTATTTCTACTTATTTAGATGAGTCGAATGATTTGTATGAAGTTGGATGTTAAGTCTGAAAAGTAGGAGCCTGTTTCACCTTTGGCTTCCGTACAGGTTGTAAGCAGCTTTGGTCCCTGCCCCCACAAGGTCATTATGTTTTGCTCTTTCACGGGCAGCTGTGTTCTCTCCATAAAATTGTTTTCATCTTGGTGGTCTAAAAGATACAAGCAGTCCACTCCGTCTTTCTCTGCAGCTCCTAGACATATGCAACAAATTTGTTCGGAGCTTGGACATTCTCAGATATAATATCATGTAAGATAGACCCAACAGTGTCTCGTTCTCAGGGACTGTATAATATAAGGTCATACAATAGAGAAGCATACAACATAGACACAATAGTGTCTAGTTCTCAGGGATCTTATCATATAGGATCCTATGATATAGATGCAAAAGCTTATAGTTCTCAGGAATTGTATAATATAGGATTATACAATATAGATGCAAAGTCTCTAGTTCTCACGGATCATATATAGTATCATGCAATATAGGGCCATACAACATAGATACAATAGTGTCTAGTTCTCAAGTGTAGGGCTGTACTGTCCCATATGTGCTGCTGAGCACTTCAACCTAGTCAAGTCCAAGTTGAGACTGATTACAACTGAACTGAAAAGGGTGGGGCAGGATGGCTCAGTGCATAAAGGCACTTACAGCTAAACCTGATGGACTGAGTCAGATTCTTAGAGACCCACAAGATGACAGGAGGGAACCAACTCTAGAAAGTTGTCCTTTGACAAGTGCACAACATGGTACATGTATACACCCATGTAAGAGATGCATGGTGCACGCACATGAACACACCACATAAAAATACATTTTTAAAAAGAAGAAACAATATAACTATGTTGAATAGGTCCCAAAATGATAACATATATTTAGCTAAGCAAAATACATCAATAAAATTAATTTGGCTATTTTTAAACGGTTACAAAATATGCTAATGTGTTTGATTCTGTTTTGTGACTGTCACCTACATTTTTTAATAGGATATTAGTGATTGGGTATATTATGATCTGAAAAATAGTGTATTAGTATATATTTAGCTTTGAAATATTAGTGATTCCCAGCAACTAGATGGGTACAAAATTTTTTGAATGAACTCCTGGTGGACATACCATTTATTCATTTTCTTCATTTGCCCAACAACATGTGCAATATAACTGTGTGTACAAAACTGCACTGTTTATTTTCTGGGTAAACGGACAGTGGACATACTTTCTGCTTTTAGGAGGCTCACAGTTTTGTGGTGATCGAGGTTAGTTAGGTCCTGCTTAGAGAAGTTCTTAGGTGACCTTTGAGAGTTTCCAGTATACCGCTCTTCAAATATTTCCTAAGGACTTGTTATTCAGAGCCTTTGCAGAGACTCATGAGCTCACAGCACGAATAGATGAGAGTCTTTTGTTAGTATCCACTGATCTGTTCAGTATCAAGGTTTCTCTGTGTGACCCTAGCTATTTTGGAACGTACTCTTGTAGACCAGGCTGGCCTTGAACTCACAGAGATCCTCTGCCTCTTGAGTTCTGGAGTTAAAGGTGCCATCACCATCTTTCTTTATTTCTTTGTTTCTTTCTTTGTTTCTTTCTTTCCTTACTTATTTATTTTTATTCTTGAGCGGAGTCCTGACATTGTAGAGTCGGCATTGTCTCCATTCTTCACTTGGAACAAATTTAGCAGCAGACATGTTTTCTTATGAATTCGCACCTCACCCCATTAACCTTCTGAGTGGCTTCTTAAATTCTTAGGTTACAGGAAGTGGTGTGTCCCAGACAAACTTGGAGGAGCGTTCGCTGGTGCTCATGTGAGTGCAGTTATTTGTCAGTGAGCAATCGATTCCTGTGAGCCTATGAAAGACAAGTCTAGGACCTGAGGAAAATCAGGTCCTTTCATTTACTTACCTAATTGTAGATAGCGATTTTAGTTTTCTTCTCTTTTAAAAGATATGTATCTATTTTATGTATGTGAGTACACTGTAGCTGTCTTCAGACACACCAGAAGAGGGCATCAGATCCCATTACAGATGGTTGTGAGCCACTATGTGGTTGTTGGGAATTGAACTCAGGACCTTTGGAAGAGCAGTCAGTGCTCTTAACCACTGAGCCATCTCTCCAACCCCACCCCCAATTCTAGTTTATGTGTGTGTGTGTGTGTGTGTGTGTGTGTGTGTGTATGTATGTATATATGTATGTATGTATGAATGTGTATATGTACATACACACACACAAATTCTATTTTCCTTTAAATGAAATACAAAGAAAACAACAAACAAAACAAAAAAAAAAGGGAAAAGAAAACCCCAAATTAAAACAGTCTAAGTTGTTCATAGTTTTCAGATTTCATTCATCCGTTTTTCTGTTTAACAAATCTCTACTGATGCTCTCCAGATCAACCCAGGCTTTGGTAACCACTCAGGTGACTGTTAAACCAGAAATTACTTGTAGAAAGCATTGCCAGAAGGGATGAAGTTTAGAGGATGCACAAGGCTGAGCTACATTTGTGTTTGGATGTCTCTGCACCATGGTTGGCTGTAACATTAGTCTCCTTTATCGAAGGCTAGAGACACAAGACTGTCTTCAGCAGCAACGGTCGGTTAGATGCTTTGGGTGTTAGGTTTTGTGTTACCTCCTGAATTAAGAGCAGCCTTGGGCTCACTCATTTTGCAGAGTCATGTATGATGTGGTCAAATGATCATGACAGATATGACTTAGGGCTATAGTTTTCCTGGGTATCAAGGTGTGTGTGTGTGTGTGTGTGTGTGTGTGTGTGTGTGTGTGTGCATTTCCTATTTCCCTCTGAGGTAAGTAGGAAAATGCCTCAAGTCCTCTTATCTCCCTCATGAAATATTTGGTTCAACGAATATGAATAAGAATGAATGAATGCATGCAGGAACAAATGAATGATGAACCAAACCAAGAGTTAAGCCAAAGGTTGGGGCCTGTAAGTGTGAGAGTTAAAGTGGTTTTATACATTGTTACTGTGACAAAAAAAAAAGTCTCTTTTGTTTGTCTGAAGCACACCTGGTTAGTACATGTGACCAAGGAAGAGAGACAGGCCTGGAACATCGCCACCTTTAGCTCTGTCAGTCAACGCTCATTGGTAGAAAGGGCAGAAGACAACGACCATAAACAGGCAGAAGGAATTTGAAATTAGTTCCTGTTATTGAGAAAGAAGGCATTAGCCTACTTGAGTTAACAAAAGGAATCCTAAAATACTATAGATAATTTTCTTGATGAATGCCAAGGGCCTTTATTTAAACAAGTAATTACAGATATTTACATATTATCTATTCTGTACCAGGTACTAAGGTGCTATAGATGAACAATAAATGTATAGATCCAATACTATAATGGAGACAGTAGCCAAGAACCAAAATAAACATACCAGGATATAATTTCAAATTGTGATTAAGTCCAGTGGTTGGGAGTCTGGAGACCTGATGTAGCCCTAAGTAGGGTTAGAGATCTCCAAGAGCCATGATTTTTGACCTGACATCAGAAGGTTTACAGAGACGCCCTAAGGAGAGGTAAGAAAGAGGCACAAGTACCAGCTTAGACAGAGGTCCTGGGGAGAGCCAGATGTGAGCTGCCAAGGGAGGGCCATTGTGTCTGGGCACAGTGAACAAACCAGGAGGCAGGGAGCTGAAAGGCAGGTAAGGCCATCCACCCCAGGGCTGTGGTCCTGTTGATTTTAGTTTTATCTTGAGGACAACTGGAAGTCAGTGAAGAGATGTGCTTTTAAAACAAACAAAACAAAATAAAACAAACCCATTCCACCTTCAGTGAAGGGAACTTTTAAGACTGCCTAGGTAACATTTGGAGATGGGAGTAGAATTGCTTTCTGGAGACCCCGAGAGGGAAACAGGGACACAAGTTGGAGGAGCTTGAGGGATGCTGGGAGTTGTAATTTTTACCTATGGTGCCAGAAGGCTCAATAATTGTTGCTATTGATTTTGGTGTAGGGAAAGATTCAGCACCCCCCAGCCTCAGCCTCCACTTGGAAACAGTCTTTGAACTGGCTGTGTGGCTAAAGATAACCTTGAACTTTTGACTCTTCTGCTTCCAGCGTGATTGCGGGTGTGACCCACCAAGCCCAGCTTTCTCAAGTGCTGGGATCCAATCGAGGGCTTTGTACATTCTAGGCAAGCCCTCTCCCAACAATGTTACATCCCCAGCCCAAGAGAATTTTTTCCCACACAATGAATTTGAGGCACCTAAATGGAAAGGTGGCTAGTTATACTATTTCAAAACATTTTTTTGGTGGTGGGGGGTTGTTGTTTTGTTGTTGCTGGTTGTTTTGTGTTTGTCTTTGCTTATGTTTTTTGAGACAAGATCTTGCCGTTTAGTCTAAGCTGGCCTCAAACTCATAGAAAACTTTCTGCCTCACTTTCCAGGCATTGGGATGACAGGCACAGGCTACTACATCTGGCTGCTGTACTGTTTCAGAGTTCTAAGATGGTCTAACAAGAGATGTGGGGGCTACTGGATAAAAGCATCTGTAGGTTGCTTCTCTGGAGCTGTTCTAGATGTAATGAGCGCCTGGACTTGACAAGATGCTGGAGCACACATATGTGTACATTATAGGTAGAGATTATGTATGTTTGGAAGAAAGAACATTTTTTTGCAGGAGTGGTCCTAGTGCTGGCAGGAGGTAGCATTGCTCCTGTGGAGTAAAGTCTTTCCACTTCTTTAGTAAACTTTCAGATCCCATGGGAGTCAGTCCCTTCAATGTCACTTCTAGAAGGACCCAGTGTGGCCACTTCTTCAGCCGCTTGAGAATTTTTCCACCAATAGCTTAGTATTGAATCCTCTTGGTTTCCTAATGTATTTCCTATTTATCTACCTGATGTGCAGTTTAAAGGCTATAATGTCTGCCCCACCCCACCCCCATCTTGCTTGATTTGAGAGACAGAAAGCCTTTAACAAGAGCAACTCAGTATATGCATGGGTCAACCGTCACTGGTGTTTGTGTGTATGTGTGTGTGTGTGTGTGTGTGTGTGTGTGAGATTTGGCCTTCACTGCCCTATTACTTCCCTGCAACTGTGCACAAGCCAGATACCCCTAAGAAGCCCTTTCTCTCATGCCCATTCTGGGGACAGATTTGGGACATGCTGTTTCTATGATGCTCTGTGCACTGAACACCTCTCAGTCACCGGCACTGTAGGCTTTCAAGGCTTGTCATCTGCCTTGGGCTGGAGGGTGGGCTTAATATTTGTTTCCTTTATTCTTTTCCAGTTTGTAAACTTCTGTCTTTTTAGCCCACAGTGACAATATCATGTCCCATCCCTGACCATGGCATGCTAACTTCTCCACAGTTCTTCGTTGCAGATTTGACCACCCCGTCACCATAGCCTGCTCATTAGTCATTTGTGGTGGGGCTGTGACAGTACAGGGGATGTCATGAGAGTCTCAGCGTTCTTTGCAGACATTCAGACAGCCCAGGTCAGGAGTACCTTATGCTTATGCACTTGTTCAAAAGCACACTTGTCTCCAAGTCTTGGAACTATGTTTCCTCCTCCTTTCAAATGCAAACTAGTTCTGTGGGTGTGTGTGTATATGTGTGTATGTGTACACTGGTGTGGATGAGCATGCACATGAAGGCCAGGGACAACCTTGGGTATCCTTCCTCTAGTACCATCTCTTTTTTTTTTTTTTGAAATAGGGTTTCTCTGTTTAACTCTGGCTCATTCTGTAGATCAGGCTGGTCTTGAACTCACAGAGATCTGTCAGACTGAGACACCTGAGTGCTGGGAATAAAGGAGGGTGCCACCACTGTCTGGCCCCATCTACATTTTTTTCTGAGACAGGAAGAGAGCAGAGAGAGAGCAGAGAGAGAGAGAGAGAGAGAGAGAGAGAGAGAGAGAGAGAGAGAGAGAGAGAGAGAGAGAGAGAGAGAGACGTACAAGGTGAGCACATTCACACCCGAGCTGTCTCCTTCCCCAGCCCTCAAATTAGTTTTATTTTATATTTTCAAATTTGAAGCAGTTGTAGCAGTAACTTGAGACCTAGATTCACCAGGAAAACTCAGAGTCGGTGAATCTGGGTAAGAAAAGCATTGTGCTTTTATTTTCACCCACCTTCCGGTTTCCGAGACTGGATTCAAGCACCCATGTCGGAACTTTGATAGAGCAGGAACAGCAATGTGGCTGTCGTAATAGAAATCATGGGCATGTTACTATCACATTACTCTCGCATCGTAAGATATTATCTATACTTATACCTTCTTGAAAATTAAAGCAGATATCAGATGTGACTTTGGTGGGTGTGGCCCAGGGAGTTTATGCCTGCCAGGGGAGCACACACTGCTACTCACCCTCACCAGTTAAAAACCACACGTCAAGGTATTACAAATTCTGTTTCTGTATTTTCGTTACCTTTCTTCCATTTTTGTTAATTTTATGTTTTTTTTTCTTATGTACCTTTATGTACTGAACAATAGTTTAATACATAATGGGTCTGTAGACATCAGATCACTGGGGGTGGGGTGGGGGTAGGGGTGGGGAGGTGGTGTTTGCAAAGATAATTGAACCTGCACTCTGAAGAGGCCATTGTGTGCAAAGGCATATGTATTCCTATAAACGAGTATTTCCTCTCGGATCTCAGATCGTACCTGGAAAGGGACCTGTTATGTTTGGATGTGTGAAGTCAGGTATCACTTAAAAACAGCATGGACAAAAATCAATAGAGCCCCTGTTGAAGTTTGGTCAGGCCTTCCCGTTCACACTAGCTAACACGGAAGTGTGACAGCCTAAGAGATGTTTCTGTAAGTTTCGGCAGGTCACTTTTTATGCTATGTTATTGGATACTGAAACTCCGTGTGTTTTTGTGGCTTAGAAGCCATGGGACCTAGAAACTAAGTTTCAAATTCCCCAGGCTAGTTGGTGATATAACACTCGGTTTTATGTTGACTGTGTGTGAAAGGCAGGGTTCTTCCGGCACCCTCCCGGGATGCTGCCCTTGAGCCAACCTTGGTTGGGACATTTGACTGTACCAGGCTCAGTGCTTTCCATTTCTCTCTCTTGGGTCAGCAGTGGGGCCCAGCTGAGGGACCGAGAAACTCAGGGTCAAGTTTCTTGCTGTGGACACTTTGGAGCACTGCTCCCGTTAGAGCTCCAGGACCAGTTCTTGCTTAGCTGACCCGAACTTGATACTTTAGTTTTAGGTTGCCTGAAACAGACCTGAGTTAAGGTGCTCTACAAAATAGTCTGGAGTCCTCAGTTTTTAGTACAGTTTTTAATTTAAGCATTATTTTTAACTAGAAACCTTGTTTGGGGCTGGAGAGGATGGCTCAGTGGTTAAGGACATGTATTGTTCTTGTCGAAGACCCAAATTCAATCCCCCTCACATGTCTCAGGTAGCTTACAACTACCCGTAACGCCTGCTTCAGGGGCGCACACACGCACGCCTACGCACGCACATAATAATAAATAGTACAATAGTAATATTAAATGAACAACTTTTCATTTTGGTTCCTAGTCATTTTGAGAGCACTTGATAGTGCATTCAGAACCACTTATTGATCCTAGTAAACCGAGGATTGCTACTGCGTTTTACTTGTTTTCTTCCCCTTCGCAGTGGACGGATGGCACGTATGTGTTAAAGTAACTACACGATTCTGTTGACCCGCAGCTGTTGCCCTGCCCCCAACGCTCTGGCTCTGGGCCTTCCCCGGCTTGGGTTCACCGTCCCTGGTGGGAGGCTTATATAGTCACGCATACTTCACTCGATGAAACAGCCTACTAGACAGTTATTAAGAGTAATAATGGACCAGGTGTCCTGAAGCACACATGCCTGTGATTCCAGTTGTCAGGAAACAGGAGGATTGCTACAAGTTTGAGGCCAGCCTGATCTCCAGTGGAGTTCCTGGTCAGTTTGGAGTATATAACACGAGTGTGTCAATCCCCGTGACCCCTAAGATAGTAGTGGGCATGATGCTGACACTGGTCATGCGGGTGGTAGCTACTGTCATTACCTTCATCTCACGTACGAGGAAATGAAGATAAGATACGAGATTCCGATAGGAAAGGTAACTCACGTAAGTTTGTACCCGCGATGCGCAGGGTAGGAATCTGAATAAGGCCCAGGCCCTTTTATCTGCCGTGAAGCCCCCCTGTGTTGATATCCTATTACATGAAAAGTCTGGACTCGTGTTTCTAATGCCATTTGTGTGTTTGTAGGGATGCATCTTTCGGAAATTGCACTTACAACCTCACCGTCCTTGACTGCCTACAAGGAATCAGAAAGGTAATGGCGTCACTCCTGTGCCGTGGCTGGGAACGGAAGAGTAGTCAACACCTTTGCTTGTCCTTGGAAGGATCTAGAGTCAGTAAAGAGGCTTTCCACCTCCTGGATAATTTATTTGTGAAATATAGTTAGCCTCCAGTTTCTGCCTTTTTTTTTTTTAAGATTAAAGATTTGATTTATTTTTTTATTCTTTGAAAATTTCATGCATGTATATCACATACTTTGGTCATCTTCACAGTCTGTTAGCCTCTTTCTCTCCCCTCCACAAGCCCTCTCGGTTCTTTACTCACAAATCCAGCCAAACTGAGACTGAAATTGTTTGGAAGTGGAGAACCCACTTTATTTCCTTTGCTGCTGTGACTGTGGCCACGGAATGGCCCCCGTGAGTCATTTGTCTTTATTTTCACGGTAGCACTAAGCCACTATTGTCAGTGGTTGGCTGAGCCCCAGACTGAACTGAATCATACTCTCTGAGGGTGGGACCCTGTGGTCTGTGTTTGAACAATTCCTTCGGGGGACTGACGCACCGTAAAGTTGGTTAATTAAGCATAGTTATTGAATTATTTATGTATCTAATGGAAACTTTAAGCAATGTTTGGCATGGGTTTAATTTACAACCCGAGAAGCCCTGCAGGGTGTACTATAAATTCTGTAGAGGGCCCAGAGGACACACCTACATGGTGAAGATGCGAGTGGCCGTCAGTCAGAAATGTGTGCATGACGTCACCTGCTCAGCTAGGAGCAGAGACAGTGTTCCAGCTCAAAGTCCCGCTTTCTGACGCGCGTGTTCACGACTTTATAGATTCATTCTTAAACTATTTTATTTAGAAGAATTTTTAAAAATGTGTGTGAGTGTTTTGCCTGCACGCGTGTATTTGGCCCCGCGTGGATGCAGTGGCTATAGGGGTTGGGAAAGGGCATTGCCTTCTGGGGAACGAGAGCTGTGGAGGGTTGTGAACTACAATGTACGTGTTGGAAACCCAGCCTGGGTCCTCTGCAAGAGTGACACATGCGCTTGACTGCTGAGCCATGTCTCCAGACCCTTAAATTATCTTAAGCTCTCAAAAACTTTAAAGTAGTTTTTTTTTTTTTTTTTTTTTTTTTTTTTAAAGAACAAAACCAAACTGAGAAACTAAGGAAACATTCAACCCCATCCTTGCAAGCAGTATTGCCCAAATGCTCCACCATAAATAACAGTGTAGGGGTTTAGGGCAAGGTTCCCCAGCATGTAAGCCATTAATAAAACATTCAGGAAATATGCCAGAGGGAAGAAAGCGTTTACTGTCCTGGTTTATTATTTTGCCTTTCCATCCATCTGATAGGGGCTGTTTCTCTTGTAACGCTCACAAGAGTCACACAGTTCTCTCTGCATCATCTCTGCTCTCTATTATGCTATCTGGCAACTCATTATAGAAATTTATGACATCCTTCCTGCCTTACAGGAAAGGTGTGACTTTATTCATGAATAAAGGCTTTCAAAAGCATAGTCTTTTCTCATGTTAGCGTGTCTTCAAGTACAGATGAGGGTTCTTTTTCCATTCATTAATTAATTTATTTACTTTTCATTCCAAATAAGTCTCCCGCCTCCTCCCAGTACCCCCTCATACAGATCCCTCCCCCTTTCCCCTTCCCTTTATCCTCAGCTAAATTCAAGGCCAACTTAGACTTTGTGAGACTGTGTTCAGATAAATGAATAATTTGAAGAGGTTAATTTTGTGGCCCTAGTCCCAGAGAAGCTGATTTCATAGCCTTAAGATTGGACCCAGGAGCCTATTTTATGAGTAATCTTGGTGTCTCTGGTATAGAAGGTCCAAATTCCACATTTTGCAGCACACACTCATCTCTGCACACTGCGGCTTGGCTTACTGGCATCTTTGTCTATTTTTAATGATGTGATCATGTAACTTTTAAACATACCAGTGGTTTTATGTTCTGTCGTCATGTATATAGCTTCCTGGTTTATGCAAAAAAGATTTATATTTTCCTAAAAATATTAGGTGTGAGCAAGCTAGGTAATTTTTAAGAATTTTGTCACTGCTTAAGGAAAAAAAATTCATTCTTCCTTCCGAATTGTAGGGGCAGATGGTATATGCTCATTTTATCCCAAACAACTGTTAGAAAACACGTGGGAAACAAAGGGTCTTAGGAATTTAACATAAATGCCTCTTTGGTAAATATTTCAGTATGATAAAAGGAAGGCAAACTTTTGTAAGAAATGGTTTTGCTCCTCTATGAGGAGTGTATCACTAACATATTCTGTCCTAAGTCTAGTTCCCGATCTGTTTTGCTCTAACTTTTCTACTCTGTCCCATTTTACATATGTTATTAGTTTTGCATCTGGAACAGGAATATAACCAGGGAAAGAAGCACCTTTTGAGAGGCGCGTTTTCACACTTCCAGAGTGTTCAGTTTCAGTGTTACAGTCTGATAAGTAACTCACAGAGACAGTACAGGGCTAAAGTCCAAAGCTTTTGTATGGAGCTCTGTGGGACCCTTTTGTGATCGGACACTCCAGAAACAATTAGCAGAAATTTACTAGTGTCGTGTGCAAAAAACTAATTCAGTTTTACTTTTAGGGACTACAGCATGGATTTTTTGACTTTGAGACGTTTGATGCGGATGAATATGAACATTATGAGGTTTGTACGCTTAATTATTTTTTTGTTGAATAAAATTTCATGTTAGTTGATTTTAAAAAAAACTAACACTCAGTACTGTCTGTTAAATAAAAACCATTTATCATTTATTTAAAGTATAGTGGTCAGCTTTGGTTTTTATGGAGTCATCAAAATTTTAATTTAGGAAAGAGCCCAGTCTGTCTGTCTGTCTGTCTGTCTGTCTGTCTGTCTGTCTATCTATCTATCTATCTATCTATCTATCTCTATGAATCATCTACCTACATACCCACCTACCAACCTATTTATTCTCTTATCAAACTTTATTGACAGTCTCTATGTACCTTTTGATAGGTAATTTTGAAGTGTAGTTTGGTCATGAAATTCCAAATAACGTCTACATTAAAAGTGAGGTTTTATTTAGGACAAAATTTGGTTTTGTAACACACATAGGATTTTGACATACGGCTGCATGCAGTCAGCTCTGCCTGCTCCGTGACACGGGGCTTAGGGAGGGATGCCTGCCTTCTCGGTCGGGTCCTGCTCCACTGCAGTGCTCAGGGACACTCTGAAGTTGGTGAAGGACGGGTCCAGAAGCAGTTTACGTTTTCTGGGGGCCGGGGAGCCTGAGGATGTGAGGAAGACCAACATTTCTGAAGCATAGCTCATCGCTTGGGTTTCCTCAGGCAAATCAAGTACTGTCCTGAGCGTGTCAGGCAGTCTTTCCAGTTTGGACTAGTGTTCAGAACATGTCTATCCCAGTGTCTTGCTTGTATGTAAAACGTGCTCCATGTCTGTCTCTCGTGAACAGACTTGGTCTTCTGATACATTCATCTGTACTGATTAATGGAAGGCATCTTACAGTTCACCCAGGCTCAAGACTAGGATTTCCCCCTTTTACCTCTTTCTACCTTGTGAATGTTGTCTTAGCACGGCTGGTGCCAGAGGGTGTGCTGTCTTATTTCGCTCTCTGATGTCACTTCCTTTACCCTGGGTCAGAACTCCTCACCTTGGACTGTTAACTATCATTTTCTACCTGGGAGTTGGCCCTTTCTCAGGCTTCTTCCACAGTCTTGGCTGGATGATCTTAAAACGGCACTCTCATCTTGTCCTGTTCTCGGCCCTGGGCTGGGCTGAGTGTGACCTCGTAGCCATCTCTCTTGGCTCTGCCAGGCTCTGGCTGCCTCTGCAGCCTCACGGCCCTATTCTTCGCAGTAGCTATTCCTGCTTCAGCTGTTCCATTCGAGCTTCCTGCTTTGAGAATGCTTCTGCTCTGGTCAAGCTTGCTTCGAGCAGCTCTCCATTTTCCTATCTTCTTCCCTCGGTTTCGTGTGTGTACAGTCTATGAAGACCAGATCCCCTCTCTGGAACCCCCTGTCCCCCCATGTTCACGTGCTACAATTTATGCCTGTTTTCCTTACATAAAGGCCCTTTGCATTTTTAATTTTCTTACTAGGCTACAAATTTCCTGTGGGTGGGATGTGGCTTAGAGGAAAAACACACTCTGTGTCCTTATATAGAAATCTTGAAGTTTAGGAACCTCTATGTCTTCCAAGGTTAAGAAGTTTAATATAATTTTACAGACAGGTATTTAAACTCTTTCTCTCCCAGATGTCTCCCCATCTCTTCCCTGAGTCTCCCCCCGCCGTGTGTGTTTTATTTTCTGTAGTAGCAAAATAATCTTTTCATTTTAGAAAGAAAGAAAGAAAAGAAAAAAAGCAATCCTATAAACTAGAAACAGAAGGTCCTTTATAATGGACCAGACCTGGCATATAATATATATATATATATATATATATATATATATATATATATATTCAACCACATATGTAGTCATTATAAAAAGTTCATTGACCTATACTTCACTGAAATGCTTCCTACAATTTATTTTTTTAAAGTACAGAGAGAGTGCTTCTGCTTTAATACTTCTTTGTGAATATAAGAACACTCCTAGGAAGACTCCATCTCATGCACATGTGCTCATAGCTGTGGTGTGTGAGTGTAGTGTGATGATGCATGTATCTTACTCCATCTCATGCACATGTGCTCATAGCCGTGGTGTGAGTGTAGTGTGATGATGCATGTATCTTATAAACCGCTCTCTTGTATAGGTGTCTTTTAAGGTCATGTGCCTACCTGTGTGAGAGCAATTTTGTCCTCTTATGACGAACCTCCAAATAAAATGTTTCCCAGCTCTAGAGAGCCCCACGTGCTGGGCCTCTGCCCTGGGTGTGTGCACATGGAGAATAGACCATTAAATGCTAAGAACATTTCGATTAGAAAGAGTGATTCAGGCACTGGGGCGAGAGAAAGTACAGGAGGTGCAGACACTACCACACAGAGAAAACAAACAACCAAACAATAACCTAGTGGGTTTTCCCTCCACCTTCCACATGGTGCAGCTACAGACAAGCCTCATACAGGCAGCACTGTGTGATTCTCACACATCAGCCAAGACGATAAAGGGAACCTGGTGACCGTGTGGTCCTCCTGCCTTTCCCTGAATTAATAAGAACCCAGGTGCTAGGAACAGAGCAGTGGATTTGGGTGACTGTCTAAAAAGCCTTGTTGTCCAATGTCTTCCTTTTTTGTGTATGGGCTGGCTACCTCATCACACAGCTAATCAAAGAGAAGGGCACAAAGCAAAGCGTGGCTGATGGGTGGTAGGCATTTTGTCAGTGTGTGCTTGATGAGTAATTGAAGAAAGGGTCACTTTTGTGGTGGTCTGTGTCTTGCTGTTTGCACGACTCCAGGGAGCCTGGTCATTTGGTGACCAGTGTTTCAGGCAACAAAGCCGTAGTCTGGGGGACTTGCAGATTTTAAAGCAAAATTGTATTGTTGACAGCAATTGCAAGACTCCCTGGGCATTATCTGGGATATTCAGGATGAATCCTTTCATAGGAACTTGTCCCTTTTATTGAACACAGATTTCTTTTTTACTCTCACATAATATGTTTTGATCATGGTTTCTCTCCCTCTGCTCCTTCAAGCCCCTCCCTGTCTCTCCTCTCTGTCTCTCCTCTTCCTGTCTCCCCTCTCATCTGGATCCATCCCCTTCCTGTCTCCCATTAGAAAGCAAACAGGCTTTTAAGGGATAATGATAGAATAATATAAAATGAAATAACATATAGTAAAAAAAAATATAACACATTTGAATAGAAAGAAAACCAATAAAGAGAAGGAAAAGAGCCCAAGAAAAGGCATAAGAGACTAGAGACAGAGATCTGCTGTGTTGTGCAACCAGGAATCCCCAGAAACACTGAGTTGGAAGCCATAATATATACTTAAAGAACCTTGATGGTTAAAAAAGAAGAAGAAAAATATGTCTAAATAGAATAAAATGAAAATTAAACAAATGAGAGGAAGAGAGGGAGGAGAGAGGGAAGAACCCCCAAATGTTCTGTTGACCATCTGCGGCTGGGCATGAAGCCCACCCTTAAGGGTAGTTTGTTTCCCCAATGAGACTCCCTTGGAGAAAACTAAGTTTTCATTTGCAAGTGATTCTCAGTTGGAGATTCTTCTGGGTTAAAGATGGGGGATTGTAGCCACTACATGCTTCAGCTCTACGACCGGATGGAGGAGACCCACACGGGCCCTGTGCATGCTGCAGGTCCTGCAACTCATTAGCACATGGGGTGAGAGGTCTAGGCAGGCACCGGATTGACCTCTCCATGTCCAGTGAGTTGTGTAGATGTTCTTTTCAGCAATGGGGCCTTGACATCAGTTTGTGGAGAAAATTTATAATCTCCGTAACCATGTGGGTTGTTTGGGTATTCCCATGGGACCATTTTAGCCAACAACCCAATCAGATGTGACCCAATTCTGGTTTGGAAGCTTCGATGGTGACAAGCAATGTCCAGCTGGGACTCTGTCTCCCGATTATTTAGTGATTTTGTTCAGATTGCTTTCAAACATGTATGTGTTTTGGGAAGCTTTTCCTGAAGTAGGTTTCTGTACTACACATCAAATGGCCCTTGTCTTTAGCTGTCTCCACCTCCCTCCTGCTTTGCCCTCCCCACTGATCCCCTGCTTCAGTCCCCATTTCCCATGCATGACTATCTCTTTGATCCCCCTTTCCCAGGGCGATCTACCCGTCCCCAGTCCCTTACTTTAAACCTAACCTGTGTGGTCTCTGAATTGTAGCTTGGCTAGCATTGACTTAAGCTAACAGCCACATCCAAACAAACACATGCCATATTTGTCTTTCTGAGTCTGGGTCACCTCACTCAGAATTTTCTTTTCTAGTTCCGTCTATGTAATGGCTGAGTAATACTCTAATGTTAAAATGAACCACATTTTCTTTATCTGTCTGTTGACGGACGTCTAGGTTGTGTCCAATTTCTGGCTGTTACTCATAGAACAGCAGTGTCCCTGTGGAAGGACGAAGAGTTCTTTGGGTATATGCTCAGGAGGGGTACAGCTGGATCTTGAGGTAGATCACTGCTCATCTTCCTGAGGAAGCACCACATTGATTTCTACAGTGGCTGTATAACTTTACCCTCCCAGCATCAGTGGATGAGTGTGCCTTTATGCTACATCCTTGCCGGGATGAGATGTCACTTGTCTTATTGATCTTACTCATAAAAACGTCTTTACTAAACTACTTACTAAACTACATACTTAAGTATGGCTTAAGAAGGCTAGGGACTTGGGAAGCTGAGGCAGGGGGATTGCCATGAATTCAAGGGTAGCTTGGGTTACAGAGACCCTGTTTCAAATAAAACCAATCAAACAACCAAACAAACATAGTCTCTCACATTTTTATGTTTGTGTGTGGTGTGCCTGCACGCATATGCATGGCCTTGCATGTGTGGGGCACACATGTGTTTGTGTGTATATGGTGGATGTACACACATGTGCATGTGGAGGCCTAAGATTAATAAATCATCTATCATTCTTCTACCTATTCATTAAGGAAGAGTTGCTCTCTCTCAGTCAAATTCAGAGTTTACCAATATGGCTGGGGTTATGAGCCTGTTCTCTGCCTTTGGAAGCCAGATTTACAAGCAAGCTGCCTCGCTCACCGGACTGTGTAGGCTTCTGGAGATTTGATGCTGGCCCTTGTTCTTGCACGGCAGGTGCTCTAACTGTTGAGTTGTCACCTCAGCCCTTGAAAGGAGGCTTATGTGACCAGAATGCTACTTATAAACACAGGGGATGGGTCGGCAGGATGTAATCTCTTGCTTCTAGCCTAATGATGAACCGGTGCCCATTTCTTAAAGGTTATGTCTGCGTTCACCTACCATTCAAGAGTCTAAAGAATGCCATCTATAATTAGTCACGTGAATATTTCAAATATTCCACTAGTGACATTTAGAAATGCTAAAAAGAAATGGTGAAAGCATTTTAAAAGATATATTTCAACTAATTCAGTATTTCCCACATATGTCAACATACAGATAATGCAGAGATCATTAGTGAAGTATTTTACATTTTAAAAAAACTGTATGCCTTCGGAAGTTTAGTGTGCAGTTTACACCACGGCATACCTGAGTCTGGTCTGTTCATACTGTATGACACAGGAGCCATGGCTGGCTAGGATAATGAGCCCACAAAATGACAGGCTTGCCACGTATTTTGCCATGGTCTTCCAGAATGGCATGAACCTAAGGAAACTAGACCGTGCTTTATCAGCTCTGACTGTTCATGTGAGAGACTTTCCAAGTCTGTCCAATTTAGAAGGTTTAGAGAAGGGTGCCTCAGGAATTTGGGTATTTTGATCTGCCTTCAAGTCCGAGAAATAGCGTTAGACACAGGTCTTACAAAAAACAAAACAAAACAAAATAAAACAAACAAACAAACAAAAAAACCAAAAAACAAAAAACATCTTCCAGAATATGGTTTCTCCAGTTCCCACATCAACCTGTCTGTTCTGTTGCTCGTTCCTCAAACAGTCAGAATTCCATCAGTAATACCAGGAATATCCAGATCCAACCAACCAACCAATCCACTCACCCACCCAGACAAACAACTAACCAAACAAAGCCACAGGATGAACTAAAAGCTCCCTGTAGGAATCAGTGTCAAAACGTCTGTACTTTCCGACAGGGCTCGTAAGGTAATCTTAAGAGCCCAGAAACAACACAGCAGCCACTCCTTTGAAATCTAGCCATGGATCAGTTCAGGGAAATAATATCGACCTTTTGTCCTAGGGAGAAATGTGAAAATGAGAGCTCTAGTGTTCAGTTTACACTTCGGTGCTATATGTCTGCGTGTATACGGGCAGCACGCCCTCTAGTGGTGAAGCTACAACAGGACATTCTGAACTCAGCTTTTCCTGTATTATTTTGGGAGGAAACGTTCTTTAACAAACAAGACCTAAAGTCCATTGGCCATTTATTGTGCTGTGCTTAATTTACGTCCACTAGGAAGGGTTTGAAGCTAGGCCTCAATTCACAACTGCCCCTGTTTTCCAGGAAGCTTTCTATTTTTGACGAGTGTTCCATGAGCTGGCGACCTCACAGGAAAGTGTAGAGGTCACCCATTAGCAGTCCCTTGCTCTTGTTTGTGGGTGGGATTGCTGGAGAGGTGCAGAGAAGGGAGCCTCCTGGGGGATATTTTTCGGGGAGGGTGCTCATCACTGAAGGGTCGCATATATCACCTCAGTTAGCTTTCGGACTGTGCAGTTTCAAAGAGTGGCCTTAAGTAGCCCCCTGGGGACTCAGCAGAGTTTAAGGTTCAAGACCAACTTCGGAACTTCACAGTTACTTCGATGGCTTTTTCTGAGCTACTGATGTCTGCCATTATCTCTCCTCCACCCCAATAAGTCTCCCCCTCCCCCTTTCTGAACGAGCGCTGTCTGAGAAATAGTGCTGTCAGCAGGCGGGTGTGTTTTCAGATGGTCAAGCTACTTCTGACTTGCTCTCTCACACGCTGACAATCTGGGACACAACTTTGACCTTGGCAGGTGAGAGCCACACCTGACTACGTCTACCTGACGGCAGAGGAGCCGATGCTTCCGTAGGCACTGGGGCACCGCACAGGGCGTCTTAGTGGTTTTTAAAATGGCCCTCGGAGAACTGGGTCATATTTGCTCAACACCCAGTAAACACAGTTCACACCAGTGGGCAGCTGGGCCTCTGCTTGTCTTAGTTCCTGCCCAGACAGCTCCATTCCGATTACTCTGGAAAATTTGCTTTTCAAAAAAAAAAAAAAAAAAAAATACTGCTGGGATCAGGAAGATGGCTCAAATCAGGAAAATGCTTGCCAAAGTAAGCATGCAGACCAGATCACTGACTCCTTGAGTCTGTGTAAAAACTGTCGTGGTGGTGAGCAGTCTGTAATCCTGGCACTTGGTGTGGAGATGGAGGAAAGGGTTGGGAGACAGGCTTAGGCTGTTTATGTGGCTTCCTGAGTCATTCTTAGCCCTGTGAGGCTCATGTTGTGTTGCGTTAGATGATACTATTTACACATCCGTGTCTTCTGTGTACCGTGCTTGTGTGCAGAATCTGTGTCTCATCTGCCCCGGCATGAAGAAAGTAACCCACTAGCAGAGTCTCACCACGAGGAGTCAATCGGGGTTTAGGACATGAAATAACTCACAACTGAACAAAAGAGCATCAAAAGCAGAGTGATCCATTTTTCCCAGTGGAAATTGGCCAAAACTGATTGATTTATTTTAAAAATTGAGATTATAATTTATTTGCGACATTTCTCCCTTAGCTTTTCCTCCCTTTTGTATAGCCTCCCTCTCCCCTTCAAATTCACAGTCTCTTTGTCATTAGTCGTTACTGGATGCATCTGCGCACGAGCGCGCGCGCACATACACACACACACACACACACACACACACACACACACACACTTCTAGATATAGTCTGCTCTGTCCATATCATGCTACCTGTATGTGTGTGTTCATACTGACCGTTTTGCATTGACTGACTAATTGGTGTGCCCTTCTCCGGGGAAGAACGCCTCTCTCAGTCCAGGGTTCTGTCCGTTGCCTATAGTTCTTTGTGTAGAGTTGAAGCCCCCTGGCTTTTATCCATCAGGTTGTTGTGCTCATCGACATTATACTTGGTCAGCTCATCCCTGGGCAGCCACGTTAGTGAGACCTTACGAATGTGGCTTCTGATATCACTAGGAGACACAATCTCACAGCTAACTCCCTAGACTGAGGCTTTTAATTAAGAACACATTCTGATTTTGTAGTAACTCTCCAGGGAACGTATCCACTATGGGTTAGAATACATGTTTAGAATTTTTTTTTTTTTTTTTTTTTTTTTTTTTTTTTTAGAAATACTTTCATCATTGGCTCATCTAGGCTGCAAGAATTTATAACTTAAAAAAAATCAGTTATGTGCAACACAGATCACTGGTTGGCAGATTTAAGGTCGGGATTCATATGTAATGCCAACTTAGTTTATGGTATGACTTGAGACTATGTCCTTCGTTATATCGGGAAGCTGTCATACTAACCAGTGGATGTTGGCTCTTAAGTCTTCTCTCTAGCACGTTCTGTGAGGAACGTGTTATGTCCTCTGTCTCTGGTCTATAGCAGGAGCCAGTGTGTGATGGGGCAAGGCTGTGCTTGGGAGTGGCTCTGTGGAGCAGACTGGAGTGGGATCTGTGATCCTCTTGTTCGTGTGTCGTGGGCAGCACTGTGTACTGAGCCAGTGTCCAGGAGGCCTGAGTGCAGGTATGTGGGCATGTCTCAAGCATCTGGAGCAATTACAGAGGTGTGCCTCCCACAGGGACCGAACTATGAGAACTATTTGAATCATGCTTCTGGAGTCATGCTGTATTATTTCGCCACTGGAAGGCCACTGCAGCTGCTACTGGGGAGGGACCCAGGGGTTCCGCATGTGCTAAGAAAGGACACTCATTGCTGTCACAGACAGTGTCTGCTAAGTCTGTAAGACGTGCAAGGGTTCCCTCTCCCAAACAGTTATGCTTTTCCCTTCCTTTTCAATTATTGTTTGGTTTATGTCCGTCTTCTCCCTGCTTTCTTTCTCTCTGTGTCTTTGTGTGTTTTGGTTCTTGCTATCCTGATATTGGGTCTCACTAGTCCTGATGGCCTGGAACTCATAGCAGACCCCATGCCTCAGCTTTCTAAGTGCTGGGATTATAGATTTCTCCCCCTCTCTTCCCCCTCCTCCCTCTCCCTCCTCCTCCTCCTCTTGAACTTCCAAACTATTTGAGGTGTGGTCTCTATAACTATTATGGTTTGATGTTCCTGCCAACAGAGGAATGTCCAAAAGCAAACAGGCCCGGTTTGGTCCTGTGGCCAATTTCTGATTGTGAAGGTATTTTCCTTCCTCATTTTGTAATGTGATGGCTCTTGGATTTCTCTTCTAGCAATCTCTGGCCATGTTTCTCAACTTTTCTTGTAAGCCTTTTCCCCACTTTGCCCACCCTAAAACCCTGATGTTATAGGACCTCTTGACTTCTGTGAACACATGCTTTCTCTGGTTCAAGCCCACTGACGTGTAAGTGTCAGTAACGACATGTGTACTACTGTTCCCAGGCCTTCTATCTTAAGCAGTAAAATGACATCAGCAAGCACACTAGATTTCCACATCCTGTGGTTAAGTCTACTGTGAGATAGTGGGCCATGCCAGGAAACGTGGTAAGGCTGAGGTGGTTCAGAAACCCTGGCACCTCATAGATGAGGATGGTAGGTGTTTCCCCTACCTCCTACCAGATTCCTGGCCCGGGACACATGATCACAGCACCCTGCATAAAGAATGAGACATGTAGTACAGAACAGAGTTCTCCATGCTAATGAGGTTTCTAGATGGGCCCCAAGAGTTTGGCCAATCAGTTTCCCTTCCTGGACATTCCTTCCTGCGAAAGATATTTAATCTCTGGTCCACCCCAGGAAGTGGTATGCACCTATTTTGCACCATGAACAATGAATGAACAGTTTGAAACCAAGGACTGTCTTTCTAATCAAGAACCTCTGTAGGGGGTGGGGAGGGGAGCCTTTGCCATACAGACCCTTCCCCTAAGTCTCCTGCAGAAAAGCCCCTCCATAAGTTCTCAGACACTCGCTGCTAAGCTACACTGGCGTTCAGCCCCTGGGTCCCCTCTGTTCCTGACTGGATGTCGTGGAGTTAGGGAACCCCAGCAATGGCCTCAGCCTGCGTTATTTCTCACCCAGGTTGGGGTCCCTATCTTAGGCTGCGTTTTTCCACCCACAGAGCAATGCATTCGCACTTCCTGCAAGCTCATCATCCTATAGGGGTGTAGGGTAAAATGCAGCCTAGCATTCTGCGGAATGCAAATGCGAAATCACAGCTGCAGAGGCGCTCACGGCCTGGACTGTGGGAACAATCTCTTTCTCCCTTGCCCATGGTCTGTCTTCCTCTCTCTCTGTCCCCCTCTGTGCCTCCCACTTCCAGTTGTTACTAGTCGAGGGGGCACAGTCAGCCCACACTGCAGACCCCTGTCTTCCACCATGCTCTCATTCAAAAGTAGAACCAAAGCAATAATCTGCAGTCTGACGATTAGCACCAAAGGGCATGGAAACTCAATTTTAACCCAACAACTCACATGTTGACTGTACCTCGAGCTCACAAAGGGCCCAGCTTCCTGGCCTCATTTGTATTTATGTGATAAAGCTGTCCTGTCAGGGTGAACTTATTGATTCAGAGGTCAAGGAAAGTGCAAAAAGATCTTTAAAATGAATTTTTGAAAAGACATTGACGTTTTTAATCTTAGTTTTTGAAGCACTCTTCCTGCTGGCCTCCTGGCAGTTGCACATCTTGGATGGTATTCGACAAATGTAGTGCAACTTTTCCTTAATGAAAATGTGGAGGTGGTCGCAGCTCTTTCCTCTTGGGCTTATTATGGGAATTAAACGAGCTACATAGTATACTGTTCTGTGGAGCGGGGATGTAGTTTATGCTTGCCTTCATCATAACTGATATTTGTCAATCCCAAATTAAAGCACTGAGAATCCCTTTGATTATTTTGTGCATAGTAACAAGTTACAGTCTTTTTTTTTTCTTTTAAAGATTTATTTATTTTTGTTCATCGAGGTTTTTGCCTACATATGTCTGTGTGAGGGTGTCGAACTGGAGTTCCAGACAGTTATGAGCTGCCATGTGGGTGTTGGGAATTGAACCCAGGTCCTCTGGAAGAGCAGCCAGTGCTCTTAACTGCTGAGCCATCTCTCTAGCCCAAAGTTACAGTTCTTATCATATGTTTGCTGGGAAGCCATGGAAGGCAGACTGATGGAAAACATGATGCTGTGCTGGACAACCTGTATCGGTAGTCCCACCGTCAGCCAAAAGACATTCTGTGTTTCCTGTAGATGTATGACGATGGCCAAAATCCAAATGTTGTGCTTTTTGTGACCAGTACATCGCAGGCATGAATACATTCTCTGTAAGTTCCAAAAGCAGGGCTTTCGAGTCAAATTCCACTTTAGGAACAACAACTTAGCTGTTGAGCTGGAGAATTTTACACTGTGATGAGCTACAGCTTTGGAGCACATCTGTTCTAGGAATGAGACGCTGATCTCGTAGCATAGATCAACTGGAGCCTTTCTAACCAGTGTCGGACAGGTAGGGTGCTTTACATCAGACAGTGTTTAATGGGTGTTCAAGCTTCATGCCTGCTTACGTGTTTCTTAAAAGATGTGGTAGGGTTGGAAAGTACCTAAAGTTCCTGCCTCATCTAGATTCTTTGAAGTCTAATTAGGACAACAGATCTGTGTCATTTTAAATATTGGGTCATTGACATGTTAGCATTTGTAGAAATCACCATGAAAGAAGCACAGATGTAAAGTAACTTTTAGTCACCTGATGTGATTGTCATCTCTGAGGCTTACTGCCTGTGGCTAACCTCGGCCTAGTCCTGGAAGCTTCTAGCCTCTGTACAGTTTAATCTAGGCCTAGAATGTTTTCACCTCTGAGACTTACTGCTGAATAAGCTCATCCCTTCCTTGTTCTTTCTGAACTCTGGCTGGCTGGTTCAGCTCAGCTGTTCTGGCTCAAACTACTCTCCAAGTTGACGGATTCAATTTTGTTTTTCTCTCATCCTCTCCTGAATTGCTCTGCTTGGCCTCAAAATAACTTCAGCAATCTGTTCTAATCTTCTGGCTGCTTCTTATTCTCTGGCTCATTCTGTTTTGACCTGTGTCAGTGAAGTGCCTCCTCCTTCTGTCTGCCCTGTCTGTTCCTTATGTACTTTTCTTTCCTCTCTTTTCCTGAGAGGTGGGCGTATCTTATTCTGTTACATCTTTCTCTGATTTACTATTGTCTGCCATCAACTAGACATCACTTTACCTCTACAAACCAACTTTACCTCCATTGATTATGATTAAAGGTATGTACTAAGGGCTGAGCCACACCACAACTAGAAACAGGGCTTTTCAGTAAATAACACAGTCTTGGGGTTCACAGTGTGATCAAATATCCTGCAGAACACTGATCATTGTTCTGGAACATTACCAGAGTTATCTTTTTTTTTTTTTAATAGATCGATTTATATTATATATATACTGTAGCTGTCCTCAGATGCACCAGAAGAGGGCATCAGATCCCATTACAGATGGTTGTGAGCCGCCATGTGGTAGCTGGGAACTCAGAACCTCTGGAAGAGCAGCCCCCAGAGTAATCTTAACTAACCACTTCTAACCACTGAGCCATCTCTCCAGCCCCCAGAGTAATCTTTTATAGTATAAGGTCATTTAAAAGCTGTGACTTTCTTTCACATTTAAATCTAAGATCTTACTGTTTAATTCTACCAACTTTTCCCAGGCTGCTAAACATAGACAGGTATTACCATTGTTTATCATTTTAGGTAGGAAGGCTTATAAACACAATTCTGTTGGTTCTGTGAGTGAATTTATCTTGCTGGTAAGTTACAGTGAGTTTATCTCACTGTCTCTATCATATGATCGATTATAAAAGGTTACTATTTAATCAAACATATCTATAATCAAAATGAACAGATGTAATTCAATATATTCATCTGCTCTCCTTGGTGGTCACAGATACAGAAATAGTTTACACAGAAAGCCACTGTCTTCTTCTTCTGTCTTTTGATAGTTGAAGCTCATGTTTATTCTTGACTTTTTAAAGTGTAAAGGGGCAGATTGGATCACTCATTTAGACTGATTAAACAAGAAACTGTTTAATCCCTTAGCAGAAAGTCATACCTTTGATTCTTTATTCCAATTGTTATAAAAAGATAGCTACACATCTACTTATGCATCTCTAAGATTTTTACTGTGTTGTAAAGATTTTGTTTATTATCGTTAGGTCACTATAGTGGATACACATTCGAGATGTCTTATAAAGGCCTTTTTTAAAAAAAATACCTTTTTTTTCCCTTATGATTGGAAAGATATGTCTGTGTTTTAGGACTAGAAATTGACCAGTCAAGTTTTGGTTTTCCTGGATTCTATCAGTGAGGTCTAAGCTCTGGCCGCCTTGCTGTTCTAGTGTATTTAATACATGTCTGTTTTGTACGTGCTGAAGAGAGAAAACTCTAACTGGCTTAGAGGACTCCCTCATCATAAGCCAGAGGACATGTTCTTTACACGGAAACTTGTTGCTTTCCTGATGAAGATGGAGACTTGGGCCAGGGGTGGACTTGGGTGTGGAGGTGTGAATATTTTTTTAATGCATCACACAGAAGTCTCCTGGTCACTGGCAAAGTCTTGGGTGTAACCCAATCCCTGTCCCAGTCCAGATGGGTTAGTAGCACAAAGACAAGGAAGAAAATGAGGAAGGGAGGAAGTACTGGAATGTGGGAAGGTGAGCTATTTCTTGGTTTGTAGGCCTTTTCTGATGAGCACTTTGAGTTTGTTGACAATTAGTAATCAGTCACCCAGCAGATACATTTTGTTTGGGTTCATAGGATTTACAAACTTATTTAAAGATAGTCAAGATTCAAATAAAGATTTCATTGGAAAGTCTATTTGGAAGGTCAGATCCAGTAAGTCAGCTTTCCGGGGCGACCAGTTAGCCGGAGCTAGAAGCACCTGCCTTCATTGCCAGCCTTTGTTTGGGCTTCAGCCCTCTGCAGGGGACTGTGGCTGAGAGGTTTATGGTGCCTCATTTCTTCTTCATACCCTTTGCTGGTCTTTAAACCAGCATTGACTGTAGACATAAATACACCCAACAACAACAACAACAACAACAACAAAAGCAACCAGAAAAAAGTGAATGTGTTTATTGTGACCCAGAAATTTATAGTTTTTTTCATCATTTAAAGCCTTTTTACCATGTTCATGAATGTGCTTGTATTTTCTATTTTCTCTTATCTCAACCTATTGCTTCTCTGGAATAAAAATTTCATCTTATTTCATTGTAGACTGACCAGGTGACAAGTTTAAGACAAATAACCATTTCATACAGTCTATATTTTTCATCATCTGAGTAGAAACTTTTCTTAAATGAGGAGACTCTATAAATAATGTTTTATATAAAAGGCACATCTTGAAACTTATATTAGTTTCCCTTTATGTAAGTCCCATTAATCTAGTACCAATAGAGTGATGAGTTATTTGTAAGGACTTCCTAAACTGTATAAACATTATAAACTATTTTTTTTCTTTTCTTTTTCCATAAAATTCTGCCAGCGAGTTGAAAATGGGGACTTCAACTGGATCGTTCCAGGAAAGTTTTTAGCATTTAGTGGACCACATCCGAAAAGCAAAATTGAAAATGGTAGGTTGTTTTCTCCTTTGCCACGTAGTAAGCATTTATTGTTCACTTTTATTATGTTCTCCATAATGTATTTTCATATACCATTCGTTTCCTTTGCTAATATCCTTTAAGGAGTATTTATTCACAATTTTCAGAATTGAAGTTTTAACTTGTGTGTTAAATACTAAAGTTCTAGTATGTTTTCTTTTCTTTTTTAAAAGTATGCTTATTTTATTTTTAATTATGTGTACATGTGTGTGTATGTGTGTGTGTGTGTGTGTGTGTGTGTGCATGTATTTGGTATGTCATGGGTAGTGTGCACAGGAGTACGTTGCCTATAGAGGTGACACGAGGCCGTTGGATACCATGGAGCTGGAGTTGCAGGCGGTTGTGAGCTGTTTAACACCGGTGCTGGGAACCTGACTTTGCTCTGCTGCAAGAGCAGCCCACACTTAACTTTTGAACCGTCTCTCCAGCTACTTGTGACCCTGCGTTCAGACACACGCTTTCAGGCTGCTGTAAACAGATCATTTACTTATACGGGTAGCATAATTTAAGAAAAATTTGAGACAGAGACTGGCCAAACCAAGTGAGCAGAGAGCCACACTTCTGAAGCAGTTTTATTTCGGACTGTTGTAGCTAAAATCTTGCTGTTTAACTAGAGCAGTGGCCCTCAGCCTTCCTCCTGCTGTGACCCTGTGCTACAGTACCTCATGCTGTGGCGAGCCCCAGACGTAAAATTATATCATTGCTCTTCATAACTGCAATTTTACTATTGTTATGAATAGTAATGTATATATCTGATATGCAATCCTGTGAGAGGGTCATTTGACTCTTAAGGGAGTCTCGACCCATGGGGTGAGAACCATTGGGCTAACGTCTCCATCTTAAGAGGTAATGTTTTCTAGACGCTCCATAATTCCTGTAGAGAATTTGAACTTTGTAAATACTTTTTTAAGCTTAGAATGATTTTTCTAGTAGAATTAGTAATTTTGATCTAGTTATAATGAGAACTTAAGATACTCTATATTGAAAAACCCCATTTTCTGAGGAAGGTGAGATTTTTTAGTAGGAAGTCTGAGGCTTCTTTTTTTTAAACAATATTTTTATGTTATTTCATAATTTCACATGTATATACAGAATGTATCTTGGTCATATTTGATTTCTAAATCCCATGTCAGCTCCCCTTAGGCCCCTCCCCCATACTTCCTTTCATATTCATATCCTTTTTGTTAAAAACAAACAAAACCAAACGAAAACCAAAACCAATCAACCAATAACACTTTGGGCAGCTGTGAGGCTCGGATTGAGCTACAGATGAAGGGCCTTAAGGTGATAGGTCCCTTAGCAGCTAAGCCATTGTCTTTATCATGATAAGCTGGCTACCATATTATGGAACATAGGCTGGTCGCTTTCCTTAGCTTCCCCTCACTTTCCCCAACTTTAAAATGAAAGGCTGGGAAGAGAGGAGTCTCCTAGCTCCGAAATCCTTTGGTCAGCCTGTTCCTTAGCTCCTGTGGGTCCTTTGCCCCACTGACGCCATGTCTCCATCTAGTGGCAAAGGATGGAGTAAGGATCAACCCTGGGAGGACTGGTAGATTTCCAGGAAATGCTAAGACCAACTAGTCCCTCACAAGTATCTGAACGGGACGGTAACACCAACACACACACTTGTTGAGAGGTCATAGGTCATTGGGATCATTTTTCTCTGTTTTAATTTTTAAAGCCTGCCAGTTCTCTTACTTGGTGTCCTGGTAAATGATGTTGAGTCTCACCTGAAACAATCACCCGCACAGGTGCTAGAACTTGAGTTACAGGGTCCAAACGCTGGCTAGCTACATGTGCACGAACTACTAAGTTATCTAGGCCTTAGCTATTCTGTGACTGTGTGGTTTAATGAGATAATTCATACGGGGTACTTTGGTGCCCGAGGGCACATCAAGTGATCAATAAAACCAGGTATTATTACTGTCATCATCATTAACTCAATGTCCTGATACCACATGTTTACAAGTATGCCCCAGGTTCTTTCTCAAAAGATACCTGTGCTTTCTCTTACAGTTTAGACATATTAGCTCATCCCCAGATTTACTCCTTGTGGACACTCATGTATGAACAGCGATTCTCACACCTTGGTGGTAAGGGGGAACAGATAGGCATCAAACCAGGCAGAGGCCCTCATGAGGTTCAGTGAATGCTAGAAGCTTATGGCAGAGGCTCTCAGTAGCTGCCACAACTAAGCAGGGCTTTCCCACGGGCTTGGAGCCTGTGTCTTAGGAATTTCCTCATATGGTACAAAAGCTTTTGTATTTCTTCACAGCAACCACAGTAGTTTCCCCCGTTGTCCTATGAGTCTGTTGTTGGCAAATTATCTTTTTAATATAAAAAAACTAGGAACCAACTAGGAAAACAGTCTTGATTTTTGTGAGTATACACTGTCATGTCTACACGGGAGATGTGAAGTAAGCTCGCTATAACCTGTTTGCTGAAATGCAGCCAGGCTGAGACTAGTACATCTGGTCTTCCAGTTTTACCCCTGTCTTTTGCTGATATCTCAGCATCCCAGCTAGTGCTCCTGTCCTTGCAAACAGGAGAACCAGTGCTGGTAAGTGAGCCAAACACGACATTTATCGGCTGTGCGGGGCAGCACACAGACGGCTGGAGAACAAGAAAGTGGGCAGTAGCCAGAAACAGTGAATCTGCAGGGTCCACATGGGAGAATAAGACCCATGCCCGCGGATTCCAGCCAGAAGGAATTCTTATCTACTCATTTTAAGTTTTATTCATTTAATTTTTAAAAATTAGCACACACAGTCTTAGATATATGCTTGTGGTATTTTTGAAAGAAGTGTGTTTAAGTCTCTTCCTCATCATCCCTCCCACTGCTGAACCCCAGCCCTCCACCATCCCTCCCACTGCTGAACCCCAGCCCTCCACCATCCCTCCCACTGCTGAACCCCAGCCCTCCACCATCCCTCCCACTGCTGAACCCCAGCCCTCCACCATCCCTCCCACTGCTGAACCCCAGCCCTCCACCATCCCTCCCACTGCTGAACCCCAGCCCTCCATCATCCCTCCCACTGCTGAACCCCAGCCCTCCACCATCCCTCCCACTGCTGAACCCCAGCCCTCCACTATCTCCCCCACTGCTGAACCCCAGCCCTCTCTCGTCACCCCCAGTGAGTCTGACTTTCATGTCAGCATGCCCCTCCTTTCCCCTGCTTCCTTAGCCCCAGCGTCTCTTTTCACCCTCTCTTGCTCTCATAGTTTCCTGGGCTTTATTTGTAACTACATCCATTTCTATACATACATGTATATATTACAAGCTAGGATCCACAGATGAAAGAGAACATGTGGGTTTTATCTTTCTGAGATTGGGACACCTCAGTTAATATTATACGGTCCAGATTCATCCCCCCAACATTGTGAATTGGTTCCACGTTTTCATTATTCACTCATCTGTTCATGGGCATCTAGAATGGCTCCAAATTCTTTCTATTGTGAATAGGGCAGGAATAAATATGGATGTATCGGTATCTTTGTGGTCGTATTGGAGACCTTTAGTTACATGTTTGTGAGTGGTACACTAGGTCATACTAGATCTGGTTTTCATGTTTTGAATACTCTCCCTTCGGATTTCCACGACAGCTGTCCTGGCTTGCATCCCACCCACGGTGAATAAGGGTTTCACATTCCAGACATCTCCAACAGCATTTGTCATCTGAGCTCTTGATGTTAGCCCTTCAGAGAGAATTTAGTACAGGGAGTGTGTTACAGTGAGACTAACAAGAGGAACATCAATGAAGGATGCAGAGGGTGATGGAGAAGGCAGTAGGTCCCTCTGAGGCTAAGGTATGAAAGCAAAGGGGAGTGGGGAGGACAGAGGCCCGTGGAGGAAGCTCTGCTGGTGCTCAGAGCTCCAAAGGGAATGACAATGGCTGTGTAGATTTGGGGCTTGAGGAGCAGAGACAAAGAGGCTCTGTTGTCGGTGGAGACATATGGCCAGTTCAAGGGATGCCAAGCTAAGATGGGAGCTCTGGCTGAAGTGCTGACAGGCGGGAAGAAAGGCTTTCTTTGGTTTGTTTGGTCAACTCTCCTACTCTGATAGGAAACAGAAAGGATGCTAGAAAGGAAGACTGCATGGAGTGGTAGATGGACCCAGAGATACAAAGACTGAGTTGGAGCAGAGAGAGAGGGGGAGAGAGAGGGAGGGAGAAGAAGAAAAAGGAGGAGGAGGAAGGGAGGGAGGGAGGGAGGGAGGGAGAGAGAGAGAGAAGGAGGAGGAGGAGGAGGAGGAGGAGGAGGAGGAAGGGAGGAAGGGAGGGAGGGAAGGGAGAGAGGGAGAGACAGAGAGAGAGAAGGAGGAGGAGGAGGAGGAGGAGGAGGAAGAGGAAGGGATGGAGGGAGGGAAGGGAGAGAGACAGAGAGAGAGAGGGAGGAGGAGGAGGAGGAGGAGGAAGGGAGGGAAGGAGGAAGGGAGGGAGGGAGGGAGAGAAGGAGAGAAATTGACAGGGTGAACAGGACACGCAGCCAAGAGAATAGTATGGAAACCCTCTAATTCATTCTCTGACACACATCGTCCCTGTGGAGTCCTAATGAGGTTACTTCACTTGCCTGGTCTTCCAAGAACCTGCCAGCAACTGGCGAACCCTGAATGGGTGACCCCTGAGTGAGTGTGTGGTGGTAACCAGTGTGCTAGGAAATTCATCCTCTTAGCTCCTGGGGTTGCAAGGAAAGGTTATCATCACTCTGGATGACCCAAGTGCATCTGAAGCTCCCAAGAATGCTTGCTTGCTAGGGGACATGCCGGAGCATCTGGAGATCGTCTCCACAACTGTCTACCAAAAGTTGCTCTCTTAATGTTCCTTGGAAATATTTTTATTGGATAAGTATATATTTATGCTCCACATATGATTGATTAAAACTATGCACATACCATGCTTCACACATGGGTCCAGTCCAGGGTGATGTTTTTAAAACACACTGGGCACTAGGACCCTGGATCGCATTCCTGGGGTCTAATGGAACCCTTTGACCTCCTTCTCCTCAGTTCCCAGCTGCTATTTTAAGGGCATCGTTTGGAGAAATCTTACAAGCTGTGACTTGGACAATGCCAATGATAATTAATCACAACCCTGTTTTCCAGGCAGCTGTGCTATAGATGGAAACGAATCTATTAAGTAAAGAATAATGTTCAAGAAGGAAAATCACCCCAAATCAGCCCAGCACTGCTCTGTGCGTTTGAGTACTTCAGAGCTGCCTTTGCTTGGGGCATCCAAGATCACACTTCTAGGATTGGGGTTCTTGGAGGATGCCATTTTTGGCAAACTCTTTTCAAAACACAGAGGGTTTGTGTGTGTGTGTGTGTGTGTGTGTGTGTGTGTGTGTGTGTGTGCGTAGGTTGTAGCAGCCTCTGGTGTTCATGGTTAGGTCAGCCGGTACTTTGATGGCTTCTCTGTGACCTTTCACACCCTCGTAAGACACTCTTTCCCCCTAACTCTGTGAGGTTTCAATACTTTGCTGTTTATGTGAGGCGGGCTGTACTTTTCTGCTGACTGTCCCTGTTTGCCTGTAGGTTACCCTCTCCACGCTCCCGAAGCCTACTTTCCCTATTTCAAAAAGAACAACGTGACCACAATCGTGAGATTGAACAAAAAGATTTACGAAGCGAAGCGCTTCACGGACGCCGGCTTCGAGCACTATGACCTGTTCTTCATAGACGGCAGCACCCCCAGCGACAACATCGTGCGACGATTCCTGAACATCTGTGAGAACACGGAGGGGGCCATTGCCGTCCACTGCAAAGGTGTGCCCGAGCTGTCAGGGGTCCGCCGTGCTGGGGGCCCGAACCCACCCGATCATGAGCAAGACCCTCGGGTGATAGAATGCAGTAGGGTGTTTTTCTTTGGTGTTAGACAGTTGGAACATGAGCCCCTTGTAATAATCCCTTCCCTAAAGAAAGGATTAATTGTCTTGGAGGTGGGACCCAGCTTTCTGGACAAGTCATTGCATGTACTTGTGACTCTTCTGAGCCCAGGCTCATTGACTCTGAACATCAGCAGGAAGAGGTGTCCGTAGACCAGAAAGACATCTTTCCTTAGAGGCGAATGTTAGTTCCCTTGCCCCCTTTCCCTTCCGAATTGATCGTCTTTTCTAAATACTCTTCCATCACCTGACATGTAGTGTTTCCATGTTGGTGTGTGTCTGTGTGAGTGTTCACTAGTGTGTATGCCAGACTTTGACAACTCAAGGCTTCCTTAGTCTCCAGTTTTGTATTTTTGAGAGAGGGTTTCTCACTGAAGGGGGATCTTGCCTTTTTGGTTATACTGACTGGTCGGCGAGTCCCACAGATTCTCTTCTCTCTACCCTCCCCATTCACGAGCACCTGGATTATACTTGGGTCATTATACCTTTGTTGTGGATATTGGGGCTCAAACCCAAAGACCCCATTCTTGCTTGGGAGGCTTACTGAGTGTCCTCCTAGCTCCTCTAGATTGCTTTCTTTTAAGGGTCTCTCTGCTCTTACACCCTTGTGCAGCTCCTTTCCTAAGTCTTCTACCTCATAGAATGGAGGGTCTTCGCGCCCATTACCTGCTATGGGTTAGCTCAGAATTAACCGGAGGGCTTGGCTGCACAATTGAGAACCTGGCTTCTGGAGTGGGCACTCTGACTCAGAGACTGGTCAGTAGAGCAAGTGTAGGTCCCAATTTAAAAAATAAATAAAAATGCAGGATTTCCAGTTAAGTCGGAAGGAGCTCAGATTCCACCGTAGGTTGACTAGTTTTGGTGATCTTAATTTCAGCGGAGACAATTCACTCCTCCGCTTGGAACCTCAAGCAAGCCACTCGCAGCTCCTCACAATGCCGCGAGGTGGCGCTCTCACACTGGCTTTGTGGCCACAAAGGGTTTTTGTGGCATATTATGCAAATCGGCCAGTAGGTGTTGGGGATGGTACTGTTCTTTTGATGAGCGCAGGGCGGCTGTAACTGCCTTATTCAGACAGTGTGGCTTTGGTTCTGACAGAAATTAAAATACCATTTTGTAGGCCCTTGTTTCTATGTTTAAGATTTGAGTAGGTGGAGGAACTTTGCTGAACATGTGAGCTGTGAGCAGCGCTGCGAAGCTGAGCTTGGAAGAAGCCTGGAAGAAGGACCCGCACATGGCCCCCGATTTAGGGATGGCTCACGAAGCCAGGCTGCACCCACCTTCTTTGGAGGGAAAGACCCTGGCTTGCAGGACAGTCAGTCTCTCTGGGTTGTTAGAAGGGTGCTCCTTGCTCACTCCGTTGCTTCTGGTCTCTCCCCGACGCAGAGAACTGGCTTGTTCTGAACTAAATAGAATTTTGTGCCAGCTGCGTTTGCCTATCAGAAGGCTAAGTTTATGGACCCCACGAAATTGGATTTTCCTGCTGAGAGAAGCCAGCTTGAGGGAGAACTAATTCCTCCCGCACCCCTCCGTGTGTGTGTGTGTGTGTGTGTGTGTGTGTGTGTGTGTGTGTGTGTGTCTCGGGGTGTGAGAGGGGGAGGGGTGGTTGGGACCCAGTGTCTGACCCTAACTCTGGTAACTAACATAGTGGTGTCCCACACTATTAGAGGTTGCTCAGCTGCAGGACAAGGCCCCCCATTCACATACCTCCCGAGCGGGTTGTGGGAATGAAGCTTTAGTACCGGGTCCTCCTCTCATCGATTTGGATGTTCGGTTTCCTATTTAAACCAAAACCCAGCTTTTCCCCTAGGAGATTAATTTGGCCTTTTCCCTAATCAGTTTTATTATCACAAGGTTATGTGTATATCTGTATATTTATAAGATATACTTTGGATCAACTCTCAAGGAAGAAAAAGACATAGCTTTCACTTTTTACTTAAAAATTTTCAAATAGTATTTTTATCATGTTTTTCCTTTCCCCCAATTCCTTTCCTATCCGTCTTATGCACCCAACCTCATGTTCTCTGTTCATCTCAAAAACAAGAAAACAGAAGACAAAAATCAAAACAAACAGAAAAAAATAAGATTTTTTAAAAATGCCCAAACAAAATAAAATGAAACAAAAGTTCCCTAGCACAAAAACATGGAGTTCATCTTGTGTTGGTCAATTACTTCTGGGACTGGGAGCTGCCCTGGGGTGTGGTTAACAGGGAGACTCCCTAGGGAAAAACTGTTTCCCATCTACAGGAAGTAGCTTTTTGGTTAGGGTTGGCACCCTGTGTCCCCTTCCCTCCCTGTCTCAGTGCTGCGACCCTGTGTGGCTTGAACCCGTGCGGCTCTTGTGAGTGCCGGCACAGCCTCTGTGAGTTCACACGGCAATCACTCGCTCTTGCAGTAGATGGGAATTATTATCAATCCACAGTGGACAATGCACCGAGAGTGAGAGCCTTTGGAGCAGTCATCCTAAATGGGATGTCTTTTTACATGTCCCCACCCCCACTCCAAGGCTCAGGAATCTAAGGGGAAGTGGAGGTGGAAAGATAAAGCCAGAGGCGGCGGATGATTCCCCGGAAACAGTGTCTTCCAGACACAGCTTAAATTTAAACGAAGTGCCTACCTGGATGGCATGTGGCCACCAAGAGATGCTGGAAGAAAACTCGGCGGCTAAATATTCTTGTTGATGTACAGGCTGTCTTTGTGTATCACCTACCTGTGAATGTTTACCTCTTAAGGAACGTAGACACACTTTTCCCTATGGCAGAGCTGTTTTTCTCCCCATGTTTCCGCAAGCGTTGAAGTGAGCTCTTAGAGAGGAGTCACACTGATACGGGTGTTACTTACCTGTGCGGTGACCTCCTCCTTTTTCCCTTGTTAACCCAGGCAGGATTCTTCTACAGGCATCACACCTTTGGTTTTATTGCAGCTGTTTTGTTTTTAATGGCGCACTTAGCTACCTGGGCTTGCTAATTGCTTTGACATCTGCCCTGATTAAGTCAGCTTAATTTTCTGGAAATTCAAGCAGCACTCAGTGTTTTAATTGAACAAAAGGAGATGGGAGTGAGCCTCCTGTCCTTTGTTAAATGAACTCTCCGGGGGAAACAGAGAGGAAATGAAAATGTCATGTGTCAGCATCCAGTGTCACTCAGGGCAAATTAGACACAGCTGTGTTGCAAAGGTGCGGAAACCCACCACAAGGCTGTGTCTACAGCCCATATTGTGGGTGATTAAAGGAGTAGCTGTAAATTCAGGGCATTCTCTAGCACCAGTATTAATGTAAGATAGAGCAACATTTTTACTCCGTTCTGTGCATATTGATACCCTACTGGGAACCAGGAGGACTGGCAGGTCTAAAGCATCTGTTCTAAATAGAGCACCCTGCACCTTTGCCATGCGGTGCCAGGGAGCCCTTTAATTACGGATGCTTTAACATTTTTGTTAAAGTTTTAATAGAAACTTAGTGAAGTACTCCTATTCTGTTCACTGTGGTAAGAGCTTCCAATGATGGAGTGCTAAGTAGGTTCTTTTTATAGACCTAAAATTATAGACTCCTTTTAAAAGGGGGGGGGGGTGAAGCAACTTCAGTTTCAGAGAAATTTGAACACTCGCAGTACCATCTCTTGGATGTGAGGAGGATTAGGAGCCTGACTTGGGGTGGGGGGGTACCTGACAGCTCCCTGCATGAGGAGCAGTTGTGAGAGTCTCTAGGAAGAAGCCCCCTCTGCTCTCCGGACAGGGACCCAAACTGGAAACCCCCGAGACCAGCTGGCTCTGGTACCTGTCCTAACGTGCTCAGCTGCAGCTCCTTCCTCAGTTACGCAAGCCTTGTTAAGCATCTGGAGAGTTATAGTAACAATTCTTTATAGTAAAGTGGGAGTCCACTGAAGCTGTGGTTAACTCTGCCCCGTTATTGTTGTGGATGTTCGAGCTGAGTCAAAAGGAGCTTAGGACACACACACACACACACACACACACACACACACACACACACCCCTCATCTAATATTAGTGCATGTATACTTTTTAAACAGGAAAGGCGAGTGGGAAGGGAAGGCCGGCATCTATGGGCATAAACTTGACTGTCCCTGTCCTTTGGCTGTCACGTTTGATGACCATTCTAAGCAGTATTGCTATCAAGTGGGCAAATTGCTTGTGCTAGGCAAAATCCTATTTTTTTTTTCCTGCATAGAAGTACAGATTCACGTGCAGTGTATAGGTTCCTGTAGCAGGGCAATTTCATGGTAGGCAATTAGAAATAAATGTCCAGAGATGTTTCTGGGAAGCAGTAATATCAGATGGCTCAGCAGCTGAAGGTGCTGGCTGCCTAGCCTGTCCACCTGAGTTTGATTGCTGGATCCTCATGGTGAAGGAGATAAAGGACTCTTGACCATTGCTGTCTGACCTCTGTGCACACGTACACCACAGATAAGTCAATGCAACTTAATTAGAATAACTATGGAAAAGCTGACGTAAAGACATTCATTTTTTATATTTTTAATACTTCTTAAATTAGAGTGGGTTTAAAAATTGATAAGCAGTGATGTATATTGCACCATTAGACATTATGACTGTTCCTCAGATCTGATCAAATACTGTGCTTTTCATAGTACTGGGGTGGGGGGAGTATATTATTTTTATTATTTGACCAGGGAAAATGCAATATTTTGTTTCTTCTTATTCAAGTCAATGGCTTTATTCATTTATTGTAGCACTGGGGATTGAGCCTAAAGTTTCATGCACGAGAAACAAACTTTCTACCATTAAGTTACTGCCCTAGTCCTAGACTATTCACAAACAACGCTATTGACTAGATTTCATCTCTCTCCCCATCTCTCTCTTTCTCTCTCTTTCCCTCTCTTCCTGCTTCTTTCTTTCTGATAGAGTCTCACACATTGTGCCCTGGCTGGACTTGAACCTCATGATTCTCTTGCTGTGCCTCCTCAATTCCAGGGTGACAAGTATGGGCCACCACACCTGATTTTTCCCATTCCCTTCTCTAATTCTAAATCCCTTTTCATAGATGAGTTTCAGGTCAGAGATGTTAGTCATTTTAAATTCCATGGTGACTCAATCAAAATGTCTTTCTAACTCACCTCTAGCCCCTTATCGCTGCCTCCCGGCCTCTCTTGGCCGCCATCTTTGCACCCTGGCCTCTGCCCGCCCATTTCTCCCCCTGGACAGCAGTTTTCTGCCTCCAGATCCATTTCCTGAATTCATGTCACTTTCTTACCCTAAAATGCAGGGCAGCTACACTTTGCCCTTTCTGTTGGTTATAGAAAAATGTGGGTGGTTCGGTTTCATGTTGTGGTCCCCCATCCCCCGCTTTTTCCTTTGGCACTGGGAATTAAACCAGGGGCATTGCACAGGTTTGCCAGGCGCTGTGCCAATAAACTACATCTCCAGCCTGAAAATGTGTATTTTTTTTACATGGGAGAAACTTCACGAATGCCAGCCATTTCTGCCGTCTTTGCACTGGAATCGAGCGCAGTCCGTGGACAGGGCACTGTTAAGGGGTTTGTGGATGCACTTGCTCTACTGCATTTTTTTGTTTTCTTTTTTTTTACAGCTGGTCTGGGAAGAACTGGGACTTTGATCGCCTGTTATGTCATGAAACACTACAGGTTTACACACGCCGAAATCATTGCTTGGATCAGAATCTGCAGACCAGGTTCCATCATCGGACCTCAGCAGCATTTCCTGGAAGAGTAAGTGCCCCTTTCCAATGACAGTAGTTCCCTGTTTTTCCTTCTCGCCCCTGAGCCTCTCAACCCTTGTTCCCTGGCTGTGGACTCCGTTATAAAACAACTCCATTGTTAGAGAAGGTGGCGCTTCTGGAAGACTATTGTTGACGTGACAGCTAAGGTCTCTGATTTTGTACTTTGTATCTCTTAGATCAGGTGACAGAGGAGCTCTGTCATCTCTGCCCACCCCTTTCCTGTCACTTTCTATGCGTGATGTGGCTACAGTGCAATTTTCTTATGTCTTCCCATTTGACACTGCTCATTTCTTTCTTTTGCTTGTGTGTCTAAAAGCAGAACGAAAAAAAAATCCAAACCCCTCACAACTGGGGTCAGTCACTGGGTCAATCATGGGTCAGTCACTGGGTCAGTCATGGGTCAGTCACTGGGGTCAGTCATGGGTCTGTCATGGGTCAGTCACTGGGTCAGTCACTGGGTCAGTCACTGGGGTCAGTCACTGGGGTCAGTCATGGGTCAGTCACTGGGGTCAGTCACTGGGGTCAGTCCCGGGGTCAGTCATGGGTTAGTCACTGGGTCAGTCATGGGTCAGTCACTGGGTCAGTCACTGGGGTCAGTCACTGGGGTCAGTCACTGGGTCAGTCATGGGTCAGTCACTGGGGTCAGTCATGGGTCAGTCATGGGTCAGTCATGGGTCAGTCATGGGTCAGTCATGGGTCAGTCATGGGTCAGTCCCTGGGTCAGTCACTGGGGTCAGTCCCTGGGTCAGTCATGGGTCAGTCATTGGGGTCAGTCATTGGGGTCAGTCATGGGTCAGTCCCTGGGTCAGTCACTGGGGTCAGTCATAGGTCAGTCATGGGTCAGTCCCTGGGTCAGTCACTGGGGTCAGTCCCTGGGTCAGTCCCTGGGGTCAGTCACTGGGGTCAGTCCCTGGGGTCAGTTACTGGGGTCAGTCCCGGGGTCAGTCACGGGTCAGTCATGGGTCAGTCCCTGGGGTCAGTCACTGGGGTCAGTCCCTGGGTCAGTCATGGGTCAGTCATTGGGGTCAGTCATGGGTCAGTCCCTGGGTCAGTCACTGGGTCAGTCACTGGGGTCAGTCCCTGGGGTCAGTTACTGGGTCAGTCATAGGTCAGTCATGGGTCAGTCACTGGGGTCAGTCACTGGGTTAGTCACTGGGGTCAGTCATGGGTCAGTCATGGGTCAGTCACTGGGGTCAGTCCCTGGTCAGTCCCTGGGGTCAGTCACTGGGTCAGTCATGGGTCAGTGTCTGGGTCAGTTTCTGGATTTAGTGAGACAATCAAGCTACTAAAGAAACTTAAGTTTCAGATTCCTGTGAGAAGGAATGGACGAATGAGAAAATAAGGTTCACTAAGTCCATTCTGATCAGGTCGCCACTGGCTTCAGGCTCATTATTTGGAAGATCACTCCTTTATAAACCCACACCCATGTCTTTCCAGCCAACCCCAGGCCACTGTGAGAAGATTCTATTTGTAAGGATGTCCTTTATGAAACATCTGGCTTCCTCATATTAAGCACAAATAGAAGGAGGAGGAAAATTTTCCTTTGCTTTGAGATAATAGCTCTGGTTAGCCTTGACCTCAATAAATAGCTGAGGGTGGCTTAGCTGCCTCTGCTTCCAACCTTCTGAGTGCTGGGATGACAAGGTTGATTGAACCCAGACCTCTTTGAATGCTACGCAGGTGCGCTAACCATCGAGCCACACCTTCAGTCTCCTAGCCTGAGAGGAAGCGGAACTAATTGTCTTCAGTCCAATTCGAATGCACCGGTCAGTTTCTGACACCTTACGCAGACGCTTTCTTTCTTTGCCCTCCAGCTGGAATGGTTCCATTTGACTTAAATCACTCTGGTTTAGATGAGGTGTCCTAAGCAAGAACGATGTCCCCAGTAAGCTTTTCACATCTGAAATAATTAAGAAATCTTTGCGCCCGAGGGAGTACTCTTCCACTAAACCCACGGGGATAACTGCTAAGGAAATCCGGAAACGGAAATCCGGAAACGGAAATCCGGAAACGAGCAGGAAAAACTCAGCTCGAGAGCAAGAGACGGGAACGTGATGGGTTGAAAGAAAAGTTCTGCACAAGCAGGGTCCTTAAAGAGACAGAGTGTCCATGTCTCTCCTCATCGGGACAAACAAGCTAGTCTGCTAGGGCTTTATTCTCAGGAGATCACGGGCTTCCTCCGGTTCTCCGTTGTGCGTTAATGCGTCTGTAGTACGGGCATAAGCCTGGCGCTGATGATGCTAACCGCTTGGTAATGTTGAATAAGTGACCTCAAGGTTTGAAACTTGAAACCCTAATGTTCCCAAACCTGCTTCTTTAATCCACTTTCTCAGTCTTAAAACGATCAGTCGGAAGACTGTCTCTTTAAAAGGCACAGCCGAAGGACCCAGGACACACTTGGTTCAGGTCTTTTTCCCTCCTGTGCAGGTGTCAGGGTCTACCATTGTTCCCCTTTCTGCTTGTGTCCCCAATGTTTTCGCCACCCCACTGTTCTCTGCCTTCTCTTATAATGGTATCAGAAGACATAGGGTCCTGAGGCATCTGCACTTGGCTTCGAGCAATGCCTTTTATCTGTAAATGATACGCTATAAGACTTTGGCGACACCCTTCAATGTGACTCGTAGTACAGTTTCCCAAGTACTTGCCTGTGCAAACTGAAGTGTAGGACCGACCTACTTCCATAGCTAAGTACTGTATGTAATGCTTGGATCAGAACCTTCCAGAAGGTAGATTTCTCTTATACCTTTTCTGCTTTGTGAGGTGTTTTGAACTTGCACGGAGTAATGCCTGTGTTGTTCATGGCTTCTCCCAGGCTTCCTTAGGTTGTCTTTTTCAGGGTTGTATCTAGGGCTATTCTGTCAAGTTATCAAACGTAACTTTTTAGTCTCTTATTCTCTCCCTCCCCTCCTCTCAGCTTCACCGATTCCTAGCTTGTGATTGGTGTAGCCCCTGGGGGGGGGGTTGTCATTTAGGGTACCAGGGACACACATCCATCCAGCAGCTGTGTATTCTCTGCGGGCTTATATCAGGCAGTGTTCTTGCATCCAGGGTATGGCAGTAAATGTCTCAGCCAAGGTTTTTGTAATACTTGCCTTTCTATTGGGAGAATATGCCGCAGGTAGATATGTGGTCTGTATATGGGATAGCTTTTGATGGTAGGTGCTAGGAAGATAGAGATGGGGAGAGGGTAATAGTGGGGGGAGGAGCTCTCTCCGCACTGGAAGACTGAAGAGAGTGTTGAACACTAGAGGACAAGAAGGAGCAAGTCCCATGTTCCACGTGCAGGGAATATATGGAGGTCCTGAGGCAGAAACTCACTCACATCTTCAGTCTGGAATGAAGGCTAAACGAATAAGGTACGGTAGCGTGCAGCAACTCCACAACTCAGAATTCTGAGGCAGGGAGATACAAGTTCCAGGTTTGCTGGGCTACGAAGTGTTATAGGCCAGCCTCAGAAATATAGAAAGACACCATCTCAGAAATCAAAGTGAAATAAAAAACAAAACAAAACAAAGCAGCGGAGTAAAAGCTGGTGTCTGTGGACTATAATAAGCTAGAGGTCAGTGAGTGAGCGAAGCATTCGTCCCATGTATCCTTCCCAAGACCCAGACGTAGAAAACACTACTAGTCAGAGCCCACTCTTGTGGTTTTTGCCACTCAACGCCCAGTTCAGCAAGGCTATGTCTGACTCGTCACACCATAAGTGAACTGTGCAGGCCTTTGAGTGTTGTCTGAGCAGAACCAAGTGTGTCTATTTTTCTAAATCTTACATTCTTTTGTACTAATGATAGAAATGCTTGTTTCCTTCTATTGCTGTGTAGCGTTGGGATGTTTGAGTATATGATTTTTTTTGTCCTCCTGGTGAGCATTTAGGTTGTTCACAGTGTTGGCTAACTTGCATCTTTTGTTCATATGATCTGTTGGATGGACACCTGTGACAGAGCAACCGGGCAGTGTGCCTTGGGCTTTAGGGGTGTTAGCCAGTGGTTTCTGGAGGTCTGGAAAGCCGAGGGGATGTGCAGAAGTCTGTACTAGTGCAGGGCTTGTGTGGAGTGGGGGCAGAATGAGAGGCAATTTGGCATTTGGGGAAATGAGGAGTCTGAAGGGCTTCACTGGATAAATTCACTTACTCTCTTCCTGATATTTCCTGTTAGGCTTGGAAACTTTATTTCAAATACCCTTTTCCCACTTGCTACTTTAAACATACCACTGAACCTTCTCCAAGGTTATTTTGTGCTAACAGCAATTTTTCTTCTGCTCTGCTCGTGTACTGTTCAGAGCTGACAAAAGGCTTTTTCTGTTAAATGTAAACAACTGAGGAGAGTTGATCTCGTCCTTCTCAGCATGAAGTTCTTAATGAGACAATTTTAAGGTTTTTATTTTCTGTCTTAATTCTCTGTTGTAACAGAGATCTGCCCAGAATTAGCTTTCCAAGAAGAAAGATTCATTTTAACTCATGACCTTCAAAGTGTCAGCCCATGATTTACCCTACAAATTGTGATTACCAATCAATCACATCTGTGTGTCCATCCATCCATTTACCCACCCACCCACATATCCACCCATCCACCTATCTACCCATTTATCAACCCACACATTTACCCATCCATTCATCCATCCACAATCTACTCATCCATCCATTCATCCATCCATCCATCCATCCATCCATCCATCCATCCATCCATTCATCTACCCACCCATCCATCCATCCAACTCTTCTACTTACCTACTGTTTACTGTCACCATCCTCTATCTTCCATCTAATCACAATCCAAAATGTTGTCATTTTACAATTTGAGTGGTGCTGTCTAGAGAAATGTTGGCTTCCTTCTATCCACCATCACTATTTATAATTATTTGAACTATTTCACTAGTGAACGTTCAGAACTACAGCAGAAAGAGGCAACATCTTTGCTTTCCTCATTATTATTAAGATACAAAAGGAAGAAGAAAAAAAATCTACTTTGTTCTTTCGTATTATTTCTTACTAAAATAGTTGTTCCTCTCTGAAGTTTCTTCTATCTTTTTATTTGGATTAGGAAATGTCTTACAGTGCTTCTTTTATCTTGGGTGAGCAGTGTGTGTGTGTGTGTGTGTGTGTGTGTGTGTGTGTGTGTGTGTGTGTGTGTGTGCGCGCGTGCATGTATGCCATGGCACAATGGGAAGTTCAAAGGTCAACCTCAGATGTGTTTGAGACAGGGTCTCCTGTGTTTGCTGATGTGTATGTCAGGCAGGCTAGTCCTTAAGCTTCCAGGAATCCTGTCTCTGGTTTCCATTTCTCCACCCTGGGCCATCTCTTCAGCCCTAAAGCTTCTTTTAGAGTAGATATGCTGGCACCCAGTTCTTTCATTTTCTGGCATCTGAGTATGTCTTAATTTCTTCTTCCTTCGTGAAAGGTCATAGCTTCGTCTGCAAGCATTTGCAGCTTCCATCTGCCCTCCACAATTACTGCTAAGCATAAGTCCTGCTGTTGCCATTTTCATTAAGATTTTTAAAATTATCTTTAATTTTCAGGATTTAAACAGTTTGTTGTTGTTTTTATTGGTTATTTTATTTATTTACATTTCACATGTTGTCCTCCTTCCCATCTGCAAACCCTTTTTCCCCCCATTCCTTCTCCCTCTGCTTCTATGAGGGGGCTTACCCACCCACTCACTCACTCCTGCCTCACCACTCTAGCATTCCTGGGACATCGAAGCTTCACTGGACTAAGGGCCTCCCCTCCCAAGTGGTCTCTATAGGTTCTGTCTCCCCTTTGTTGGGTGTTTTAGCTAATGTCATCCCTGCTGCGTCCTGGGAATTTCTTACTTTCCTGGCATCTGGGACTTTCTAGTGCTACACCCAATTCTCCATTCCCCACTGCTACAGTCCTCTGTTCAATTTTCTAACCTTCAGTACATCTCCCTATCTCCTTCCACACCTGATCTCCCCCATTTTCTCTCCTTTCTCTCTCCCTCCCAGGCCCTCCCTTCCTCTATCTCCTGTGACTATCTTGTTCCCCCTTCTAAGTAGGACTGAAGTATCCACACTTTGGTTTTACTTTTTGACCTTCATATGGTCTGCAAGTTGTATATTGGGTATTCCAAGGTTTTCCCCCAATATTCACTTATCAGTGAGTACATACCATGTGTATTTTTTTATGTCTGGGTTGCTTCACTCAGAATGTTATTTTCTAGTTTTATCCATTTGCCTGCAAATTTCATGAAGTCACTGTTTAATAGCTGAGTAGTACTTCACCGTGTAAATGTACCACACTTTCTGAATCCATTCCTCTGTTGAGGGACATCTGGCTTCTTCCAGCTTCTGGCTATTATAAATAAGGCTGCTATGAACACAGTGGAGCATGTGTCCTTGCTATATGTTGGAACATATTTTGGGTATATGCCCAGGAGTGGTATAGCTGGGTTCTTAGGTAGAACTATTGCTAGTTTTCTGAGGAACCACCAGACTGTTTGCCAGAGTGGTTGTAGCAGCTTGCAATCCCACCTGCAATGGAGGAATGTTCCTGTTTCTCCACATCCTCACCAGCATCTGCTGTCACCTGAGGATTTTTTTTTTTTTGTTTTTGTTTTTTATCTTAGCCATTCTGACTGGTGTGAGGTGGAATCTCAGGGTGGTTTTGATTTGTATTTCCCTGATGGCGAAGGATGTTGAACATTTCTTCAGGTGCTTTTCAGCCATTCAAGATTCCTCAGTGGTGAATTTTTTGTTTGGTTCTATATCCCAGTTTTTGATTGGGTTTATGTGGTGCTTGGGGTCAAGGAGTCCACTAACTGAGCCATGTTCCCCGCCTGTACATGTCCTATTGCTTTGCTTCCCCGAGGGTGCGGGTTGGGCCCGAGATTTTCTGTCTTGCTGCTATAGGTAGAGACAGAACTTAGGATTCCCCCCTCAGTGTTTGCTGATACCAGAGGCTTCTTGTCACTGCTGGGTGGAAATGGAGGTGTGACCTTTCCCAGTGCTTCTACTGATAATACAATAGGTGAGGTCCCCTCTGGCACCCTAGGCTGAGAAGAGAGGGATGCCAGTAACTGTCTATTGGGATAGGATTCCAGTTCCACTGTTAGCACCTCTGAGGGGAGTGGGGCTTGCTTGAAAGATGTCATTGTCTGTCTCACTACATGGCTGCCTTTATGCTTCCCTAATCAGGGAAGAAGGGTGTGGGGTTGCCCCTTGACAGCCTAGTAGGGTGGGACTCTAAGATTCCTTCTCAGCCTTTGCTGGTGGGCTGAAATACAGCCACTTTTGTTTTTCTGTGGCGTTTGGCTGTACCAGAACGTTCACTGTGTAAACTTTTCCTGTTTTTACTAGAATCACCTCTGACTGTAGAAAGTAAGATTTTGTTGATGGAAAGGTCTGATCGCATATGGGTCACTCGCTTATAAAAATACAGGATTTATATAACAAACCCCCGCGACCTCATTGCTGTGCTGTTTCTTGAATCTCACGGTTCGTAACTAGTTTATCTTCGTCGGTTTTTCAGAATCTTCATTTGTTTGTTTCATATATGAGATTAAAAAATATTCAGTGAGCAGAATAGGGGAAAGTATGTGTACTTGATCTTCCTACAAGTGGTGGCTCTGCCTTCTATTTTGAGAAACTTGGCACGGCTGTGGTGTTCGGCCTGATATTTATATATGGTAGACTGTACGGTTGTCCTGACCATGCACAGCGTATTTCCCTGCTCCTGGGTGTGCAACAGTATAGAAAACAGGAACCCTGCAGAAGGGATTAAGAATTGTGGTTTCAATGAGAGCCAGGGAATCATCTAGGGGAGAAGACAACAAGGCAGAAGATATATCTGTATCCCTTGAAGGTGGAAGGATTGGAAAGATGTCAAGGAACTTGACAGCCACTGGACAGGGATAATGATAAGGAAACCGATTGTCTCCTCAGAGCTTCCAGAGGGAACTAATCCTGCCTACACTTTGGTCTTAGTCCAGTGAAAGTGCAATTAGATGTCCAAAGTCTAACTTTTGTGTTGTTATTAACCACTTTGGTTGTGGTCATCTACAGAAGCTAGCTCACAGTCATGAAATACTGATGGTAAGGTGCACAGGTTCCAGTGACAACCAAGGTTATTCTGAACTTCTTGTGGTTGTCCTGTCGTGTAATTTGGAGCATTTGATGTGGGGGATGTGTGATGCTGGTCTTGCTCAAGGAAGACTGGGCTACAGGCTGCACATCGTGCATCATGTAGATGGAGGGGGGGGGGTCAGAGTGGCTAAAAAGGAGGCTACTCAGTCTGTCAGGGAGACAGGCTTAGTAAGGCACTAGATATGAGCTGCAGAGATAAAGACGTGTACCCGGAATATTTCAAGGGGAAAAATAGTCTTTGAAGACCAACTGTGCTATGAAGGACGAAGAGTATGAAGTCAGCGATGACGCAAAATTGTGAATAATTAACAGGGTCATTAGGAGAGAAGTGGGGGTGAGAAATGTTTCACAGTGTCTCCATCTGTCATGAATTATGGAATAGGCAAGAAGGACTGCTTTCGTTCTTTCTTTCAGAACTGAAAACTCAGTCAGAACTCTCTAAGCTGTATCAGTTCTAAATCTGTCTGTAGAAAAGCTGGTTAGTCATATTCTAAGTTCCTTGAAAAACAAAAGAAAACAAAACCAAAAACAAGCCAAGATCCAGGTGTTGAATGGATGTGTCCTAGACAAATGGGTCACCTGTGTTAAGTGTGGTTTGACGACACTTCTGCGAATTGCTGATCAACTAACACTTCAGCAGTCCCAAACTTTTCCTTTGTTTGATATTTTTCTATTTAAAGCTATCTCTAGGATATAAATAAAGATGTTTTCAAAACACCCATCAAGTGTGTTTCTTAAACTTAAAACTAAAAATACCATTTTTAAGCTGTAAATATCACCATGAACCAAAAATGTTTCTACTATTAAATGCCCTTTAGATTCTTGAGATGATACACAGATAACTCTATTATTAGCTTGCTTTGAAAGCCTGCTTCTCAAAGACAACCTGTAGACACGTGGAGTCAGGCTGTGTTTGTTCGACTGTACCACTCTGCTCGAACTTTCTCAAAAGAACCTACACAGAGCTAAAAATCCACACCCTGCTGGGAGTTCTATTTTGAATCATCTTCAGAAAGTAACCACTTTGTGTCTGAAACCCTTTGCAGTTTTAAAATTTATTTATTTATTTATTTATTTATTTATTTACTTACTTAGTGTATATATGTGTACTTGCTTTTCTGTCTCGGCACTGTGTGTATGCAGGTGCCTGTGGAGGCCAGAAGAAGGTGACAGATCCCTTGGAATTGGAGTCCCAGGTGGGTTGTGACAGCCATCTGGTATAGGCAATGTGAACCAAACCTGGGTCCTCTCAAAGGGCACCCAGCGCTCTTCACTGTTGAGCTGTCTCTCCAGTGGCCTCCCACACCCACTCCAACCCTTTTCAATCTTAAATTCATCGACTCCCAAATTCGCCATATATATTAGTTGTAAGCTGTCATCAAGTCTGTGAGTCAACAGGGGCCATTCTCATTCAAACCACCTCGTACCACAGTTGCCATGTTATACCAGGTCTTTCATGGGTGCTTAGAAAACTTGGTGAATTAATTTCACAGTTGGGTTGAGCTGATCAGAAACTAATAGCTTTACCATTATCTTTTGTTTTATGAAATTACTGAAAATAAGATAAACTATTTAGAAAATGCGAAACTGGGGTGAAGGAGCTAGCTCATTTGATTGAGGGCTTGCCACATAGGCAGGAGGGCGTGAATCCATTCCCCAACACCCACATAAAAAACTAGGCGAGGTGGCTTGTGTCTTTCATTTCAGAGCTGGAGACAAGAGGTAGGAGAATCGGCCAAGGCTTAACAGTCTGCTAGTCTTGACAGTTGATTAGCTCCAACTCCTATAATAAATAGATTCTGTCTCAAAAAACCAAACTAAACCAACCAACCAACCCCCCAACCCCATGGATTAAGATGCAAAAAGATAACTGAGATTGTCCTCTGGCTTCTCGCCACCCCCACCACACCTACACTACACCCAGCCACATAAAAATATCCTAGGGGTGATAGCTTAGTATTGTGTTATATTAGAGTGCTTGCTAAAAAGTCTGGGGCCCCCAGTTGAACTAAGTGGTGGCACATACCTGGAATCCCAACACGGGGAAGTAGAGGCAGGAGCATCGGAGGTTTGAGTACATCCTCAACTACACAGTAACTAGTGGGTTCTCTAGGATGATTACTACCTGTTCTTTTACTACCTGTTCAGCAGTAGGGCAAGGAGCACAGCTTCACTGTTTTAACAACAAATGTAAGCATTTAATACTTGATCTTTCCTAAAATATAAGAACTTAAAGTCTTTGATATTATTAAGAAATTGTAGTTCAACAGTAGATGATGTCATGGCTTGTCTATTAATATAGCAGGCATTTCTGCTTAAGTTTTTAATTTACATTGTTTGTTAAAAATCACATTTTAAAAGTTAAATAAATTGATGATTTTCTTTTTAAATTCATCAGTTGACATTAAAAAGTTACCATTCACATAGTTTTATGTAAAAATTATTTTAATATCTGAAAAAACAGTACTGACAAAAATGTATAATTTTAAGCAAAATATGTTTAAAATCTGTACATTTATCTTTGTTTTGTAAAATAAAGTCGTTCAAAAAAAGACTTTAAAAATTTACATAGTTTTATGTAAAAATTATTTTAATATCTGAAAAAACAGTACTGACAAAAATGTATAATTTTAAGCAAAATATGTTTAAAATCTGTACATTTATCTTTGTTTTGTAAAATAAAGTCGTTCAAAAAAAAGACTTTAAAAAAAGTTACTAAGGAAAAAATATTCTAATGTGGGTTCAAATGTCAACAGTAATTAATAATTAGAAATTTTTAACAGTTCTGGAATAAGGAACTTACCTTGAAATGTTTGTGCCAATTACACTAGATAAAAGTTTGTAAAGTTTTTTTGTAATAAGTTCTAAAATTCATTTTTAATCATAAATTTTTAACCACATCAGATAATTTGTTGATCTTAAGTATATTCACAATGTTCTGTGGCCTTCCCCACAATTTGTGGAATATTTTTTAATCATTCCAAATGAAAAGTTCATACCTATTAAACATAAAACCTTCACTTATCTCTTCTTCTGGTTCCTGGTCACTTCTATTTCACAGAATTTTCACAGAATAGGTGTCTCATATCATGTCTGGCTTATTTTTCTTTGAGTAGTTCCATAGTTCACTCACATCATAATAGTTACTTACACATGCCAAATTTGTAGCTCAGTCTCGGTAGCAAACATCAGAATTTTTTTCTGCCCATCTTTGCTGTTGTTGCATTGATGGGGATTGAACCCATGTCTTTTGCATGTAAGGCAGGTCCGCTATTATGGAGTTACAGTGCCAGCCTAAGGCCTGAATACTATTTTGCTGTATTTTGTTTAGGCATAAACTTGTTAATGGGCAATTGAGTTGTTCCCAACTTTGGAATATTGTGAGCAATGAGGGCCTGTGCTCAGTTCTTTTAGAGTTGCTGGACTATTGTGGAATTCTCTGTGTAGCTTTGGAGGTACTGCCAAGTTCTTTTTCATGGCAGCTGCTCCATACTACATCTCCACCTGCAATGCATGCTGGTCTTGGATGCAGCACAATGCTCTGTGTCCTCAAATGGCCAGAGATGGAAAGAGTTAAAAGAGTTTATTGGTTATAAAGTCTACATTTTGGCCAGACACGGTCTCACAGCTGATCACAGAAATCTTATGCCTAAAAGTAGACTTATCCACCTGAGTCTTTTAAAGTTTATTCCAAATGATTTTCCCCTTTCTGGTGATTTCCTTGTGCATTTCCCCTACACCATCAGAAATCCCACAAAATCTTCCACATGGTCTCTCATCACATGAGACTCTGGATTATTTTCCCCACACTTTCTGCCACTCAGTGTCTGCTTCCTCTCTGCCATTTTGATGTTGTTGGACTGTTTCACTAGTGAGTACCCTAAGCTAGGAGTGACCTGTGTGTCTGTCATAGCTCTGAGATGTTAATAGGAGTGCACAGCGAATGGTCCTCTGGTCATTGCTAGACCAACCTAGAAAATGGGGTAGGCATCTGGGGAGATGGCCCAGTATATAAAGCACTTGTGGCTAGAGGTTAGATCCTCAGAACCCATGTAAGAGTCTGACAGACTCTTTGACCTGCCTATAATCATTGTATCTGGTGGGTAGAGACAGGGTATTGGTCCCGTAAGGCAAGCTGGTTAGCTAGACTAGCTTGTCTGTGAGCTCTGGGCTCACTGGAGAAACTGCCTCAACATGTAAAGTGGAGGGTGACTAAAGAAGATATTTGACCACAACTTCAGGCTTCCACATGCACACACATGCACATGTACAATACACATATACATACATGTACACACACAATGCATGCACACACATATACACACATGCACACACACACACATACATATACACACGTACTGTTGCGGTAAATATTAAAAAAGATGGCCTAATCTTTTATCCCGTGCTTTGCCAACTCCTGTGGGGCCATTTGGCACTATGGGGATCTCTAACTTGGTGCTCCAGACCACCTCTAAGAACTCTACCACCCCTTCTGCTTCTGTCCCAGGTGCATATGACCACCCCAGCATGTTATTTTCACTCACTTCCACTTGGCAT